>NC_135957.1:77995022-78595022 GCF_053455715.1 Rhinoraja longicauda
TGCCAGAAGGCCGATTGTTTAATCGCAAGAAGTGCGCGGAATGAGCGGCGAATATATATTGCGGTTTAGACTCATCGGGAGATTCATCCTTATAGAATAACATAATGTGTCAAAATATGTCAACAAGTATGCGAAGCAATAAATAAATGCCAGCGCTAAGACGGTTATCAGAGAGGGAGAAAAAATATAGGTCGGATTGATTAACAACAACAAAAAGTCCTAAACTCCAGAAATCTGATTGTACTTTAAAAAGAAACACAGCTGGTATTTATGTGTTCAACGGATAGGGAACGAGATTTTTTTTTAAAGTATGTGTGCAATGATCTGAATTAAAACCAGTAACGACACAGTGCGCTTGCCAAGCGGTCCGTTGATTCTAAACGCGCCGTCCTTTAGTCTATGAACTCTGCAAAAGTCAAATCCAAAGTGCGGATCCAGACAGAATCCCAAATAAATCTGCTTTGATACAGTTCGGTCATTAACAATTCTCACCGTGTTCCACTTGCAACACGAGTCGAACGCGTCTCGTAAGAAACATTTCAGAGACTATTGCTCAAGAAATCCCCCATCATCTAATGCTTAAGTCTGTTCAGCTGGCCCCGGATAATGTTACAGTTATCCAAATCAGACATATCGGAATTTAATTCAGGTTGTTAGTTGGAGTCCGATAACTTGATAAGGGTAGAAACATCTTAATGTGTCTGTGAACATTTCCAGTTGTCTTAATACTGTGCCAGATTCACATGCTATGCCTGTGCCGGCTCTTTGGCTGGTGCAGTGCTACTGCAGTCTCGCAGTACATATCACCGCTTCACATATTTATAACCTTCTCTTTAAAAAAAATACTTGAAAACTCCGCTGCGGTTCGTTCCCGTGGCTATGCTCTGCTCCGGCGAATAAATGCCAAAGGACATCGATCCTCAAGTCTCCCCTCGCTCCGGCAGTGTTACTTGCAAATTGTGATCCTCACCAACCCATCAACCTTTACCTATTCCCCAACCTATTTCCTTCTTTTATGCGGTTTTCCAGGCGCTCGGGGGGGGGGGGGGGGGGGGGGGGGGGGGGAGAAATACCTTGCATCTGCTTGCATGCACAAGCGCAGCGTGCATATGAAGTTAATTTTGAATGCGTTTTGCGTAATAATAAATACAACTATTCTTTGAAACAAGTTTGATTTCTGGAAGGGAAAACCAATGCTCGAAAATACAATTAAGTGTAATAAACTACAGCTCTTTGAGATTTTTTAAATATTCAAGATAAAAGGCAGGATTGGAATTAAAGTTTTAATCTGAGTAGATTTTTCATGCGTTAGATTATGTTTTTTCTTTATGTTTTTCTTTTATTTTCAACACTGTTCCTTTTTCTTTGCCAATCTCGACTTTCAACAATTTAGTCCCCATTCGTCACCATCTCTCTCAGTCGTCAATGGCCAGGTTATGATTGAAAATTAATAAGTGTATTGATAAAGACAGCGTCCTTTCGCTGGCTCTGATTTAGAAGTCCGCATCAAAGCTGTTCATTGGAGCGGAGTAGCGAAAATGAACAACTGTAAATATTGTTTTCTCTCTAGCCTCACTTTGGGGGTGCGATCCCCTATCCCCACCCCCTATCTCGCCAATCCTTCTTTGGGACTCCGACTACCTCTGGTCTCCTGTTCGCCGCCAACACTAACTAATTGTGAAGTCCTTTGGAGCCTAGCTCTACTCACAGAGACTTAAAAACTACTTTTAATACCTCCGCGGCGATCAGGGCATTGTAGGCTCAAAGACTGTGGGGGGGTCGGACAACAAGCTCTGAAGAAGGGTCTCGACCCGAAACGTCACCTATTCCTTTCCTCCAGAGATGCTGCCTGACCCGCTGAGTTACTCCAGAATTTTATGTCCATCTAAGCTAAAACCAATCCCCCCCCCCACACACCCCCCACACCAAAATCCCAACGTAAACATGGAATAACGCGGAACACATAATCAGCCGCAAATATCTGCGACTGGCTTTTTGTTTTTGCGTCAAACGAACTAGCTAAGAATCAGATGTATTTTTTTTCCATTGGTGGGACAGGAATGACCACATCATTTCTGCAGTATGATCCATTTACCAGATCATCCGCAGCTTTATCCGCAGATCGTCTGGATTGCGTACATATTCTTCGCCCTCTTAGAACATTTATCTTTTGGGATGCTGCCTGTCCCGCTGAGTTACGCCAGCTTTTTATTGTTTAACTTTTGGAGTCCATCGCCTTAAATTGGAAAACAAACTGGGGGGAAAAAATGACAGATTAATATTGTTCCTATTTGTAGAATATAGATTATGTGACCTCCTATATGTGTATATGGACGAACAGGCGGTGCGATTAGCACGCTTGTACTAAATCACTGGATATAGTTGAAATTTCCGCTCTGCAATCTTAACGCGTTGAATCCAGTTACCTATTCAATCTCAAGTGAACCAACGGTACTGTGTCTGACCAATTCTTTGTCGTGGTGCGTGGATTGATTATTATTATTAAGACTTCAATCGGACTTTTCTAGATCGCGGTAGTTACTAGTTTCATTAATTAAATTGATCGCAGCGTCACCAGTTGGAGCCCGCAACACACTCAATAACAGCCTGCGATATTCGTTATGCAAGCTAAGCCTTCATATGAAATCCCCCTCACATATCTACTTAACCCTTTTTTATTTTGGGTAAAGATGAATCTCAGTATCAGTCGTAATAGAACAGACCTAAATCGCTGGACAATGTGCAGGCTTCAATAAATATTGGATATCACGGATGATTTACACGTGTAAAAAAAATACAATTCTCGATTATGTTTATTTAACAGAGGAACAGGGAAAATAAACCACATTTAAAAAAATGCCGGTATCAGGTAGGACATCTTAATTCGATGGAATCTGGTTAAATGAAGAAGGAACAGTGTTTTATTTAAGGAAGAATGATAGAAACGATAGAGCTAGAAACAAGGCACTGCAAATTGTGGTTTACAAAAAAAAAGACACGGGTCAGGCAGCATCTCTGGAGAACCTGGGCTAATTTAGGGAAAACCCGTGTTTACGCCCGACTGGACACTTATTATAACATTGTGTAGGAAAGAACTGCAGATGCTGGTTTAAGTCGAAGGTAGACACAAAATGCTGGAATAACTCAGCGGGACAGGCAGCATCTCTGGAGAAAAGGAATAGATGGCGTTTCGGGTCGGAACAACAGACCGCTGCCTGACCCGCCGAGTTACTCCAGCATTTTGTGTCTATAATTTGTTCGGCTGGAATACTTCCTCGTAGCCTTGGGAAATAAATTTAGATTAACGGTTACATTTTAAATTGTGACTTCGCAGTATCTTTTAATCTAAATCTGTGTTTTCCATGTTCTTCAGCGATGCTGCCTGAGCCGCCTAGTTACTCCGGCACTATGTGTCTTTTTTTGGTAAACCAGCGTCTGCAATTCCTTGTTTCCACGCGCTGCATTTGCTGTCTTTTTGCTGTGTTTTTACTCCTGAACCTTCAAGTGCCACGTCTGAACTTTAAATACATCAATTCAAAACAACTATTTAACTCGCATCGACTTCACAGCGTGACTTCCATCGATCAACGCCTTGTTTTAAAGATGCGCTGTGAAAATGATACATTTTCGGTGTTATTCTATGAATCCTTTTTCCACCTACGATGACAACTGCAGTTTGCTGCATTTCCTGATACGCTCGTCAGCGCCATTTAACTCCTTCAACACCATGTGTGCGTTTTTTTCATAAAACGGATTTTACATTTTCGCCGCGAGTTTATCGTGGACCTGAGCAAAGTGTAATTCATTTTATTATTGTCACGTGTACAGAGGCACCGCAACAAAAAAAAAACACGTCGTTTTTGCATGCTATCCAGTCAAAACATATTCCACACGAGTAGAATCGTACACAAATAAAACACTGGAACTAATGTAAGACACAATATGTTTGAGTAACTCAGCGCATCAGGCGGCATCCCTGGAAACATAGAAACATAGAAAATAGGTGCCGGAGTAGGCCATTCGGCCCTTCGAGCCTGCACCGCCATTCAATATGATCATGGCTGATCATCCAGCTCAGTAACCTGTACCTGCCTTCTCTCCATACCCCCTGATCCCTTTAGCCATAAGGGCCACATCTAACTCCCTCTTAAATATAGCCAATGAACTGGCCTCAACTGCCTTCTGTGGCAGATAATTCCACAGACTCACCACTCTCTGTGTGAAGAAATTTTTTCTCATCTCGGTCCTAAAAGACTTCCCCCTTATCCTTAAGCTGTGACCCCTAGTTCTGGACTTCCCCAACATCGGGAACAATCTTCCCGCATCTAGCCTCTCCAATCCCTTAAGAATTTTATATGTTTCTATAAGATCCCCCCTCAGTCTTCTAAATTCCAGCGAGTATAAGCCTAGCCTATCCAGTCTTTATCCAGGAGAACGTGGACAGGCGACATTTCGGATCGGGACTCTCCTTCACTCAGAAGAAGGGACTCGACTGGATGCTGCCCGACCCGCTGAGTTACTCCAGCATTCTGTGTATTTACTTGGCAAACCCGCATCTGCAGTTCCTTGTTTCAACTGGGGGAAATTATAACGGAGAATAATAGGTTCTCCTCTGGGACAATAGTTATGAAGTAGAAGTCTAAAACAAAATCGCTGCATTGAAATGTGTTCTTCGAGCTGTAATACAAACTAAATAACACAATGGTTTCACAAGGCTTGAGAGAGAGAGAGAGAGAGAGAGAGAGAGAGAGAGAGAGAGAGAGAGAGAGAGAGAGAGAGAGAGAGAGAGAGAGAGAGGGTGAAAGGGAGATAGAGGGTGAGGGAAATAGAACAAAAGGCAGGAACATTAACCTAATCTTCAAGGAACCGATGTAGAAGGTGCGAATTCATTAATCGATGTTTTATTGTGTTTTATTTATCTGCACACGGCACAACGATTTAACAGTTTCCCTGAACTGAATTAAAAGGTAACCCAAGATACCGACGAAACTGCCAACTTTTGCTGATAAATCCAATAAAGGCAATGAACTTCCTTACACAAAAGAACACACAAAGTGCTGGAGTAACTTAGCGGGTCAGGCAGCATCTCTGGAGAACATGGATAGATGACGTTTTGGGTCGGGACCCTTCTTCAGATGCACATGTCGCCTATCCATGTTCTCTGGAGATGCTGCCGGACCTGCTGAGTTACTCCAGCACTTTGTGTTCTTTGGAGTATTAACAAACCAGTAGGGGGCCAGAGTTGGCGAATCGACCAGAGGGCATAGGTTCAAGGTGAAGGGGAAAAGATTTAATAGGAATCCGAGGGGTAACTTTTTCACATACAGTGTGGTGGTTGTATGGAACAAGCTGCCAGAGGAGGTTGTTGCGGTAGGAACTATTGCAAAGTATAAGAAACAGTTAGACATGTACATGGATAGGTCAGGTTTCGAGGGATATGGGCCAAATGCAGGCAGGTGAGACTAGTGTAAATGAGACATGTTGGCCTGTGTGGGCAAGTAGGGCCGAAGGGCCTGTTTCCACGTTGTATCACACTATGACACAATGATAGTATCTAAAGTTCTGTGCTTCTAAACTTTTTTACAACGTCCACAGCTTTCGCTTGCTCCTTGAAGTGGGGTTAGCGTCTATTAGTCATAGAGTCAGAGTCATATAGTGATACAGTGTGGATACAGTGTGGAAACAGGCCCTTCAGCCCAACTCGCCCACACCGGCCAACAATGTCCCAGCTACACTAGTCCCACTTGACTGCGCTTGATCCATATCCCTCCAAACCTGTCCTATCCATGTACCTGTCTAACTTTTTCTTAAACGATGGGATAGTCCCAGCCTCAACTACCTCCTCTAGCAGCTTGTTCCATACACCCACCCCAGCCTACTCAACCTCTCCCTATAGCTCACACCCTCTAGTCCTGGCAACATCCTCCTAAATCCTTTCTGAACCGTTTCAAGCTTGACAATATCTTTCCTATAATATGGTGCCCAGAACTGAACACAATAATCTAAATGCGGTCTCACCAACGTCACATACAACTGCAACATGACCTCCCAACTTCTATACTCAATACTCTGATTGATGAAGGCCAAAGTGCCAAAAGCCTTTTTGACCACCTTATCTACCTGCCTGGTACTCGACCTTCAAGGAACCATGCACCTGCACTCCTAGATCCATCTGCTCTACAACACTACCCAGAGGCCTACAATTTATTGTGTAGGCCCTGCCCTCGTTCGATATTCCTAAATGCAACACCTCACACTTCTCTGTATTAAATTCCATCAACCATTCCTCCGCCCACCTGGCCAATCGATCCAGATTCTGCTGCAATCGTTCACACCCATCTTCACAAAATGCTGGAGTAACTCAGCAGGTCAGGCAGCATCTCAGGAGAGAGGGAATGGGTGACGTTTCGGGTCGAGACCCTTCTTCAGTCTGAGGAAGAAGAGTCTCGACCCGAAACGTCACCCATTCCTTCTCTCCTGAGATGCTGCCTGACCTGCTGAGTTACTCCAGCATTTTGTGAATAAATACCATCGATTTGTACCAGCATCTGCAGTTATTTTCGTATAACACCCATCTTCACTATCTGCAAAACCACTAACTTTTGTATCATCAGCAAACTTGCTAATCTTGCCCTGTATATTCTGCCCCCTACTGTTAACGTCGAGATATTTCTCTCTCCCCCTCTCTCCCTCTCTCTGCCCAGACAACTCGTCCTTGCACTGACAGGAAACGGAAGTTTTGCTTTTAAATCAACACCGGAGTAGCAATAAAATTAAAATCCATAATTTTGTATTTGGAAATCGGTGCAACCGAAGTGAAGATACGTTCCTTTTAACTCAAGTGGGCGGTGGGGGGTGAGGGGGATGGGGTGGGGGGTGGGGGGGGGGGGGGGGATATATATATTTTTAATTAGCCGTCCATAAATGGGCAACAAGGTAATTTATCCCAAGCAACGTGACAGGACTTCGAGAGGGTCGAACTTCGAAACAAGTGGCCACTTCTGTTCAGATCGGATACTTTGACATGGTTCCACCCACACCACATTCTGCCCAGTGACCTTTAACCGGCTTCCTCGCCTTTGTTGGGGTTTTTTTCCCCCCCGATAAATAAATGATTACAGTTGTTCCTGAAGGTAAAATAAAAATATTTGTAGCTGGATACACTTCGCACGGGAGATATTAACGTTTTTTTGTGAATAGCGTGTGCATGGTAGGCATTTAATCTCTGACTGGAGGAACTGACAGGGATAACACACAGCAGTGAATCCGTATTTGAAACAGGTCACCTTAGCGAAACGTGCATCCCTGGTTTAATATGGAAATCGAAACTTGAACGAATAGTTCAGCAGGCACATAATTAGGGCCGAGCCGTGCCTTTCTCAATGTTAAAACTTAATGTAGGAATTAGAATGCTTTGGCGATACTGTGTTCATCATTTACGATTTGTGGAGTTGATATATTAAATTTTGGACGCCCAGATACTGTCACTTCACAGCGCATTCAAATGCCATTCCCGCGCCGATTTTCCACAAAGATAGACACAAAAAAAGCTGGAGTAACTCAGCGGGCCAGACAGCATCTCTGGAGAGAAGGAATGGGTGGCGTTTCGGGTCGAGACCCTTCTTGAGACTTTCATTAAGTCTTCTTGTACTTTGAAGTTTTGTCGAAACTTTGGTCAAAGTTCTGTGCAGCGAAATATATCCCGGGAACGCTTGTGTGGAAATCATTCCCCTACCAAGGTGATTGAAACCCTGCCATCTTTGCTTAGTCCTGGAAGTGCAAAAGTTTGTTTTCTACAGTTTCATCAAACGTTCAAAGATTACGGACCAAACGATAATTTTAAATGCATCTATTTTTTTCTCTCGCAGCGCCAGCAGCATTGCAAGCTGTCTCAAAGCAGCAAGCTTTCCCAGTTCAACCGAAGTGACTTAAAATTCAATGGTTGGTTCCTGGTTTTGTGTGTGTTTGGGATACGTGTTTGTGTTGATGTAAGGAAAGGTTTGATGCCTCGAATGGTTTGGGGTATAATTTGGCCAAAACACTCCGCGCTTACAGAAGTATAAGAAAATAACTGCAGATGCTGGTGCAAATCGATTTATTCACAAAATGCTGGAGTAATTCAGCAGGTCAGGCAGCATCTCGGGAGAGAAGGAATGGGTGACGTTTCGGGTCGAGACCCATCTTCAGTCTGAAGAAGGGTCTCGACCCGAAACGTTACCCATTCCTTCGCGCTTACAGAAGAATGCACCAGGAGAGATTGCTACTTAAACCACTAAAGTCAATCGCTTTCTGCGGTTTTCAGTCCATTTATTTAAAGAAAAGTAATGCAATTTTTAAAGGTATTTTGCGTCTCCTAGTAATAAAAGTTGAGGGCGTCTCGCCCATATAAGTGGCCGGAACCTTTTGCACAGACGAAATGTATAGAAGGAACTGCAGATGGCGGTTTAACCTGAAGATAAACACAAAAAGCTGGAGTAACTCAGCGGGTCAGGCAGCATCTCTGGAGAAAAGGAATAGGTGACGTTTCGAGTCGAGACCCTTCTTCCGAGATCCTGCCTGACCCGCTGAGTTACTCCAGCATTTTGTGTTTATCCAAGGTTTGATGTTACCGATTCCGTTCCACGGCACACATTTGGTCGATGCCGATATTCACCTTCTTCAGATGATCAAGAAACGCCCTGAAATCTTGAATGTTGCAAATATCCCACCGTTCTAAAACTGGTCATGAGAAACATAAACTCGAAGGCATTTGAGACACAGAAGATATTCCGGCCCTTGGTGTAAGAATGGCAATTGGGTCGTAAAAGACCAACTATGCGTTGCATTGAGATGAAATGTATTTGCAAGGATCGTGATGCAGTTTACAATCGTCTTTCTCAATATCCTCAACTCTCCGTCTCTGTTAAAAAAAAAACTATTTTACCCCCATCTAGTTTTTACCATTTGACTTGACATTATGTATTTTGAGACAAAACATTGCCAAATCGCCTGCAAGAGATTATTTGAACACAGGGAACCCCAGCCCGTTTCATTTCCATTAATCAACTATCCTTCATTGATTTCTCTAACTTCAAGTAACCCTTGCATTTCCTCTCTCTCCATCCCTCCCCCACCGAAGTCGCCCCAGCTTCTAGTTCTCACCTAGCAAACAGCTAACAATGCCCTGTTTCCTTTATCGTCGTTACTTCTTTGCATATCTTTCATTCATTCTTCTATATCTCTTGACATCGCCGTCTATATCGTTTCCCTCTCCCCTGACTCAAGTCTGAAGAAGGGTCTCCACCCGAAACGTCACCTATTCCTTTTCTCCAGAGATGCTGCCTGGCCCGCTGTGTTACTCCTGCATTTTGTGTCTATCTTCGGCATCTGCAGTTCCTTCCTACACCTATCATTCTTTATCCCTTGCAGGTTGAGTAGACGAATCTCATCGATGTCTATCGAAGTCACTATCCACTGGTCAAATAGTAATAGCCCATTGCTTGTGTAAACAATGTAATAAACGAGAAAAAATACAAGTGTTTGTATATATACGCATACATATAATATGTAATATGCAATATTACATGTAATATATATAATATGTGTATGGATGGGTATGTGGATATATACACACACTGATTTAACAGAGACGGAGAGTTGAGGATATGAAGAAAGACGATTGTAAACTGCGTCACGATCCTTGCAAATACATTTCATCTCAATGCAACGCATAGTTGGTCTTTCACGACCCAATTGCCATTCTTACACTGTGGACATTAAGGGCCGTAATAGCCCATTGCTTGTGCTTTCAATGTTATCCGGCCTCGTAAACAACACCGAGTTCAGCCTACCATTTGTAATTTATTAAAATAGGTATATCACGCCATTCGGGGATAGTTTGTCATTCAATAATCCATTTGTTACAGCGACCAGCGTTGTTTCGAAAAACCAAGATTCATTACACCGGTGGCACAGTAATTCGTATGGAGATGTACGACTGAAGCAATCACGATTTATTTGTGAAGAAATATTCGGATTTATTCGGTGGCGCAGCTGTAGAGTTGTTGCCTTACAGAAACCCGGGTTCGATCCTGACGCACACAACACACACACTAGGGACATTTTACAGTTGTACCAAGCCATTTAACCTGCAAACTTGTACGTCTTTGGAGTGTGGGAGGAAACCGGAGATCCCGGAGAAAACGCACGCATGTCTCGGGGTGAACGTACAAACTCCGTATGTTCTCCGCACCCGGATCATGTTAAAACCCGGAGGACATACGGAGTTTGTACGTTCACCCCGTGACATGCGTGGGTTTTCTCCGGGATCTCCGGTTTCCTCCCACACTCCAAAGACCTACAAGATTGCAGGTTAATTGGTTTGGCACAACTGTAAAATGTCCCTAGTGTGTGTGTGTGTGTGTGTGTGTGCACTGTAGGATAGTGTAAATGTCCGGGGATTGCTGGTCGGCGCGGAGTCGGTGGGCCGAAGGGCCTGTTTCTGCACTCTATCTCGAAACTAAACTAAATCAAATGTCCGTGGGCACCCACCGCCGGTATCATTGTAAGTTTTCTTTGTGATTAGACTCTTGTTAAATGTTGGCATTTAACATTTTTACATTTGTTTACAACACTATCTGCTGATTATTTAATTTCACTATAAATAACAACTTTGTTGATGAGTGTTATTCTTTCTACATCATAAACCAAGTCAAGTCAAGAGTGTTATATTGTGGTGACCCAGACGGAACAATGAAATTCTTACCTGCAGCAGCACAACAGAATATGTGAACATAGTGCACTGTAAACAATGCAATAAACGATAAAAAAATACCAGTGTTTGCATATATACACATACGTATAATATGTAATATGTGATATTACATGTAATATATATATATAATATGTGTATGGATGGGTATGTGGATATATACATACACTGATTTTTTAAAACATGTATAATATATGTATATGGGTGGGTATGGCACGTCGGAAGTACAGTAATTCCCGATGTAACAACGTAAATAGTTGATATATTTTAGTCATTAAAAAATCTGATTTTTGCTGATTGGGTAAAGTGGCACACGCCAGATGAATCTTATATTTAGCGTTGTTGCCAATAATGTGTCAATAGACAATGGACAATAGACAATAGGTGGAGGAGGAGGCCATTCGGCTCTTCGAGCCAGCACCGCCATCCAATGTGATCGTGGCTGATCATTCTCCTGACCTGTTCGACACTGAAAGCAGAGTTTTCTGTAAATTCGCTTTGTTGATAGAATCAGCACCCGCTGATCGCCCCCCCCCCCCTTCCCAATCTCACGCAGAGATAACGCTTTAACATTCACAAAATGCTGGAGTAACTCAGCGGGTCAGGCAGCATCTCAGGAGAGAAGGAATGGGCGACGTTTCGGGTCGAGACTCTTCTTCAGACTGAAGAAAGGTCTCGACCCGAAACGTCGCCCATTCCTTCTCTCCTGAGATGCTGCCTGACCCGCTGAGTTACTCCAGCATTTTGTGAAAAAATACCTTCGATTTGTACCAGCATCTGCAGTTATTTTCTTACACTAACGTTTTAACATGATCTCTGCGTGATCCGTAGGAGTGCGGCCGCGGCGATAAGAGTCTCGTATCAAACGCGATGAAGATTACCATCTCTTGAGTCCAGGCGTAAAAAAAATAAAAGTCAAAACGAAAATCGCCACTTTAAATATTCGTCACGGGGTTGGGTTTCAAGCACGTCGTTGGAAAAAGTAACAAGTCTTTTGGAAGTGTTTCGATCTTCTACAGAAGCGGGCAGAGTTGGATCTGCACAGATTCTCCATCAAATCTGCGCGTTTCCGTTGAGTTATTCTACCAATTTTCATTACACAAATGTCACAAACGTAGTTGTACTTTATATGTCCACAAACTGGAAATTAACGTTGAACAGCAAAGACATGTCTAAATTAGATCTGAATTTAGCTACCGGAATTTAATAAATTAAAAAACATTGACATTATTTTTATTGTTCTCAACACCAATTATCCTTGCCGATTGTCCCATTTAATCCCCATTACTCTACCGTTTTTCAAATGAGTTATTTGCAATAACCTACGCCAGCGACAGAAAGCGCGCAACACTTATGGATAACTGCCAAGCCATTTGTGGATCAATATATGAAAGATATGAAAAGGACCAATAAACCGAATTTCATTATTATTATGAAATGATATTTATGACACCAATTTTTTTTTGTTGATTCGCTAACATAATTACATTTAAGTTAGAATAAGAAAAATAAGACTATTGAAACTGAACTAAGGAACATTGTAGGTAGACACAAAGTGCTGGAGTAAATCAGCGGATCAGGCAGCATCTCTGAAGAAAAACGATAGGTGACTTTTCGGGCCCGACCCCGAAACGTCACCCATCCTTTATCTCTCCGGAGATGCTGCCTGACCCGCTGAGTTACTCCATCACTTTGTGTCTATCTTTGTTATAAACCAGCACCTACAGCTCTTTGTTTCGACACATTGTAGGTACAATGGATTATTTCACTTGTTGCTTCTTTCCATAAAGAAGTGGTTGAAATATTGTACGTTAAGTTGGACTTGCTCTTTCTATGAGTAAATTATTTATGCTACCTCACAAAAAAAAAATCAGTTTGTTCGTCATGCATAATGTTCTAAAATATGCACTTTTATTATACACAGTAAAATAGGACCATTTCTAGCCAATCTGTCAAAGATTACACGTGACTGCATTTCTGACGGTGGGCTTTTAAAAGTAAAACTTGATATCTTTGATGTATGTGTAGGAATTAACATTTATCTTTGTGCCAAGGAATATTAATGTTGCCAGCATTATAAATGTCACAATATTAGATAATCCGTCGGGAGGATAATAATGGGAAATCCTCTGGGACTGGTATTTTTTGAGTAAGGCACATATATTTCATCATTTCCAAAGCAATAATTTTAGGTGGGTTTCCAGACACTTGAAATCTACTGATTGCACTTTAATGGAAGATTGTCGTAAAACAAGTAAATTATCTGCTGTTCCTTTCTACACATTTCGTCTGCTCCACTGCGAAATCTCCTCACGGTCTCACCCATTCCCTCTCTCCACAGATCTTACATCTTACAAATAGAGAGCAGATCCCGAGCTACCATCTACCTCATTGAAGACCCTGTCCCACTGAGTTCATCTAGCATTTTGTGTCCATCTTTGGCGTAAACCAGCAGATCCTTCCTACATAAACGACCCCTTTGTTGTCTGTAAGGCAATCCAGTTAGTAGTTGCCTCATGATATCTTAAAACAATTTAACTATGGACTAAGGTTCATTGCACCCTTGCATTATTGTAGACCAAAGCTGTAGATCTTAACCCCCATGGACGGGATGGAACCTTTTTCTCTCCAAGAGACAGTTAATTACAGAGTTGACCCATGTGGCATTGATCCTTCCAAATAACCTGATCAATGCTTCAGTTCTTCCATCCAGAAAGCTCTGTGCTTAAGTGCACCTTTGGTTGAAATGTTTAGAGAGTGCAGGTAGCAAGCTCAGCATGATCAAAATGTGTCAATTTAGAGGCCTACAGGCCAAACGCAGGCAGGTGGAACTAGTGTAGCTGGAACATGTTGGTTGATGTGGGCAGGTTGGGCCAAAGGGCCTGTTTCCACGCTGCCTGACTCTATGAATCTAGTGCAGGTACATTTAGAAAATGTCACGGGTAGCCCAGAGGTACCAATGTAAGGGGTTAGCCTAAAGGAGTGTGACATTTCACAGAGTTTATTAAACTACTACTTTGGCCAGAGTCATGGAGTCATCGAGCTATAATGTATGGAAACGGATCCTTCGGCTCAACTGGTCCATGCTGACCAAGTTAGCATATAGGGCTAGTCCCATTTTCCCGCATTTGCCCCATAGACCTCTAAACCCTTCCCATCGATATATCTATTCAAATGTCATTTAAAAGTATCCACTTCTATAGATTCCTCTGGCAGCTCATTCCAGATACAGACTATCCTCTAAGTGAAAAAGTAGTCCCTGATGTCCCTCTTCAATCTCTACCCCCTCTCATCTTACAACTAGAGAGCAGTGATACCTTTCAGATTCAGAGAGCTGTACGGAGTTTGTACATTCTCCCCATGACCTGTGTGGGTTTTCTCCAGGTGCTCCGGTTTCCACCCCCACTCCAAAGATGTACAGCTTTGTGGGTTAATTGGCTTGGTATAATTGTAAATTGTCCCCAGTGTGTGCAGGATAGTGTTAGTGTGTGGGGATCGCTGGTCGGCACGGACTCGGTGGGCCGAAGGGGCCTGTTTTCCCAGCTCTATCACTAAACTAAACCAAACTTAACTTTCCATTCATCTACTCCTTTTACCACAAGCAAGAGATATCCAGAGGCCAAACGTGTGAGAACAGTGCCATCTGCAGTTTGCATTCTTTGTGAAGAATGTCGATGAGATACCGACTGGAAATTTTCTACTGACCTATTTTGGAACCTCCAAGGTTCTTCCAAATACAATTGTGATAGATAGAGTCATAGTCATACAGAGTGGAAACAGGCCCTTCAATGGTGAACCTACACTGCACTCTCAATAGCAAGAATGTCCTTCCTCAAATTGGGAGACCAAAACTGCACACAGTACTCCAGGTGCGGTCTCACTAGGGCCGTGTACAACTGCAGAAGGACCTCTTTGCTCCTATACTCAACTCCTCTTGTTATGAAGGCCAACATTTCATTGGCTTTCTTCACTGCCTGCTGTATCTGCATGCTTCCTTTCAGTGACTGATGCACTAGGACCATGGTTGTCAATGGTGTCAAACTAGCCAAAGCAATAGACAATAGACAATAGACAATAGACAATAGACAATAGGTGCAGGAGGAGGCCATTCGGCCCTTCGAGCCAGCACCACCATTCAATGTGATCATGGCTGATCATTCTCAATCAGTACCCCGTTCCTGCCTTCTCCACATACCCCCTGACTCCGCTTTCCTTAAGAGCTCTATCCAGCTCTCTCTTGAATGCATTCAGAGAATTGGCCTCCACTGCTTTCTGAGGCAGAGAATTCTACAGATTCACAACTCTCTGACTGAAAAAGTTTTTCCTCATCTCAGTTCTAAATGGCCTACCCCTTATTCTTAAACTGTGGCCCCTTGTTCTGGACTCCCCTAACATTGGGAACATGTTTCCTGCCTTTAATGTGTCCAACCCCTTAATAATCTTATACGTTTCGATAAGATCCCCTCTCATCCTTCTAAATTCCAGTGTATACAAGCCTAGTCGCTCCAGTCTTTCAACATATGACAGTCCCGCCATTCCGGGAATTAACCTAGTAAACCTACGCTGCACACCCTCAATAGCAAGAATATCCTTCCTCAAATTTGGAGACCAAAACTGCACACAGTACTCCAGGTGTGGTCTCACTAGGGCCCTGTACTACTGCAGAAGGACCTCTTTGCTCCTATACTCAACTCCTCCTGTTATGAAGGCCAACATTTAATTGGCTTTCTTCACTGCCTGCTGTACCTGCATGCTTCCTTTCAGTGACTGATGCACCCGGACACTCAGATCTCGTTGTACGTCCCAACCAAGCATTGCATAGTTGCAGATTTAATGTCAGTGCTGAATCAGCCATTGTCTGCTGTGCGTCACCTTGTTTTACTTCCCCCCTGGCTAGGCTGCAGATAAATCCACTCGGATTGGTCCATCTTTTTGTTACCCTTTGCCTGTTGCTGGAGAACACAAGTGTACTATTTAATTTAGTTTATATTAGTTCAGAGATACAGCGTGGAAACTGCCCCTTCAGCCCTCCGAGTCTGTGCCGACCAGCGATCACCCCCGTACACTAGCACTATCCTACGCACTAGGGACATTTATAATTTTATCGAACCCAATGTACCTACAAACTTGCACATCTTTGGAACATGGGAGGAAACCAGAGCACCCGGAGAAAACCCACGCAGGTCACAGGGAGAACGTACAAACTCCGCACAGACAACACCCCTGGTCGGCATCAAACCCGTTTCTCTGGTGCTGTCTGGCAGCAACTCTACCGCTGCGCCACCTTCTATGGAATATTGGGAAGATTTGACTGGTACTGACGATTTCCACAGACAAACTTTGTGCTCTGGATGACAGTTTCCATAAGCCATAGGTCTCTTTTGTTTTTGAATGGTTCTGTGCTCTGAATTAATTTTTTGGAATAAATTCCTCGTTCTAATAGCTGACCTGAATCATAGTACATTTCTTCCTGGCGAATGTGAAGATCTAAGATGTTCACTTCAACCCCTGCCAATTTGGGAAAGGTCACCACATAACAACACATTATGCTTCTGTCTAAATCAATTTACAATAAGAAAATGATGCACAAAACAAAACGACCCAGCACATATGAGGCAGCACAAAGTGCATACCAAAGAATGGGAATGAAGCCATGTTGAATTATCACCAAGCTATTCTTTACCAGATTTTGTACTTCAGTTGTCGTTCTGAGATCTGATATATGAGATGCAATTTTATCGATTGAATATACAAACGTAGGGCGGCCACGGTGGTGCAGCGGTAGAGTTGCTGCCTTACAGCGAATGCAGCCCAGGAGACCTGGGTTCAATCCTGACTACGGGTGCTGTCTGTACGGAGTTTGTGCGTTCTCCCCGTGACCTGCATGGATTTTCTCTGGAGTCTTCAGTTTCCACCCACACTCCTAAGACGTTCAGGTATGTAGGCTAATTGGCTTGGCGTAAAGTGTAAATTGTCCCTAATGTGTGTAGGATAGTGTTAATGTGCGGGGATCGCTGGTCGGTGCAGACTCGGTGGGCCGAAGGGCCTGTTTCCGAGCTGTATCTCTAAACTCAACTAAGCCTCCACCATCCAACCAGCAACTGGAGACTAGTCCTGAACTACTATCTACCTCATTGGAAACCCTCGGACTATCTTTGATTGGACTTTACTGGTTTTACCTTGCACTTATTCATGTTATTCCCTTTGCCATGTACAGTATCTGTACTCTGCGGATGGCTTGATTGTAATCATGTATTGTCTTTCCGCTGACTGGTTAGCACGCAGCAAGAGTTTTTCACTGTACCTTGCTACACGTGACAATAAACAAAACTCAAACTAAACTCAAATCCTGTAGTGCCTGTTGCTAACCACTGGAAAATCTCCAAGCCTTTCATCTTTCAGAAATGTTGGAAACCAAGAGTCATTGCATCATAGAGTCAATGAGCTCCAGGCTGCTGCAGAGCTTCCAACGGCCCACTTCACCGAATCAGTATAATAGAAACATAGAAAACAGGTGTAGGAGGAGGCCATTCGGCCCTTCGAGCCACCACCGCCATTCAATATGATCATGGCTGATCATCCAAAATCAGTACCCCCTACTAATGTACAATAAATATCTCTCCTGCTGTGAGTTACAATCAGTCTGCAGACCCCTGCAACCCTAAGAGCTACTGTATCTTCTTCAAGATGACTTGGACAAGAGGGTTGGGGAACTACAATAGACACCAAATAAACTCTGCGATTCCATGCAGTAACAAGGCCACTAGCTGTTAAAATAAAAACTGTTGTTGAGCATCTTTAGTTTAGTTTTAGAGATACAGCAGGGGAACAGGCCCTGTGGCTCAACCTGTCCATGCTGACCAAGATTCCCCAACTTCTCTGGTCCCTCCCGGCCTCATCCATCAAAATACTTCTTATTCATGTATCTCTCCAAATGTCTTGTAAATGACACGAATCTCTGGAGCTGCAGGAATTACTGCTGCTGCACCACTCTGTCACCCTGCCATGTTGAACATGACTGTGGAAGAGTAGCTGGCATCCCAGCTGCTATCAGGCAACTGAACCATCCTACCACAACCAGAGAGCGGTCCTGAACTACAATCTACCTCATTGGAGACCCTCGGACTACCTTTGATCTGACTTAACTGGCTTTACCTTGCACTAAACGTTATTCCCATTATTCCCTTTTTCATGTATCGATACACTGCGAATGGCTCGATTGTAATCACGTGTTGTCTTTCCGCTGACAGGTTCGTACGCAACAAATGCTTTTCACTGTATCTCAGTACACATGATAATTAACTAAACTAAACTAAACTAAACTAAACTAAACTAAACTAAACTAAACCAAACCAAACTAAACTAATCTAAACCAATCTAATCTAAACTAAACTAAACTAAACTAAACTAAACTAAACTAAACTAAACTAAACTAAACTAAACTAAACTAAACTAATCTAATCTAATCTAATCTAATCTAATCAAATCTAACCTAACCTAACCTAACCTAACCTAACCTAAACTAAACTAAACTAAACTAGCTAAACTAAACTAAACTAAACTAAACTAAACTAAACTAAACTAAACTAAACTAAACTAACCCAAACCAAACCAAACTAAACTAATCTAAACCAATCTAATCTAATCTAATCTAAACTAATCTAATCTAATCTAATCTAATCTAATCTAATCTAATCTAATCTAATCTAATCTAATCTAATCTAATCTAATCTAACCTAACCTAACCTAACCTAAACTAAACTAAACTAATCTAAACTAAATTAAACTAAACTAAACTAAACTAAACTAAACCAAACCAAAGAATAGTGACCAAGTAGTAATTGCCAAGAAAATGATTGTCCTAAACTAGTCTCAGTTATTTCACGTAGCATCTTTTCTTTCAGGCCTCAAAACATCTTACTGCTAATAAAATAAAGTGGAAATCAGTGACCCAGGCACACATCATTGCTTTGCAAACCTTAAAAGATAATATGCAATTCAATCCACGCACAGATCAAGGCAAATTCATCTTAACCTGAGCTGAAGGGAATTTACACCTTCTTCTAGCCTGCTTGTCTCCTGTACTTCCATTTTATAGGCAGCCTTTTAAACTGTACAAATCCACGGACTGGGCTATGCTGGGGCTCTGCCAACTTTTCACCCCCAATTGATATCTCCAGAAATATTGCAGGTTAACAGCTCATTCATCTCCTTGCTGTTTGTGGGATGTTGTTGGCACCGAGCAATGGCAATCCTTGTACTTCAAAAGTAGCTCACTGTATGAAGTGCAGGGAGACATTTTGACATGAAATATTTCTTTCATGGTCCAAAAAGGCTTGCTAAAACAAAAAATCCTCACCTTTCATGATGTCCCAAACCACTTTACAGCCAATTAATTATTTTGAAGTGTGGTCACTGTTCGATGTAAGAAATGTAGCAGTCAATTTGCACACAGCAAGGTCCCAGAAACCACACTGTTGCCAAGTAATCTGTTTGTTAATTAATGCTGCTGGAAAGGGGGGGTCAGCTTCGAGACCAAGGGAGATCTTTGAACTCCGCATCGGGGTGGGCGGGGATTGCTAGGGATCTGAGAAGCAGCAACCCGCAGGAAGGTTGTGGACTCACCCCTCCAGCAATACAGCGCACGCTCATTCCTCTGGAGTGAGACTTGGACTCGCGTCCAAATGACTCAGAGGGGAGATCACTACCAACGAGCCAAGCACACACTGTCTGAACTGGCGGGTGAAAAATGAGCACTTCGGTGAGGTGCCGGTTGACATCTGGCCTCGCTAGAGTGACTTCAGAGGGGAAGAGGGGAGAAACTTGGGGGGAAAAAAAAAAGAGGGAAAGAAAGGAAAGCATTGATGATCTCCAACACACGCTGTTATGATTTGCACATTCTTTCCGTTTAATTCTGCTGGGTGTTGTGAAGTCACCAGTCGTCCTTAAATGCACAATACGAGACAGCTCTGAGTTTAAGCCTCTGAAAGGTGCTATGGAAAGAAAACATTACCTCCTCTAAGCCTCGAAGGCACTTATGGGGAAGAAATAATCAGAAAGGCTTCAGCAGGATGTGATCTAGGGCGAAACAGGTCTGCTCTAAGCCATATTCACACTCACTGCTGGGAAAACAGTCCAATAAAACGCTTCTTTTAATCTAACTGATGCAGCTGATTTACAATTTACGGCCGTTTTAATTTGAGTAATGGAGTTCCCTGATTCAGACAAGACTACTTGCCATGTGTTAAACACCCCATATGTACCAACATCCAACTTCACAATGTGGACTCGAACACTCTCTGCTACGCAAACGAGAAGAAATCGCAGCAAAGCTTTCTGCAATTCTATACATATATATATTTAAAACTTTCTGCAATTCTATACATATATATATATATAAAATATATATACATATATATTAAAAAAAAGATTTTTTAAAAATAAGTATAAATGTTGATTCTATCCCCAAATATCAGATCGACAATTGAAAATGTGTGTATATATATATATATATATATATATATACATTTTAAATTGTCGATCTGATATATATATATACATTTTAAATTGTCGATCTGATATATGGGGATAGAATCAACATTTATACTTAAAAATATATATCATTTTCCAGGTGAACAGAAGTGAAGAGAAAAATCAGGTCAGAGGCTCACGCAATTAATTTGCAAACTCAAAGCATCTTTGACATATATGGGAGAACTATATTTTTCTTCGCCAAATATTTTTGGTGGCGCAGCGGTAGAGTTGCTGCCTCACAGTGCCACAGACCCAGGTTCAATCCTGACTACGGGTGCTATCTGTTCGGAGTTTGTAAGTTCTTCGTGGGACCGCGTGGATTTTCCCCGGGTGCTTCAGTTTCCGCACTCCAAAGACGTAGGTTAATTGGCTTCGGTAAAGATTGTAAATTGTCCCTGGTGTGTAGGATAGTGCTAGTTAGTGTACGGGGATCGCAGGTCGGCGCGGACGCGCTGGGCTGAAGGGCCTGTTTCCATGCTGTATCTCCAAAGTAAACTAAACTAAACTAGAGACAGTGCACAACAAGGACCCAGCATTAGATAGACATTAGATAGACAATGGGGGAGTCCAGAACAAGGGGCCACAGTTTAAGAATAAGAGGTAGGCCATTTAGAACTGAGATGAGGAAAAACTTTTTCAGTCGGAGAGTTGTGAATCTGTGGAATTCTCTGCCTCAGAAGGCAGTGGAGGCCAATTCTCTGAATGCATTCAAGAGAGAGCTGGATAGAGCTCTTAAGGATAGCGGAGTCAGGGGGTATGGGGAGAAGGCAGGGACGGGGTACTGATTGAGAATGATCAGCCATGATCACATTGAATGGCGGTGCTGGCTCGAAGGGCCGAATGGCCTCCTCCTGCACCTATTGTCTATTGTCTAAGTGCTGGAGTAACTCAGCAGGTCAGGCAGCATCTCTGGAGAGAAGGAACGGGTGACGTTTCGGGTCGAGACCCTTCTTCGGACCCAGCATTGATGTTTCTGCCTCAGAAGGCGATGCCAGTCTGTGTCGGGACCTGTCCACATGGCAGTTACTAATTCAATCTTGTGCAGAATTTGCAGCTGTTCCCCATTAAAATGCACCATGGAAACACACATTTATTTTCTGCACTATTTTAATCACGAGCAAAAACACACACTTCACGTTGTCAGCTTGCAAGCAGCTGCGAGGCACAGAATACACAGCATGATTCAACTTCCTTGTTGGATTTCTCTCCTGTTTTACAGCGCAGAACACGTGGGTTGTCATTTAATACGATCTGCGATCTTTCCCCCCCCCAGTTTATGGCTGAGGCAATATAACGGAGTTGAGGAAAAACAATTGATTCTTACCCTACAAACCCAATGTAAAGCTGAGCTGCCCAACAAGAAGGGAGGTGAGAGTGTGATGTCCTACACAATGGTCTTTCTGGTGGGAGAGTCCAGGACCAGAGGGCACATCCTTAGAATTAAAGGATGTACCTTTAGAAAGGAGATGAGGAGGAATCCTTCGAGCCAGACACTCCAAAGACGTACAGGTATGTAGGTTAATTGACTGGGTAAATGTAAAAAAATGTCCCTAGTGTGTGTAGGATAGTGTTAATGTGCAGGGATCGCTGGGCGGTGCGGACTTGGTGGGCCGAAAAGGCCTCTTTCCGCGCTGTATCTGAAATATGAAAAATATGAATAAAAATATGAATTTCTTTAGTCAGAGGGTGGCGAATCTGTGGAATTCATTGCCAAAGAAGGCTGTGGAGGCCAAGTCAATGGATATTTATAAGGCAGAGATTGACAGATTCTTGATCAGTACGGGTGTCAGGGATTATGGGGAAAAGGCAGGAGAATGGGGTTAGGAGGGAGAGATAGATCAGCCATGATTGAATGGTGGAGTAGACTTGATGGGCTGAATAGCCTACTTCTGCTACTCCAACTTATGAACTTTCTGAAGCATTTGTCTACAGTATTAAATACATATGAATATTTGTCTCTCTTGGCCTGACATTTAAAATCAGCTTGTTTTACTATTCTGAATCGAACCAACACCTATCCATGTTCTCCAGCGATACTGGCTGACCTGCTGAGTTACTCCAGCACTTTGTGTCCTTTTTTCCATAAACCAGCATCTGCAGTTCCTCCTCTCTATATTTTCTCTATGTTCGGATGGAAGTTGATTAAATCGAGCAGTAGGGAGAGAAATTGGGCAAGGAGAAACATTTAGTAAAAGAGTTTGTAATTCAAAGGTAGTTAACGGACTGCATCCAAATGGCAATAGTTTCATAGCATGAGATGTGGTGATTTCAAAGGCTATGGGAGAATCAATGGTTCAATGGTACTTCACTGTCACAAACACCGAGGTACAGTGAAATTCCTTTCTTGTGTACAGTTCAGTAAAAAATAAGACTGTACATAGACACAATGATAGTTAAGTACAAGTGGATAGGAATAGTACACTGAGACAGCATACAAGGGTCGCCATTTTCATGATTCAAGGTGGCGAGATGGTAGTGTTGCTGCCCTACAGCGCCAGAGACCCGATTTCGATCCTGACTATGGGTGCTGTCTGTACGGATTATCTACGTTCTCCCCGTAACCATATAGGTTATCTCTGGGCGCTCTGGTTTCCTCCCACACTCCAAAGACATACAGGTTTGTAGGTTAATTGGCTTCTGTAAAAATTGTATATTGTCCGTCGGATAGTGCTAATGTGCAGGGATCGCTGGTCGGCGCAGACTCAATGGGCTGAAGGGCCTGTTTCCGCGCAGTATCTCTAAAATAAATTAAACTAAAAGTCTAAAGTTGTTATAAATGTAGAGTTTATAACTTGACCATAAAAGGCCCACTGTCCTGAAGGCATTGCAGGTTCGTCTTGGCCAAGTGACGTTGTCGGTGCCCTCTACTACTGCTCTACCACTCCATGCTGCTACAGGCTGTGTCTGATCCACGCGCTCGGCCTCTTGGAATGGCATCCAGTCCTAATCGAGCCCCAGGCTGCTGTGGGGCCTCCAGCGGCCCACTCCACCGAATCAGTATAAAGTACAATAAATATCTCTCCTGCTGTGAGTTGCAATTAGCATGCCAACATAAGAGCTATCATCTTCTTTATGACTTGGACAAGAGGGTTGGGACACCAAATAAACTCAGCGATTCCATGCAGCAACAAGGCCACTAGTTAAAATAAAAACTGTTGATGAGCATCTTTAGTTTAGTTTAGAGACACAGCATTGAAACAGGCCCTTTGGCCCACTGAGTCCATGCCAACAGCAACCACCCATACACCAGTTCTATCCGACACCCTAGTTCGAACCTAGGCTAATTTTCCACACTAGTTCTACACACTAGTTCTCCACATTACACACTACACCCCGCAGTTCTACACACTAGTTTGACACGCCAGTTCTATCCTACACTAATTCTACACACTAGTTCTCCACACTACACGACACACACTAGTTCTATCCTACACACACTAGGGACCATTTACAGAAGCCGATTAACCTACAATCCTGCACGTCATTGGAGTGTGGGAGGAAACCAGAGCACCCGGAGCAAATCCACGTGGTCACAGGGAGAACGTGCAAACTCCATACAGATGGCACCCGCAGTCAGGATCAAACCGGGGTCTCTGGCGCTGTGAGGCAGCAACTCTACCGCTGCGCTGCCGTGCAGCCCGGTGAAAGGCGAAACAAGTTTCACGTCGCAGGTAAAATCCTTCACCTGGCGTCAACCAGATTGACAGCGCCAACTCTGAATGAAGAAAGCCAAATGAAATGTTAAATTACCTCATGCTTCCAGACTCCAAAAATCCAGCAGTGCTTTCCCACATGCTCTGTTTGTTCTAAAGTAGAAAAAGAAAAAATAATTTGGAAACAAACTGCTTTAAACCTTTGGCTCCAAAAAGACTGAGCTGTTGGCTGATAAGTGTGTGACTGCGATCGTGAATTTTATTATCTGTCACCGTGCTTGTGGGGAAGAGTTCTAAAGAGCCAAGCTTATTATTTCCACTATTGCTCTGAGCATTTAACAAAAATAATGGCAAGCAAATTTAAGTCTGTCAGCAGGGTAAGTGCAAGTTACATCTTTGTACACAATCGTTTGCAAAGCAACACATTTAAAAAATGACATTTCTTTAGTAGAACCTTCTTTAATAAAATGCCATTTTAATGGTACAAACAATTAAATAATTTACACTTTTGAAAACAATATAATTCGGATACGTGCAAGTTGCATCTTTCTGTACTGTCGTTTGCAAAGCAACGCATTTAAACAAACTACATTTCGTTAATAGTACCGCCTAATAAAATACCATTTTAGTGCTACAAAAAATTAAATATTTTACACCTTTGAAAAAAAAGCGTCATTTCAATAAGTGCAAGTTACATCTTTCTGCAGTCTTGATTGCAAAGCAACACATTAAAAAAAACTACATTTCTTTAGTAGAATTTTCTATAATAAGATACCATTTTAATTGTACAAACAATTAAATATTTTACACTTTTAAGAATAATGTCATTTGGATAAGTGCAAGTTACATCTTTCTGTACTGCAAAGCAACACATTAAAAAAAAAATTCTTTAGTAAAAACTTCTGTCATAATCTATATAATAAAACACTCGTTTGTTTGTTTGTTTGTTCCAGAACTACAGCCGAAACGGTACACGATAGTGCGACAATTTTAGGCCCACCTTACTCGCCGTCGTCCCTTTGGTGCTAATGGAAGAAGTTTCATTGAAATCGGTGTTATACTTTTAAAGCTATTCACATTTTAATCTATCTCCTAGGGAGGGAGGGAAGGAGGGAGGGAGGGAGGGAGGTGGGGGGAGGGAGGGAGGGGGAGGAGGGAGGATAAGAGGGGTTGAGGGGGATGGAGAGGGGGGAGGGAAAGGGGGAGGGGAAGGGGGAGGGGAGGGGGAGGGGTGAGGGTGAGGGGAGAGGGAGGAGGGGGTGGGGAGGGGGGTGGAGGGAGGGGGAGGAGAGGGGGGAGGGGAGGAGTGGGGAGGGGGTGGGGAGGGGGGTGGAGGGAGGGGGAGGAGAGGGGGAAGGGGAGGAGTGAGGGGAGGGAAGGGGTGGGGGAGGGGGAGGGGAGTGTGGGTAAGGGGGGATGGGGAGAGGGGAGGGGGGAGGAGGGGAGGAGAGGGGACTACACCAATGCAGGAGAGGTTTGGGCCCAACGGGTCCATTTGGTCTAGTACACCACTAAAAAACAACTAAATATTTTACTCTTTTGGAAAATTACATTATTTATATATTTTATGAGTTTTAAACTGGTAAAAACTAGCTCAAAAACTTTTGTTCTGATTTCTGTTGAAAAACAAAACGTGCCAGCTTTTATTTAAGAGTTCATGGTAACTTTATGAAACAACCAAGTATAACTTATTTAACAAATGTACTGCTTCTGCAGTAATATTTCCAAATACCCTTCTGACAAATGGCCTCTAACCTGAAATGCTTCATCCAGTTCTCTTCCTGAAGAATCCCTTCACAATCCGTTGAACAATCCCTGTTCCAGGCGTACACTGGCCCTATCCTCAAATTCTATATCTCTGTTACGTTGATGACTGCATCAGTGCTACCTCCTGCACCCATGCAGAACTCATAGACTTCATCAACTTCACCACCAATTTTCATCCTGCACTCAAATTTACTTGGACCATCTCCGACACCTCCCTCCCCTTTCATGATCTCACAGCCTCCATCACAGGAAATAGACTATTGACTGACATCTATTACAAACCCACTGACTCCCACAACTATCTCGACTACACCTCTTCCCATCCTGCTTCCTGCAAAGACTCTATCCCCTACTCCCAATTCCTCCGTCTTAGCCACATCTGCGCCCAAGGTGCGGTGTTTCACACTAGAACATCCGAGATGTCCTCATTCTTTGGGGAATGCGGCTTTCCCTCTCCCATCATAGACGAGGCCCTCACTCGTGTCTCCTCAGTACCCTGCAGCTCCACCCTTGCTCCTCCTAGCCCTACCCCTAGTCGCAACGTAGTCTCCCTAGTCCTTACCTTCCACCCCATCAGCCGTCGCATACAACACATAATCCTCCAAAATTGCTGCCACCTCCAACGAGATCCCACCACCAGCCACATTTTCCCATCTCCACCCCTTTCTGCAGACACCATTCTCTCTGCAACTCCCTGGTTAACTCATCCCTTCCCACCCTAACCACCCCCTCCCCAGGTACCTTCCCCAGCAACCACAGAAGATGCAACACCTGTCGCTATACCTCCTCCCTCGACTCTGTCCAGGGACCCCGACAGTCCTTACAGGTTCGGCAGAGGTTCACTTGCACCTCCCCCAACCTCATCTACTGTCTCCGCTGTTCAAGATGTGGACTCTTATACATTGGCGAGACCAAACGCAAATCGTTTTGCGGAACACCTTCGCTCAGCCCACCTGAACCAACCTGATCTCCCGGTTGCTGGACACTTTAATTCTCCTTCCCATTCCCACACTGACCTTTCTGTCCTTGGTCTCCTCCATTGTCAAAGTGAGGCTAAACGGAAAATGGAGGAACAGCATCTCATACAGTATTTCGCTCGGGCAGCTTGCAGCCCAGTGGTATGAATCATGATTTATCTCACTTCAGGTAGCCCCAGCATTCCCTCTCACTCTATCCTTCCTGCACCCAAGTCACACTAGCTTCTCATTTTCACCCTACAAACAGCTTACAATGGCCTTTATTCCTTTACCATCGTAACTTTTTTTGCATATCTTTCATTCATTGTTCTTTACCTCTCCCACATCACCATCTATAATCTCTCATTTCCCTTATACCTAACCAGTCTGAAGAAGGGTCTCGACCCGAAATGTCATCCATTCCTTCACTCCAGAGATGCTGCCTGTCCCGGTGAGTTACTCCAGCTTTTTGTGAATCTCTTCCTGAAGATGTGGCCTGACTTGCTCCGGAGCTAGGTGCTGTCTGTACGGAGTTTGTACGTTCTCCCTGTGACTGCGTGGGTTTTCTCCATAATTCCGGTAGTTTTATAATTGTTATGGTGAAAAATAGGACTGCCCATAAATTAAGGTGTTAAATTGGGGCAAGGCTAATTTTCGAGGTATTAGGTTGAAACTTGCAGAGATTGATTGGGCAAGTCTGTTGGTAGCTTAATGGGCACCTGGTGAATGGGAGGCCTTTAAAATACACGTTAGCAAGAGTTCAGGGACAGCTAGGTTGACTCTCTCCTCCATCTACGTCTCTCACGACGGTATAACTTTGAATTTGATCACCCCTCACTATCTGACGCTCCAGAGAAACCAATCCGAGCTTGTGTAACCTTTCCTTTGTGCTTGCACTCGCTGATCCAGGTCCACATCCTTCCTGTAATGGGATGACCAGAACTGCACGCAGAGCTCCAAACACAGCTTGACTGAAATTTTATAAAGCCACAACGAGACTCCTTGACTTTTATACTCAAATGCTCCGACTGATTTAGGCAAGCACACCAAACGCCTTCTTTACCATTCTATCTACTTTTAGTTTAGTTTAGTTTACAGATACAACGTGGAAACAGCGGGCCCTTCGGCCCACCGGGTCGGCGCCGACCTGCGATCCCCGCACATTAACACTATCCTACACACACTAGGGACAGTTTTTACATTTACCAAGCCGATTTACCTACATACCTGTACGTCTTTGGAGTGTGGGAGGAAATCAAAGATCTTGGAGAAAACCCACGCGGTCACGGGGAGAACGTACAAACTCCGTACAGGCCGCAACCGTAATCGGGATTGAACCTGGGTCTCTGGCGCTGCAAGTGAGTTGTAGGAGCAGAATTAGGCCATTCGGCCCGTGAAGTCTCCTCCGCCATTCAATCATGGCTGATCTATCTCTCCCTCTCAACCCCATTCTCCTGCCTTCTCCCCACATTAACCCCAGACAGCCGTACCAATCAAGAATCTATCATTCTCCCCCCTTAAAAATATCCACTGACTTGGCCTCCACAGCCTTCTGTGGCAAAGAATTCCACAGATTCACCACCCTCTGACTAAAGAAATTCCTCCTCATCTCCTTTCTAAAGGTATGTCATTTTCTTCTGTGGCTGTGCCCTCTGGTCCTACACTCTCCCACTTTCAGGGGGCTGTGGACTTGGGATTTTCTCCAACAATCTCACCAATTTGTAGTTATCTGATATAAGCTGTGATTTTCCACACATATTATTAATAATACTAAATGAATAAAACTCAGCTAATTGGATTAGTGCAGATTTGGTGGACTCAGCATGCTGACTGCTGCCAACAGTTTTTCATTACCAACACGTGTCTGACCTTGTGTCTCTCTCCGAGCTTTTGTGTTTCTTTCATTTCAACTGTTTCATCATGTCCTTTATTGCCTCTTGTCTCAACTTGGGAAAGTACAGTAATCCAGAAGTGAGAGAGTAACATTGAATTGCCATTGAGCATGCTGTCTGATCGTGTGATGGTCTACAAAATGTGGCACGGTGGCACAGCGGCAGAGTTGCTGCCTTACAATGCTCACCGTGCCAGAGACCCGGGTTCGATCCTGGCTATAGGCGTGCTTGTCTGTACAGAGTTTCAACGTTCTCCCCGTGACCTGTGTGGGCATCCTCCGGCTGTTTCGGTTTCCTCCCACACTCCAAAGCCGTACAGGTTCGTAGGTTAATTGGATCGGTATAAAAATGTAAAAATTGACCCTAGTGCAGGATGGTGTTATTGTGCGGGGATCACTGGACTTTAGACTTTAATCTTCAGACTTTAAAGATACAGCGTAAATGCAGGCCCTTCGGCCCATCAGGTCCGTACTGACCCCCCCACTGATCGCCCCGTACACGAACTGGGAACAATACCAAGGACAATAATTATCCCTGCACATACTAGGGACAATTTACAATTTTACAGATGCCAATTAACCTACAAACCTGCACGTCTTTGGAGTGTGGGAGGAAACCTGAGCACACGGAGAAAACCCACGCAGGTCACGGGGAGAACGTATAAATTCTGTACCGACAGCACCCGTAGTCAGGATCGAACCCGGGTTACTGGCGCCGACAGGCAGCAACGCTACCGCTGCGCCACCGCGCCTGGAGTCCTACACGCCCCATCCTCATTATCTTACTGATAGCTGGTTAAACACTGGCTATCACTAAACATTCGTTCAGGAACTTGCATAAAATCCAGGATCTTGTCCATCCACTGCATTCATGGTACCATTTATGCATTCCCCTCTCCCATCGGGCAAAATGTATAGAAGTGTAAGATTCAAGGACGTTTTCTTTCCAGCTGTTATCAGGCAACTGAACGCTCCTACTGCAACCAGAGAGCAGTCCTGAACTATTATCTATCTCATCAGGGACCCTCGAACCTTACTGGCTTTTCCTTGCACTGAACACTATTCCCTTATCATGTATCTGTACACTGTGAGCGGCTCGATTGTAATCATGCATTGTTTTTTTCCGCTGGCTGGTTAGCACGCAACAACAGCTTTTCACTGTACTTCGGTATACGTGACAATAAACTAGACTGAAATGGAAACACATCTTCAGCAACCTAATCCCCTCAATTACACTAGCTTAAACCAGAGCTTGCTCACAAAACAATTCTTGCAATCTGCTTTCCTTTAAAATCCTTCTGAAAACTTACCTCTTACCAAATCTTGCCTCCCTCTCTGAATCACTGAAACTTTGGCTTTGTCCATTTTTTTTAATGCACTTATTTGATAAAAAATTTAGTTCTTCTCTATTAAAAACTTAATAGGAAAGCAGTTTGCTGTTTTCAATGTAGTTTTCAGATGGAAAGAAAAAAAACGATGACTTCATCTGGTAAGACAATACTCAACATGAGAAAGGGAATTTTAATCAGAGATTGATTCCCGTGTAAAATGATTTACAGGCCGAATGAGGTCAATAGGTGCAATAATGTGTACAGTGCAAGGTACCTGATGGAAGAACATGTTCTAGAAATTGCTCGGTAACACACTATCAAACTAGATATAGCTGCCGGATTGAGACTTACTGTCTTCAATGCAGATGTTCAGTGTTGGCTCCCTGCCTTGTCTAATTTTTTTAAGTTCACACCAATATAGTTTAGTTTAGAGATACAGAGTGGAAACAGCCCCTTCGGCCCACCGAGTCCAGGCCCACCATCGATCGATCGATCGCCCGTTCACATTAGTTCTATGTTATCCCACTTTTTCATTCACTCCCTACACACTAAGGGCCCATTAACCTATAAACCCACATGCTTTTGGGATGTGCTGTGCACCCAGAGGAAGCCTACGTGGTCACCGGGAGAATGTGCAAACTCCATACAGACAGCTCATACAGCCATGCCAACCAGCGATCACCCGCACACTAGTTCTATCCGACATCCTTGGGACAATTTACAGAAACAAAATAAACTGCAGACCTGCACGTCTTTGGAATGTGGGAGGAAACCAGAGCACCCAGAGAAAACCTACAGAGTCATAGGAAGAATGTTCTTGCTATTGAGGGCGTGCACCGTAGGTTTACTAGGTTAATTCCCGGAATGGCGGGACTGTCGTATGTTGAAAGACTGGAGTGACTAGGCTTGTATACACTGGAATTTAGAAGGATGAGAGGGGATCTTATCGAAACGTGTAAGATTATTAAGGGGTTGGACACGTTAGAGGCAGGAAACATGTTCCCAATGTTGGGGGAGTCCAGAACCAGGGGCCACAGTTTAAGAATAAGGGGTAGGCCATTTAGAACGGAGATGAGGAAAAACCTTTTCAGTCAGAGAGTTGTGAATCTGTGGAATTCTCTGCCTCAGAAGGCAGTGGAGGCCAATTCTCCGAATGCATTCAAGAGAGAGCTGGATAGAGCTCTTAAGGATAGTGGAGTCAGGGGGTATGGGGAGAAGGCAGGAACGGGGTACTGATTGAGAATGATCAGCCATGATCACATTGAATGGCGGTGCTGGCTCGAAGGGCCGAATGGCCTCCTCCTGCACCTATCGTCAATTGTCTATTGAAACTAGAAAACCCACAGTGTCATAGGAAGAATGTACAAACTCCCCAGAGACAGCATCCATAGTTAGGATCTAACCCGGGTTCCATGCGCTGTAAGGCAGCAATTCTACGGCTGCGTCACTGTGCCAATGAAACTCCCAGACATTGAAGATTTATTGTCCCCATGGCCTCCTTTTGAAAAAGTTATCCATTTAATAAAACATTGCAGGAGATCAGCACCAAAAATGGACTAATGATCTTAACAATATGATTATCGGTCTACACATCTCGTCTGCTCATCTCCAATACTTCTTGATAATGCTCTTAGAAATTGAACCTGCTTAAATTAGACCCATATATAGTGGAAACAGGCCCTTCAGCCCAACTTGCCCTATGCCAACCAATTGTCCATTTAATCTAGTCACATTTGTCCGCATTTGGGTCATATCCTTCAAAGCCGTTCCTATCCACGAACCTGTCTAAGTGTCTTTTAAATGCTGTTATAGTAACTGCCTCAACTACCTCCTCTAGCAGTTCATTCCATATGCCCACCACCCTCTGAGTGAAAAGGTTCCTCTTAAATCTTTCCTCTCTCACCTGAAACCTATCTGCTCTGGTGCTTGATTCCCCCCCCCCCCCTGGTAAAAGTGCATTCACCCTATCTACTCCTCTCATGATTTTATGCACCTCGATAAGGTCATTCCTCGGTCTCCTGTGCTTCAAGGTTGGTATTGACAAGTTGGGCTGAAGGGCCTGTTTCCGTACCATATGGCACTTTGAATAGAATCATAGCCTACCCACCCCCTCCCTACAACTCAAGCCCTCGGGACCTGGCAACATTCTTGGAAATGTTATTTGCACTCTCTCCAATTCAATGGCGTAATTCCTATTGCAGGTTAACAAAAACTGAGCATAATACGACAAATTGTGTTTCATCTCTTTTTTGTAAAAGTGCATCTTAATAAATAAAATCTAAAGCACAACATGGTAAAGGAGATAGGAATCTTTCATTTATAATGAAGGTATGGTGGTGCAGCGGGAGAGCTGCTGCCTTTCAGCGCCAGAGGCCCGGGTTCGATCCTGACTACGGGTGTTGTATGTACGGAGTTTGAATATTCTCCCTGTGATCTGCGTGGGGATTTTCGGGGAGCTCCGGTTTCCTCCCACACTCCAAAGATGTACAGGTTTGTAGGTTGATTGGCATGGTAAGATTGTAAATTGGCCCTAGTGTGTGTGGGATAGTGTTAATGTTGGGGGATGGCTGGTTGGCGCGGACTCGGTGGGCCGAAGGACCTGTTTCCGCGCTGTTTCTCTAAACTAAGCTAATCTAAACTAAACAAAACACAAACTACGTCCTTCGCTTTGTTCTGATGAAACCCATGATGGTACTTCACCATCTTGGTCATGTCAGCCTTGATGAAAGGTCACACATAAAACACTAACCTGCCTTCCTGTGTCACATGTTGTGCATTTCCAGCATTTGCTGTTTTTATTACAAATTACACTTAGCTATGCTGGGCTCAAAACAGAACACTTTGGCCCATTAACCATTTGCACCAGTTTTCAGTTTACGGGGCTTTTAAAAGGATCTTGTTACAGGTTTCTTTTGCAAGTAATTGCTGTTTATAGTGAATTAAAAATATATACAAAAAAAGTACGTTATGGACAAATAAGTAACATTTTCAGAGTTAGGCATATGCCAAAAAGTTAAGTCAATATCCTTGCGCTCAATGGAAAAATGTTTCAAAAATAAATAGAAATTGACTGGGAATGCACCTCACATTATTTATTTGTGATTTTATTTTGGTACTTAATATAATGCCCAGCTCCAACATTCCAGTTTAACACCCTTCTTGCGCTGAGCACCAAACTGAGGAACTAAAGAATCAAAACAGCTCATAAAATACAATTAGACCATTTGGTTGTACTTTACACAAAATCACAGTCATCCAATATAATTTTCTGTTGAGCTTTATTGTTTTCCTAACACGAAAGCTGATTAGGAGCACAACTCCACAGAGCATCTCATACTCAAACTGGACATGGAATAAACCCAGAGGGTCAATGTAGCCTTAAACTGAAGAATCCATTCTACAATGCTTGTTTATGATCACAGTGACACATTTATAGAAACATAGAAAATAGGTGCAGGAGTAGGCCATTCGGCCCTTCGAGCGTGCACCGCCATTCAATATGATCATGGCTGATCATCCAACTCAGTATTCCGTACCTGCCTTCTCTCCATACCCCCTGATCCCATTAGCCACAAGGGCCACATCTAACTCCCTCTTAAATATAACCAATGAACTGGCCTCAACTACCTTCTGTGGCAGAGAATTCCACAGATTCACCACTCTCTGTGTGAAAAAAAACGTTCTCATCTCGGTCCTAAAAGACTTCCCCCTTATCCGTAAACTGTGACCCCTTGTTCTGGACTTCCCCAACATCGGGAACAATCTTCCTGCATCTAGCCTGTCCAACCCCTTAAGAATTTTGTAAGTAAAATATACACACTTATAAACCCATTGATTGAGAAAAACATTGTAAACAATCCTGCTTTTGCTCATTGACTTTCATGTGCTCATGTCAGAGGAGCAGAATTAGGCCATTCAGCCCATCGTTTTGACTCCCCGCCACTGGCTGATCTATCTTTCCCTTTCAGCCCTATTCTCCTGCCTTCTTCCCGCAACCTTTGACACCCTTAATCAAGAATCTGTCCATCTTCGCTTTAAAAATACCCAGTGACTTTGTCTCCACAGCCGTCTGCAGCAATGAATTCCGCAGATTCGCCACTCTCTGACTAAACTCCCACCTGTCATATGATGTGATTGTCCTTGGATCCCTGAAGTAGGAAAGGAAATAAGATGGATATGGTTCCAGAGGTTCAGCGTGGAAATAGCTCCTTGGGCCCACCAATTCCGCGCCGATCCCCACGTACACTAATGCTATCCTACACACACATGAGGGATCATCCTGTACACCAGCTAGGGACAATACTAGGGACAATTACTGTTCCTACACAGACTAGGGCAAATTGACAATTTTCCAGAAGGCGATTAACCGACAAACCTAGTATGTCTTTGGGGTGTGGGAGGAAACCAGAGATCCCTGAGAAAAATCACGCAGGTCACGGGGAGAACGTACAAACACCCAACAGCTCACCACACGTAGTCAGGATTGAACCCGCTGTAAGGCAGCAACTCTACCGCTGTGCCACCGTGGTGGTTAACGGAACGTGTGGAAATAATTTTGTAGGCATAGACTACCTCAGAATAGGGATGGGAGCAGGCCAAAACTTCATTCTGTGCTAGTTTGATCACAGCTAGAGTACTGGATTTAGTTAAGTTCACCATATTATAAAAATATTATTTTTCATAAGAAAGCATGACTCAAAAAGGGAGCACATGAGGGGAATGGAAAGGCTGATTGCACAGAATCTTTTACCCAGAGTAGAGGAATCAAGAAACGGAGGACAAAGATTTAAGGGAGAGTGGAAAGATTCATAAGTTCATAAGTTCATCAGTTACAAAGTTACAAAGTCCCCCTCGCCAGGTCCCCCTTTGTTCTCCCCGCCCCCTCCCCCTCCCTCATGGGGTGCCCCCACACCGGGTCCCCAGTGTCCATTGTTCTTCCCCCTCCCACACAGCAGTCTTCCCACACCGGGTCCTCCTTCGTTCCTTCCCCCAGCAGCAGCATCCTCACTTCCAATCTCTGTCCTCGTCCGTCGGTCGGCGCCATTGTCGACCGCTGCACTCAACTTTAGTGTCATCTGTAGACTTACTAATCATGCCTTGTACATTCTTATCCAAATTGTTGATATATATTACAAACTCAACACCAATCCCTGAGGCACACCACTCCTCATAGGCCTCCAGTCTGAAAAACAACCTCTGCCATCACCCTCTGTCTCCTTCCATGAAGCCAATTCTCTATCCAGTCGGCTATCTCTCGCTGGATCCCGTGCGATCTAACCTTCCAAAGCAGCCTACCATGGGGATCCTTATCAAACACCTTGCTGAAGTCCATATCGACAATGTCTACGGCTTTGCCCTCATCGACCGTTTTGATTCAATGAACTTGGGCTGAGGAACCTAATGGAGCTACCACTTCACAGCTGCAGTCACTCAAGCATTGTCGGTGTGGACTTTGCACCACCTCAGGTGTCAGAAGGCAGGAGAATGGGGTTAGGAGGGAGAGATAGATCAGCCACGATTGAATAGACAATAGACAATAGACAATAGACAATAGACAATAAGTGCAGGAGTAAGCCATTCAGCCCTTTGAGCCAGCACCGCCATTCAATGCGATCATGGCTGATCACTCTCAATCAGTACCCCGTTCCTGCCTTCTCCCCATACCCCCTCACTCCGCTATCCTTAAGAGCTCTTTCCAGCTCTCTCTTGAAAGCATCCAACGAACTGGCCTCCACTGCCTTCTGAGGCAGAGAATTCCACACCTTCACCACTCTCTGACTGAAAAAGTTCTTCCTCATCTCCGTTCTAAATGGCCTACTCCTTGTTCTTAAACTGTGGCCCCTTGTTCTGGACTCCCCCAACATTGGGAACATGTTTCCTGCCTCTAATGTGTCCAATCCCCTAATTATCTTATATGTTTCAATAAGATCCCCCCTCATCCTTCTAAATTCCAGTGTATACAAGCCCAATCGCTCCAGCCTTTCAACATACGACAGTCCCGCCATTCCGGGAATTAACCTAATGGCGGAGTAGACTTGATGGGCTGAATGGCCTAATTCTGCTCCTGTTCCTTATGACCTTATTATCTTCTTGTGACCACATTGGTTTCACCTGGGTGTTTCACATTATTCCCACATCCCTAAGAAGTGCAGGCAGATAGGCTAATTGACCCCTGCAAATTACACCGAGTGAGTAGGTAAATGGCACGATTTGGGGAAGTGGGGGAGGGGTGGGAGCTGCTGGAAACATGGGGGTGAATAAAATGGGATTCATGTCGGATTAGCATAGGTGAATGCTTCACGGTTAGCACAAACCCAGTGGGCTGAAAGCTCTTGTTTCCCTGCTGTATTCACTAACTTCTTCACTTGCCCCACCAACTCCTTTCCCTCTTCTGAGCAGTCGGTTGGAAGCACCAGAGAGCAAAGATTATCGGTTAATTTCATAAATTAAACATTCACCCGTTGCTCCCGATGGTTCAATGGGGCAATGGGGCAATGGTTCTTTACTACCATGAGTACCGACGTACAGTGATATTATCTTTTGTGCATACAGATCAATAAGACTAGCCGTAGAGTCACAGAGTCACACAGCACGAAAACGGGTCCGTATAGATAGCACCCGTAGTCAGGATTGAACCTGGGTCCCTGGCGCTGTAAGGCAGCAACTCTACCCACTGCGCCACCATAGACACAAAGATGTCCCAGTTACATAAACATTTTAACTCCCCTTCCCATTCCCACACTGACCTTCCTGTCCTGGGCCTCCACCACTGTCAGAGTGAGGTCACATGCAATTTGGAGGAACAGCACCTCATATTTTGCTTGGGCAACTTACAACCCAGTGGTTTGAGCATGTTCACATCCTTGTATCCCTTCGTTATCACCTCTTCCCCAGCCGACAATGGACCATTGTGGGCTCCACCCCTTCCTTGGCCATCTGTTGCCGGCCCTGGTTTGTTCCCTCCTCTCTACTTTCAGTCTGAAGAAAGGCCTGGACCCGAAAAGGTCACCCATCCTTTTTCTCCAGAGATGCTGTCTGACCCACTGAGTTACTCCAGTAACTTGTGTCTCTCTCCAGTGGCCAATTCGATGACTGTAGGATGTGAAGGAGATTTGAGGAATCTATATCAATGATTTGGATGAGAATGTACTTGGATGGCATGGTTAGCAATTTTGCGGATGACGCAAAAGTGGGTGGTATTGCAGATAGTGAGGATGTTTGTCAGAAATTGCAGCGGGACCTTGATCGGTTGGGCAGGTGGGCTGAGGAATAGTGGATGGAATTTAATGCAGGGAAATGTGAGGTGTTGCATTTTGGGAGCACTAACATGGGCTGAACTAACACAGTGAATGTGTAGGGCTCTGGGGAGTATTGTAGAGCGGAGGGATCTAGGCAAACCAGAGGACATTGGTTTAAGGTGAGGGGGAAAAGATTCCATAGGAACCTGAGGAGTAACCTTTTCATGCAAAGGGGTGGTAGGTGTCTGGAACGAGCTGCCGCAAGAGGTAGTTGAGGCTGGGACTATCGCAGCGTTTAGGAAACAGTGAGACATGTACATGGATAGGATAGGTGTAGAGGAGATAAGGACCAAACGCAGGCAGGTGGGACTCGTGTAGCTGAGAAATGTTGGCCAGTGTGGGCAAGTTGGGCTGAAGGGCCTGTTTCCACGCTGTAAGACACTCAGACTCTACAACTCTAAACCCTGGTTATTTTCATAGCCACAGCTCTTACAGAATTAGTGGATAATCTATGATCGGGCCATGCAGTTCAGTGTGTCTTTCCTTGAGGCACTGTCTAGTTTAGTTTAGTTTAATTTAGTTTAGAGATACAGCATGGAAACAGACCCTTCAGCCCACCAACTCATCGCCGACCAGCCACCAATCACCCGTACACTAGTTCTATCCCACACACTAGGGACAATTTACAGGAGCCAATTCGCCTACACACCTGTACATCTGTGGGTGGAAACAAGAGCACCCGGCAAAACCAACAGGGTCACAGGGAGAACATGCAAACTCGGTACAGACAGCACCTGAGGTCAGGATCAAACTGGGCTCTCTGGCGCTGTAAGGCAGCAACTCTACAGCTGTGCCACTGTGCTGCTCTTCGGCGAGATAAAGGCAATAGCTGATATGGAATTATGGACTTGTGTTGCCAATGTTATGGATGTTTGAAGAATTCCCATGTGTGTCGTGCATCCTTCCCTTTCACATCCTGATACTTCAACAATGGCGCAGCCAGAGACCCGGGTTTGATCCTGACCACGGTGCTGTCTGTACAGAGTTTGTACGTTCTCCCTGTGACCTGCGTGGGTTTTCTCCGGGAGCTCCGGTTTCCACCCACACTCCAAAGACGTACAGGTTTGACCCAAACAGTCTTTCCAGGTGAGACAGAGGTTCACCTGCACCTCCTCCAACCTCATCTATTGTATCCGCTGCTCTAGATGTCAACTTCTTTACATCGGCGAAACCAAACGCAGGCTTGGTGATCCTTTCGCTCAACACCTTCGCTCAGTCCGCCTTAACCAACCTGATCTCCCGGTGGCTGAGCACATCAACTTCCCCTCCCACTCCCAGTCTGACCTTTCTGTCATGGGCCTCCTCCAGTGCCATAGTGAGGCCCACCGGAAATTGGAGGAACAGCACCTCATATTTCGCTTGGGCAGCTTGCAGCCCAGCGGTATGAACATTGACTTCTCCAACTTTAGATAGTTTCTCTGTCCCTCCCTTCCCCTCCTCCTTCCCAGATCTCCCTCTATCTTCCTGTCTCCACCTATATCCTTCCTTTGTCCCGCCCCCCTGACATCAGTCTGAAGAAGGGTTTCGACCTGAAACGTCACCCATTCCTTCTCTCCTGAGATGCTGCCTGACCTGCTGAGTTACTCCAGCATTTTGTGAAATAAATACCAGGTTTGTAGGTTAATCGGCTTGGTAAAATTGTAAATTGACCCAAGTGTGTGTAAGATAGCGTTAGTGTACGGGAATTGCTGGTCGGCGCTGACTCGGTGGTTCGAAGGACCTGTTTCCGTGCTGTATTTCTAAATTAAACTAAACTAATTGGACATTATATATTGGGCCCACTCGAAGGGAAAGATAAAAATAAAGCATCTTTCGTAGCTGCCTCATGTGGAAGTTTGCCAGTTTATTCTATTGCTTTTCTCCAGAGATGCTGTCTGACCCGCTGAGTTACTCCAGCTTTTTGTGTCTGCCTCTGCCCCTTTACTTAACAGGTGCAGTTCTAGTTTCAAATACAGGCCCGGAACACACAGAGTGTGGGAACGCGAGCACACATGATGAACTAGATTACCATTCAATAGGGATTTAATGGTCTCACGATCAGCTGCTCAAAGCTTTCAATTAATACCATGGACAGGATCTTTGAGATATACATAACACTGTGACCAATTGTAACCATATAACCATATAACAACTACAGCACGGAAACAGGCCCGTCCGGCCCTACCAGTCCACGCCGACCACTCTCCCTGACCTAGTCTCATCTACCTGCACTCAGACCATAACCCTCTAATCCCCTCCTATCCATATACCTATCCAATTTACTCTTAAATAATAAAAATCGAGCCAGCCTCCACCACTTCCACCGGAAGCCCATTCCATACAGCCACCACCCTCTGAGTAAAGAAGTTACCCCTCATGTTACCCCTAAACTTTTGTCCCTCAATTCTGAAGCTCTGTCCCCTTGTTGGAATCTTCCCCACTCTCAAAGGGAAAAGCCTACCCACGTCAACTCTGTCCGTCCCTCTCAAAATTTAAAAAACCTCTATCAAGTCCCCCTCAACCTTCTACGCTCCAAAGAATAAAGACCCAACTATTGTAGCTATTGTTCACGCCAGCATTATTGCAAAGTTAACGTTCACAGGTTAAAATGGCGTACTCCTCTCTCTGCTTCTGACGTTCTTGCAAATTAATGTCAGGAAGGTCTCCCAGAAATCCATTCTTCATCCTATTTGCTTCTTATCAATATTGTGCCCTTTGAGGACTTCATCCAGCATGGTGGCGTGGTGATAGAGTTGCTGCTTCACAGCACCAGAGACCCAGGTTCAATGCTGACTACGGGTGCTGTCTGTATGGAGTTTGTACGTTCTCCCCGTGACCGCGTGGATTTCGTCCGGGTGCTCCTGTCTCCTCCCACATCCCAAAGATGTGCAGGTTAATTGGACAGTAAACTTGCCCCTAGTGTGTAGAATGCAAATGTGGGATAACATAGAATTAAGGTGCAGATGATCGTTGCTCGGTAGGGACTCAGTGGGTCGAAGGGCCTGTTTCCATGGTGTGTATCCAGACGAAACTAAATTAAACAAAAGCCCACAAACACCGAATCAGACACCACATGTACTCTGATGGCAACCAGCTCTACCAAACCACTCTCATTTCAAGTAACTCCTGCATTCTTCTCCCCCTCCCCCTTTCTCCCCTCCTCCTCCATCCTAGTTTTCCTACTATTTCTACTGTTCGCATCCTTGTATCCCTCTCATTAACACATCTTCCCCGGCCAACAATAGGCCATTGTGGACTCCACCCTTCCTGAGATCATCTGTTGCCGGCCCTGATTTGTTCTGGTCTTTTCTCGCCTCCTGCCCACCCCCCCTCCCCACCCTCTATCTTTCAGTCTGAAGAAGGGTACCGACCCGAAACGTCACCTATTCCTTTGCTCCAGAGATGCTGCCTGACCCGCTGAGTTCCCGCAGTATTTTGTGTCAGTATTTCGTTGCACTGTAGACAACAGGTGACTCAAATAACAATCCAAATTCAGTGTATTTTAGTCATTAGGTTGTGCCCTGACCACAATATGTACAGATAGGATTTCCTCATACACATACATGAACCTCTCTCCATCTCTCCATGAGTCCACCAGAGTATTGAAGGCTAGCAATAAATGAATGGTCATAGAGTGAGAGTCAAAGTGCGGAAATAGGCCCTTCGGCCCACCGAGTCCGCACCGACCAGCGATCCCCGCACATTAACACTGTCCTACACACACTCGGGGCAATTTACATTTATACCAGTACATCTTTGGAGATCAGAGCATGGAAACTGGCCCTTTTGGCCTAAGTAACCTATACCAACCAAGATGCCACAGCTACACTGGTCCCATCTGCCCACGTTCATAGAAACATAGAAACATAGAAAATAGGTGCAGGAGTAGGCCATTCGGCCCTTCGAGCCTGCACCGCCATTCAATATGATCATGGCTGATCATTCAGCTCAGTAGCCTGTACCTGCCTTCTCTCCATACCCCCTGATCCCTTTAGCAAAAAGGGCCACATCTAACTCCCTCTTAAATATAGCCAATGAACTGGCCTCAACTACCTTCTGTGGCAGAGAATTCCACAGACTCACCACTCTCTGTGTGAAGAAATGTTTTCTCATCTTGGTCCTAAAAGACTTCCCCCTTATCCTTAAGCTGTGACCCCTGGTTCTGGACTCCCCCAACATCGGGAACAATTTTCCCGCATCTAGCCTCTCCAACCCCTTAAGAATTTTATATGTTTCTATAAGATCCCCCCTCAGTCTTCTAAATTCCAGCGAGTACAAGCCCAGTCTATCTAGTCTTTCCTCATATGTAAGTCCCGCCATCCCAGGGATCAATCTGGTGAACCTTCTCTGTACTCCCTCTAAGGCAAGAACGTCTTTCCTCAGGTTAGGAGACCAAAACTGCACACAATACTCCAGGTGCGGTCTCACCAAGGCCCTGTACAACTGCAGCAGAACCTCCCTGCTCCTAAACTCAAATCCTCTTGCTATGAATGCCAACATACCATTCACTTTCTTCACTGCCTGCTGCACCTGCATGCTTGCTTTCAATGACTGGTGCACCATGACACTCAGGTCACGTTGCATCTCCCCATCTCCCACGGTCATCATTCAGGTAATACTCTGCTTTCCTGTTCTTGTCGCCAAAGTGGATAACCTCACATATCCCCATAAACATTTCCATGTATCTGTCCAAACGTCTTTGAAATGTTGCTATAGCACCTGCCTCAACTATCTCCTCAGGCAGCTCGTTCCATACACCTACCATCCATTGTATGAAAAAGGTGCCCCTCAGTTACCTCTATTAAGTCTCACCTCTCTCACCTTAAACTTATGTCCTCTGGTTCTTGATTCCTCTACTCTGGATAAAAGACTCTGTACATCTACGCTATTCTATTCCACTCGTGATCTTATACACCTCTAGACAATCACCCCTCATCTTTTTACGGTCCAAGGATTAGATTCCTAGCCTGTCGAACCCCTCCCTCAAGTCCTGTCAACATTCTCATAAAATATATTATAATAATCCACATTCAGTTTACTGGAATCATTAGTCTGTGCCCCTGCCTACAGTATGTACAGTGTTTGGGTGGTGCAGGGGTAGAATTGCTGCCTTATAGCTCCAGAGGCTTGGATACAGCATGGAAACAGGCCTTTTGATCCACCGAGTCTGCATCGACCAGCAATCCCCACACATTATCATATCATATCATATATATACAGCCGGAAACAGGCCTTTTCGGCCCTCCATGTCCGTGCCGCCCAGTGATCCCCGTACATTAACACTATCCTACACCCACTAGGGACAATTTTTACATTTACCCAGCCAATTAACCTACATACCTGTACGTCTTTGGAGTGTGGGAGGAAACCGAAGATCTCGGAGAAAACCCACGCAGGTCACGGGGAGAACGTACAAACTCCTTACAGTGCAGCACCCGTAGTCAGGATCGAACCTGAGTCTCAGGCGCTGCATTCGCTGTAAAGCAGCAACTCTACCGGTGCGCTACCGTGCCGCCCATTAACACTATCTTACACACACTCGGGGCAATTTACACGTGTATCAAGCCGATTAACCTACAAACCCGTACCACACGGTCACGGGGAGAACGTACAAACTCCATACAGACAGCACCCGTAGTCAGGATTGAACCCAGGTCACCGGCGCTGTAAGTGCTGTAAGGCAGCCACTCTATCACCGCGCCACCATGCCGCTGGTCTATTTAAAAGGTGTATATGTTTGTTACTGAAATTACCATCTTGCTTTCCAAATATTTAAATTGTTTCTTTAATATAATCACTGAGTGTTCAACGTAGATGAAAGATGGAAAAAAATGGAAAGCCCGCCTTTGACGAATATGTAATTCATCCTGAGTTCATAAGTTCATATGTTTTAAGAGTAGAATTAGGCCATTTGGCCCATCAAGTCTACTCAGCCATTCAATTGTGGCTGATCTATCTTTCCCTCTCAACCCCATTCTCCTGCCTTCACCCCATAACCCCATAACCCCTGACACCCGTACTAATCAAGAATCTGTCAATCTCCGCCTTAAAAATATCCATTGACTTGGCCTCTACAGCCTTCTGTGGCAATGAATTCCACAGATTCACCACCCTCTGACTCAAGAAATTCCTCCTCATCTTCTTTTTAAAGGTACATCCTTTTATTCTGAGGCTCTGGCCTCCGATCCTAGATTCTCCCACTAGTGGAAATAACCTCTCAACATCCACTCTATCCAAGCCTTCCACTATTTGGTAAGTTTCAATGAGGTCCCACCTCATCATTCTAAACATCAGTGAGTACAGGCCCAGTGCTGTCAAACACTCATCATATCCCTCCAAACCTGTCCTATCCATGTACCTGTCTAACTGATTCTTAAATATTGGGATAGTCCCTGCCTCAACTACCTCCTCTGGCAGTTTGTTCCATCCACCCACCACCCATTGTGTGAAAAGGTTACCCCTCAGATTTCTATTAAATCTTTTCCCCTTCACCTTAAACCTATGCTCCTCGATTCCCCTACTCTGGACAAGAGACTCTGTGCATCTACCTGATCACTTCATTAACTAGGTTAATTCCCGGAATGGCGGGACTGTCATATGTTGAAAGACTGGAGCGACTAGGCTTATAATTTAGAAGGATGAGAGGGGATCTTATCAAAACGTATAAGATTATTAAGGGGTTGAACACGTTAGAGGCAGGAAACATGTTCCCGATGTTGGGGGAGTCTAGAACCAGTGGCCACAGTTTACGAATAAGTGGTAGGCCATTTAGAACGGAGATGAGGAAAAACTTTTTCAGTCAGAGTTGTGAATCTGTGGAATTCTCTGCCTCAGAAGGCAGTGGAGGCCAATTCTCTGAATGCATTCAAGAGAGAGCTAGATAGAGCTCTTAAGGATAGCGGAGTCAGAGGGTATGGGGAGAAGGCAGGAACGGGGTACTGATTGAGAATGATCAGCCATGATCACATTGAATGGCAGTGCTGGCTCGAAGGGCCGAATGGCCTACTCCTGCACCTATTGTCTATTGTCTATTGTCTTCTTCTCATGATTTTATACATTTCTATAAGATCGCCCCTCATCCACCTGCGCTCCAAGGAATAGAGTCCTAGTCTACTCAACCCTCTAGCCCAGGCAAATCTTCCCTGTACCCTTTCCAGCTTGACAGCATCTTTCCTATACTGTAACATGCTACCCAGAAGCGAATACAATACTCCAAATGTGGCCTCACCAACATCCTATACAACTGCAACATGACCGCCCAAACGCTATACTCAATAAACTGACTGATGAAGGCCAATGTACCAAATGCCTTTTTGTACCAAAGTCATATGCTGGCCTCAACGGTGGATGCTACAGACCTTGATTTTGCAACCTGCTTCTTTAATGGCGAGAACGTCTTTCAGTACCGCTCTGAAATGTCAGCATCAATTATGTGTTAGGTTTTGGAGTATAGTTTGAAACCACATCCTTCTGAATCTGACATAAAAGTATTTCCAGCTGTGCCAAGAAGGTTCAAATTCCTTGTTACTACACTATAATCCTCTGATTACTTCTACTATATTGGGAGCATCAATTCAAGTTAATATGTTCAAACCCACAGCCGTCTGACCCAGAAGTGATAGCAGTGCCAACCAAGCCAAATTGGCAATGCAACCGATACTGTTTAACAGATCACACCTCTGCATGTTCAAATCTGTGGTTAATTTTGTACATTCCTTGAAACAGCATTTATCAAAGTCTCAATTTCTTGTTAACAGCATTCTCTCCCCGAATGTTCCGAATTAGTTTCACAGCTCTTGGTTTCGGGAAGAGAAAACCCTGGCAGAATTCTTATTTCTGATCTCTGCTTCGTTATGGTCTGTGGAACCTTGAGATAACAATAGACAATAGACAATAGGTGCAGGAGTAGGCCATTCGGCCCTTCGAGCCAGCACGGCCATTCAATGTGATCATGGCTGATCATTCTCAATCAGTACCCCGTTCCTGCTTTCTCCCCATACCCCCTGACTCCGCTATCCTTAAGAGCTCTATCTAGCTCTCTCTTGAATGTATTCAGAGAATTGGCCTCCACTGCCCTCTGAGGCAGAGAATTCCACAGATCCACAACTCTCTGACTGAAAACGTTTTTCCTCATCTCAGTTCTAAATGGCCTACCCCTTATTCTTAAACTGTGGCCCCTTGTTCTGGACTCCCCCAACATTGGGAACATGTTTCCTGCCTCTAACATGTCCAACCCTTAATAATCTTATACGTTTCGATAAGATCCTCTCTCATCCTTCTAAATTCCAGTGTATACAAACCTAGTCGCTCCAGTCTTTCAACATATGACAGTCCCGCCATTCCGGGAATTAACCTAGTAAACCTACGCTGCACGCCCTCAATAGCAAGAATATCCTTCCTCAAATTTGGAGACTAAAACTGCACACTGTACTCCAGGTGCGGCCTCACTAGGGCCCTGTACAACTGAAGAAGGACCTCTTTGCTCCTATACTCAACTCCTCTTGTTATGAAGGCCAACATTCCATTGGCTTTCTTCACTGCCTGCTGTACCTGCATGCTTCCTTTCAGTGACTGATGCACTAAGACACCCAGATCACGTTGTACGTCCTCTTTTCCTAACTTGACACCATTCAAATAATAATCTGCCTTCCTATTCTTACCACCAAAGTGGATAACCTCACACTTATCCACATTAAACTGCATCTGCCATGCATCCGCCCACTCACACAACCTGTCCAAGTCACCCTGCAACCTCATAGCATCTTCCTCACAGTTCACACTGCCACCTAGCTTTGTATCATCGGCAAATTTGCTGATGGTACTTTTAATCCCTTCATCCAAGTCATTGATGTATATTGTAAATAGCTGCAGTCCCAACACCGAGCCTTGCGGTACCCCACTAGTCACTGCCTGCCATTCTGAAAGGGACCCATTTATCCCCACTCTTTGCTTTCTGTCTGTCAACCAACTTTCTATCCATGTCAGTACCCTACCTCCAATACCATGTGCTCTAATTTTGCCCACCAATCTCCTTGTCGAAGGCTTTCTGAAAGTCGAGGTACACCACATCCACCGGCTCTCCCCAGTCAATTTTCCTAGTTACATCCTCAAAACATTCCAGTAGATTAGTCAAGCACGATTTCCCCTTCGTAAATCCATGCTGACTTGGAACGATCCTGTTACTGCGATCCAAATGCTCCGCAATTTCGTCTTTTATAATTGACTCCAGCATCTTCCCCACCACTGATGTCAGACTAACTGGTCTATAATTTCCCGTTTTCTCTCTCCCTCCTTTCTTGAAAAGTGGGATAACATTAGCTACCCTCCAATCCACAGGAACTGACCCGGAATCTATAGAACATTGGAAAATAATTACTAATGTGTCCACAATTTCTAGAGCCACCTCCTTAAACACCCTGGGATGCAGACCATCAGGCCCTAGGGATTTATCAGCCTTGAGTCCCATTAGTCTACCCAAAACTTTTTCCTGCCTAATGTGGATTTCCTCCAGTTCCTCTGTCACCCTAGGATCTCTGGCCACTAGAACATCTGGGAGATTTTTTGTATCCTCCTCAGTGAAGACAGATCCAAAGTACTGGTTTAACTCTTCTGCCATTTCCTTGTTCCCCATAATAAATTCCCCTGCTTCTGTCTTCAAGGGACCCACATTTGCCTTGACTATTTTTTTCCTCTTCACATACCTAAAAAAGCCTTTACTATCCTCCTTTATATTATTGGCTAGTTTACCCTCGTACCTCATCTTTTCTCCCCGTATTGCCTTTTTAGTTATCTTCTGTTGCTCTTTAAAAGAGTCCCAATCCTTTGGCTTCCCACTCTTCTTTGCTATGTTATACTACTTCCCTTTTATTTTTATGTTGTCCTTGACTTCCCTTGTCAGCCACGGGTGCCTCTTACTCCCCTTAGAATCTTTCCTCCTCTTTGGGATAAATTGATCCTGCAACTTCTGCATTATTCCCAGGAATACCTGCCATTGCTGTTCCACAGTCTTCCCTGCTAGGGCCTTCTTCCAGTCAATTTTGGCCAACTCCTGCCTCATGCCTCTGTAATCCCCTTTGCTATACTGTAATACTGACACCTCCGATTTTCCCTTCTCCCTCTCCATTTGTAGAGTAAAACTTATCATATTGTGGCCACTGCCTCCTAATGGCTCATTTACCTCGAGTCCCCTTATCAGGTCAGGTTCATTACATAACACTAAATCCAGAATTGCCTTCTCCCTGGTAGGCTCCAGTACAAGCTGTTCTAAGAATCCATCTCGGAGACACTCCACAAACTCTCTTTCCTGGGGTCCATTACCAACCTGATTTTCCCAGTCTACCTGCATGTTGAAATCTCCCATGACCACCGTAGCATTACATTTGTGACATGCCAATTTTAGCTCCTGATTCAACTTGCACCCTATGTCGAGGCTACTGTTTGGGGGCCTTTAGATGACTCCCATTAGGGTACCAACAGAGCTACCCCGCCCCCTCTCCCCAACTGCCTGTTTTTTCTGTACGTTGTGTACCCCTGAATATTCAGCTCCCAGCCCTGGTCCTCTTGTAGCCATGTCTCAGTGATTCCCACAACATCATACTTGCCAATGTCTAACTGCGCCTCAAGCTCATCCACTTTATTTCTTATACTTTGCGCATTTAAATACAACACTTTAACTTCGGTATTTACCTCCCCTCTCACACCGGTCACAATTGGCCCTGACCTTACTCTCATATCCCTTCTAGTACTTCCCTTCCCATTCGTACGAGAGTCCTTTGCAGTTTCTCCTGTATTCGCTTCCCCTTTAACTCCATCTCCATATTCCCAATTTGTCAACCCCCCCCCCCCCCCACTAACGGGGCTCGGCTCACTCTAGTCACTAAACATTGTCAAATAAGTCAGAATCTTTAGTCAGAGGGTGGTGAATCTGTGGAACTCATTGCCACAGAATGTTGTGGAGGCCAAGCCAATGGATATTTTCACGGCAGAGATAGGTAGATTCTTGATTAGTGCAGGCGTCAGGGAGTTATGGGGAGAAGGCTGGAGAATGGAGTTGAGAGGGAGAGATAGATCAGCCATGATTGAATGGCGGAGTAGACTTGATGGGCCGAATCTCCTATCACTTATGAACTTATGAACTGTGGGGGGCAGGTTTTTTTTTTACACAGAAGGTGGTGGGTACCTGGCACTGCCAAGGGTGGCAATGGAGGCAGATGCAACAGTGGTGTTTGGGAGGCTTTTGGAAAGGCACCTGGATATGCAGGGAATTAACTGAATCATGTGCAGGCAGATGAGATCAGTTTAGCTTGGCAGTATGTTCGGCACAGGCATTGTGGGCGGGGGTAACATGTTCCTGTGCTGTACCGTTCTGCGTTCCATGAATCAATAATATGATAAAATCAGGAGAGGAGAAATTAAATAAAAGTAACATGTACTATATAAATGGTATAATAAACAATAAGTCAAATAAAAAAAACATTTCCAGAAGACAAAACAGGATCTAGATCTATCTAATTATAAAATCACATCATAAAACACAAGTATTGGAAAAAAAATGGGTTCAGGGTAAATTCAATGTGGTTAGTTTTCATAGATTTTAAATCTTTACATTGTTAAAGATCTATTGAGGATGGCAACTGAATTATCCTATCACCAACTAGAGTCGGTCCTAACCTCCCTTCTACCTCATTGGAGACCTTCAAACTAACTTTAATCAAACGTTAGTGGACTTTATTTTGCACTAAACATTATTCCCTTTATCCTGGGTCTGCACACTGTGGACAAGCTTGATTGTAATCATGTATGTGCAGGAAGGAGCTGCAGATGCTGGTTTATACTGAAGATAGACACAAAATGCTGGTGTAACTCAACGGGACAGGCAGCATCTCTGGAGAAAAAGAACAGGTGACGTTTCGGATCGGAACTCTTCTTCAGACTGAAAGTAGAGGTGGGTGGGGGGTGGAGGGGGGTGGGGATATAAGCTGGAGGCGAGAAAAGATCAGAACAAATCCTGTATGGTCTTTTCGATGTCTGGATAGCATGCAACATAAAAGCTCTTCGCTGTACCTCTGCGCATTTACTTGACCAATTGATCTCATGATTTTGTACACTTACTAACCCACACACCTTTGGGATGTGTGAGGAAACCGAAACATTCATACCTTGGGTATGCAAAACAAAGAATATCACTGCGACTTGTCACATGTGACAATAAAGTATCATTCATCATTCATTCATCATTCATTCATCATTCATTCATCATTCATTCATCATTCATTCATCATTCATTCATCATTCATTCATCATTCATTCATCATTCATTCATCATTCATTCATCATTCATTCATCATTCATTCATCATTCATTCATCATTCATTCATCATTCATTCATCATTCATTCATCATTCATTCATCATTCATTCATCATTCATTCATCATTCATTCATCATTCATTCATCATTCATTCATCATTCATTCATCATTCATTCATCATTCATTCATCATTCACTCATTCTTGTGCAAACTCCACATAAGCAGCACCTGAGGGCTGATTTGAACCCAAGTTCCTGGAGCTGCAAAGCCAGACCTGAAAAGGTGCGGCACAGTGCCGCAGCGGCAGAATTGCTGCCTCACAGCGCCAGAGACCTGGGTTCGATCCCGACTACAGGTGCTGTCTGTACGGAGTTTGTACGTTCTCCCTGTGACCTGCGTGGGTTTTCTCCGGGTTTCCCGTCCGTTTCCTCCCACACTCCAAAGGCATACAGGTTTGTAGGTTAATTGGCTTGGCAAAATTGTGAATTGGCCCTAGTGTGTGCAGGATAGTGTTAGTGTGCAGGGATCACTGGTCTGCGCGGACACGGTGGGCCGAACGGCCTGTTTCCGTGCTGTATCTCTAGACTAAACTAAACTAAACTCCCATGTGTGCTGTTGTGTTGCCCATTATGGAGTAAGGTAAGCAGAAGTAATATCAATATGGGGAAATTTGTAAGGAAATAGGATTGCTTGGTAAGCCACCAAGGACTCAATGGGCCAAAATGGCTTCCTTCCATGTCATAAAGAAATATGAAAGTAAATCCAGAGTACAACCAGCATGTACCACACCAGCTTTAGACTTGATGTGAATCCATGGGATGGCTTTTCAGAAAAGATTCAGACCTTTTTAGCTTGCCGGGATGGTCCAAGATGTCTTTTGAGGTCTTGGATTGTCAGTAAGCAGGCGAAGAAACCTCTCTCTACCAAATCCATCTTGTTGCATGGGTCTTGTGGTTTTGACTGAAGGGCTTTGCATGATCAACCTTGTCTCATGTGTTCCTTCGGATCCTGTCCTGCAGTAATGTGGCAATGTTGTTAAGATAATGATAAACAATGAACTTGATTTTTTTTTTCCCCAGCTATTTTTAGCCGAGAAGCTGGCCACAAAATACTGGCTGCAAAAAATATCTAATTGAAGCAAGCTGCGATTTCTTCAGTGCGATGGTTACATCTCAATTGAAGTTAAATTAGCAAGTGCTCGAAAGTCAGTCAATTATTTTGATATTCATAAACTTTGCGGGATGTTTGCAACAATTAATCAGACATTGTTAACCATGATGGAATGGATATCCATCACTCTTGAGCGTGTCAAAGCAGGGAGCACTAAATTGAACACACAATATATAATCTGTTCCAAATGAAAACATTATTAGTTCTAACAGTTTTTTTTACAGGGTGTGGAGCATTCCACCTCATTTAAATACACTATTATTTGACTCTTTTAATGGATTAATTAAAACGCAGGAGCCTGGAAGTATTTCGGTCTGCCTTGGGCAAGTAAGTGTTATAATTTTGGCAGGGGTGGGTGCAGAATGTGGAGCAAAATCTGGGGCAGAGCCTATTTTCTTTGCATTTCTGTTACACACCGGTCTCCTTGCAAAGCTGTAAAGAGGATCGGAGGCAAGAATCTCCCCACACCAACCTACCACCATGTCCATAGGACGTAGCAGCAGAATTAGGCCATTCGGCCCGTCGAGTCTTTTCCCACCGCTCAATCAAGGCACAGTGGGATTTTATATCTTTGAATCGAGTCCCTCCCTTTGCGTTCCAGCAGGTACAACACAGCCCAGACCTTCACACGAGCCAACCTCCCTTCCATTGGCTCCATTTACACCTCACGCTGCCTCGGCAAAGGAGAAACCACACGCCAATAAAGTTAACTTCAAAAATGTAACGGAGAGTGAGGCATTATTTCTCCCCACCCTATTCTCACTTCATTGAGCAAGGGGTCTGGAGACCACGTGCCACAGTGATTGCAAAGGTTTTGCAGAATTCTATCCCTTTTATGGACTTTGTCTGATTCCTGCTTGATGTTGTCAAGCTGGAAAGGGTACACAGAAGATTTACGAGGATGTTGCCAGGACTCGAGGGCCTGAGCTATAGGGGGGAGGTTGAGTAGGCTGGGATTCTATTCCTTGGAGCGCAGGAGGATGAGGGGCGATCTTATAGAGATGTGTAAGATCATGAGAGGAACAGATCGGGTAGATGCGCAGAGTCTCTTGTCCAGAGTAGGTGAATTGAGGACCAGAGGATATAGGTTTAAGGTGAAGGAGAAAAGATTTAGTAGGAATCTGAGGGGCAACGTTTTCCACACAAAGGGTGGTGGGTGTATGGAACAAGCTGCCGGACGAGGTCGATGAGGCAGGGACTATCCCAACATTTAAGAAACAGTTAGACAGGTATAAGGAGAGGACAGAGGGATATGGACCAAACACAGGCAGGTGGGACTAGTGTAGCTGGGACATTGTTGGCCGGTATGGGCAAGTTGTGCCGAAGGGCCTGTTTTCACACTGTATCACTCTACGACTCTCTGGGATTTAAGGGAACATGATTGCTAATGTGGTCCCACCTGCATTTCCAGCAATGTGGCTATTGGATCAGAAGTTTCACTCCAAGTATTAGAAAAGTACAATATACTTTAGTCATCCATTTCTTTGAGAACCTAAATACTGCCAGCATTTATCGCTCAACCTCCAAACTGCACTGGAGAAGGTAATTATCCACGAGTGGGGGAGACTAGGATCAGAGGCCGTAGCCTCAGAATAAAAGGACGTACTTTCAGAAAGGTGACGAGGAGGATTTCTTTAGTCAGAGAGTGGTGAATCTGTGGAATTCTTTGCCACAGCCGGCTGTGGAGGCCAAGTCAATGGATATTTTTAAGGTGGAGATTGACAGATTCTTGATTATTATGGGTGCCAAGGGTTACGGGGTGAAGGCAGGAGAATGGGGTTTTAGAGGGAAAGATAGATCGGCCATGTTTTAATGGCGGAGTAGACTTTATGGGCCAAATGGCTTTATTCTGCTCTGAGAACTTATGAACTTATGATAAGTATAAGTCACTTTCTTGAACCATAAAAGGTCTTCTGGCAATGAGTTTGAGTTTAGTTTAGTTTATTGTCACGTGTACCGAGGTACAGTAAAAGGCTTTTGTTGCATGCCAACCAGTCAGTGGAAAGACAATACATGATTACAATCGAGTTATCCACATGATGAAGTGAATAATGGGAATAACGTTTAGTGCAAGATAAAGTCCAGTTAAGTCCGATCAAAGAGAGTCCGAGGGTCTCCAATGAGGTAGATAGTAGCTGAGGACTGCTCTCTGGTTGTGGTAGGATGGTTCAGTTGCCTGAGAACAGCTGGGAAGAAACTGCCCCTGAATCTGGAGGTGTGCGTTTTCACACTTCTATACCTTTTGCCCGATGAGAAAGGAGGGAGTGGCCAGGGTGAGACTCATCCTTGATTATGCTGGAGGCAGCGTGAAGTGTAGATGGAGTCAATAAAATGGCGGCGCTGCCCTAGCAGCTGTGGCTTACCTGTGGTCCGTTTGTCTTTGTGTTTTTTTTGTTGTTTTTTGTCTTAATTGTAGTGTTTGGATGTGATGTAGTGTTTTGTGGTTGTGTACTATGGGGGGGGGGGGGGGACTGTAAAATTGTCTCTTCCGAACGGAGACCTGACCTTTGTTTTCTGGCCCGTGTCTCCGTTCCTGCAGCTGCCTACCATCGGCCAAACACCTGGAGCTGGCGGCCTCCACCTAGGACCACCTGGGGCTCTGGTTCGCAGAGCCCACGGACCGGACTTACCATCTGCGGAGCTGACTGCCTTCGGAGGCTTCGTCCGTGGGCCGCGTGAATGTCGGAAGCGCGCAGCCCTCTGGGTGGGGGCCGACATCAGGAGCTCCAGCAGCGACAGCGTCTTCACCCGCCCCGGATCGCGGGGCTTGGGTCGGCCCACCGCGGACCTTTCACCGTCCGGCGCGACCTGGAATAAGCCGCGGGATTTTCTCCGCCTGGCGGAGGCTTCAATGTCGGGAGCCCCGACCGCCCCGACGTGCAGCGGCAGCGTCTTCGCCCGCCCTGAATCGCGGGGCTTGGGTCGGCCCACCGCGGACCTTTCACGTCCGGCGCGGCCTGGAACGTGGCAACTACAACAGCCTGACCGCGGGAGAAGACGGCAGGGGAAGAGAAAAGACATTCTGGCCTTCCATCACAGTGAGGAGGTGACTGGAGGAGACTCACTGTGATGGATGTTTCTTTTTTTGTTTTGTGTTGGTTTGTGGTTGTGTGTGTAATTGCTTATTTTATTGCTCTTATTGTTGGACTGTGGGGGACGAAATCCAAAAGATTTGTTTTTTTTGGATGACAATAAAGGTAATTCTGAATGGTAGGCAGGCTGGTTTGTGTGATGGTCTGTACTGCGTCCATAATTCTCTGCAGTTTCTTGCTGTATTGGATAGAGCTGTTCCTAAACCATGTTGTGATGCATCCAATTAAATGGTATCTACGGCACATTTGCAGACACACCTTGGCTATTTTGGGGAGGGAGTTGTGAGAGTCAGGCCCAGCAACAATGAACAAATGGTAAATTATTTAATTAATTGACTGAATTTAATTTATTTGAACAAATGAATGAACTAATTAATTGATTTGAATTAATTAATTGAATTCAATTAATCAATTAAATTAACCAATTATTTTATTTTGTAGTGAAAGAAAATAACTGCAGATGCTGATACAAATCGAAGGTATTTATTCACAGAATGCTGGAGTAACTCAGCAGGTCAGGCAGCATCTCAGGAGAGAAGGAATGGGTGCCGTTTCGGGTCAAGAAAGGATATAGGTGGAGACAGGAAGATAGAGGGAGAACTGGGAAGGAGAAGGGGGAGGGGAAGAGAGGGACAGAGGAACTATCTAAAGTTGGAGAAGTCAATGTTCATACCGCTGGGCTGCAAGCTGCCCAAGCGAAATATGAGGTGCTGTTCCTCCAATTTCCGGTGGGCCTCACTATGGCACTGGAGGAGGCCCATGACAGACTGGGAGTGGGAGGGGGAGTTGAAGTGCTCAGCCACCGGGAGATCAGGTTGGTTAAGGCGGACTGAGCGAAGGTGTTGAGCGAAACGATCGCCGAGCCTGCGTTTGGTTTCGCCGATGTAAAGAAGTTGACATCTAGAGCAGCGGATACAATAGATGAGGTTGGAGGAGGTGCAGGTGAACCTCTGTCTCACCTGGAAAGACTGTTTGGGTCCTTGGATGGAGTTGAGGGGGGAGGTAAAGGGACAGGTGTTGCATCTCGTGCGGTTGCAGGGGAAAGTGCCCGGGGATGGGGTGGTTTGGGTAGGAAGGGACGAGTGGACCAGGGAGTTACAGAGGGAACGGTCTCTGCGGAACGCAGAAAGGGGAGGGGATGGGAAGATGTGGCCAGTAGTGGGGTCCCGTTGGAGGTGACGGAAATGTTGGCGGATGATTTGTTGGATACGCTGGCTGATGGGGTGGAAGGTGAGAACGAGGGGGATTCTGTCCTTGTTATGAATGGGGGGAGGGGGAGCAAGAGTGGAGCTGCGGGATGTAGAAGAGGCCCTAGTGAGAGCCTCATCTATAATGGAGGAGGGGAAGCCCCGTTTCCTGAAGAATGAGGACATCTCTGATGCCCTAGTGTGAAACGCCTCATCCTGGGCGCAGATGCGGCGTAGACAGAGGTCTAAATAAAATTTTAAGAAAATTATTTTAATTAATTAATTTAATTGTATGGTGAATTCTTTAATGAAAAAATAAAGAAGTTAATCCTTGTGTGCTGACACCTATCTTTTCATCTCTAGCCTTTGTCCAAACAATATGCCTATCAAAAATTGTGTAAGAAGGAACTACTAATGCTGGTTTACACCAAAGATAGACACAAATTGCTGGAATAACTCAGTGGGACAGGCAGTATTTTTGGAGAAAAGGAATAGGTGATGTTTTGAGTTGGGACCCTTCTTCAGACGGGGAGTCAGGGGAGAGGGAAAGTACTGGTATGAAAAGGTACAGAACAGATCAGAGCCCGTACAGATCATCATCATCATCATATATATACAGCCAGAAACAGGCCTTTTCGGCCCTCCAAGTCCGTGCCGCCCAGTGATCCCCGTACATTAACACTATCCTACACCCACTAGGGACAATTTTTACATTTACATTTACCCAGCCAATTAACCTACATACCTGTACGTCTTTGGAGTGTGGGAGGAAACCGAAGATCTCGGAGAAAACCCACGCAGGTCACGGGGAGAACGTACAAATGCAGCACCCGTAGTCAGGATCGAACCTGAGTCTCCGGTGCTGCATTCGCTGTAAAGCAGCAACTCTACCGCTGCGCTACCGTGCCGCCCTGGTCAAGGAGCCCACAATGTTCCATTGTTGGCTGTGGAGGAGGAAACCTCCTCACCTGTGTTCAACTATTACCAGCCATGCTCTGTCCTGCCCCTCCTCTCGCCCAGGTTTCTTTCCCACTATCCCTTCAATCAGTCTGAAGAAGGATTCTGACCGATAATCTATCCATGTTCTCAAGCAATGCTGCCTGACCTGCTGAGTTTTATCTTTCTTTGGTAAACCAGTTCTTTGTTATTACTATTAAAGACTGGTGATTTGTTCTTGAAGGTTGTGATGGTCCAATGCACCCAATGCCCTTGTCCTCCTTGATGGGCTCAGTAGGAACTGTTCATAAATTCTAGGAGCAGAATTAGGCCATTCGGTCCATCGTCTGCTCCGCCATTCAATCATGGCTGATCTGTCTTTCCCTCTCAACCCCATTCTGCCTTAACAGCTGACACCCTCACTATTCAAGAATCTGTCAATCTGCACCTTAAAAATACCCACCAACTTGGCCTCTACAGCCGTCTGTGGCAATGAATTCCACAGATTCACCACACTCTGACGAAATAAATTCTTCCTCATCTCCTTTCAAAAGATACGTCCTTTTATTCTGAGCGCTATGGCGTCTGGTCCCAGACTCTCCCACTAGTGGAAACATCCTCTCCACGTCCACTCTATCCAGGCCTTTCACTATTTGGTAAGTTTCAATGAGGTCCCCCCTCATTCTTCAGAACTCCAGCGAGCACAGGCCCAGTGCCATCCAACATTAATCATATGTTAACCCAATAATTCCTGGGATATTCTTGGAGACCATTGGAGTTCTTGGAGTAGCATAGATGAATACTTCCAGCCAATAGACACCAAATGTTGGAGTAACTCAGCGTGTCAGGCAACATCTTATGTCTTTCTTCGGCATAAACCAGCATCTGCAGTTCCTCCCTACATAAATTTGATATGCGGGATTCATTTTAGCCAAGTTGGAGGGGGAGAGTGAATGTTTGGGATGGTAGCTGACTTATTCTGATGAACCTTTACATTGACTTAAAAATTCTATTCTAAAGGCGATTGCCTTTGTGCCCTTGACCATGAATTTTCAATACCTTATTGCTTCCTCCAAGTCAAGTCAAGTCAAGTTTATTTGTCACATACACATACAAGATGTGCAGTGAAATTATTAAGGGGTTGGACACGTTAGAGGCAGGAAACATGTTCCCAAATGTTGGGGGAGTCCAGAACCAGGGGCCACAGTTTAAGAATAAGGGGTAGGCCATTTAGAACTGAGACGAGGAAAAACTTTTTCAGTCAGAGAGTTGTGAATCTGTGGAATTCTCTGCCTCAGAAGGCAGTGGAGGCCAATTCTCTGAATGCATTCAAGAGAGAGCTGGATAGAGCTCTTAAGGATAGCAGAGTCAGGGGGTATGGGGAGAAGGCAGGAACGGGGTACTGATTGAGAATGAGCAGCCATGATCACATTGAATGGCGGTGCTGGCTCGAAGGGCCGAATGGCCTCCTCCTGCACCTATTGTCTATTGAAATGAAAGGTCACCCACAGTCCAGCAATAAAAGCAATAAAAATAAGCAATTTCACACACAATCACAAACCAACACAAAAAAAAAAAAAAGAAACATCCATCACAGTGAGTTTCCTCCAGTGATGCCATGAAAAGACATGGGCGCTCAGTGTTTAAAGTCCGCACCCACAGATAATACTGGCCATACATAAAGACATTCAATGGTGTGTGATATTCGATTTGGCATAACTTGTATGAAGTCCTGAGACTCAAAGAACCGCTGATGCTGGAATCTTGAGTAAGACACAAAGTGGTGGAGTAACTCTCCGGGTTTGGCAGCATCTCGAGATGAAATGAACATGGACAGGTGATGTTTTTGGTTGGGACCCTCCTTCGCACCCTATAAAACCCCTCTGCCTGTCGTAATCACTTTCACCCCCATCTTCCCATTGCTGATGCCCCTCAGTAACAAATTCCTCATGCTGGGGTATCTCCCTGAACAACCCCTACCTCTGTGTATCTTGAGTATTCCTCTCTCAATCCTCTGGTGATATTTGCTGTGGTCTTCTCCACAGTATGGTGGAGTTGCTGGACTACGGGTGCTGTCAGTACAGAGCTTGTACGTTCTCCCCGTGACCGCGTGGGTTTTCTCCGGGTGCTCCGGTTACCCCCCACATTCCTAAGACATGCAGGTTGGTATGTTAATTGGCTACTGTAAATTGTCCCTAGTGTGTGGGATTGTACTAGTGTGCGGCGATCGCTGGCCAGCAAGGACCCTGTGGGCTGAAGGGCCCGTTTCCACGCTGTGTCTCTAGGTAAACTAAACTAAACTAAACTAGACTAAACTAAATTAAACTAGAATCTTCTCTACCTACATTTAATCTGGCTCCTGACCCCCCTCCCTCCATCACTTCCAACATAAGTAAAGGAGGGGGCAAGACCTTCTCGGGCTGATCCTGTTACATGGTCTACTTCACCAGCAAGCTTAAGCTTCATGAAGGATAGAATATAGATACAAAAAGCTGGAGTAACTCAGTGGGAAGGGCAGCATCTCTGGAGAGAAGGAATGGGAGACCCGACCCGAAACATCACCCATCCTTTTCTCTCCAGAGATGCTGCCTATCCCGCTGAGTTACTCCAGCTTTTTTGTGTCGATCGTCGGTTTAAACCAGCATCTGTGGCTCCTCCCTGCACGCGAGGGATAGAATGTTGTTCCTGCAGAATCTCACATAAAACTCTCCCATCCACTCCTGTTCCCCAGGCCATTTCACTGTTCATTACAAATGCCGAGCCCTGATCTCTGCTGGCAACAGAACCCTGTTGCAGACTTTAGCATTTCCGAAAGGTAGTAAATCTAACGGCATGCCCCTTCCAGCATGAAAATACCCTGGGAAAATAAGTAGTAAATGTAGCCATGAAAATTGACGGGCTCCATCGTGCAGCCTCCCATCCTCATACGTCTGAAGAAGGGTCTCCAGCCGAAACGTCCCCCATTCCTTCTCTCCAGAGATGCTGCCTGGCCCTCTGAGTTACTCCAGCATTTTGTGATTATCTGCAGTTCCTTCCCACACTCTCCCACTCCATTTTCTGTGTATTATAATGATTTCCACAAACTGAAGTTATAGAGTCATAGACTCTTCCCCCACTTCCCTCCCCCCCCACCCCCATCTACCCTGTGTCCCACCAAGATCCGGATTCAGTCCTCCCCTTTCTCCTCCACCCGCCGTCCCCTTCCGCCTACATTCCCTCCTCGCGCTTCGCAACTTTCACCTCTTCTACCCTTGGCTCTAGTTCAGAATCCTCTGCCCAGGGGATAAGTCTGCGTTCGTCTGTTTGTTTGTTCGTTTGTTCCGGTGACGGCGCTGTGCACGCGGCAGCCAGACAACAGTCGCTTGTCTTTTTCTTTTTGTTTTCACTTTTAATTTCAAGTTTTCGTGTACCTTGTTGTGTGTTGTGACTGTCGGCAGACCAATTTCCCTCCGGGGTTGAATAAAGTTCTATCGTATAGTATCGTATCGTAGCGTATCTATTAAATGTTGTTATCCGACCTCTCTCAAACACAGTAACTGACTGGCAGCTCGTTCCATGTATATACTTCCCTCCAAACGTAATGACTCATGAATTCCTATTAAAGCTTTCCCCTCTCATCTTAAACCTACACCTTCTAGTTCTTCGTTCCCTTTCCTGGGAAAAAGACCGTATATCAGTCTTGCAAGTCATAGTTTTGATGAAAATCTTTGTGGTTGAGGAAAGCAAGGGATGTGGAAGTCAGAATTGGACAAGCAGCTAAGATAATTAAGGCACATTTTGCCATGACCTCAGCTGAGGGATAAAACAGGTTTGAAAGAATTCACGTTCCATGATACTGAGGGAGCCACCTCTTGTGTTGCCAATGGCACCAAGTGCCGGGTGTTGAGGACGCAGCCCAGACCATCACGTAAACCAACCTCCCTTCCATTGACTCCATCTATATACTTCACGCTGCCTCGGCAAGGCCAGCAGCATTATCAGGGACGAGTCGCACCCTGGCCACTCTCTCTTCTCCCCTCTCCCATCGGGCAAAAGTGAGAAAACGCACACCTCCAGATTCAGGGACAGTTTCTTCCCAGCTGTTATTACGCTTCAGACCCATCCTGCCACAACTAGAGAGAGTCCTGAACAAAGCCCATTCCTTCCAAGCCCGTTGCACCATGGTTGATTCAGTCAACATTAGGGTAGCTAAAATATTAATATTAACCAATTATTCCTACATTCAACTAGAGAGTAGTCCCGAACTACTATCTACCTCAATGGAAACCCTCAGACTATCGTTGATTGGACTTTATTGGCTTTATCTAGCACTAAACGCTATTCACGTTATTCCCTTTATCGTGTATCTGCACTGTGAATGGCTCGATTGTAATCATGTATTGTCTTTCCCCTGACTGGTCAGCACGCAACAAAAGTTTTTCCCTGCACCTCGGTACACGTGACAATAAACTAAACGAAACTAAACTAAACTAAACTAATCTAATCTAAATGCAGTCTCAGCTAGGCCACCAGCATAATCAAGGACCACTCTCACCCCTGTTGTTGGGTCATAGTCAAACAGAGTGAAAACAGGCCCATCTGTCAAACTTGCCCTCAACGACCAACATGCCCCATCTACACTAGTCCCACCTGCCTGCATTTGGCCCATATCCCTCCAAACTTGTCCTATCCATGTCCAATTTTTTCTTAAATGACAGTTAAGTTTTAGTTTATTGACACAGTGTGATATTCGTGTTGTGCATAGAACGACATATATGTATGTTTGCGTGTGTGCATATATGTGTATATATGTATGTAGATATATCGCATATGTATGGATATATGTATGTATGTATGTATGTATGCATATGTTTGTGTAGGTGTATATATATATATATATATATATATATATATATATCTTCTATTTCTTCTATCTTCTTCTATCTATCATCATCATAAAATCCTAAGTGATCGGAGCACAATTCGGGCATTTGGCCATCGTCTACTCCGCCATACAATCATGGCTGACCTACCTCTCCCTCCTAACCCCATTCTCCTGCCTTCTCCCCATATCCTCTGACACCTCTCTACCTATGCTCTCTGCTTACATTTTAAAATGTAGAAAATCCTCTCTACCTACATTTAATGTGGCTCATTACTCACACCCTCCATTACATTCATCATCCAACTAAACTAATCTGAACTATCAAAGATATTCAAGAGTAGGGGGGACTGGTGGAGGTGGGAGAAGGGGGTCATCACTGGGTCTGAAGAAGGGTCTCGACCCCAAAAGTCACCTGTTTATTTTCTCCGGAGATGCTGCCTGACCCGCTGAGTTACTCCAGCATTTTGTGTCTATAATCAAAGATATTCATTAGAATGGAAGAACGATGTGACAGTATTGATAGTATTACAGCACTGGGTGGTGCAGAAGGTGTATGAACCAAAGATACTAGAGGAGCAAGATGAACCACTCCATTGAAATCGCCTGCACTGAAGTGAAGCACGCAAAGGAGTGTAACGTCCGCCATTTTAGAAAGCAAAACCCGCCGTTCGCTATGCCTCTCGCAGTGTAATCAGTGTTTTGGGGAAACAGAATGTTTGATGATACCATAAAAATGCAGAATATATCTCATCTATCAATTCACAGATCTTTGTTATTTTTCTTTTTAAATGTTTCTGCAAGTTTCTGCCTGCTAAAATGGCGCCGTGACATACTACGGTTTTTAGGGTCGAGTGGTCTATCTTGCTCTGCTTTGTTATCTTTGGTATGAACCCCATCCAAACAGACTATTGTCCATGTGGGCTTGAAAGGAGACACAAGAAACTGCAGATGTTGGAATCTTAACTGATACATGAAGTGCTGGAGGAACTGAGCGAGTCAGGAAGCATCTGTGGAGGGAACCAGACAGGCAGGGGAAGCACTGTGGTGCAGCGGTAGAGTTGCTGCCCTGCCAGAGATGCAGGTTCGATCCTGACTACGGGTGCTGTCTGTACCGAGTTTCTCCAAAATCTTCAGTTTCCTCCTACGCTCTAAACACATGCAGGTTTGTGGGTTAATTGGCTTGGTATAAATGTAAATTGGCCCTAGTGTGTGTAGGATAGTGTTGATGTGCGGGGATCGCTGGTCGGTGCGGACTCAGTGGCCAAAGGGCCCTTTTCCATGTTATATCTTGAAAAAACATTATTATGAGTTCCAACCAGAAAAGTTGTCTGCCCATTTCTCGCCACAGATGCTGCCTGACCCACTGAGTTCCTCCAGCAGTCTTGTTATTTTGAAAGGCACCGAGTTTGCTAAGGTACAAGGATAATGCCAGGCAAGAATCAAAGGTTGCAGTTCCAATGAACTAGTCATGGAAACGGAGAATCAGATAGTGAGGGTACCTCTACCTTGAAGGGTGAGAGAAGGTATAAGAAGGGAAGAGGCTGGTGAATACAGGCAGCTCTCTCAATAAAAGACAATAGACAATAGACAATAGACAATAGGTGTAGGATTAGGCCATTCGGCCCTTCGAGCCAGCACCGCCATTCAATGTGATCATGGCTGATCATTCTCAATCAGTACCCCGTTCCTGCCTTCTCCCCATACCCCCTGACTCCGCTATCCTTAAGAGCTCTATCTAGCTCTCTCTTGAATGCATTCAGAGAATTGGCCTCCACTGCCTTCTGAGGCAGAGAATTCCACAGATTCACAACCCTCTGACTGAAAAAGTTTTTCCTCATCTCCGTTCTAAATGGCCTACCCGTTATTCTTAAACTGTGGCCCCTGCTTCTGGACTCCCCCAACATTGGGAACATGTTTCCTGCCTCTAACGTGTCCAACCCCTTAATAATCTTATACGTTTCGATAAGATCCCCTCTCATCCTTCTAAATTCCACTGTATACAAGCCTAGTATACAAAAGAATATGAACGAATGAATGCATGACACTTTACTTTATTGTCACGTGTACCTCGGTGCAGTGACATGCTTTGTTTTGCATACAACCCGGTAAAACCATACAGCAGACCTCATATAGGCAGTACACAAGTGTGGCCACGTTTGGTGCCGACAAAGCTACAAAAGTGCAGTGTTACAGTGCTGATTTTTTAGGTGCCGTAGCGGCCCCTGTTAAATTCCCCGCTGGTTAAAATTCCCCGCTGTTTATTTTGGCTTTTTTTTACAGAGGTGCCGGAGTGGTGCTCCGGTGAGCTCCGGCAGCACTGCACCCCTGCAGAAGTTCACCGAACAGTCCTATGTCTGCTGCCAGCACAGTGCAATGTGCTTGAAGACACCGGAATAGAGACGAAACAACATCATGAAGAGTCGTAGAGTCATAGAATCTTACAGAGTGGAAACAGGCCCTTCGGCACAACTACCCCACACCGACCAACACGTCCCATCTACACCAGTCCCACCTGCTCGCATTTGGCCCATATCCCTCTAAACCTGTCCTGTCCATGCACCTGTCTAAATGTTTCTTAAACGTTGCGATAGAACCTGCCTCAACTACCTCCTCCCGTTCCATACACCCACCACCCTTTGCATGAAACTGTTGCTCCTCGGATTCCTATTAAATCTTTCCCCCCCCCCCTCAACTTAAACCTCTGGTTCTCAGAAAGAGACAGAAAGAATTCTCCATGCACCGTATAACAGCATCACAATGGCATTTAATCAAAAATGTGTTTGTGATTTTGGGGACACAGTACATTTAATGCATTTTCTCTGTGAATAGAAATGTTTAATTAAAACAAGCTATGCCCGTGTGTAGATAGAGGGAGCTGTACAGTGGAAGATGCATGCTGCAGATGGCTGAATCTGAAATGCATTAATTTATAACCTGGCTATTCAAGCCAGATTATTCAAAAGATAAAATTATGAATTTCGTATGACTTTTTTTTCTCGGTGGATGAGTTGGGCCTTAGTTGTGGTTAATGCCCAGAGGCACATCTTCTATTTATGTTATGTAAAGCCCAGGAGATACAAATCCTCTGTGACATAATTTATCCATAATTTTAGCCAGGGAAAAATGTATGTTGTCATGGAAACACGGGAGACCTATATAAACTAGGACAGAGTGCTCAAGGAATCAAAAACAGATGAGAAAACAGTGCCACTATGGGATGGAAAGGTTGGAATACGATGGAATTAATGCAGTGGTGAGCTCGGACTTTAATTCATTGCCCCTTAGTGCCGAAAGCATATTCAGATACACTCCCAGTTTAATTCCCTTGTCACCAACAACCTTTTCATGCTGGCAAACTTTAACAATCAATGCCGGCATCTTTCTTACATTTGTCATTTCTCTCACCTTTGGCTGTCTGCAGGATATTCAAAACCATTTACGGCTCTTGGCTTCTAACTCAAACAGCTCAGATTACCTGCAGTACTTTTAGCAATGCTTATTTCACATTGAAATCTTTAAAATGACAGGCTTCATATTTCCTTTTAAATAAACACTTTGAATATCTGTCTCTTCCTCAGTTAAGCTGAGCTCATGTTTAGCTTAGCTTGGTTTAGAGATACAGCGTGGAAGCGGGCCTTTCGGCCCACCGCGTCCGTCTGCACCGACCAGCGATCCCCGGACGCCAGCACCATCCTACACACCAGGGACATTTTTACTTTTTTTACTTCCGAAGCCAATTAATCTACAAACCTGTACGCCTTTGAAATGTGGGGGGAAACCGGAGCACCTGGAGAAAACCCATGTGGTCACGGGGAGAACATACAAACTCCGTACAGACAGAGCACCCATAGTCCAGATTGAACCCGGGTCTCTTGAATTTTGACTCTTAAGTTCATGCAGTCTGTGAATGTCAATTGAGAAGTCCATCTCTAGTCTTTTCCTAATGTAATAAAAAAAAGAACTGCAGAGGCTGGTTTATACCATAAAAGATGGATAGGTGATGTTTCGGGTCTGAAGAAGGGTCCAGCCCAAAATGTAATCCATCTATTTTCTCCAGAGATGCTGCCTGATATACCGAATTACTCCACCATTTTGTGTCTATCCCCACTCTTTGATTTGTCCTGTTCACCTTACACTCAACATGTCCAAATGGAAGATGGACACAAAAAGCAGGAGTAACTCAGCAGGACAGGCAGCATCTCTGGAGAGAAGGAATGGGTGACGTTTCTGGGTGAAGTTAGGAACAGGGGATGTACAACGTGATCTGGGTGTCCTAGTGCATCAGTCACTGAAAGGAAGCATGCAGGTACAGCAGGCAGTGACGAAAGCCAATGGAATGTTGGCCTTCATAACAAGAGGAGTTGAGTATAGGAGCAAAGAGGTCCTTCTGCAGTTGTACAGGGCCCTAGTGAGACCGCACCTGGAGTACTGTGTGCAGTTTTTGTGGTGTATTTACCATTTTGAGTATTTGTGTTTTGGCAGCTGAGCCTTGCCGTAGTTCCGGGTATAAAGCATTGTGGGATACCTGATAACACCCTCTGGTGGTGTTGAAGTAAAGCAGCCATATGTTGTATGCTAACCTGTCTCACTCGTCGATTCTTATCATAATACACCACAGTTAAAGTTGGCGACGAGGATAAAACAAGCAGAGAATGCCTATGATAGGTTCCATAGGGGAGTTCGCCCCGAAGACAGAGTCTTGGTCGGCGTATGTGGAACGTTTAGAGCAGTTTTTTGAGGCTAACGACATTGCAGTGGAGAAGCAAGTAGCTACTCTGTTAAGTGTGATGGGAGCATCTACATATGGTCTGTTAAGGAACCTGGTGCAGCCGCTGAAGCCAAAAGATAAGTCCTACGATGACATTGTGAACATTTTAAAGACTCATTTTGAACCCAAGCCGTTGCTTATTGCGGAGAGATTCCGCTTTAACCGATGCAACCAGCGGGCGGATGAGTCTGTGACCAGTTACGTTGCGGAGCTGAAACAGTGTGCAGTTAACTGTGAGTTTGGAGCGACGTTGAATGAGACGCTTCGGGACCGTTTTGTCAGTGGGATTTGTAATGAGGCAAGCCAGCGACGGCTGTTGTCGGAGTCCAACCTGACTTTTGCACGGGCATTTGAAATCGCCCTCAGCATGGAGACTGCGGAGAGAGACACGCAGCAGCTGCGGGGACACGAGGTACGTCCGAACCAAGTGCATAAAGTGGATGCGCACACGGTTAAGCAAACGGGGAGGAACTGCCACAGATGTAACGGCAGAAATCACAGCCCACAGGTGTGTCGCTTTAAAGACGCAAAGTGTTACAACTGTGGTAAAACCGGGCATATTAAAAGGGCATGCAGAGGAAAAGTGGCGGCGGCACCGACACAGAGCAGATATAAACGACAGACTGATAAAAACACAAATACTCAAAATGGTAAATACACCACAGTTTTGGTCTCCAAATTTGAGGAAGGATATTCTTGCTCTTGAGGGCATGCAGCGTAGGTTTACTAGGTTAATTCCCGGAATGGCGGGACTGTCATATGTTGAAAGACTGGAGCGACTTGGCTTGTATACACTAGAATTTAGATGGATGAGAGGGGATCTTATCGAAACATATAAGATTATTAAGGGGTTGGACACATTAGAGGCAGAAAACATGTTCCCAATGTTGGGGGAGTCCAGAACAAGAGGCCACAGTTTAAGAATAAGGGGTAGGCCATTTAGAACTGAGATGAGGAAAAACTTTTTCAGTCAGAGAGTTGTAAATCTGTGGACTTCTCTGCCTGTGAAGGCAGTGGAGGCCAATTCTCTGAATGCATTCAAGAGAGAGCTAGATAGAGCTCTTAAGGATAGCGGAGTCAGGAGGTATGGGGAGAAGGCAGGAATGGGGTACTGATTGAGAATGATCAGCCATGATCACATTGAATGGTGGTGCTGGCTCGAAGGGCCGAATGGCCTCCTCCTGCACCTATTGTCTATTGTCTATTGTCTGGTCGAGACCATTCCCCAGACATCACTGTGTGAATAGCAGCAAACTGTTGAATTTCTAGACCATTGTGTGGCCCCCATGAGGGTGTCCTTATCCCATTTTAAAAGTTTTTTGATAATCATTTACACACTAAGACATAAGATTAATATTTGCCTTAAATAGCAAAGTGCATTGGAGAGCAAAGTCTTGCCATGTAGAATACGACCCTTCCTACAGCAATAAAATCATGAGAGGAATAGATCGAGTCGACGCACATTGTCTCTTGCCCAGAGTAGGGGAATCAAGAACCAACGGACATTGGCTTAAGGTGAGGGGGGAAAGATTTAATAGGGACCCAAGGGGTAACTTTGTCACACAGAGAATGGTGCTTGTATGGAATTAACTGCCAGAGGAGGTTGTTGAGGCAGGTATTATTGCAGCATTTAAGAAACATCTAGACAGGTACATGGATAGGACAGGTTTAGGAGGATATGGGCCAAATGCAGCCAGCTGGGAATAACGTAGATGGAACATGTTGGCTGGTGTGGGCAAGTTGGGCCATGGGGCCTGTTTCCACGCTGTAAGACTCTATGACTCTATAACAGAATATGTGTAACAATAACACGTATGGCATATTGATGATACAATGTTTTTTTTCAATTAGTCAAAAACCTTGACACCAACCATGCTATTGTCAACCATGGTTGTCTCCATCCTTCTGCCCCTCACTACAATCAGTCCGAAGAAGGGCCCTGACCCAATACTTTGCCCATCCATTTTCTCCAGAGATGCCTAATAATGAGTCCGAAGAAGGGTTCCGTCCCGAAACGACACCTATTCCTTTTCTCCAGGGATGCTGCCTGACCCGCTGAGTTACTCCAGCACTATGTGTCTATCTTCGGTATAAACCAGCATCTGCAGTTCCTTCCTGCACACGTGTCCAGTAATACTGCCTGACTTGCCGAGTTACTCCAACACTTTGTGTTTCTTTGCACTGTTGTTACCATGCCTGGTTGAGTGCCTGCTTATGGGCCTCATTGACTCAATTAAGAGTAGTCAATCAGAGTAGTTAACTCCACTTACTCTTTCTGTGTCATAGTGCGGCACGGTGGCGCAGCGGTAGAGCGGCTGCCTTACAGCGCCAGAGACCCGGGTTCCATCCTGACATTGGGTGCTTGTCTGTACGGAGCTTGTACATTCTCCCCGTGACCTGCGTGGGTTTTCACCGAGATCTTCGGTTTCCTCCCACACTCCAAAGACGTGCCGGTTTGACAATAGACAATAGACAATAGGTGCAGGAGGAGGCCATTCGGCCCTTCGAGCCAGCACCGCCATTCAATGTGATCATGGCTGATCATTCTCAATCAGTACCCCGTTCCTGCCTTCTCCCCAGGTTAATTGGCTTGGTATTAATGTAAAATTATCCTGAGTGTGTGCGGGATAGTGTTTATCCGTGGGCGTGGGGGGAAGAGAGGGGAAGTTTTGTTGCCTTCCATCACAGTGTGTTTGGACTCACTGTGATGGATGTTTGTCTTGGGGTCGTGTGCCCTGTGTACTTTTTAAATTTTGTTGTTGTGTTTTGTGACTGCTGAAATTTCGTTCGGTACTTGTACCGAATGACAATAAAGTTCTATTGGATTGGATATTGGATATTGGATGTGCGGGGATCGCTGGGTCGGCACGGACTCGGTGGGCCGAAGGGCCTGTTTCTGCGCTGCATCTCGAAACTAAACTAAATAAAGGGATTCTGCAGTTAATCAGCAATATGATTACATGTGGCATGATCTTTCCCTCGGAATACGGAAGTGCTTTGAGGCCAGCCACCTGCGATAACAGATTGTTGTACACCGGGGGCCATAGCTGTGCTCCGACAGTTTGCAGTCTCTTTGCAGCTTTGTACAGAGCCTGCTTTCTTTCTTGGGAAAGGAAGAAATGATTGAAGAGTCAAGCTGATTTTTCAACATATCTTCCGTTCCCCCAAATATAATTGGCATCAAAGCACAATGAAAACCTGTTTGTGGACACTGGATGTTTTCCAACGTACACTTTCAGCATATTCTGTGTCCCACAGGACCTGACTCATATAAAAACATCAGCTTGTCATCAGATGGCCAGTGTCACTGAAAATCTTCAAGGGTCAGATTTTTGAAATACTTAGAGACAAAGCAATAGCTTCAACTTATTATTTTTTCTTAATTTTAACTCTTTGCTGGCATTAGAACACATTTATTTTCCAAACTGTTGTAATGAGCTAAAAAAAAAGGCCATGATTTATTTTGTGGGATGTGAAGGATGGAGGGTCTCGCACATGAACCAGTACAGAGATTGAACTCCATTAAGAAAGGAGGGAGAGCGAAACGGGAAATTATAGACCAGTTAGTCTGACATCAGTGGTGGGGAAGATGCTGGAGTCAATTATTAAAGACGAAATTGCGGAGCATTTGGATAGCAGTAACAGGATCGTTCCGAGTCAGCATGGATTTACGAAGGGGAAATCATGCTTGACTAATCTTCTGGACTTTTTTGAGGATGTAACTAGGAAAATTGACAGGGGACAGCTGGTGGATGTAGTGTACCTTGACTTTCAGAAAGCCTTCGACAAGTTTCCACATAGGAGATAAGTGGGCAAAATTAGAGCACATGGTATTGAGGGTAGGGTACTGACATGGATAGAAAATTGATTGGCAGACAGAAAGCAAAGAGTGGGGATAAATGGGTCCCTTTCAGAATGGCAGGCAGTGACTAGTGGGGTACCGCAAGGTTTGGTGCTGGGACCGCAGCTATTTACAATATACATTAATGACTTGGATGACGGGATTAAAAATACAATTAGCAAATTTGCAGATCATACAAAGCTGGGTGGTAGTGTGAACTGTGAGGAAGATGCTATAAGGTTGCAGGGTGACTTGGACAGGTTGTGTGAGTGGGCGGATGCATGGCAGATGCAGATTAATGTGGATAAGTGTGAGGTTATCCACTTTGGTGGTAAGAATAGGAAGGCAGATTATTATCTGAATGGTGTCAAGTTAGGAAAAGGGGACGTACAATGAGATCTGGGTGTCCGAGTGCATCAGTCACTGAAAGGAAGCATGCAGGTACAGCAGGCAGTGAAGAAAGCCAATGGAATGTTGGCCTTCATAACAAGAGGAGTTGAATATAGGAGCAAAGAGGTCATTCTGCAGTTGTACAGGGCCCTAGTGAGATCGCACCTGGAGTACTGTGTGCAGTTTTGGTCTCCAAATTTGAGGAAGGATATTCTTGCTCTTGAGGGCATGCAGCGTAGGTTTACGAGGTTAATTCCCGGAATGGCGGGACTGTCATATGTTGAAAGACTGGAGCGACTTGGCTTGTATACACTGGAATTTAGATGGATGAGAGGGGATCTTATCGAAACTTATAAGATTATTAAGGGGTTGGACACGTTAGAGGCAGGAAACATGTTCCCAATGTTGGGTAGTCCAGAACCAGGGGCCACAGTTTAAGAATAAGGGGTAGGCCATTTAGAACTGAGATGAGGAAAAACTTTTTCAGTCAGAGAGTTGTAAATCTGTGGAATTCTCTGCCTCAGAAGGCAGTGGAGGCCAATTCTCTGAATGCATTCAAGAGAGAGCTCGATAGAGCTCTTAAGAATAGCGGAGTCAGGGGGTATGGGGAGAAGGCAGGAACGGGTTACTGATTGAGAATGATCAGCCATGATCACATTGCATGGTGGTGCTGGCTCGAAGGACCACATGGCCTACTCCTGGCTGCTGGCAGCTGGCTGCCTTCGGAGGCTGTGGTGACTTTGGAGGCTCCGAGGGGTTTTTCGGCCGCGGGCCGCGTGGATTGCGGAAGCTCGCAGGCCCCTGGGTGGGGGCCGACATTGGGGGCTCCGGCAGCAGCGGCGTCTTCGCCCGCCCTGGATCGCGGGGCTTGGGTCGGCCCACTGCGGACCTTTCACCGTCCGGCGCGGCCTGAAATGGGCCGCGGGATTTTTCTGCCCGGCGGGGGCATCGGTGTCGGGGGCCACGACCGCCCCTACGTGCAGCAGCGGTGTCTTCGCCCGCCCCGAATTGCGGGGCTTGGGTCGGCCCGCTGCGGACCTTTCGCCGTACGGCGCAGCCTGGAACGTGGCAACTTCAACAGCCTGACCGCGGGAGAAGACGGCAGGGGAAGAGAGAAGACATTCTGGCCTTCCATCACAGTGAGGAGGTGACTGGAGGAGACTCACTGTGATGGATATTTCTTTTTTGTTTTGTGTTGGTTTGTGATTGTGTGTGTTATTGCTTATTATTATTGCTCTTATTGTTGGACTGTGGGTAACAAAATCTCGTCCAAAAGACATTTTTTGGATGACAGTAAAGGTTATTCTGACTCTTCTGATTCTCCACCTATTGTCTAATGACTATTGTCTATTGAGATTGAACTCCGCTGGAATCAACCGATGTCACACAGCAGTTCATGTTCTCTTTAGGTTTATTGGTCCCAGGTACAGTGAAAAGCTAGACACAAAAATAAACAAGTGCTGGAGTAACTCAGCAGGTCAGGCAACATCCTTAAAGAACCTCGAAGAGAAATCGCAGTGGAGCAACCAGTAGTATAAGAAAATAACTGCAGATGCTGGTACAAATCGATTTATTCACAAAATGCTGGAGTAACTCAGCAGGTCAGGCAGCATCTCGGGAGAGAAGGAATGGGTGACGTTTCGGGTCGAGACCCTTCTTCAGACTGATGTCGGGGGTGGGACAAAGGAAGGATATAGGTGGAGACAGGAAGATAGAGGGAGATCTGGGAAGGAGGAGGGGAAGGGAGGGACAGAGGAGCTATCTGAAGTTGGAGAAGTCGACGTTCATACCACCGGGCCGCAAACTGCCCAGGCGAAATATGAGGTGCTGCTCCTCCAATTTCCGGCGGGCCTCACTATGGCACTCGAGGAGGCCCATGACAGAGAGGTCAGACTGGGAATGGGAGGGGGAGTTAAAGTGCTGGGCCACCGGGAGATCAGTTGCGTTAATGCGGACCGAGCACAGGTAAAGAACCTGCATTGTTGACGTTTCGTGCCAGGACCCTTCTTCAAACTGATCAGTCTGAAGAAGTGTCCCAACCTAAAACATCACCCATCCATCCGTGTTCTCTGCAGGAAGGAACTGCAGATGCTGGTTTACATGGAAGATAGACAGAAAATGCTGGAGTAACTCAGTGGGTCAGGCAATATCGCTGGAGAAAATGGATGGGTGATGTTTCGGGTCAGGACTTTCTTCAAAAGGAGGACCTTCTGAAAAAGGTCACAACTTGAAACCTCACCTACCTATTTTCTCCAGAGATGCTGCCTGTCCCGCTGAGTTACTCCAGCATTTTCTGTCTATCTTCCATGTAAACGAGTAGCTGCAGTTCCTTCCTACACTGTTAAAAGCTTTTGTTTGTGCACTTTCCAAACAAATCAGATAATACTATGAACACAATGAAGCCAAACACAAGTACAATAGACAGACAGAAAGTTTTGGAGTAACTCAACGGGTCAGGCAGCATCTCTGGAGAACATGAATAGGTGATGTTTAAGGTCTTCAGACTGATCAGTTTGAAGAAGGATCCTCACATGAAACATCAACTATGCAGGTTCTTTAGGGATATTGCCTGACCTGCTGAGTTACTCCAGCACTTTTTTTTGTAAACCAGCATCTCCAGTCCCTTGTTTCTACAAGTACAAAAGGCAGAGTGAAGAGAAAGATACCAGTGTGCAGAATGTCGTTTCTCAGCATTGTGGTGTAATGGTTCCAGAGAAAATGTCCAATGTCCACAATGAAGGTAGTCACAAAATGCTGGAGTAACTCAGTGGGTCAGGCAGCAAAACCTCTTGTAATAAGAAATGGTTATTACCCCATTCCTTTTTTTAAAATAAAACAGATCAAAAAAATGTCTTCATGTCAGTTTTTGTTATTTTTAACCTCTCGTGATTAAAATCAAGGCCAAACATTCGGTTGGAGAATCGGGGCTGCACCCCAGCCTATGGAAGGACCGTTCGGAAGTCTGATAGTTCATCAGGGTTGTTGATCAGGTCTCATTAGTACAATGTAATTAAAAAGTATTGCACATGCTGATTTATACCAAAGATAGGCACAAAATGCCAGGGTAACTCAGCCGGTATGGCAGCATCACTGGAGAAAATGGATAGGTGTCTCTTCCGAACGGAGACGCGACCCTTTGTTCTGGGTCGTGTCTCCGTTCCCGCTGCGGCCTACCACCGGCCATGCACCTGGAGCTGGCGGCCTCCACCTGGGACTCGCCTGTGGAGGCTCCGGCCGCGGGGACGTCGGAAGCTCACAGCCCCCTGGGTGGGGGCCGACATCGGGAGCTCCGGCAGCGGCAGCGTCTTCGCCCGCCGCGAGTCGTGGGGCTTGGGTCGGCCCGCCGCGGACCTTTCACCATCCGGCGCGGCCTGAAATAGGCCGCGGGATTTTCTCTGCCCGGCGGGGGCTTCAATGTCGGGAGCCACGATCGACCCGACGTGCAGCGGCAGCGTCTTCGCCCGCCCCGGATCGTGGGGCTTGGGTCGTCCCGCCGCGGACCTTTCACCGTCCGGGACGGCCTGGAACGTGGCAACTCCAACAGCCTGACCGCGGGAGAAGAAGGCAGGGGAAGAGAAAAGACATTCTGGCCTTCCATCACAGTGAGGAGGTGACTGGAGGAGACTCACTGTAATGGATGTTTCTTTTTGTTTGATTGTGTGTGTTATTGCTTATTTTTATTGCTCTTGTTGTTGGACTGTGGGTAATCTTTCATTTCACTGCACATTTAGGTGTATGTGACAAATAAAATTGACTTGACTTGAGGTGCTGTTTCGGATCGGGACCTCCTTCAGAGGGTCCTTCTTCTGAAGAAGGTCCCCACCCGAAACATCACCCAGAGATGCTGCCTGACCCGCTGAGTTACTCCAAAATGTTGTGCCCCAGTTAGTACAAAGTCAATCTTCTTTGTATGTGACTATTGACCTCCTGTAATAAGAAATGGTTATTGCCCGATTCCTGTCTGAAAATAAAACAGATCAAAAAAATGCCTTCATGTCAGTTTTTGCTATTTTTAACCTCTCGTGGTTAAAATCAAGGTCGAACATTTCCCACAGTAATGTTGTATAAACTGTTGCATAAAATCAATATTCGCAAGTTATGCATTATAAAAATATTTAATACTGAAAGAGTCCCATTGGCATAAATTATATAAATCCAGACAGATAGTTATTGTACATTGAAGCATGGTGTTTATTGAAAATTCCCAATCAGTTGTAAGAGATTGTTTAACACACAAACTGTTCATTGAATTTGCTAATCTCCTATTGCTTTGAATAATATTTCCTCACCAAAGTGTTAAAGAAACGCTCTTTACTTGTTTGTGTGGTGTATTGTGAACAATTCATAATGATAACCTCTTAAAAATGATCTCTTATTATAATATTAGGGTCATGTTGTCATACAAGTCGCACAGAGTCTCTTGCCCAGAGTAGGAGAATCGAAAACCAGAGGACATAGGTTTCAGGCGAGGTGGGAAAGATTTAATAGGAATCTGAGGGGTACCTTTTTCATGCAAAGGGTGGTGGGTGTAAGGAACGAGCTGCTGGAGGAGGTAGTTGAGGCAGGGACTATTGTAACCTTTAAGAAAAATGTAGACAAGTACATGGTTAGGACAGGTTTCGAGGGATTTGGGCCAAATGCAGGTGGGTGGGACTAGTGTAGATGGGACATGTTGGTCAGTGTGGGGTAGTTGGGCCGAAGGGCCTGTTTCCACACTGTAAGACTCTATGACTCTTCATGATGTTGTTTCATCTTTATTGCAGTGTCTTCTAGCACATTGCCCTGCCAAAGAGAACTGTTTCCACGCTGTATGATTCTATGATGCTGAGACGGAAACAGGCCCCTTACTTAATCCATTGTGAGTGCTCGGGGCATTGCCCATTTCCCATCACTCAACCCCTATGCCATGCCTATGCGAGGAAGGATATTCTTGCTATTGAGGGCGTGCAGCGTAGGTTCACTAGGTTAATTCCCGGAATGGCGGGACTGTCATATTTTGAAAGACTGGAGCGACTAGGCTTGTATACACTGGAATTTAGAAGGATGAGAGGAGATCTTGTCGAAATGTATAAGATTATTAAGGGGTTGGACACGTTAGAGGCAGGAAACATGTTCCCAAATGTTGGGGGAGTCCAGAACAAGGGGCCACAGTTTAAGAATAAGGGGTAGGCCATTTAGAACTGAGATGAGGAAAAACTTTTTCAGTCAGAGAATTGTGAATCTGTGGAATTCTCTGCCTCAGAAGGCAGTGGAGGCCAATTCTCTGAATGCATTCAAGAGAGAGCTAGATAGAGCTCTTAAGGATAGCGGAGTCAGGGGGTATGGGGAGAATGCAGGAACGGGGTACTGATTGAGAATGATCAGCCATGATCACATTGAATGGCGGTGCTGGCTCGAAGGGCCGAATGGCCTCCTCCTGCACCTATTGTCTATTGTCTATTGTCTATTGTCTTTCTCCATTTTGGGAAGCATTCATTGAAGACCTCACTCACAGCCTCTGGTCCCACCCACAGATTACCACTTTGGGCCATGATGGGCCATCTGCATTCCCCGGTTACACACTTGCCCTTGTGGAATCATAGAGTCATGCCCCGTGGAAACAGGCCCTTCAGCCCAACCGGCCCACTCCGACCAACTTGCCCCAATTACACTACTCCCACCTGCCTGGGTTTGGCCCATGTGCAATTTTCATTCTATATCAGTTTGTCTCTCTCCCCCCACCGTACTACTCTGAGTCCTATTCCCCTATCAACTGGACTGATTTAAATTTCATTCTATATTTATCTTGGTTCAGATTTTTGCTGACACTAACTATAAGCTGAAGCTATTTTGTGCAGAGATTGACTACATGTTGCACAATTGAACGACAGGTATGTGTACTGAACCAAATAAATTTCTGAGGACAAATCTTTCTCTGTGTTTCAAACCTCTGTACTGTGGATTTAGTTTAGTTTAGTTTAGTTTAGTTTACAGCACAGAAACAGGCCCTTCAGCCCATCGAGGCCACACCAACCGGCAATCCCCGTACACTTCCCGCACAGGTGTCAGTGGTTATGGGGAGAAGGCAGGAGAATGGGGTTTGGAGGGAGGGATAGGTCAGCCATGATTGAATGGCGGAGTAGACATGATGGGCCGAATGGCCTAATTCTGCTTCTAGAACTTATGAATTTATGAACTTAGGATAGGTGGATGACCTATCAAATTAGGTCTGTTTAGGTACAAACAGAAAAATAATATGGTCCGCTCGTAAGCCATATTGTATTATGTGATCCGAGGAAATGCAACAGCAGGTTTCTCTGGGAATTAAGAATGTGATCATTAATTGTCTTTCCTGATCTCTGATTGTCATTTCCAAACTTAGAACTCTGGTGTTATGACAAAGGGTTGAAATGATTTTGCACTGATTCTGTTGCTCCAATAAATGGAAAGTAAACTGTCCTGTGGGAAGTAAGTATAAGCCCCTGTCCCTCTTAGGGGATTGTTTAGGCGTCTACAGGCAACTAGGCTGTCGCCACATGGGTGTCGCCACACGGGTGTCGCCTGTACGGTCGTGAGTAGTCTCCAAGAGTCGTAGCGTTTTTCTGGTCGCCACTGGATATTGAAATATTTTAAAATTTTCAGCGACTATTGGTTTGATGCCAATGATTGTAGCTTGACGTCTCCTGACGTAGGCGCTGTCATAGGTTGTCACCACGTTGTTGCCAGGTGATGTAGGTTGTAGCCGGCGCTGACTTCAGTGAATTCCATTGGCGACTACCTACGTCAACCTACGCCAACCGCGACAGGTACCGACAGAGGCCAAAATGATGTGAATTGTCTTCTGTTGTCGCCGACAGGGTTCGGAGCTTGTCGTACCATCTCAGGAGTGAAGGAATGGGTGACGTTTCTGGGTCGAGACCTTTCTTCAGACTGAAGAAGGGTCTTGACCCGAAATGTCACCCATTCCTTCTCTCCAGAGATGCTGCCTGACCCGCTGAGTTACTCCAGCATTTTGTGTCTACCTTCATGCCAAAGAAACAAGTTCCTTCAAGAAGATCAAGATTTAAAAAAAACATGGGGTGGGGAGGGGGGAGTTTTAATCTGTAAATATTGCGAATATGTGAATGGCTTTTTTTTCAAAGAGAGAAAACAGTTCAGTCTGTATAAATGTGTGACATGGGCAGCACAGTGGTGCAGCAGTAGAGCTACGCCTGACAGCCTTACAGCGCCAGAGACCCGGGTTCAATCCTGACCACATGCTCTTTCTGTGTGGAGTTTGAATGTTCTCCCTGTGATCTCGTGGTTTTTCTCCGAGTGCTCCAGTTTCCTCCCACACCTCAGAGACATGTTCCAAGAGGTTGAGAGGTTTTTGAAGATACAGTGTGGAAACAGCCCCTTCAGCCCATCGAGTCCATGCCAACCAAAGATCACCCACACACTAGTGCCCATACACCTGTACCTGTCTATTCATAGAGTTAGAAACATAGCAACATAGAAAATGGGTGCTTCGAGCCAGCACCGCCATTCATCGGCTGATCATCCACAATCAATAACCCGTGCCTGCCTTCTCCCCATATCCCTTGATTCCACTAGCCCCTAGAGCTCTATCTAACTCTCTCTTAAATCCATCCAATGATTTGGCCTCCACTGCCCTCTGTGGCAGAGAATTCCACAAATTCACAACTCTCTGGGTGAAAACGTTTTTCTCACCTCAGTTTTAAATGGCCTCCCCTTTATTCTAAGACTGTGACCCTTGCTTCCATTTCATTCCATTTCTATCCAAATGGATAGTTATTCCATTTACCCAGTATCTGTGCACTGTGGATGACTTGATCGTAAACATGTATAGGGTTTTCTCTGACTGGATCGCACACAACAATAAAACCTTTTCACTGTAGCTTGGTAAACTTGTCAATAATAAACAAAACTAAACTCAAGTAAACTAGAGAAACTGGAAAGAAAACAGAAAGAAGAAAACACAATACTGAAGCTGTGGGCTATGGAACACAGCAATTTATTTGAAGAAGGGTCTCGACCCGAAACGTCACCCATTCCTTCTCTCCAGAGATACTGCCTGACCCGCTGAGTTACTCCAGCATTTTGTGTCTACCTTTCCCACACAGTTCATTCCCACACAGCAATTTATTTGATGGATAGGACAGGTTTGGAGGGATATGGGACTAAAGCAGACAGGTGGGACTAGCGTAGATGGGACATGTTGGTCAGTGTGGGTAGGTTGGGCCGAAGGGCCTGTTTCCTCACTCTACGACTATGATTCTATGAATCTGCAAGAAAGGTGAGGGAGGGATATACTCAGCAGACAAGGAGAGGGAAAAGCTGAGACAAAGTCAGTGTTTAAAGGCACTGGGTCTTTGCTCGCTGGTGTTTAGAAGGATGTGGGGGGACCTCATTGAAATTTACCAATTAGTGAAAGTCCTGGATAAAATGGGGTGTGGAGATGATATTTCCACTAGTGGGAGAGTCTAGGACCAGAGCCTCAGAATAAAAGGATGTACCTTTAGAGATGAGGAGGAATTTTTTTAGTCAGAGGGTGGTGAATCTGTGGAATTCATTGCCACAGACGGCTGTGGGAGGCCAGGTTAATGGATAGTTTTAAAGTGGAGATTGACAGATTCTTGATTAGTAAAGGTGTCAGGGGTTATGGGGAGAAAGCAGGAGAATGGGGTTGAGAGGGAAAGATAGATCAGCCACGATTGACAATAGACAATAGGTGCAGGAGGAGGCCATTCGGCCCTTCGAGCCAGCACCACCATTCAATGTGATCATGGCTGATCATTCTCAATCAGTACCCCGTTCCTGCCTTCTCCCCGTACCCCCTGACTCCGCTATCTTTAAGAGCTCTATCTAGCTCTCTCTTGAATGCATTCTGAGAATTGGCCTCCATTGCCTTCTGAGGCAGAGAGTTCCACAGATTTACAACTCTCTGACTGAAAAAGTTTTTCCTCATCTCTGTTCTAAATGGCCTACCCCTTATTCTTAAACTGTGGCCCCTGGTTCTGGACTCCCCCAACATTGGGAACATGTTTCCTGCCTCTAACATGTCCAACCCCTTAATAATCTTATACGTTTCGATAAGATATATTGGACTTTGTCTCTGAAACTGATACACTACAAAGCTGAGAACTGTATTCTGCACTCTGTATCTTCCCCTTTGCTCCAACTATTGCACTTGAGTTTGATTTGATTATATTTCCGTAGAGCATATCTGATCTGTTTGGAAAGCATGGGCTGGGTAGGGTGACAAATAGTAAAAGAATAGACAATAGGTGCAGGAGGAGGCCATTCGGCCCTTCGAGCCAGCACCACCATTCAATGTGATCATGGCTGATCATTCTCAATCAGTACCCCGTTCCTGCCTTCTCCCCATATCCCCTGACTCCGCTATCCTTAAGAGAGTGGACATGGAGGAGATGATTCCATTAGTGGGAGAGTCTGGAAGTTTCTGCCGTTGCATCAGAATAAAATGACGTACCTTTACAAAAGAGATGAGGAGGAATTTATTTAATTAGAGGGTGGTGAATCTGTGGAATTCATCGCCACGGTCGGCTGTGGAGGCCAAGTCAATGGATATTTTTAAAGCAGAGATTGACAGATTCTTGATTAGTACGGGTGTCAGGGGTTAAAGGGAGAAGGCAGGAGAATGGGGTTAGGAAGGAGAGATAGATCAGCCATGATTGAATGGCGGAGTAGACTCGAAGGGCCGAAAGGCCTAATTCTGCTCCTAGAACCTATGAGGATGCAAAACAAAGTTTTTGGCTGTACCTCGGTACACAATAATAATCCTGACCTAAACTGAAAGCACCCATCCCTGTTGCCAACCTGCTGTGGATTTGCCCACAAGTCATTAATACCCAAACCAATTCCTTTCCAGACTGCACAAACCTACACATTTGGGGAACAAGGAGCATAAACAAAGTGTATGTTTAATTTATTCTTTGCAGACTGTGTCTAGAACTTTCAAAAAACCTGTTGCAACCCAGAGAGCAGTTAATTACGATTCAAGTTTGCTGACAGACTTAAATTAACAACCAATACGACTTAAAATGGGTTATGTGTGCAGAGAACGATGTTTGCAATGCAACGTTTGAATATCTGTAATTAATGTTAGTTTTCAGCCTAAAAATGGAGGCACTGCTGCAAATATTGACCAAAAAACAAACATTACCAGAATATTTTTGTTCTGATCCTTTAGACAATAGACAATAGACAATAGGTGCAGGAGGAGGCCATTCGGCCCTTCGAGCCAGCACCGCCATTCAATGTGATCATAGCTGATCATTCTCAATCAGTACCCCGTTCCTGCCTTCTCCCCATACCCCCTGACTCCGCTATCCTTAATAATAATAATAATAATAATGCATTACATTTATATAGCGCTTTTCAAACACTCAAAGACGCTTTACAGGGATTTCTATAACATAGAGAAGTGAATAAATAGATAAATAAGTAAACGAACAGAGAAAGGAGACAGAAGGTGAGGTGACCTTCAGTGGTTGAAGGCAGTACTGAACAGGTGAGACTTCAGTGATGTTTTGAATGTGGTGAGTGAGGAGGAGTCTCTGACGGTTTGGGGTAGTGAGTTCCATAGGGTGGGAGCAGCGATGGAGAAAGCCCTGTCCCCCCAGGATCTGAGTTTGGTCCGGATGTGGGGGGATAGGAGATTGGCAGCAGCAGAGCGGAGGGTGCAGGTGGGAGTGTGCCTGTGGAGGAGGTCAGTCAGGTAGGATGGGGCCAGGTTATGGAGGGCTTTGTAGGTCATGAGGAGGATTTTGTACTGGATTCTCTGGGGGATGGGGAGCCAGTGGAGTTTGTAAAGGACGGGGGTGATATGGTCACAGATCGGGGTGTGGGTGAGTAGACGGGCAGCGGAGTTTTGAATGTATTGAAGTTTACTGATGATTTTTGAGGGTGAGCCATAGAGGAGGCTGTTGCAGTAGTCCAGACGGGAGGTGATGAAGGCGTGGATGAGGGTTTCTGCAGCTGTGAAGGAGAGGGATGGACGGAGACGGGCAATGTTTTTGAGGTGGAAGAAGGCTGTCTTTGTGATGTGTTTGATGTGTTTGTCGAAGGAGAGGGTTTGATCAAAGATGATTCCAAGATTCCGGATGTGAGGGGAGGTGGATACTGGGAGACCATCAATATTGAGGATGAAGTTTTGGTTGGATTTGGTGAGCGTTTTTGAACCAATGATGATGATTACCGTGAGGGCGGCACGGTAGCGCAGCGGTAGAGTTGCTGCTTTACAGCGAATGCAGCGCCGGAGACTCAGGTTCGATCCTGACTACGGGTGCTGCACTGTAAGGAGTTTGTACGTTCTCCCCGTGACCTGCGTGGGTTTTCTCCGAGATCTTCGGTTTCCTCCCACACTCCAAAGACGTACAGGTATGTAGGTTAATTGGCTGGGTAAATGTAAAAATTGTCCCTAGTGGGTGTAGGATAGTGTTAATGTACGGGGATCACTGGGCGGCACGGACTTGGAGGGCCGAAAAGGCCTGTTTCCGGCTGTATATATATATGATATGATATGATATATGATTTCAGATTTGTTGCAGTTGAGTTTGAGGAAATTTGATTGAAGCCAAGATTTTATTTCAGTGATGCAGTTTGTCAGTGTAGAGTGTGTGGTGGTGGAGATTGACTTGGTGGAGATGAGGAGCTGGATATCATCGGCGAAGCAGTGGAAGTTGAGACCATGACGGCGGATTAATTGACCAAGGGGGAACAGGTAGAGGATGAAGAGGAGGGGGCCAAGGACTGAGCCTTGGGGGACACCTTGGGGGAGGGGAGGGGAGCGGTGGGGGATTTACAGTTGTTAATGGAGATGAACTGGTGCCTGTCAGAGAGGTAAGATTTGAACCAGGATAGGGCTGTGCCGGTGATGTTAAAGGAGGTTTCAAGTCGGGTGAGGAGAATGGAGTGATTTATGGTTAAGAGCTCTATCTAGCTCTCTCTTGAATGCATTCAGAGAATTGGCCTCCACTGCCTTCTGAGGCAGAGAATTCCACAGATTCACAACTCTCTGTGAAAAAGTTTTTCCTCATCTCAGTTCTAAATGACCTACCCCTTATTCTTAAACAGTGGCTCCTTATTCTGGTCTCCCCCAACATTGGGAACATGTTTCCTGCCTCTAACGTGTCCAGCCCCTTAATAATCTTATATGTTTCGATGAGATCTCCTCTCATCCTTCTAAATTCCAGTGTATAAATCCTAGTCGCTCCAGTCTTTCAACAGTCCCGCCATTCCGGGAATTAACCTAGTAAACCTACGCTGCATGCCCCCAATAGCAATAGCATAGACTTTAGACTTTAGAGATACAGCATGGAAACAGGCCCTTCGGCCCACTGGGTTTGTGCTGACTGGTGAACAGCCCATACACTAGCACTACCCTACATTCTATGGACAATTTACAATTGGCAGAAGCCAATTATCCTACTAACCGTGTACGTCTTTGATGTGGGAGGAATCTGGAGCACCCGGAGTAAACCCATATGGACACAGGGAGAACGTTCAACCTCTGTACAGACAGCACCCAAAGTCTGGATCGAACCCGGGTCTCTGGCGCTCTAATTCAGCAACTGTACTGCTGTGCAACTGTGCTGCCCAATTAAAAATAGGCTGTTTTATGATTTTTTTTAAACAAACAATGTCAATGGTGGAAATTCAAAATAAGAAACAGAAAACGTTCGAAATGTACAGCAGCATGTGCAGAGAGAGGAGCAGAAGGAATGTTGTCTCTTTCCTTTACCAGTCATTCACAGGATGGAAACAGGACTTTCAGCCCACCCAGCATTGGGAGTATTGAACGCAGTTCAGGCCGCGTCATCACAGGACGTACGCGGAGGCTTTGGAGAGGGTGCAGAGCAGGTTTATCAGATTGCTGCCTGGATTAAGTTGAGGGGGGAAAGATTTAATAGGAACCTGAGGGTTAACATTTTCATGCAAAGATGTGGTGGGTGTGAGCAACTGGAGGAGGTAGTTGAGGCTGGCACTATCGCAATATTTAAGAAGCATTTAGACAGCTACATGCATAGGACAGGTTGAGAGGGCTATGGGCCAAACGCAGGCATGTGGGACCAGCGTAGATGGGACATGTTGGTCGGTGTCGGCAAGTTGGGCTGAAGGGCCTGTTTCCACGCTGTATGACTCTGTGACTCCATTAGAGGGTTTCTGCTACAGGAGAGGATGGATATACTCAGATTATTTTCTCTGGAACGTCAGAGTTTGAGGCGGGACTTGAAAGAAGTGTATAAAATTATGACAGGCACAGATGGGGTAAACAATCAGAACTTTTTTGCAAGAGGTGGGAAGGCCCAACGCTAAAGGGCACAGCTGTAAAGTGAGAGGGGGAAAGTTTAATGTAGATGTGCAGGATGAGTTCTTTACACACAGAGTGTGGGGTCCTGGAACGCATTGCTAGGGATGGTGGTGGAGGCAGGTATGACAGTGGTGTTTAAGAGGCTTTTAGACAGGCTCATGAAAGTGCAGGGAATAGAGGGGTATATATCATGTACTGGCAGATGAGATCAGTTTAACCTGTTTCATCAGTTTAATCAGTTTGACCTATTTCCTGCCACATTCTGTCTCCTCTTCCAGCTTTCTTCTCTCTCCCCCCCCCTCCCCCCCCCCCACACACAATCAGTCCAAAAATGGGGTCTTGACCCGAAATGCCACCAGTCCATGTTCTCCACATATGCTACCTGACCCGTTGGGTTACTCCAGCACTTTGTGTCCTTTTTTTTCTACTCGGGATTGAACCCAGGACTCTGTTGAGTTTTACTCTCTGTACAACTCGTTATCACCTAGCCTACAGCCAACAATGGACCATTGTGGGCTCCACCTTTCCTTGATCATCGTTACTTTTTGCATCTATTTCATTCATTTGTTCATATCTCTCTACATCACTGTCAATATCTCTCATTCCCCTCTCCCCCTGACTCTCAGTCTGAAGAAGGGTCCCGGCCCGAAACGTCGCCTATTCCTCGTCTCCAGAGATGCTGCCTGACCCGCTGAGTTACTCCAGCTTCTTTTTTTGTGTCTATCTCCAGGTCTCTGGCGCTGCCCATTCTGTTTACCTTCCGACTTGTTAATGACATGACCCATCATCCAAGGTTCTGAGTAATTAATAAAAACGACACACTGGGACTGCTTCTGCAACAGTCTCAGTTACTGCTATTGTAAGCGCTTCAAGGGAATTCTTCACTTTTACCGAGTTGCCTTCTTCCAAGCTCGCAGAGCACACTTTGGCAGCCAATTAACAAGCTTTTATTCTCACCTCTGCCTGTTCAAATTCTTTCCCGATTTACCTAAAGAAATAAACATGCCGGTTTAACGGCTCACTAAATGTGGGCCAGTATAAACTCTACACACTGCACCCTTCCCCAAAATCAAATTGAAAGCCCAACAATGGAGCCTTTTAGAATCTCGGCCATGCTACATACCTTATGCAGACTCTTGTTAAGTGTATACCCGTGGATAAGTATATTAAAAAAAAACTAACGGAAAACCATGCACTTAGCAGAAGTGGATTGCACAGCCAACACTGGCAATTACATTCATTTACAAGTCCATGAAAATTCCTTTGCTTCTTTAAGATGGGATTTTTAAAGGAGCCCAAAATGGACTTTGTGCCAAAGTATATTAAAGGAAAGGATGTTAAACAGGTTTGATTTTTGTTAGTTTTGAAATGCAGCCTAAATATGTTAATGAAAAAGGAAATAGCTTCCTTTATATCAGTAAGGTCTCTCTTTTATATTGATTTATAGAAAATTAATCATGTTTTTCATAGAGCTGTTTTTGTATTTAAATGTGACTCATTGTTTTTGTACGAGTTGGGCTGAAATGAATCTGGTGGCTTTTATTCCGCACTTTTGGTAACTTTGTGCATTGAAGATGTTGATTAATAAAAGATGACGGATTAGGAAGGAAGTGAAAGGCTTCACGCAAAGCGAAATAAAGCAAGGGGATGAAATACTAGATCTACATATGAAAGGAAATTATGAAGGTAAATTGGTTTACCACTATTTCCTAGACTGTCACTTCTCCGCAACATTCTGTTTGACCCAGGATCTGGCTCGGTGCTGAAAAAAAAAGTGAAAATAAAAATGAATTCCAAGCTTTCAAGTGTGGAATTAATTTGCAGAAAAAGTTAGCGGATTATTTTTTCTCTTTTCATTTGAGATTTGGAAACATAATCTGTTTCCCTGATGACTTATCCTGCTCTCAAACTTTTCTAGCTCTGCTGCGTTTCTTCCCTGTTTGTTTCTCACTTGTTCTCTCGATCACGAAGACGCTCTTTGGAAGGCAGAGCGAGTTTAGTTTCTTGTCACGTGTACCGAGGTACAGTGAAAAGCTTTTGTTGCGTGCTAACCAGTCACGGGGAAGATAATTCATGATTACAATCGAACCATCCGCAGTGTACAGATACACGATAAGGGGAATAACGTGAATAACGTTTAATGCAAGATAAAGTCCGATGAAAGATAGTCCGAGGGTCACCAATGAGGCAGATAGTAGTTCAGGAGAGCTCTCCAGTTGTTGGTAGGATGGTTCAGTTGCCTGATAAAATGTTTGCTCAAATAAGCAGATAGTTTACAATGAAAAACATTTTTATCAGGACCAGGGGGAGGGGGGGAAGCACAAGGGGGAATTGGCGTTGGGGGGGGGGAGATGTGGCATTTTGTAAACGCCCTTTATGGGTGACTATTTGCATGCCTTGGCTCGGTAGGCCAGCAAAGAATTTCACTGTGGCTTGAAAATCAGACATTACACATTTCACGAATCTAGTAAAATTACTAGACACTTGCTTGACTTGCTCAACCTATAGGTTCTGAGGTTTCAATTCACTGGATGTTTCCTTTACCTGCGAGCTGCAAGATTGTTCCATGAAACTGGCTGATTAAGCTGCTGGTTCACAAGCACCACAGAGAGCTGGATAGAGCTCTTAAGGATAGCGGAGTCAGGGGTATGGGGAGAAGGCAGGAGCGGGGTACTGATTGAGAATGATCAGCCATGATCACATTGAATGGTGGTGCTGGCTCAAAGAGCCGAATGGCCTACTCCTGCACCTATTGTCTATTGTCTATTGTCTATTGTCTATTGTCATACTGTCGGCTTGCATCACAGCTTGGTTTGGGAACAGCTCCTGCCCAACGTTTGCAAGAAATTGCAGGGAATTGTAGATGTAGCCCAGTCCATCGCACAGACCAGAATCCCCGCCATTAACTCCATCTACACTTCACGCTGCCTCGGCAAGACCGTCAGCATAATCAAGGACCAGTCTCACCCTGGTCACTCCCTCCTCTCCCCTCTCCCATCAGGCAAGAGGTACATAAGTGTGAAAACACACACCCCCCCCAGATCAGGGACAGTTTCTTCCCAGCTGTCATCAGGCAACAATTTGAGTTACCAGACAGCCATACTAAGTGAAAAGCAACAAGACACACAGCCACATAAAATGAAAGTTAACATAAACATCCACCACAGCGGCTCCCCGCATTCCTCACTGTGATGGACGGTAATAAAGTCCAATCTTCTCCCTCTTTATTATCCCGCGGTCGGGGCTGTCGAACCATCCGCAGTCGGGGCCATCAAAGCTCCCGCAGCCGGCGATCCGAAGCCCTCGCGTCGGGGCGATCGAAACTCCCACGACGGGACGGTTGAAATTCTCCGCGGCTTGGAGCTCCCGAATCGGTCTCTAACCAGGGACCGCGGGCTCCACGATGTTAAAGTCCACAGGCCCACGGTTAGAGCGCTCCACAGTCGATCCCCGACAAAGGGATCGCAAGCTCCACGATGGTAAATCTGCGCCGCGCCCACGGTTAAAGCGTCGGGCCTCTCGCCAGGAAAGGCCGCGCCACTCCACGGTGTTTGGCCGCAGTGAGGACGGAGATACGATACGGAAAAAAATCGCTTCTCCGTCGAGGTAAGAGATTGAAAAAAGTTTCCCCCAGCCCCACCCCCCTCCCCACCCCCCACGTAAAACAAACCAAGGAACACTAAACATACTCTTTAACATATACTTAAAATAACAAAAACAGAAGAAAGGACAGACAGACTGTTGGCGAGGCAGCCATTGCTGGCGCCACCCGGTGGTCAACAACTAGAGAGTGGTCCTGAGCTACCATTTACCTTATCAGTGAACTATCTTTAATCGGACTTTATCTTGCAGTCGGTACACGTGACAACAAACTAAACTAACTAACTAACTAATCAAGACTTGTCCCACCTTGGTCATTCCTTCTCCGTATACCCATCTGGCAGAAAGTACAGAAGCATGAAAGTGCACACCACCAGACTCTTAGGGCGGGCACGGTGGCTCAGCGGTAGAGTTGCTGCCTTACAGCAAATGCAGCGCCAGAAGCCCGGGTTCGATTCTGACTACGGGTGCTGTCTGTACGGAGTTTGTACGTTCTCCCCGTGATCTGCGTGGGTTTTCTCCGAGATCTTCGGTTTCGTCCCATACTCCAAAGACAGGTTTGTAGGTTAATTGGCTGGGTAAAAGTGAAAATTGGCCCTAGTGGGTGTAAGTTAGTGTTAGTGTGCAGGGATCGCTGGTCAGCGCGGACACGGTGGGCCAAAGGGCCTGTTTCCGTGCTGTATCTCTAAACTAAACTAAACTAAACTAAACTAAACTAAACTAAACTAAACTAAACTAAACTAAACTAAACTCAGCAACAGCTTCTTCCCTTCTGTTATCAGACTTCTGGACAGTCCTTCTATTAGCTAGAGTGGTGTCAGATTCACCTCTATCCCATGGTGGACATTGGGCTTTGTCTATGGAACTGAAGTGCTACAATGCTGAGAACTATATTCTGTGCTCTGTATCTTCCCCTTTGCTCTATCCATTGTTTTGTACCATTGTGTTTGATCTGATTGTATTTACGTGCGGTATATCTGACCTGATCGGATGGCATGAGTTGAGAGGGAGGGATAGATCAGCCATGATTGAATGGCGGAGTAGACTTGATGGGCCGAATGGCCTAATTCTGCTCCATCAACTTATGAGCTTACGAAAGTTTCCTGAGGCAACATGTGGAGAGCCCTACAAGGGAGAGGGCTTTGCTTTATGTTTAGGAAATAGGGCCGGGCAGGTGTCTGATATGTCAGTGAGCTAACACTTTGGGACCTGCAACCACAGTTGTGCTAATATCTGTTTTAAATAACGATGGAAAAGGATACAGCTGGTTCGCAAGTTAAATTTTTAAATTGGGCCAAGGCCAACTCTGATGGTTATAGGCAGGAACTTGTAATCGTTAATTGGAGTAGGTTCTTCGTGGGCAAAGAAACATCCAGAAAATGGGATGCTTTGAAATGTGTGATAGTGAGAGTTCAAGGTATGCATGTTCCTGTTAGGGTGAAGGGCAAGGCATGAAAGAGTCAGGAACCCTGGATGACAAGAACCATTGAGACTCTGGTCAGGAAAAAGAAGGAGGCATGGGTCAGGAGTAGGCATCTGGGATCAAGTATATCCCTGGAGGAATAGAGGGGATTGTGGAACTTGTTTAAAAAAGAAATCAGAAGGGTAGAGAGGGGGCATCAGATAGCTCTGGCAGATAAGATGAAGGAGAATCGAAAGAGATTTTGTCAGTGTATTAAGGGATAAAGGGGAATTTGAGGGAGACGAGGGGCCATCAGAACCCAAAGTAGACATCGATGTGTGGAGCCATTCGGGATGGGTGAGGACCTGAATGAACATTTCTCCTCAGCCTGTGTGGGAAGCCACACCTTGGGAAGGACATGAAGCCTCAGGAACTTGAGAAAGTCAATGATGATATCTTGTGGACAGCCAGTATTAGTCAATAGACAATAGACAATAGGTGCAGGAGGAGGCCATTCAGCCCTTCGAGCCAGCACCGCCATTCAATGTGATCATGGCTGATCATTCTCAGAACCCCGTTCCTGCCCTCTCCCCATACCCCCTGACTCCGCTATCCTTAAGAGCTCTATCTAGCTCTCTCTTGAATGCATTCAGAGAATTGGTCTCCACTGCCTTCTGAGGCAGAGAATTCCAAGATTCACAACTTTCTGACTGAAAACGTTTTTCCTCATCTCAGTTCTAAATGGCCTACCCCTTGTCCTTAAACTGTGGCCCCTTGTTCAGGACTCCCCCAACATTGGGAACATGTTTCCTGCCTCTAACGTGTCCAACCCCTTAATAATCTTATACGTTTCAATAAGATCTCCTCTCATCCTTCTAAATTCCAGTGTATACAAGCCTAGTCGCTCCAGTCTTTCAACATATGATAGTCCCGCCATTCCGGGAATTAACCTAGTAAACCTATGCTGCACGCCCTCAATAGCAAGAATATCCTTCCTCAAATTTGGAGACCAAAACTGCACACAGTACTCCAGGTGTGGTCTCACTAGGGCCCTGTACAACTGCAGAAGGACCTCTTTGCTCCTATACTCAACTCCTCTTGTTATGAAGGCCAACATTCCATTGGCTTTCTTCACTGCCTGCTGTACCTGCATGCTTCCTTTCAGTGACTGATGCACTAGGACACCCAGATCTCGTTGTACGTCCCCTGTCCCTAACTTGACACCATTCAGATAATACTCTGCCTTCCTATTCCTACCACCAAAGTGGATAATCTCACACTTATCCACATTAAACTGCACCTGCCATGCATCCGCCCACTCACACAACCTGTCCAAGTCACCCTGCAACCTCATAGCATCTTCCTCACAGTTCACACTACCACCCAGCTTTGTATCATCTGCAAATTTGCTAATGGTACATTTTAATCCCTTCATCCAAGTCATTAATGTATATTGTAAATAACTGCGGTCCCAGCACCGAACCTTGTGGTACCCCACTAGTTACTGCCTGCCATTCTGAAAAGGACCCATTTATCCCCACTCTTTGCTTTCTGTCTGTTAACCAATTTTCTATCCATGTCAGTACCCTACCTCCAATACCATGTGCTCTAATTTTGCCCACTAATCTCCTATGTGGAACTTTGTCAAAGGCTTTCTGAAAGTCAAGGTACACCACATCCACCGGCTCTCCCCTGTCAATTTTCCTAGTTACATCCTCAACGAATTCCAGAAGATTAGTCAAGCATGATTTCCCCTTCGTAAATCCATGCTGACTCGGAACAATCCTGTTACTACTATCCAAATGCTCCTCAATTTTGTCTTTTATAATTGACTCCAGCATCTTCCCCACCACTGATGTCAGACTAACTGGTCTATAATTTCCCGTTTTCTCTCTCCCTCCTTTCTTAAAAAGTGGGACAACATTAGCTACCCTCCAATCCACAGGAATTGATCCTGAATCTATAGAACATTGGAAAATGATCACCAATGCATCCACAATTTCTAGCGCCACCTCCTTAAGTACTCGAGAAGGTGCTGTACATCCTATGGCATATGAAGATAGATAGATCTTGAAGACTAGATCAGATTTATCCAAGGATATTGTGGGAAGTTACAGAAGAAATTGCAGGAGCCTTGCTGAGATATATGAATCAACATTGGCCACAGGTGAAATGGCAGAAGACTGAAGGGTGGCTAGTGTTGTGCCTGTATTCAAGAAGGAGTGCAAAGGATGACCCTGGGAACTCTAGACCAATGATCATAACAACTGTGGTCGGAAAATTACTGGAGAAGATTCTTATAAGTTCATAAGTGATAGGAGCAGAATCAGGTCATTCGGCCCATCAAGTCCACTCCGCCATTCAATCATGGCTGATCTATCTTTTGATCTTAACCCCATTCTCCTGCCTTCTCCCCATAACCCCTATCACCCATACTAATAAAGAATTCTGAGGGATAGGATATACGCATTTAGAAAGACTGTTAATTTGTTTGTGGGAGATTGTGTCTTAAAAATTTGAATGAGTTTTTGAAGACATACCCAGGAAGGATAGTGAGGGGGGGGGGGGAGGGGTAGATGTAGTTATGTGGACTTCAACAAGGCCTTTGATATGGTTCTGAATGGTAGGTTGTTCTGGAAAATAGGATCACATGGGATACAGAGACAGTTTGCGAGCTGGATACAAAATTAACTCATTCATAGGAAGCAGAGGGTGGTGGGGAAGGTTGTTTTTTGAACTTGAGGCTTGTTACTAGTGGTGTGTTTCAGAGATCAGTGCTGGGCCCATTGCTGTTTGTAATTTATATCAAGGATTTGGATCGTCTTCTTCTTGCGTTTGAGGCAGCAGAAGTTATGAAGCTGCTTCTGCTTCTGCTGTCTCTGTTTGTTGTCGTTCGCCTGACTGAGGTCGGTTGACAGGGGTCACCATGGGGCGGTCGACAACGTGAGCCCCAAGTATTTGGATGAGAATGTACAAGGCATGATTTGTAAGTTTCAGATGACAGTGAAATGGGTGATACCACAGACCGCGAAGATGTTTATCAATAATTGCACTGCGATATTGATCAGTTAGTTTAGTTTAGTTTAGTTTAGTTTAGTATAGTTTAGAGATGCAGCGTGGAAACAAGCCCTTTGGCCCACCGAGCCGTGCCGACCAGCAATCCCCACACACTAACACTTTAAGGCAGAGATAGATAGATTCTTGATTAGTACAGGTGTCAGATTATGGGGAGAAGGCAGGACATTGGGGTTAGGAGGGAGAGGTAGATCAGCCATGATTGAATGGCGGAGTAGACTTGATGGGCCCTATGGCCGAATTATACTCCTACCAATTATGACCTTACTATCCTAAACACTCGGGACAATAGACAATAGACAGCAGGTGCAGGAGTAGGCCATTCGGCCCTTCGAGACAGCACCACCATTCAATGTGATCATGGCTGATTATTCTCAATCAGTACCCCGTTCCTGCCTTCTCCCCATACCCCCTGACTCCGCTATCCTTAAGAGCTCTATCTAGCTCTCTCTTGAATGCATTCAGAGAATTGGCCTCCACTGCCTTCTGAGGCAGAGAATTCCACAGATTCACAACTCTCTGACTGAAAACGTTTTTCCTCATCTCCGTTTTAAATGGCCTACCCCTTATTCTTAAACTGTGGCCCCTGGTTCTGGACTCCCCCAACATTGGGAACATGTTTCCTGCCTCTAACGTGTCCAACCCCTTAATAATCTTATACATTTCGATAAGATCCCCTCTCATCCTTCTAAATTCCAGTGTATACAAGCCTAGCCGCTCCAGTCTTTCTATTGGGACAATTTACAATTTTACGAAGGCAATTAACCGACAAACCTTTACATCTTTGGAGTGTGGGAGGAAACCGAAGATCTCTGAGAAAACCCTTGCGGTTACAGGGAGAACTTACAAACTCCATATAGACAGCGCCCGTAGTCAGGATCAAACGCGGATCCCTGGCGCTGTAAGGCAGCAACTCTACCACTGCTGTGCCACCAGGAGCCAAGGGATGGCAAATAGCGTTTAATCAAGATAAGTGCAAGGTGTAACCACTGGTAAGTAAAACCAGGGAAGGACCTTCACAATGAATGGCAGGGTCCTGGGGAGTGTTGTGGAGCAAGGAGATCTAGGAGTGCACGTACAGAGTTCCCTGAAAGCAGCATCACAGGTAAATATAGGTTGGTGATGGAAGCTCTTGGCACGTTGGGTTTCATCATTCAATGAATTCAGTATAGAAGCCAGGTCATCATGTTACACTTGTACAGGATGTTGGTGAGTCTGCTCTTGGAGTATGGTGTTCAGTTTTCGTCACCCGTCTGTAGCAAAGACAGCATTAAACTGGAAAGAGGGCAGAGAAGATTTACGAGGCTGTTGCCAGGATTCCAGGGCTTGATATAAAGGGAGAGGTGGGAGGACTTTATTCCTTGGAGCACAGGCGACTGAGGGGTATCCTTACAGAAAATCAAGAGCAGTCTAGATAGTGTGAATGCTCTCTCCCAGTGTCGTGGAATAAAGAACTCGAGGGGGTTGGCAGAAGAAGGGCGGCACGGTAGCGCAGCGGTAGAGTTGCTGCTTTACAGCGAATGCAGCGCCGGAGACTCAGGTTCGATCCTGACTACGGGTGCTGCACTGTAAGGAGTTTGTACGTTCTCCCCGTGACCTGCGTGGGTTTTCTCCGAGATCTTCGGTTTCCTCCCACACTCCAAAGACGTACAGATATGTAGGTTAATTGGCTGGGTAAATGTAAAAATTGTCCCTAGTGGGTGTAGGATAGTGTTAATGTGCGGGGATCACTGGGCGGCACGGACTTGGAGGGCCGAAAAGGCCTGTTTCCGGCTGTATACATATGATGAGAGGGGAGCAACTTAAAATAAACCTGAGGGGCAAGGTTTAGGAAAGGTTTGGAGGGATTTAGGCCTAATGTGTGATTTAAGCCTAATGTGGGATTAGCTTTGTGGGACATCTTAGTCAGCATGGATGAGTTTTCCCAAAGGGCCTGAATGACTCCACAACTCCCTGTTCGGCAGAACGCACCATGGGAACTACACTCACCCCCCCTGCAGGACCTATACATCAGGAGGTGCAGATCCAGAGCCAGCAACATTATGGGGGACCCCTACCACCCCAGCAACGGACTGTTCCAGCTGCTACGGTCAGGCAAACGCCTCCGCTGTCACGCTGTGAAAACAGAGAGGATGAGACGGAGTTTCTTCCCACAGGCCATCAGGACTGTTAACTCTTATATCACCAGGGACTAATTTAATTTACTGTATTAATTTATTTTTTGTGTTAAAAAAATGTATTCTATTCTGTTTTGTAGTTTTAGCACAATCCGCAGGCGTTGCCACTTTCATTTCACTGCACATCTTGTGTATGTATGTGACAAATGAAGTTGACTTGACTCTACTAGAGGTATTGTATACGTACACTTTAGTTTAGTTTAATTTATTGTCACGTGTACCGAGGAATAGTGAAAAGATTTTGTTGCGTGCTAACCAGTCAACTGAAAGACATTGCGTGATTACAATCGAGCCATTTAGAGTGTACAAATACACGATAAGGAAATAACGTTTAGTGCAAGGTAAAGCCAGTAAAGTCTGATCAAAGATAGTCCGAGGGTCACCAATGAGGTAGATAGTCGTTCAGCACTGCTATCTACCACACCTTCTAGAATGATAATTTTTTTAAAAAATCAGCCTTAAAAATGGTCTTCATCTTGTTTTCCCTACCTCTATAATATTGCTTCGAATTCATTTTAATAATCCCTATTTGATTTGGGAGGCATTGTCATCTTACACTGCTTTAAGGCACATCTGCTTTATCTGTCGTCGTTCTCTAATTCTTCCTCTTTGCCACCTTTGCCAAGCGCCATGCAGCAGGGTATCCTCCACCCGATTTTGGACATGTTCCCGATGTTGGGGGTGTCCAGAACCAAGGGTCACAGTTTAAGAATAAGGGGTACGCCATTTAGGACTGAGATCAAGAAAAATAATTTCACCCAGAGAGTTGTGAATCTGCGGAATTCACTGCCACAGAAGGCAGTGGAGGCCAATTCAATGGATGTTTTTTCAAGAGAGAGTTAGATTTAGCTCTTAGGGCTAACGGAATCAAGGGATATGGGGAGAAAGCAGAAACGGGGTACTGATTGTGGATGATCAGCCATGATCACAGTGAATGGCGGTGCTGGCTCGAACGGCCGAATGGCCTACTCCTGCACCTATTGTCTATGTTTCTATGTTTCTATGTTTATCCTGGAGTATCCCGGGGAACCAGGGCCAAACCTGCCAGCAAGCCTGGCTCCCTGCCGCGGATCGAGGACTCGCTCACCGAGGACAGGTGTAGGCCCGGCTCGCCCACCGCGGACCCCGAACTCGGCCCCGAGTCACTGCCTGCGGCGGGACATGCGAGCAGAGTCTGGCTTGGTCCACCGGCTGCTGCAAGGAACTGCGCACCTGGAGTACTGTGTGAAGTTTTGGTCTCCAAATCTGAGGAAGGATATTCTTGCTATTGATGGTGTGCAGCGTAGGTTAATTAGGTTAATTCCCGGAATGGCGGGACTGTCATATGTTGAAAGACTGGAGCGACTAGGCTTGTACACACTGGAATTTAGAAGGATGAGAGGGAATCTTATCGAAACGTATAAGATTATTAAGGGGTTGGACACGTTAGAGGCAGGAAACATGTTCCCAATGTTGGGGGAGTCCAGAACCAGGGGCCACAGTTTAAGAATAAGGGGTAGGCCATTTAGAACGGAAATGAGGAAAAACGTTTTCAGTCAGAGAGTTGTGAATCTGTGGAATTCTCTGCCTCAGAAGGCAGTGGAGGCCAATTCTCTGAATGCATTCAAGGGAGAGCTAGATAGAGCTCTTAAGGATAGTGGAGTCAGGGGGTATGGGGAGAAGGCAGGAACGGGGTACTGATTGAGAATGATCAGCCATGATCACATTGAATGGCGGTGCTGGCTCGAAGGGCCGAATGGCCTACTCCTGCACCTATTGTCTATTGTCTATTGTCAACCGCCGAGAGCGAGGAGGGACCCGTGCAGGGGGGGGGGGGGGGGGCGCCCAGCAGGGGGGGGGGGGGGCGCCCAGCAGGGGGGGGGGGGGCGCCCAGAACGAAGGGGGGATACGGTGGGTGGGGCCGCCTGCTGCAATAACTGAATGGGTCAGCCAGCATTTCTGGTGAACATGGATAGGTGGCACACCTCCAGAAAAACATCAGCTATTCCCTTCATTCAACCCCATGCTCTTACACCACTGTAGAATCTGACATTCATGAGATATAGATAGTTTAGTTTTCTTTTAGTTTAGTTTAGTTTATTGTCATGTGTATCGAGGTACAGTGAAAAGCTTTTGTTGCGGGCTAACCAGTCAATACATGATTACAATCGAGCCATTTACTGTGTACAGATGCATGACAAAGGGAGTAATGTTTAATGCGAGATAAAGTAGATTGTGATTCAAATGTCTTGCTTCTTATGTTTTCAAGAAAATTAATGGAATTATCCAACGAATTGTGTTGATATTCATTGTGCACAAAATACTTTGAATTATCATCATATCATATCATATCATATCATATATATACAGCCGGAAACAGGCCCTTTTGGCCCACCAAGTCCGTGCCGCCCAGCGATCCCCGTACATTAACACTATCCTACACCCACTAGGGACAATTTTTTACATTTACCCAGCCAATTAACCTACATACCTGTACGTCTTTGGAGTGTGGGAGGAAACCGAAGATCTCGGAGAAAACCCACGCAGGTCACGGGGAGAACGTACAAACTCCTTACAGTGCAGCACCCGTAGTCAGGATCGAACCTGAGTCTCCGGCGCTGCATTCGCTGTAAAGCAGCAACTCTACCGCTGCGCTACCGTGCCGCCCTTGTAGGAAGTTGCCAACTCTGTGAAGGAGAAAATAACTAACCTTCCTTTAACTGTCTTGCTTTCCCATGTTTACAAGAAAATCAATGGGATTATCCAACTAATTTGTGTTTGTATTCATTGTGCATAAAGTACTTGTAAGATTTAGGGCGGCACGTAGAGTTGCGGCCTCAGGTTTTATCCTGACTACGGGTGCTGCCTGTACAGAGTTTGAACGTTCTCCCCGTGACCACGTGGGCTTTCTCCGGGTGCTTCGGTTTCCTCCCATACTCCAAAGACGTACAGGTTTGTAGGCTAATTGGCTTGGTATAATTGTAAATCGGCTCACAGTGTGTGTAAGATAGAGTTAGTGTGTGGGGATCGCTGGCAGGCTCGGACTCGGTGAGCCGAAGGGCCCGTTTCCGCGCTGTATCTCTAAACTAAACTAAACTAAGATTTGGTGGAAGAGAGACTCTCGGGGTATGAGCTTTGCTCGGCACACAGTTGTGAACGTTATGAATGTACCTGATGTCAGCACTAAATGTCTGATCATTCCCCAAGGCTCTACACTAAGATCCTGTTATTTTAGCTTTACTGCAATTACCTCCCTGAAGTATGCTCTGATTCAGAAGTTTTTATGAGTTTGGATGACACAATACTATGACCCCACAAATCACTGATTGGCAAAAGGTACTCTCTTATTGTAAACTCGTCAGTTTATCCAGTTTATGTATGGCAAGGTAAAAAATTACATCGAATATTGAGAAAAGGCTCTTTAAAAAATGTTAACACGTCACTGCCTGCAAAATCTTTTTTGTTTCTACGTAACTTTCTTTCCTTTAATGGCTCCAGATGCTGTGTAATGCTTTACCATCAGACACCTGGGCATTATTCCACATTCACCACTGATTCAAAAGACACCTTTCATTTTGTTCAGACAATATCAAGGCTCCCTGACTGCTGTTCTGATTATTCGATTTTATGACATAGATTAACTGGTTGCTCAATGTCTCCCAATTTGCTTGTATTTTTGGGAATCAAGTTCTGAAATCTGATTTTAACGGTGGTTTAGATGTGCAACTGCGGCAGAGTGGCGCAGTGATAGAGTTGCTGCATTACAGTGACAGGGACCCGGGTTCGATCCCGACCACGGGTGCTGTCTGTATGGAGTTTGTAAGTTCTCCCTGTGACCACGTGGGTTTTCTCCATGTGCTCCTGCTTCCTCCCACATCCCATGTCGTGCGTAGGTGTGCAGGTTAATTGACTTCTATAAGTTCCCCCCAGTGTGTAGGACGTAGAACTAATGTACAGGGGATCACTGGTCGGCACAGACTCGGAGAGCCGAAGGGCATGTTTCCACACTATATCTCCAAACTAATAACAGTTTTGTTTTTTAGTTTTCGAGATACAGCGCCGACCAGCGATCCCCATACATTAACACTATCCTTCACACACACTCGGGATCATTTTACATTTATTCCAAGCCAATTACCCTACAAAAACCTGTACGTCTTGGGAGTGTGGGGGGAAAAGCGAAGATCTCGGAGAAAAGTTATGTGGTCATGGGGAGAACGTAGAAACTCTGCACAGACAGCACCCATAGTCTGATTGAACACGAGTCCCTGGCGCTGTAAGCGCTGTAAGGCAGCAACTCTACCGCTGCGCCAACGTGCTCCTATTGCACGGTAAAAGCATGGTTGGGGTCAATCAGCAGATGAAGACTGTACAAGTGAAATAGAAGAGCATTTCCAGTCTGTCTGTTTTTTATGGTCTTTTGTGGCATTTTTAGTGTGTGTTAAAAGTTTGTGTTAATGTTCTCTGGTTTGTTTTATGTGTGGGTGGTGGGGGGGGGGGGGGGTCGGGGGAAACTTTTTTTCAATCTCCTACCTTGCCGGAGATGTGATTGTTTTCCGGATCGTATCTCCGGTCGCTCTGCGGCCTAACATCATGGAGCTGGTGGCCTTGCTTGGGACTGACTTTGAGCCCCACCGTGGGGCCGTGGACTTACCATCTGAGCGTGCGATCCCTTGCCTGGGATCGACGCTCCAACCACAGCCTGTGGACTTCAACGTCGAGGAGCTCGCAGTCTCGGGTAGAGATCGATGTCGGGAAGCTCCAAACAACGCGGAAAGTTCGACCAGCCCCGACTCGCGGTAGTTCACCCGCGCGGGGAGCTGAGATTCCCCCATGAAGCAGAAGCTTGATCACCCTGATACGGAGCGCCTGACCGCCAGCAACGGGAGCCAAGATCGCCCCGTCAACGGAAGGCTCGAGGCCCCTGACCGCGGGAGGACAGAGAAGGGAAGAGATTGAACTTTTTTTTCGCCTTCCGTCACAGTGAGGAATGTGGAGGAGTCGCTATGGTGGATGTTCATGTTAAAATGTATTTTGTGTGTTCTGTTGCTTTTTATTGGTACGACTGTATGGCAAATGAAATTTCTCGTATGTTGCAAAACATACTTGGCTAATGAAGTATGATTATGATTATGATGATTATGATGATTATGATGATGATTATGATTCCAACTATTCCCACTTGCCTGCTCCATCAACCCTGCAAATTGCTTCATCTCAGATAATTAGCTAGTTCTCTTTTGAATGCTACGATTGCACCTGTATCCACAAAATCCCAGGGCAGTGCATTCCTGACCCTAACCACTGGTTGCCAAAACAAGATTTCCTTCATGCCAATTATGGCTCTTTGTAAATAACTCATTCTATGCTTACTAGTTCTTGACCCCGAAGATAGATACAAAATGCTGGAGTCATACGGTCATAAGGTCATAAGGTCATAAGGTCATAAGGTCATAAGGTCATAAGGAATATGAGAAGAAATAGGCCATTTGGCACATCAGGTCTACTCCGCCATTCAATCATGGCTGATCTATCTCTCCCTCCTAATCCCATTCTCCTGCCTTCTCCCCATAACCTCTGACACCTGTAATCACTCAGAAAAGGAACAGGTGACGTTTCGGGTCCGAACCTTTCTTCAGTCACAATCGGAAATGTCACCTATTCCTTTCCTCCAGAGATGCGGCCTGACCCGCCGACTTGAGTTCAGTTTAGTTTATTGTCACATGTACTGAGGTACAGTGAGAAGCATTTGTTGTGTGCTAACCAGTCAGTGGAGAGACAATGCATGATTACAATCAAGCCATCCACAGTGTACAGATTTAGATAAGATCATAAGTGATAGGAGTATGATAAGGCTATTTGGCCCACTCAAGTGTACTCCACCATTCAATCATGACTGATCTATCTCTCCCTCCTAACCCCATTCTCCTGCCTTCTCCCCATAACCTCTGATGCCCGTACTAATTGGCTTCCCGCCGGATGCACGGCTGTGGACTGGGAACGCAGCCGGAAGCCATTGTCGAGGCGCTGTGGTCTTGATGCCTCCCGGATGGCCGCGGAGAAGCCCAGGGTTGGAGCCCGGCAGGGGCCCCGCTGGTCGTTGGGGGGGAGCCTCGCCTCGCGGGTGTGGGAGCCCGTGTCGGTGGAGCCCAGGTCGGCAGGGCGGCCGACGGTGCCCGCGGCTGGGGCCCGGATCGGCACCACGGAGGCCTCAGGAGAGGACCCGGCAGCGTTGTGGTGAGGTCGATGATGGCGCCGATCGAAGTACGAGACGGACACGTGAAGTGGGGTGGTGGCAGCGGCGGGGCCTCGGCAGCAGCGGTGAGACCTCACGGCAATTGAGTGTGTAGAAAAATTCCTTTTCTCCTGAGATGCTGCCTGACCCACTGAGTTACTCCAACATCTTCACGGTGGTGGGGCCTCAGCGGTCGACTGTCGATGAGAGTGTGGGACGTGCGCCGTGAGAGATGGGGGGCGAACAATGGACAATGGGGAGAGATCAAAGGACAACGGGGACCGGGCGTGGGGGAACTGCTTTGGGGAGTGGAGAGAACAAAAGAGAAGCCAGCTTGCTTTGTTGCTTTGCCAGCGACGTAGGTGGCCGCTATCTGTATACGTCGGGCATGCAAGCAAAGAATTACACTGGTGCCTAGTCACATGTGACAATAAAGTATTCCCATTCCATAATCAATGGGAAATGTTTCTCTCCATTCCGTCTATACTTGTCATCATTTGAAAAGCCACTGCCAGAACTCCTTCCCTTCCCTTTGTTACGAGAGAGGACAATCTGTAGCTTCGGTACGCTACCCACGTAACTAAAGTTCTTCAAAAGACAAATTGGAAATTTGAAATGTTGGAAAAACTCAACAGGTTAGACTGCATCTGTGGAGGCCCATCTTGAACTGTGCTGATCAAGTATTTAATACAATTTCTTGCCCAGATATCACTCAACATTAACAATTTATTAACTGGAAAGAAAATGTATAAAATCAAGCAAAGTGGTTCAACAATAACTAATTATTCATCAGATAAGGGAGGCCTGATTTTCTTTCTTCGTTCCCTTCTTTAACAAGGAGCTTTTATTCAATTAATTTTAGATTTTTTTAGCTTTAGAGATACAGCGCAGAAACAGGCCCTTCGGCCCACCGGGTCCGCGCCGCCCAGCGATCCCCGCACATTAACACTATCCTACACCCTCTAGGGACATTTTTTACATTTGCCCGGCCAATTAACCTACATACCTGTACGTCTTTGGAGTGTGGGAGGAAACCGAAGATCTCGGAGAAAACCCACGCAGGTCACGGGGAGAACGTACAAACTCCGTACAGACGGCGCCCGTAGTCAGGATCGAACCTGAGTCCCCGGCGCTGCATTCGCTGTAAGGCAGCAACTCTACTGCTGCGCCACGGTGCCGCCCCGGTGGCGCAGCAGTAGTATCATAGATACACAGTACTGAAAAGATCAAGACTGCCACTAGCAGTCTGCAAGCACCAATCAAACATGGCGGCATGGTGGTGCAGTGGTGGTGTTGCTGCCTTACAGCGCTAGAGACCTGGGTTCGATCCTGACTATGGGTGCTGCCTGTATGGAGTTTGTACGTTCTCCCTGTGACCACGTGGGTTTTCTCCGAGATCTTCGGTTTCCTCCCATATTCCAAAGATGTTTGTAGGAAAATAGTCTTGGTAAAATTGTAAAGAATTGTCCCTAGTGTGTGCACGATAGTGTTAGTGTGCGGGGATCGCTGGCCGGCGCGGACACGGTGGGCCAAAGGGCCTGTTTCCGCGCTGTATATCTAAACCAAAGATGTCAAATTATAATGTTGTCGACCTTATCTGCAATACACTCGCACCCCCGCGGTGACTAAACATTCACGGAAGGCCTCCAGAGAACCCGTGGACACCGCGTGCTCTCTCTCCAGAGACACGCGATCACGGACGTGTGAAGAGAGGCTCGTGTGTCTTAAGTAGCACAGAGGAAAAATTGGGCATCAAATCCAAAGTGAAAGCAGAAAATATTCAAAATTTGCTGGAGGTCTGCCAAAGAAACACATCTTATTGAGGACAGTGGTGATTAAAAACGTGCAGCCGACAAATCATAAATATTAAAAACATGCAAAGGAAGCTTAATCTATGGGCTATAACCCAGAAAAAAAATCACGTTTCCTCCATTCTTATTTGGGCAGTAGAGGTGCTACATTACAGCACTTACAGCATCAGAGACCCGGGTTCGATCCTGACTACGGGCGCTGTCTGTACGGAGTTCGTACGTTCTCCCCGTGGCCGCATGGGTTTTCTCCGAGATCTTTGGTTTCCTCCCACACTCCAAAGGCGTACAGGTTTGTGGGTTAATTGGCTTGGTTTAAATGTAAATTGTCCCTAGTGAGTGTAGGATAGTGTTAGTATACGGGGATCGCTGGTCGGTGCGGACTCGGTGTGCCGAAGGGCCTGTTTCCGCGCTGATCCTCTAAACTAAACTAGACTAAACTAATGGTTTATTTTGCTCAATACAAGCAGAACATGTAACAGTGCCATTTGGCTTTTAATTAGAGATGAGTGTTACGGTCGGTAACAGCAATTGGGAGCCGTGTAATCGTAATAGTTCCACTTCATTACATTGCATTGATGTTATTCCCATTCAATTACAAACTTCCAGGTTGTGTACAGCCAGCCGGATAGGCATGGAATGTTCTACAAAATGAAAGAATGCATGCATCCACCGCCCAGAAAAAGCGTTTAGAGTTTTGCATTTGCTGGTGGAAAATTTACAAAGCGTTGGATGAAGGGATTAAAAGTACCATTAGCAAATTTGCTGATGATGCAAAGCTGGGTGGTAGTGTGAACTGTGAGGAAGATGTTATGAGGTTGCAGGGTGACTTGGACAGGTTGTGTGAGTGGGCGGATGCATGGCAGATGCAGTTTAATGTGGATAAGTGTGAGGTTATCCACTTTGGTGGTAAGAATAGGAAGGCAGAGTATTATCTGAATGGTGTCAAGTTAGGAAAAGGGGACTTACAACGAGATCTGGGTGTCCTAGTGCATCAGTCACTGAAAGGAAGCATGCAGGTACAGCAGGCAATGAAGAAAGCCAATGGAATGTTGGCCTTCATAACAAGAGGAGTTGAGTATAGGAGCAAAGAGGTCCTTCTGCAGTTGTACAGGGCCCTAGTGAGACCGCACCTGGAGTACTGTGTGCAGTTTTGGTCTCCAAATTTGAGGAAGGATATTCTTGCTATTGAGGGCATGCAGCGTAGGTTCACTAGGTTAATTCCCGGAATGGCGGGACTGTCGTATGTTGAAAGACTGAAGCGACTAGGCTTGTATACACTGGAATTTAGAAGGATGAGAGGGGATCTTATCGAAACGTATAAGATTATTAAGGGGTTGGACACGTTAGAGGCAGGAAACATGTTCCCAATGTTGGGGGAGTCCAGAACAAGGGGCCACAGTTTAAGAATAAGGGGTAGGCCATTTAGAACTGAGATGAGGAAAAACCTTTTCAGTCAGAGAGTTGTGAATCTGTGGAATTCTCTGCCTCAGAAGGCAGTGGAGGCCAATTCTCTGAATGCATTCAAGAGAGAGCTAGATAGAGCTCTTAAGGATAGCGGAGTCAGGGGGTATGGTGAGAAGGCAGGAACGGGGTACTGATTGAGAATGATCAGCCATGATCACATTGAATGGCGGTGCTGGCTCGAAGGGCCGAATGGCCACCTATTGTCTATTGTCTATTGTCTATTGTCTATCAGTTGACTCAGGTTCCAACAGAGCTTTTTCCCAATTCCTTCATTGCAGCCTCTCAGCAAAAGTGTTCTTTCTCTCTCCCTTAACATTACCATTAAGCTTTCCCTTCAATGCATCAGTGTTATCCTCCTTTACTATGGAAATAAGGGCCTTGAAACATGTCGTCTTAGAGTCATAGAGTGATACAGAATGGAAACAGGGCCTTCGGCCCAACTTGCTCGCATGTCCCAGCTACACTAGTCGCACCTGCCTGCGTTTGGTACATATCCCTTCACACCTATCCTATCCATGTACCTGTCTTACTGTTTCTTAAATGTTGGAATAGTCCCTGCTTCAACTATCTCCTCTGGTAGATTGTTCCACACACCCACCACCTTTTGTGTGAAAAGGATACCCCTCATATTCCCATTAAACCTTTTCCCCCTCACCTTAAACCTGTGTCCTCCAGTCCTCGATTCCCCTATTCTGCGCAAGAGACTCTCTGCATCTACCCGATCTACTCCTCTCATGATTTTGTTATACGTCTCGAAGATCACCGCTCATCCTCCTGTGCTCCAAGGAATAGAGTCCCAGCCTACTCAACCTCTCCCTGTAGCTCAGACCCTCGAGTCCTGGCAACATCCTCGTAAATCTTCCCTGTGAACATATGAACACGACGTGCAGGAGACAAATAGCCATATGGAAAAGCCATATTGGTCCCCACCATTTAGTCAGTCTGTTGCTGATCTGATCTAGGCCTCTACACCGCTTTCCTTCCTGTTCCCTATAACCTTTGACTTTCTTATAACCCGAAAATCTGTTTACCATGATAAATATCTGTAAGAAAGTGCATGAGCAAAATGCAGAGGGTCAGGTGGCATCTGTAAAGTGAATGGACAGATTATGTTTCAGGTGGAGACCCTTGTTCAGGCTGATTAAGTCTGGAGATGGCCTGACCTGAAACGTCACCTGTTCATTCCCTCCACAGATTCTGTCTGACCCATTGATTTCCTCCAGCACTTTTTGCATCTGTTTTCACTGTCAATCTCAGTCTAGAATATCTTCGACGACGACCTCCACATTATCTGGGGTAAAGAATTTCAAAGTCTCACACGTATCGGTAGTAAGGAAGGCAAATTCAATGCTCGCGGTTATATCAAGAGGACTGGAATACAAAAACTGAGTTATAATGCTGAGCCTTTATAAGGCGCTGGTCAGGCCGCATTTAGAGTACCGGGAGCAAATTTGGGCCCCATATCTGAGGAAGGATGTGCTGCCTCTGGAGAGGGTCCAGAGGAGGTTTACAAGAATGATTCCAGGAATGAGTGGGTTAACATATGATTAGCGTTTGACAGCACTGGGCCTGTACTCGCTGGAGTTTAGAAAGTTTTGTATTCCAGTCCTCTTGATATAAATGCCAGCATTGAATTTGCCTTCCTTACTACCAATACGTGTCAGTCTTTGAAATTCTCTATCCCAGAAAATGAGGAGGCCGTCATCGAAGATATTCTAGACTGAGATTAAAACTTACAGAATAATGAAAGGCATAGATAGAGTGGATGTGGAAAGGATGTTTCCACTGGTGGGAGAGTCTAGGACCAGAGGTCATAGCCTCAGAATTAAAGGGCGCTCTTTTAGAAAGGAGGTGAGGAGGAACTTCTTGAGTCAGAGGGCAGTTAATCTGTGGAACTCATTATCACAGAGGGCTGTGGAGGCCAAGGCAGTGTATATTTTTAAGGCAGAGATAGACAGATTCTTGATTAGAACAGGTGTCAAGGGTTATGGGGAGAAGGCAGGAAAATGGGATTAGGAGGCAGAGAACAGCCATGATTGAATGGCAGAGTAGACTCGATGGGCCGCATGGCCTAATTCTACTCCTATAACTTGTGAACTTGTTATACACTGGAATTTAGAAGGATGAGGGGGGATCTTATTGAAACATATAAGATAATTAGGGGATTGGACACATTAGAGGCAGGAAACATGTTCCCAATGTTGGGGGAGTCCAGAACAAGGGGCCACAGTTTAAGAATAAGGGGTAGGCCATTTAGAACGGAGATGAGGAAGAACTTTTTCAGTCAGAGAGTGGTGAAGGTGTGGAATTCTCTGCCTCAGAAGGCAGTGGAGGCCAGTTCGTTGGATGCTTTCAAGGGAGAGCTGGATAGAGCTCTTAAGGATAGCGGAGTGAGGGGGTATGGGGAGAAGGCAGGAACGGGGTACTGATGGAGAGTGATCAGCCATGATCGCATTGAATGGCGGTGCTGGCTCGAAGGGCTGAATGGCCTACTCCTGCACCTATTGTCTATTGTCTATTGTCTATTGTCTCTGAAGGAAGGTGCTGCTCTTCATCTCTGTCTTCAATGGGTGATCCCTTCTTCTGAAAAATACTCCACAGTTCTAGATTTCTTCACAATGGGAACAGTCTTGGAGCGACTAGGCTTGTATACACTGGAATTTAGAAGGATGAGAGGAGATCTTATCGAAACGTATAAGATTATTAAGGGGTTGGGCATGTTAGAGGCAGGAAACATGTTCCCAATGTTGGGGGAGTCCAGAACAAGGGGCCACAGTTTAAGAATAAGGGGTAGGCCATTTAGAACTGAGATGAGGAAAAACCTTTTTCAGTCAAAGAGTTGTGAATCTGTGGAATTCTCTGCCTCAGAAGGCAGTGGAGGCCAATTCTTTGAATGCATTCAAGAGAGAGCTAGATCGAGCTCTTAAGGATAGCGGAGTCAGGGGGTATGGGTAGAGGGCAGGAACGGGGTACTGATTGAGAATGATCAGCCATGATCACGTTGAATGGCGGTGCTGGCTCGAAGGGCCGAATGGCCTCCTCCTGCACCTATTGTCTATTGTCTATTGTCTATTGTCTATTGTCTTGTAGCGTCTCAATGGTGCACTATTTGTCACGTATGCAACTGCACATTGAAATTCTTTTTGCCATATATTACACACGCGGGCGGCGACATTTTTGGCGTCATTATTCAAAGTCCGAAGTCCGGTCGGCCCGTGCGCTCGATGTACTGGAGCAGTTCCTGAACCGACCCCCCTCTCCTCTCCACTCGCCCGGCGGCCATCTTTGTTTCGCCGGGGCGGCCTCCTGCAGCCGACCTTGAAGGCTGGAGGTATTACCCCGGTTCACCCTCCTACCGGTCTTTGCTCCATGCTTCCGATGTCTCCAGCTCCCTCCCGGTTACGCCGACCGGCGAGGCTTCAGGTGGGTTCCCTGTCCCGCCGACCAACGAGCCTTTGGGCAGGTTCTTGATCCCGCAAGTGCTCCCAGAATCTTAAACGCTTCAATAAGATTATTTCTCATTCTTCTCAATAAGCATAGGCCTAACCTGCTTTACCTTTCCTACTCGGTCATCCCTCGTATCTCAGGTTCAACCATATATACTGTATCTGAATTGATTCCTCTGTCCCTCTCTTCCCCTCCCCCTTCCCAGTTCTCCCTCTATCTTCCTGTCTCCACCTATATCCTTCCTTTGTCCCTCCCACCTGACATCAGTCTGAAGAAGGGTCTCAACCCGAAACGTCACCTTTTCTCCTGAGATGCTGCCTGACCTGCTGAGTTACTCCAGCATTTTGTGAAATAAATACCTTCGATTTGTACCAGCATCTGCAGTCATTTTCTTACACTACCAGTATAATTACATTGCTTCTTAAACATAAAAACTTAAAAGGGAATGTTTTGCACTTGTCCACGCCATGCCTGTGGATGCAAAGACAGAAATACAACTCTTCTTTTGTATGGAAACACAAGCGAAGACAAACACGAAGAGCTGGAGTAACTCAGTACCGAGTTGCTCCGGCTTTTTTGTGTCTCTCTTCAGTTTAAACCAGCCTCTGCAGTTCCTTCCTACACAAGACAATCTCATTTTAGATTGTGGAATCAACAAACAAATTGGAAAAAGCAAAATATCCGGCAAATGGACAATGAAGAAGAGAAGTGGGAGAGAAAGTCAGTTGTTTAGAGTGAGGAAAATGGACACGGAATAGTGGACGGCATGAGGACACTTGGTGAAGGTAGAGTTGCTGCCTTACAGCTCCAGAGACCCGGGTTCGATCCTGACTACAGGTACTGTCTGAACGGAGTTTGTACGTTTACCCTGTGACCACGTGGGTTTTCTTCAGGTGCTCCGGTTTCCTCCCACATTCCATGGACGTACAGGTTTGTAGGTTAATTGGCTTTGTTAAATTTGTAAATTGTCTCTAGTATAGTATAGTATAGTATATACTATAGTATATATATATGTATATATATATATATACATATTATATATATATATGTGTGTGTGTGTGTGTATATATGTATATATATATATATATATATGTGTGTGTGTGTGTGTGTATATATGTATATATATATATATAGTGTAGTATATCATATCATATCATATCATATATATACAGCCGGAAACAGGCCTTTTCGGCCCTCCAAGTCCGTGCCGCCCAGTGATCCCCGTACATTAACACTATCCTACACCCACTAGGGACAATTTTTACATTTATCCAGCCAATTAACCTACATACCTGTACGTCTTTGGAGTGTGGGAGGAAACCGAAGATCTCGGAGAAAACCCACGCAGGTCACGGGGAGAACGTACAAACTCCTTACAGTGCAGCACCCATAGTCAGGATCGAACCTGAGTCTCCGGCGCTGCATTCGCTGTAAAGCAGCAACTCTACCGCTGCGCTACCGTGCCGAGTATAGTATAGTATAGTATAGTATAGTATAGTCTAGTATAGGATTGTGCTAGTATACGGGGGATCGCTGGTCGGTGTGGACTCGGTGGGGCCGAAGGGCCTGTTTCAGTGCTGTTTCTCCGAAGTCTCTAAGGTCTAAATAGGAGTGTCGTTGTGCTTAGGTTGCACCAGTACTTCCAAGATGTGGACTGGGCTTTGGTCTTTTCCTATTTCTTTGTAAACGGCGCCAAAATATGGCGGCTGCTTATCTGTGGCTTGTGGGAAAGAATTTCACCGTGCTGTGCATACGTGACAATAAAGGACCATTGAACCGTTGGAGTCAGTGGACCGTAGGGCATGTTTCCAAAAGTCCAAAGTCTTAAAGTCTAAAGTCCAAAGTCTAAATAGAAACGGAGTGGTGTTGTTGGAGCCGGCTTACTTTCAATACAATGCTGCTTTTAGTGCAGCACTCTTCCATTCCCAGCACACATTCCCTCCTTCCCGAAACATGGTCATCCTGGAGACAGAGAGGCAAAGTCATTTGTTGCACTAGGATTTGATGCTTTCAGCAAAAAATAATAATTCCTGGACTACTATCCAGTCTTCATTTTACTAATGTTACTCAGGAGGGAAACATGAGACGGGGTAAAGTTGTTAGCATTTATTAATTGTGTTTATGTTACTGCAAATACTGAGCCAGCACTCTTCAGAATCTTGACTCACCATTAGACTAACAAAATAAAATGCTGGCGACAGTGATTTCATCAGTTCTCTCACAGTGCATTGTGTATTTAACGTGGCACACACTCAGTCCATAGATAATTCTAAACAGCTCTCAGTCAGAATATTTATTCTACGTTCGATGTGCTTCCATGTCGCCACTTCTGCTCCATCTCTCTCTCCTGTACCAGGCTTAGATTTTCTGTTGCTACCAGTGACGGGTGCCTGGAACGTGCTGCCAGGGGTGGTGGTGGACAGAAGGTAGTGTGGCATTTCAGAGGCTTTTAGAATGGCACAAAAAGCTGGAGTAACCCAGCGGGTCAGGCAGCATCTCTGGAGAGAAGGGACGGGTGACGTTTTTAGGTCGAGACCCTTCTTCATTTCAGTACATTTTATGGGGCGGCAATGTGGTGCAGCGGTAGAGTTGCTGCCTTACAACCCCAGAGACCCGGGCTCGATCCTGACTGTGCGGAGTTTGGACGTTCTCCCCGTGACCATGTGGGCTTTCCCTGGGTTCTCCGGTTTTCCTCCTACACCCCCAAAGACGTACAGATTTGTAGGTAAATTGGCTTCGGTAAATTGTAAAAATTGTCCCTGGAGTGTTGTAGGTTAGTATACGGGGTGATCGCTGGTCGGCGCGGACTCTTGGGCCAAAGGGCCTGTTTCCTTGATTAATAAGGATGTCACGGGTTATGGGGAGAAGGCTGGAGAATGGGGTTGAGAGGGGGAGATAGATCAACCATGATTGAACGGCGGATTAGACTTGATGGGCCGAATGGCGCGATTTTGCACCTGGAACGTATGAACATGAACTTTCCACGCTACATCTCTAAAGTCCAAAGTAACATAAAAAGATCTGTAGTAACAAAGATTATGGTGGAGATTGATCAATATTTCTCAAACTAAGCATCAAATTTACTGCAGTATTTACTAAATATTTTTCAATCTCTTACCTTGCCGGAGATGCGATTGTTTTGCGAGTCGTGTCACTGGTCGCTCTGCGGCCTAACATCGTGGAGCTGGAGGCCTTGCCTGGGACTGACTTTGAGCCCCACCGCGGGGCCGTGGACTTACCATCTGAGCGTGCGACTCCTTGCCTGGATCGATGCTCCAACCGCGGCCTGTGGACTTTAACATCGCGGAGCTCGCAGTCTCGGGTGGAGACCGGTCGGGAGCTCCAAAAGCCGCACGACATTCGACTGGTCCCGACCTGGGATAGATTACCCGGCGCGTGGGAGCTGAAATCACCCCCCCCCCCCCCCCCGATGCAGGAGCTGGATCACCCCGACGAGGAAGGCCCGCCGCTGGCTACGGGAGTCAAGATCGTCCTTTCAAGTCATTGAAAGTAGGCATGCAGGTGCAGCAGGCAGTGAAGAAAGCGAATGGTATGTTGGCATTCATAGCGAGGGGATTTGAGTATAGGAGCAGGGAGGTTCTGCTGCAGTTGTACAGGGCATTGGTGAGACCGCACCTGGAGTATTGCGTACAGTTTTGGACTCCTAATCTGGGGAAAGACATTCTTGCCATAGAGGGAGTACAGAGAAGGTTCACCAGATTGATTCCTGGGATGGCAGGACTTTCATATGAAGAAAGACTGGATAGACTCGGCTTGTACTCGCTGGAATTTAGAAGATTCCAGGGGGGGATCTTATAGAAACGTACAAAATTCTTAAGGGGTTGGACAGGCTAGATGCAGGAAGATTGTTCCCGATGTTGGGGAAGTCCAGAACAAGGGGTCACAGTTTAAGGATAAGGGGGGAGGGAGTCTTTTAGGACCGAAATGAGAAAGTTTTTTTTCACACAGAGAGTGGTGAATCTGTGGAATTCTCTGCCACAGAAGGTAGTTGAGGCCAGTTCATTGGCTATATTTAAGAGGGAGTTAGATGTGGCCCTTGTGGCTAAAGGGATCAGGGGGTATGGAGATAAGGCAGGTACGGGATACTGAGTTGGATGATCAGCCATGATCATATTGAATGGCGGTGCAGGCTCGAAGGGCCGAATGGCCTACTCCTGCACCTATTTTCTATGTTTCTATGTCCCCTCAACGGAAGGTTAGAGGCCCCCGACCGCTGGAGGACGAAGAAGGGAGAGATTGAACATTTTTTCGCCTTCCATCTCAGTGAGGAATGTGGAGGAGTCACTGTGGTGGATGTTCGTGGTAAAATGTGTTTTGTGTGTCCTGTTGCTTTTTATTGTTATGACTGTAAGGCAAATGAGGTTCCTCGTATGCTGCAAAATATTTTTGGCTAATAAAGCATCATTGGGATTGCGATTGTGATTGTGAATATTTTGATAATTGTGCTGGGTTTGGACTAGATTGAGCAGAAGCATAGAGGATTGTGGAGCCTGTGTGGAAGCGGAGAGCCTCTGGTGTGAAAACCCACAGTGAATACTCATAATGTTCTTAATCTTACCAATGTGAAAAAAAATCTCTTTTTTTTCATGAGGTAAAAGAATGTAAAAACTTATTCCAAAGTTGGGGTAAGAAAAACATTTATCCTCACGCCTGGCAATTGTCAACATGATCACACTGATCACGTGGAGGCCAACGCAGTTGGACTCTGAGGAAGTCGGCCAATAGACCATTTTTCTAAATTCCCTGAGCATTCTTCAGTTAACCGGGTGTGCTGGTTTACTCCAGAGGGGGCAAGGAGAAGGAAGCAAGTTTTTCATGATCTTTGACATCCGAAAGGAAGGAAAACCGTCGCCCCTGCAGCAAACGCAGTGAAGCGTGAAAGTGGAACCAAAGAACGGGCAGCTTTGATATGGTATCAGTGGGTGCTGTTGCAGAGAAAGGACAAGGGCATGAATATGTTGATGCAGGGCATTTAAGGTTAGACTTAGGCTTAGGCTTAGGTTTAAATTTAGGTTAACGATACCATACCATACCATACGATAGAACTTTATTTATCCCAGGAGGGAAATTGATCTGCCAACAGTCATAAAAACACAAAATACATGAAACATGAAATTAAATTGATGAGTGGAAAGGCTTGGGGGATGTGCAAAGATTGGGAAGGGGAGTCAATAGACAATAGACAATAGACAATAAGTGCAGGAGGAGGCCATTTGGCCCTTCGAGCCAGCACCGCCATTCAATGTGATCATGGCTGATCATTCTCAATCAGTACCCCGTTCCTGCCTTCTCCCCATACCCCCTGACTCTGCTATCCTTAAGAGCTCTATCCAGCTCTCTCTTGAATGCATTCAGAGAATTGGCCTCCACTGCCTTCAGAGGCAGAGAATTCCACAGATTCACAACTCTCTGACTGAGTCAGTCTCAGTCTACCCCACGACAGAAGGGGGAGGAGTTGTACAGTTTGATAGCCACAGGGAAGAAGGATCTCCTGTGGCGTTCTGTCCTGCATCTTGGTGGAACCAGTCTGGTGCTGAAGGTGCTCCTCAGGTTGACCAGTGGGTCATGGAGGGGGTGAGCTGCATTGTCCAAGATGCTCCGCAGTTTGAGGAGCATCCTCCCCTCCAGGACCACATAAGGTTTATGTTTGTTATTGTCACAGGTACCGGGGAACAGTTGATTCCCCAACCCTGGTTAAAATCCTCTGTGCATTCACCCGATCGATTCTCCTCATGGGTTTATACACCTCCATAAGATCACCGCTTAGCCTCCAGTGCTCCAAGCAATAAAGTCCTAACTTGTCCAATCTCCCCTCTAACTCAGGTCCTTTCCTAATATGTACTACAATACAATGAAAAACTTTGATTTGCGTGCTATCCATGTAAAACATCCACACATGAAGATTGATTAGATAATCTTTCTTTTTTGTAACGCAGGTTGAAGGATAAATGTTGATTCGGACACCAGCATAATCAACGATGAGTCGCACCCTGGCCATTCCCTCCTCTCCCCTCTCCCGTCAGGCAGAAGGCACAGAAGTGTGAAAACGCACACCTCCAGATTCAGGGACAGTTTCTTCCCAGCTGTTATCAGGCAACTGAACCATCCTACCACAACCAGAGAGCAGTCCTGAACTACCATCTACCTCATTGGAGACTTTCGGACAATCTTTAATCGGACTTTAATGGACGTTATCTTGCACTAAACATTATTCACGTTATTCCCTTTATCGTGAATCTGTTCACTGTGGACGGCTCGATTGTAACCATGCATTGTCTTTCCGCTGACTGGTTAGCACGCAACAAAAGCTTTTCACTGTACCTCGGAATACGTGACAATAAACTAAACTCACGCTAAAAAATTGCCCTGCTGAATTTCAACATGACTCTCAGCAAAATATTTTTATATCTACTTGATTTTGGCAGGTGGAGGAACGATTTAATATCTCATGTTAATAGGGGGCTCTTCAAACAATGTGGAACTCTCTCAGGAAAGCACCAGAGTGTCAATTTAGTTTTTTGTGGCTCAATCCTGAGACTTGGCCACACATCCTCCACGTTTTGAAGTGGGAGAGCTTGTCTGCTGATCCTCAGGAGAGGATCACCAGGTCACCAGACGTCAGCAACATGTCGACGAGGTCAATCTGTGGATCCGACTGGATTTTCCATCGCGGAATAAAAAGAAAATCTGCCCGACTATGCAATGGGCCGCTGATTCATCAACACTATTTACTTTTCACTCCAAAGGGTTTAATGTTTCATTTTGTCATGCATGCGGCACACTGTAAACTGTTCCGCAGTGCAGTAACATACTATGTTTTTCCTCTTCAGGACTCTGCAAGGGTGTCAGGGGTTATGGGGAGAAAGCAGGAGATTGGGGTTGAGAGGGGAAGATAGATCAGCCATGATTAAATGGCGGAGTTGACTTGATGGGCCGAGTGGCTTAATTTTGCTCCTATCACTTATGACCTTATGACCTTTCAAGTGACCGTTCATCAAACTGAAGAAGGGCCTCGAGCCGGTATGTCACCCATTCCTTCTGTCCAGAGATGCTGCCTGTCCCATTGAGTTACTCCAGCATTTTGTGTCCATCTTCGATCAAACTGAAGAGATTGCATGTGCGAGTTGGGGTGATGGGTGGAAGTGGGGAGGTGTTTGGGGATTCATAGGTTCATACTTCATAGGAGCAGAATTAGGCCATTCGGCCCAACAAGTCTACTCTGCCATTCAATCATGGCTGATCTAGCTCTCCCGCTCAACCCCATTCTCCTGCCTTCTCCTCATAACCCCTGACACCCGTACTAATCAAGAATTAGTCAATCTCGGGCTAAAAACTATCCATTGACGGCCTCCACAGCTTCTGTGGCAATAAATTCCACAGATTCACTACCCTCTGACCAAAGAAATTCTTCCTCATCTCAATTCTAAAGGTATGTCCTTTGATTCTGAGACTTTGGCCTCTGATCCTAGACTCTCCCACTAGTGAAAACATCCTCTCCACATCCACTCTATCCAGGCCTTTCACTATTCGGTAAGTTTCAATGAAGTCCCCCCTCATTCTTCTAAACTCCAGCGAGTACAGGCCCAACAAGGATGGTCCAAAGGACTCATGAATCTTTAAACATATTGAGCTGTCAATTGTAAAATTCACAAAAAAAGGATAAAAGCAAACAAAGAATATATACTTGGCATCCCAGCAGAGTCATGCTTGGGAATGTTAGTCGTCTCGAGCAATCCTTGGACATCTCCAACTCTTTATAAGTGGTGAGCTGTGAGGTTATCAGTTGTTTATAGTGGTGCTTGTAATCTTGGATCGATTGATTGAAAGATACTGCACAGAAACAGTCCCTTCACCCCCCACCAAGTAAATGCCGACCAACGATCACCCATTCGCTCTGGTTCTATGTTATCCCACTTTCTCGTCTACTCCCTACACACCCCGCTCTGGCTCAGCGGTAGATTTGCTGCCTGTCAGCGCCGGAGACCCAGGTTCGATCCTGACTACGGGTGCTGTCTGCCTGGAATTTGTACATTCTCCCTGTGACCACGTGGGTTTTCCCGGGTGCTCCGGTTTCCTCCCACACTCCAAAGACGTACAGGTTTCGTAGGTGAATCAGCTTTGGTTAAACAAAAGTAAATTGTCCCTAGTGTGTAGGATAGTGCTTGTGGACGGGATGATCGCTGGTCGGCACGGACTCGGTGGGCTGAAGGGCCTGTTTCTGCATTTGTATCTCTAAAAGTCCAAATATACTACAAAACTGTTTTATTCACAAAATGCTGGAGTAACTCAGCAGGTCAGGCAGCATCTCGGGAGAGAAGGAATGGGTGACGTTTCGGGTCGAGACCCTTCTTCAGACTGATGTCAGGGGGGCGGGACAAAGGAAGGATATAGGTGGAGACAGGAAGATAGAGGGAGATCTGGGAAGGAGGAGGGGAAGAGAGGGACAGAGGAGCTTTCCCTTGCAACCGCACGAGATGCAACACCTGTCCCTTTACCTCCCCCCTCAACTCCATCAAAAGACCCAAACAGTCTTTCCAGGTGAGACAGAGGTTCACCTGCACCTCCTCCAACCTCATCTATTGCATCCGCTGCTCTAGATGTCAACTTATTTATATCGGCGAAACCAAGCGCAGGCTCGGCGATCGCTTCGCTGAACACCTGCGCTCGGTCCGCATTAACGCAACTGATCTCCCGGTGGCCCAGCACTTTAACTCCCCCTCCCATTCCCAGTCTGACCTCTCTGTCATGGGCCTCCTCCAGTGCCATAGTGAGGCCCGCCGGAAATTGGAGGAGCAGCACCTCATATTTCGCCTGGGCAGCTTGCAGCCCGGTGGTATGAACGTCGACTTCTCCAACTTCAGATAGCTCCTCTGTCCCTCTCTTCCCCTCCTCCTTCCCAGATCTCCCTCTATCTTCCTGTCTCCACCTATATCCTTCCTTTGTCCCGCCCCCCTGACATCAGTCTGAAGAAGGGTCTTGACCCGAAACGTCACCCATTCCTTCTCCACCGAGATGATGCCTGACCTGCTGAGTTACTCCGGCATTTTGTGAATAAATCGATTTGTACCAGCATCTGCAGTTATTTTCTTATACTACAAAACTGCATGTCTTTGGGATGTGGGAGAAAACCAGAGCACCTGGCAATAACAATGAGATCACAAGGGAGAACATGCAAACTCCACACAGTCAGCACTCAAGGTCAGGATCAAACCTAGGCCTCTGTCCTTGACCACAAGACATAGGAGTAGAATTAGGCCATTCGGCCCATTGGATCTACTCTCGCTATTGGACCGCGGCTTTACTAGCTGTGCCTCCATGTTGCCGTTACATGATAAAGGTCTGAATATTTGTGCTTTTGGTAGTTTGCCTCTGCAAATGTTTTCTGAGACTCTAGCCTTTACCCCAGATTTCTTAGATATTTTGTGGACACAAGGAACTGCAGATGCTGGTTTGCAAAAAAAAGACACAAAGTCCTGGAACAACTCGGTGGGTCAGGCAACATCTCTGAAGATCACGGATAGGTGGCGCAGCGGTAGAGTTGCTGCTTTACAGTGAAAGCAGCGCCGGAGACTCAGGTTCGATCCTGACTACAGGTGCTGCACTGTAAGGAGTTTGTATGTTCTCCCCGTGACCTGCGTGGGTTTTCTCCGAGATCTTCGGTTTCCTCCCACACTCCAAAGACGTACAGGTATGTAGGTTAATTGGCTGGGTAAATGTAAAAATTGTCCCTAGTGGGTGTAGGATAGTGTTAATGTGCGGGGATCGCTGGGCGGCACGGACTTGGAGGGCTGAAAAGGCCTGTTTCCGGCTGTATATATATGATATGATATGATGATATGTGACGTTTTGGGTTGGGACCCTTCTTCAGGCTGATCAGCATTTGAATAAAGCTCCCGACCTGAAACTCCACCTGTCCATGTTCTCCAGAGGTGCTGCCCGGCCCGCTGAGTTGCTCCCACACTTTGTATCTTTGTTAGTTATCTTGTTGGCTTACAGGGGTTTCAGTCAATGGCGGCAGTTTAAGAATAAGGGGTAGGCCATTTAGAACTGAGATGAGGAAAAACTTTTTCAGTCAGAGAGTTGTGAATCTGTGGAATTCTCTGCCTCAGAAGGCAGTGGAGGCCAATTCTCTGAATGCATTCAAGAGAGAGCTGGATAGAGCTCTTAAGGATAGCGGAGTCAGGGGGTATGGGGAGAAGGCAGGAACGGGGTACTGATTGAGAATGATCAGCCATGATCACATTGAATGGCGGTGCTGGCTCGAAGGGCAGGAATGGCCTCCTCCTGCACCTATTGTCTATTGTCTATTGTCTATTGCCAATAAAAGGGAGGAACTCCTAATTAACAAACCCTGACACTCTCCTGGGATTTTCATTATATTCATAAGACACGAATCCTTAAACTATTAGTGATACAGTGTGGAAACAGGCCCTTCGGCCCATCTTGCCCACACCGGCCAACAATGTCCCAGCTACACTAGTCCCATCTGCCTGCGTTTGGTCCATATCCCTCCAATCCATGTACCTGTCTAACTCTTTCTTGAATGTTGGGATAATCCCAGCCTCAACTACCTCCTCTGGCAGCTTGTTTCATACACACACCACCCTTTGTGTGAAAAGGTCACCACTCGGATTCCTATTAAATCTTTTCCCCTTCACCTTAAACCTATGTCCTCTGGTCCTCAATTCACCTTCTCTGGGCAAGAGACTCTGCATCTACCCGATCTATTGCTCTCATGATTTTATACGCCTCTATAAGATCTCCCCTCATCCTCCTGTGCTCCAAGGAATAGACTCCCAGCCCACTCAACCTCTCCCTATAGCTCAGACCCTCTAGTGCTGGCAACATCCTCGTAAATCTTCTCTGTACCCTTTCCAACTTGACAACATCTTTCTTATAATGGGTATCTTTTGAAATCCAAATGTAGTGCAGAGAATGTTGCTCTGATAGGAACAACAGACGACTGTGGAGACCAAGTCAATTGATATTTTTGTAAGGCAGAGATAGAAAGATTCATGATTAGTACAGGTGTCAGGGAGAAGGCAGGAGAATGGGGTTAAGATCAGCCATGATTGAATGGCAGAGTAGACTTGATGGGCCAAATGGCCTAATTCTGCTCCTATCACTTATGAACTTATGCACGATGAACATGAGATGACCTTGTAGAGGTCTATAAAATCATGAAGTGAATAGATAGGATGAATGCAGCCTTCTACCCTGGGTAGTCAAATCAAAAACAAGAGGACATATATCTAAGGTGTGAGGGACAAGATTTAATACAAACTTGAAGGGGCAACTTTTTTCACTCGGAGGTGATGGATATATGGAACGAGTTGCCAGAGGTGGCAGTTGAGGCAGGTACCATAACACCATTGAAAAGACATTTGTACAGATGAATGGATACCTAAGGTTTGGAGCGAAATGGGCCAAAATGAATGGCCTAATTCTGCTCCTATCACTTATGAATTTAGATTTTTACTTAGATTTAGAGATACAGCGCAGAAACAGGCCCTTCGGCCCACCGAGTCCGCGCCGCCCAGCGATCCCCGCACATTAACACTATCCTACACACACTAGGGACAATTTTTACATTTACCCAGTCAATTAACCTGTACGTCTTTGTAGTGTGGGAGGAAACCGAAGATCTCGGAGAAAACCCATGCAGGTCACGGGGAGAACGTACAAACTCCGCAACTCTACCGCTGCGCCACCGTGCCGAACATATGAACAGCCAGACAGCCAGGAAGAACTAAGATGTTCAGAGAGAACTTGCTGAGAATTGTAGCCAATTACTCCAAATTTAAACCAATACACATTAAAGTCATTCTCCCTGTGAAAATATATCTTAACGGATTTATAACATTGTACAGTCAACTCCAATAAAATACAGCCAACTTGTGTAGGTCATTTTAATGAATTATGTATAGATGTTATTATTTCTTGGCAAAATTCAGAGAGAGGAAAATTTAGAAGGCTTGAGTGAACTTTGTTTCAATGATTTTATTGATTCAGTTTCTGCTTTATTTTGCGGAAGGTTTTACTCATATTTAACTTTCAGTTCACTTCCTTTATACGTGTTTAGCAAAGCCTCACTGTTTAGTTACCAGCAACCTAGTTCCCTTTCAATTCCTACATTTTCTATGTCTTGAATGTTGATATTCTGTTGGTTGGACTTTGAAATTTTGGAACTCATCAGAAACTACTTGCTCTCGTGTGAATGTTTCAATGGTTCAATGGTGCATTGTTGTCACGTGTGCACTGCACTATGAAATTCTTTTGGCGTAGACCACTCATGCACGAGCCGTTATATTCTGCCGCCATTTACAAAGTCCAAAGTCCGGTCCACGCGCTCGATGTACTGGAGCGACTCCCGATCCAGGTAAGCCCCAGGCTGTTGTGGGGCCTCCTCCATCACCCTTGACCGACGAACGATCGTCCCTCTCCTCGCCTGGCCTCCGCTGTGTCCCAGGGGGGGCCTCCTGCAGCCAACCATGCAGGTGCTGGAGCCAATGCCCCAGTCCCTCTCCTACCTGGAGCCAATGCCCCAGTCCCTCTCCTACCTGGAGCCAATGCCCCAGTCCCTCTCCTACCTGGAGCCAGTGCCCCAGGCCCACTCCTCGTGCCCGTCGCCGCCAATGGTTCCCTACTCCACCCTCCTCCTCCTCGTCTCTCCGGTCTTCAGAGCCGAACTCAGCGGCTTCCAAGCTTTCCCTCTGCAGGCAGCAGCCCTCCAGGCCCTTCTCTATATTTCTTCTTCCAAATGTGAAGCATCGTGCTGGTACGCTGCCTCACAAGGGGCAATAGCCCACAGGAGCTTAGAATCGTAAGCTAAATAGATCACGGACAAATAGACACACACACACTCACACACTCACACACTCACACACACACACACACACACACTCACACACACACTCACTCATTCACACACTCACACACTAACACACACACACTCACACACACAAACACACACACACACACTCACACACTCACACACACACACTCACACACACAAACACACACACACACACACTCACACACTCACACACACACACACACACTCATTCACACACTCACACACAAACACACACACACACTCACACACTCACACACTCACACACTTACACACACACACAAACACACACACACACACAAACACACACACACTTACACACACGCACTCACACACAAACACACACACACTTACACACACTTACACACACACACTCACACACACTCACACACTCACACACTTACACACACACACACACACACACAAACACACACACACTCACACACACACACACACACACACACACACACACTCACACACACACACACAAACACACACACACACTCACACACAAACACACACACTCACACACTCACACACTCACACACACACTCACACACTCATGTAATGAGAGGAATGGATCGGGTCAATGCACAAGATAGATTTAGAGGGATATGGACCAAATGCAGGCAAGTGGGAATAGTGTAGATGGGACATGTTAGTCGGTGTGGGCAGGTTGGGCCAAAGGGCCTGTTTCCATGCTGTATGGCTCTATGACTCTAAGTGTAGAATCACTAGGAGGATATTCAATCCATCCTACCCACTCTCAGTTTCAGTTTAGTTCATTGTCATGTTTATTGTCAGGCAGCATCTCTGCAGAAAAGGAATAGGTGACGTTTGGTCTCTACCTGAAACGTCACCTATTCCTTTTCTCCAGAGATGCTGCCTGTCCCGCTGAGTTACTCCAGCTTTTTGAGTCTATCATCAGTGTAAACCAACATCTGCAGTTCCTAACGACACTCTTTTACTACTTATATTCTTATCTTTGCAATCCCATTTATGTTAGCAGCAACATTTTCTCATATACTCTCTTTGCTTGTCTTATTTTAGTTTCACTTCCCCTTCTATTATTTTGTAATAAATACTTTTAAAACTTCTAATGATCCAGCTGTCACCACCTGCTGGGGTTGAGAATTCCAGAGATTCATCACACTCTGTGAGAAGAAATCTCTACATAGCTCGTTTTTAAATGACTAGTCCCTTATCTCGTAATTATGTCCCCTTGATCGAGATTGTTCCACTGGTGAAACTGTCCCAATGTGTGCCCTGTCAAGCCCCCTTAGAATTTTATATGTTTGAATAAAGTCATCCCTCATTCTTCTAGTCTGCAAGGAATACAGACCAAAACTATTTAGAAACAAAGAACTGTTGGTTCATTAGTTCTTTAGTTATAGAACCAGTATTAGGCCATTCAGTCCATCAAGTCTACTCTGCCATTCAATCATGGCTTATCTATCTTTTTCCCACAATCCCATTCTCCTGCCTTCTCCCCAGAACCCCTAATCAAGAACCTATCAATCTCCACCTTAGAAATATCCATTGACTTGGCCTCCACAGCCTTCTGTAGCAATGAATTCCACAGATTCACCACACAAATTAATGCACAAAAGAGCAGAAAGTGCTAGAGTAACTCAGCAGGTCAGGTAGCATCTCTGGAGAACGTGGATAGGTGATGTTTCTGGTCGAGACCCTTCTTCAGTCTGAAGAATCCATCCTCTGAAGAAGGACATTGGCCCGAAACGTCATTGATCCATGTTCTCCAGAGATGCTGCCTGACCTGCTGAGTTACTCCAGCACTTTGTGTCCAAAACTATTTAGTCTCTCTTTTCAGGACCACATATCTCATTGCAGGTATTGGTGTATCTTCTTTGCACTACCTTCATTGTTACTATTTATTTCGGCAAAGGGTCCAAAACTGTATGCCGTATTCAAGGTGAAGCTTCATGTACACACTGTACATTTACAAAACAAACCTCCCTGTTGTTTAAAACTCCAGCCCCTCTACAACAAAGATGACAATGCCATTCCCCTTTTTGACTTCTTGTTGGACCTGCCCGCTAGATCTTTGGGATTCATTTACATAGAAACGTAGAAACATAGAAAATAGGTGCAGGAGTAGGCCATTCGGCCCTTCGAGCCTGCACCGCCATTCAATATGATCATGGCTGATCATCCAACTCAGTATCCCGTACCTGCCTTCTCTCCATACCCCCTGATCCCTTGATCCACAAGGGCCACATCTAACTCCCTCTTAAATGTAGCCAATGAACTGGCCTCAACTACCTTCTGTGGCAGAGAATTCCACAGATTCACCACTCTCTGTGTGAAAAAAAACGTTCTCATCTCGGTCCTAAAAGATTTCCCCCTTATCCTTAAACTGTGACCCCTTGTTCTGGACTTCCCCAACATCGGGAACAATCTTCCTGCATCTAGCCTGTCCAACCCCTTAAGAATTTTGTAAGTTTCTATAAGATCCCCCCTCAATCTTCTAAATTCCAGCGGGTACAAGCCGAGTCTATCCAGTCTTTCTTCATATAAAAGTCCTGCCATCCCAGGAATCAATCTGGTGAACCTTCTCTGTATTCCCTCTATGGCAAGAATGTCTTTCCTCAGATTAGGAGACCAAAACTGTACGCAATACTCCAGGTGTGGTCTCACCAATGCCCTGTACAACTGCAGCAGAACCTCCCTGCTCCTATACTCAAATCACCTCGCTACGAATGCCAACATACCATTCACTTTCTTCACTGCCTGCTGCACCTGCATGCCTACTTTCAATGACTGGTGTACCACGACACCCAGGTCTCGTTGCATCTCCCCTTCTCCTAATCGTCCACCATTCAGGTAATAGTCTGCTTTCCTGCTCTTGCCACCAAAGTGGATAACCTCACATTTATCTTCATTATACTGCATCAGCCATGGATTTGCCCACTCACCTAACCTATCCAAGTCACGTTGCAGCCTCCTAGCATCCTCGAAGAACATGTAGACCCCTCTGTACTTCACTCATTTGCAGCCACTCTCCATTTTGATAATAATCTGCCCTTTGATTTCTCTTAGTGAAGTGTGTGGTGACCACAGGTTTTCCCACATTAAACTGAATTTTATCGGGATGCATCACAGCATGGTTTGGGAACAGCTCCATCCAAGACCGCAACAGATTGCAAAGGGTTGTGGACGCAGCCCACCAGATCACCACTGCAAACCAACCTCCCTTCCATTGACTCCATCTACACATCACGCAGCCTCGCCAAGGCCAGCAGCATAATCAAGGTCGAGTCACACCCTGGCCACCCCCTATTCTCCCCTCTCCCTCCGCACACCTCCAGATTCAGGGACAGTTTCTTCCCAGCTGACATCTGGCAACTGAACAAGCTGTCATCTGGAAAATGGCCTATTCCTGCACCTTTTGTCTATTGTCTATTGTCTAATGAACGACCCTACCACAACTCGGGATTGGTCCTGATTTACCATCTACATCAGTCTGAAGAAGGGTCTTGACCTGAAACGTTACCCATTCCTTCTCCCCAGAGATGCTGCCTGTCCCGTTGAGATACTCCAGCATTTTGTGTCCATCTTCGGTTTAACCCACATCTGCAGTTCCTTCCTACACCTTTGAACTATCTTTTAATTGGTCTTTATTGGACGTTAACTTGCACTAAATGTTGTACCCTTTATCCTTTATCAGACTTATGTTTTGGGTTGGGACCCTTCTTCAGACTTATGGAGGGGGGAGGGGAGAAAGCTGGAAGAGAGATGGGGGCAAGATAAAGCCTGGCAAGTGATAGGGGGAAAGTGGGTGAAGGTGGGAAAAGTCACCGATCCAGAGAGGCTGAGTTACTCTACTCCAGCACTCTGTGTCTATAACTCCAAAAGAACATTTGACACAGACAAGTCAAGTCAAGTCAAGTTTATTTGTCACATACACATACACGATGTGCAGTGAAATGAAAGTGGCAATGCCTGCGGATTGTGCACAAAAAAGAATTACAGTTACAGCATAGAAATAAAGTTAATAAGTTACTATAGTGTAGACAAAAATGTAGTCTCTGGAGTTATAAAAGTTGACAGTCCTGATGGCCTGTGGGAAGAAACTCCGTCTCATCCTCTCCGTTTTCACAGCCTGACAGCGGAGGCGTTTGCCTGACCGTAGCATCTGGAACAGTTCGTTACTGGGGTGGCAGGGGTCCCTCATGATCTTGCTTGCTCTGGATCTGCACCTCCTGATGTATAGGTCCTGCAGGGGGACGAGTGTAGTTCCCATGGTGCGTTCTGCCGAACGCACTACTCTCTGCAGGGCCATCCTGTCCTGGGCAGAGCTGTTCCCAAACCAGACTGTAATGTTGCCGGACAGGATGCTCTCTACAGCCCCAGAGTAGCCCCAGACCTTCTTATCTTTGCTTCATGAGTAACCTCTGCATGTTTTCAAGTGCTCCAAGGGCTTGTTTTCTTTCACTGTACTTGGTTGACGTCTGTAATGTACGCTGGAGTGAATTAAAAGTTGCAGGACCAAACAACTGATTCAAATGAACGTAGACAGCTCTATGTCTCAATGCCTTTAATAATCATGGTGTTGGCAGACTGCACCGGGCTGAGGATGCCAAGAGACACCCTGCTGGCGGCATGGCGCCATTCCTAGAAACAAAGACAGCAAACAATTCCACAAAGGAAAGCTCAGTTCTCGCAAATGAATTTCACATTATGGGTTTCCGAGTGCAGTTCGAGAGATATGCAAAGAGCACACTTTAAGGTACACAGCACCTATACCAATTTCGTTTTGGTGCCTGGATGAAAATCGGTGTTTCAGTTCAGTTTAGTTTACAGACAGGCCCGGAAACAGGCCCTTCGGCCCACCGGGCCCGCACCGACCAGCGAACCCCGCACATTAACATAATTTTACTGCGCACACCCCCAGGGACTATTTTACATTTATACCACGCCAATTTAACCTACAGACCTGCACGTCTTTGGAGTGTGGGAGGAAACCGAAGATCTGAGAAAAGGTCACGCAGGTCACGGGGAGAACGTACAAACTCCGTACAGACAGCAGGGATCGAACCCGGGTCTCTGGCGCTGTAAGAGTTGTAAGGTATCAACTTTACCGTTGAACCATCTTGCAGACCTTATATGATAGGAAAAATGTCAGTTTATGCATCCTGATTCACGATAGCTACGGTATACTTCATTCCAGGCAGAATAGTTCGCTGAAAAATCAAATAATCTGCTGACTTCCTTCACATCACGAACCTGATTTAATTTATTTATTGTATATCTACTGCGAAAATAAAGAAAAGCTGAAAAGCTGAACGTAAAAAACATTGAACATAGAATAGGTCAAGCACGAGAACAGGCCCCTCATCCCACAACGTTTGTGCCGAACACCATGCCAAGTTAAACTGATCTCATCTGTCTGTACATGATCCATATCCCTCTATTCCTTGAGCTTCCATCCAAAAGCCTCTTAGACACCCCTGTCATAGCTGCCTCCACCACCCCCCCCTGCCAATGCATTCCAGGCACCCAACACGCTCTGTGTAAAAAGACTTGCTCTGCACATCTTTAACCATTCCCCCGCTCACCTTATAGACACCTCAGAAGGCAGTGGAGGCCAAGTCTCTGAATGCATTCAAGAGAGAGCTAGATAGAGCTCTTAAGGATAGCGGAGTCAGGGGGTATGGGGAGAAGGCAGGAACGGGGTACTGATTGAGAATGATCAGCCATGATCACATTGAATGGTGGTGCTGGCTCGAAGGGCCGAATGGCCTTCTCCTGCACCTATTGTCTATTGTCTATTGTCTATTGTCTCTTGTCTATTGTCTTACAGTGTTGGACATTTCCACTCTTGGAAAAAGATTCTGGCTGTCCACCCTATCTATGCCTCATATAATTTGACATACTTCCATCAAGTCTCCCCTCAACCTCCTACATTTCAAAGAAAGCAATTTGTCTATCCAACCGTCTATCGAGTCTAGGACTAGAGGTCACAGCCTCAGAATGAAAGGACGTTCCTTTAGTAAGGAGATGAGGAATTTCTTTAGTCAGAGGGTGGCAGAGATGGATAGACTCTTGATTAATACGGGTGTCAGATGTTATGGGGAGAAGGCAGGAGAATGGGGTTAGGAAGGAGAGATAGATCAGCCATGATTGAATGGCGGAGTCGACTTGATGGGCCGAATGGCCTTATTCTACTCCTGTCGCTTATGTCCTTATGACGTTATGAACCTCTCCCTGTGGCTGAAACCTTCTAACCCAGTCAGCGTTCTGTCAAACAGGCAGCATTTTGGTAAACTATTAACAAAATTTTAACAACTTTTAACAAATTAACAATTTTTAAAATATGGAATGCTGACATGAATCAAGGTGAATAACTAGTCTTACTGTCATGACATTAACATTTACCCCTCTAAGTTCATTACTGGTTGGTGGGACACAATATGCTCTATTGTGTTCTTGCAAACCTGTTGTATCATGGCACAATAATATTGTTACTGCACAGAACAAGTGCATTATGTCCGTCGAGTCTACGCCCGGTCCTGGTAGAGTAATTCCAATGGTCCCACTTTGTCTCCATTGACCAATAAATTATATCCATTCATGTCTCTTTGAAGCCACAGGTGTTTCTACTTCCACAGTGGTGCAGCGGTAGAGTTGCTGCCTCACTGCGCCAGACACCCTGGTTCAATCCTGACTTTGGGTCCTGTCTGTACGGAGTTTGCACGTTCTCCCTGTGACCGCGTGGGTTTTCTCCAGGTGCTCCGGTTTCCTCCCACACTCCTAAGATGTACAAGCGTGCAGGTTCATTGGCTTCGGTAGAAAATTGTCAATTGTTCCTCGTGTACCTGGTAGGAGAGTGTTATAAGAAAATAACTGCAGATGCTGGCACAAATCGAAGGTATTTATTCACAAAATGCTGGAGTAACTCAGCAGGTCAGGCAGCATCTCAGGAGAGAAGGAATGGGTGACGTTTCAGGTCGAGACCCTTCTTCAGACTGATGTCAGGGGGGCGGGACAAAGGAAGGATATAGGTGGAGACAGGAAGATAGAGGGAGATCTGGGAAGGGGGAGGGGAAGAGAGGGACAGAGGAACTATCTAAAGTTTGAAAGGTCGATGTTCATACCACTGGGCTGCAAGCTGCCCAGGCGAAATATGAGGTGCTGTTCCTCCAATTTCCGGTGGGCCTCACTATGGCACTGGAGGAGGCCCATGACAGAAAGGTCAGACTGGGAATGGGAGGGGGAGTTGAAGTGCTCAGCCACCGGGAGATCAGTTTGGCCAACGCGGACCGAACGCAGGTGTTGAGCGAAGCGATCGCCGAAGCGATAGTGTTAGTGCACGGGGTGATCGCTGGTCGGCGCGGACTCAGTGTACTGAAGGGCCTGTTTCCACACTGTATCTCTAAAGTCTAAAGTCTAATTACAGATACTGAATGTCACATCATATCTGTGATCTGAATTGTTATCCTTGTTCCCCACAGCTCCACAATATTGGCCAAAATTACTGTCCTTTACACCATGATTCATCGTGCTTCCTTCTATGTGCTCTCTCTACACCCGTCTTGTACTTTCCCATGGGACCTCCTCCCACACATTGTTCCTCCCAACCTACTTGTTCCCAAGAACTGTCCAAGCTGCTCCAGTGTAACCTTGAAGCTGAGATTTCTCCCTGGAACCATTCTAGTGAATCCTTCGCGAATCCTCTCTAGAAATCCACGCCATTCCTAAGGTTTGGTGTTCAGAATCTGATGCAAAATTCCATTTGTGCCTAACCAGTACTTTGCACAGGTTCAACGGCACGTCTAGGGTGTAGGTGTACCACCGTGCCACCCAGCTAACAAATTCTCTTGGCACCTGGAACACCCAGAATGATTTATAGACGTGGAGTAACTCAACGGGTCAGACAGCATCTCTGATTTTCCCCTGACTAGTCTGAAGAAGGGTCTCAACCCGAAACGTCACCCATTCCTTCTCTCCAGAAAAGCTGCCTGTCCCGCTGAGTTACTCCAGCATTTTGTGTCTACTTTTGGATTAAACCAGCATCTGCAATTCCTTCCTACGCATCTATGGAGAAAAGGAATAGGTGACGTTTCGGGCCGAGACCCTTCTTCTACTCAGAATTATTTGGTGCACTTTTCATAAGTTCATAAGTTCATGTTCATAAATTCAGAAGTCATAGGAGCAGAATTCAGCCATTCGGCCCATCGAGTCTACTCTGCCATTCAATCAAGGCTGATCTCTCTTTCCCCCTCAACCCCATTCTCCTGTCTTATCCCCATAACCCTTGACACCATTAGTAACAAGAACCTGACTATCTCTATTTTAAAGATGCCCAATGACTTGGCCTTGACAGTATATTAAATTGTCCCTAGTGTGTATAGGATAGTATTAATGTGCAGGGATCGCTGGTCGGTGCGTACTCAATAGACAATAGACAATAGGTGCAGGAGTAGGCCATTCGGCCCTTCGAGCCAGCACCACCATTCAATGGGATCATGGTTGATCATTCACAATCAGTACCCCGTTCTTGCCTTCTCCCCATACTCTCTGACTCCGCTATCCTTAAGAGCTCTATCTAGCTCTCTCTTGAAAGCATCCAGAGAAATAGCCTCCACTGCCTTCTGAGGCAGAGAATTCCACAGATTTACAACTCTCTGACTGAAAAAGTTTTTCCTCATCTCCGTTCTAAATGGCCTACCCCTTATTTTTAAACTGTGGCCCCTCGTTCTGGACTTTAGGAACATGTTTCCTGCCTCTAAGGTGTCCAATCCCTTAATAATCTTATATGTTTCAATGAGATCCCCTCTCTTCCAAAATTCCAGCGTATACAAGCCTAGTCGCTCCAGGCTTTCAATGTGCGACAGTCCCGCCATTCCGGGAATTAACCTAGTGAACCTACGCTGCACGCACTCAATAGAAAGAATATCCTTCCTCAAATTTGGAGACCAAAACTGCACACAGTACTCCAGGTGCATTCTAACTAGGGCCCTGTACAACCGCAAAAGGACCTCTTTGCTCCTATACTCAACTCCTCTTGTTATGAAGGCCAACATGCCATTAGCATTCTTCACTGCCTGCTGTACCTGCATGTTAACTTTAAGTGACTGATGGACAAGGACACCCAGATCTCTTTGTACTTCCCCATTTCCTAACTTGACACCATTCAGATAATAATCTGCCTTCCTGTTCTTTCCACCAAAGTGGTGGAAAGTACTCGGTGGGCCGAAGAGCCTGTTTCCGCGCTGTATCTCAAAACTAAAAACTAAACTAAACACAACTGGCTTAAAAGAATTGGTTGTGACTCTCACGTGTCCATCGTCACATTTGGCAGATAGTTACGAGCCTAGAATCTGCTTTTAGAATTTTGTTTGGACTGACATTTAACCTATTGGTAATGAGCATAGCTAAATAAAAAGAACACACATCCACCGCTATAAATAATCTTCAACATATTCTGTGTCAGCAGATTGGAATCCTCAGAGGTGCCATTGATGAAAAACTCCTCCCAAGTTCCTGCTTCTAAATCACGACCGGGCGAGAAAAGTTTTGCTTTATGACACACGTTCGTTAAACTGTCACCAGTAGCTTTCTTCTGGGACAAACTCTATGTTCTGCTGTGAGACTGGGTTCTTTATTTCTGGAATGAGGAAGACTTAAGATGTGGCTGATAGATGATTTTTCATAATTATGGAGGAGTTCAATAGGATAGGATATGGAGAAGATGCTTCCAGCTGTGAAGGATTTAAAAATTAATGCAAGTCTCCATAATGTAAGTCCAACAAATAAATCACTTTGTCACTGGTAAATTCAATGTAGAATTTCAGAGACAGGGTGAGAAAGGGGAACTCGCTGACATTCAGAGTAGTTGACGGAAACAGCTTTGTTTCTTTAAGGAGAAGCAAGTGTTAGCACTTCAGAGTGAAAGATATGAAGGGATATACTGTCGAGGTGAGATAATGTCAGGAGATTGGGAGTAGATTTGTGAGGAGCATAAATAAATTTGTGACATGTTCAGTCACAAATTGTGTGGGACAATTTAGGTTAAGGTTTAGGACAGGTTTAGAGGGGTATTGGCCAAACACAGGCAGGTGGGACTAGTGTAGATGGGACATGTTGGTCGGTGTTGGCAAGTTGGGCCGATGGGCCTGTTTCCATGCTGTATCACTCTACGACTTTATGACGAGATGACTCTATTTGTCCCCAGTGTGTGGGATAGTGCAGGTGTCTGAAGAGATCGCTGGCAGGCGCTTACTCGGTGGATAAAAGGGCCTGTTTCTGTGCTGTATCCCTAAACTCTAAAGTCTAAAATCCGCTGTAGGAACGATATACATACAGGCTGCAAAAAGAAGGCTCTGCAGTCATATATAGTCTTGACTGGCAACGACACAGATTTTCTTTCCTTTAAAGGCATCGGTGAACCAAGAAGACATTTAAGGCAACCCAATTATTTCATCATCACTGATTGATTAGTAGGACTGGCTGTTACAATCTCTGAAGATTTGCGCCACAATTGACTTGCATGGTGTTGTTCTTGGGGGTGACCACTAGGTGATGTTGCTACCATTCAGACACATCTTCAGTTGTGTACCTCAACATCACAGGGTGTTTCGGCCTATAATTAATTCTCCAGATTTATTTCCCCTTTCACCTTCAATTGCCTCTGGATCGTGCCTCTTCTCTGTTTATCTCCTTAAGTCTTTCGTCTTCTTCCTGTCTCAAACTTTTGTCCACCCATCTGCCAAACAAAAGGTCCCATTGCCTGTATCCATCCATCAGTACCTTGCCTGGTTGTGTCCTGGCCCCACCTCCCTTCCAGTTTTCTCTCCCCGAGAACAATCAGTCTAAAGATGGGTCCCAACCTAAACGTCACCTACCCATGTTCTCCAGAGATGCTGCCTGGCTCATTGAGTTACTCTGAAACGTTGTGTCTTTTGTTGGGGTCGAGGTCGAGATTCTTCCGCTAGTAGAAGCATCAAACGAGAGGATGTGGTTGTAAGATGAGGGAGCGGGTTATTTAAAACTGAGGTGTACAGAGACTTCTTCACACGAAGGTGGGGAATCTCCAGTATTCACTACCCAAAGAGGGTCGACAGTGGAGGGTATTTAAAGAGGAAGTAGATCCCTTTTGGAGAGATCAGTGAATTAAGAGTTAAAAGGAACTGACACAGATGAAGAGATAGACACAAAAAGCTGGAGTAACTCAGCGGGTCAGGCAGCATCTCTGGAGAGTCGAGACCCTTCCTGAGACCGTCTGAAGAAGGGTCTCAACCTGAAACATCACCTGTTCCTTTTCTCCAGTGATGCTGCCTGACCCGCTGAGTTACTCCAGCTTTTTGTGTCTACCTTCGGTGTAAACAGATCCTTCCTGCACAGAAGAAGAGATCTGCCTGGGGCAGATCAGCCAGGACCATTTTGAATTTCAGGGCAACCTTGAGGAGCCATGCATCGTGCCCCTGCTCCTATTTAGTCCAGTGCATTATTGCCACGATGCAGTGAAAACCTTGTTCGGCATGCGATCCAGTCAAACCATGCTGCACACGAGTACAATCACACTCTTCTCATTTTCTTCTTTAAAGCAGTAAAACGTCCGAGAATTGGATGCTGCAACATGATCACCTTTCAAACATGAAAAAAAGCGGGTCGACCTGCTGCCAAGAGTGTAATCCTGGATTCTGATTGTCTGAAGCATTCAATGCAAATAAAATAACGCGGCCAAACTCCGAGCCTGGAATAGGCAGTCACTTGTCCCACATAATCCCACGAGCATAACATTGGTTTCACTATGTTTGAAATTACACGAGAAATGGGAAATGCTAACAGAGAAATCGGAGACTTACACTTCATCATTCGGCAGTCACTGCCTTCACAGAAGATTCAGCATGTTCTGACTGCTGGCAAACACCGAGGAAGTTGTAGAGTTTAAACTGTGTAGTAGAACGTCAAGAAAAGTGGTGCCCTGTTTAATGCTGTTTGTTGAATTGCACTGGCACTCAGTCAATCCCATTGCTTAGTGGTAATTTATTACCTGCAACTGACCACATTACATGAAAGCTTATAATATATGAGAGCTCCAGCAGAGATGGAGCACTGAACTCCTCAGAAGTACGCTCTTCCAACAGCTTCTACAGCAGCGATGGAAAGTCAACAAAGTCTAAAGCCCATTGTTTCTAATGTTCAAAAGCCTTTCCACCTGACCTTCAACATACATGCAAATGCACTATTACTTCCGTGATGTTTATGCAAATAAGCTGCATATATTTGAATATATTTGCATGTAGTTTACATACAGAGCGTGAATATTTAGTGAAGATAGACACAAAATGCTGGAGCAACAGGGCAGCACAGTGACACAGTGGTAGAGTTGCTGCCTTACAGCGCCAAAGACCCAGGTTCGATCCTGCTCACGGACACTCTCTGTCTGTACGGAGTTTGTACATTCTCCCCGTGAGCTGCGTGGATTTTCTCCGTGATCTCCGGTTTCTTTCCATGTCCAAAGATGTGCGGGGTTTGATGGTTATTTGACGTCTGTAAATTACCCTCGCGTTAAGGAGTGGATGTTAAAGTGAGATTCCATGGAACTAGTGTGATCGAAGGTTGGTGTGGACTTGGTGGACAGAAGGGCCTGATTCCACGCTACATCTTTCAATCTATCAATCATTCACAATCAACCCATGGGATTATATGCACCAGGTACGATCCATAAGGGTCACCTTTAGACTTTAGACTTAAGAGATGCAGCGCGGAAACAGGGCCTTCAGTCCATCGAGTCTGCTCCAATCAGTGATCACTCCATACCCTATCCTACACAAACTAGGAACAGTTTTACAACTTACCAAAGCCAATTAACCTACAAACTTCTGCCTCTTTGGAGTGTGGGAGGAAACCGGAGATCTCGGAGAAAACTCACGCAGAGCACGGGAAGAACATACAAACCCCATACAGACAGCACCCGTAGTCAGGATCGAACACGGGTCTCTGGCGCCGTGAGGAGGTAACTCTACCGCTGCGCCACTGTGCTGCCCCCTATGTTCTATGTGATTTGATCATCATCTCCATCAATGAAAGAAACTAGTTTAGTCTTGAAAGCAACAAAAAAAATGCTGGTAATGGTTTTAACAAAAATGTGCTGTCAGTAGTTTAACTAGCTATTGCAAACTAGCCCTGGTGAAGGTAAGTGGCAGGAGAACAGGATGGTGAGCGTTAATCTGATGGGGATCGAGAGGCAAACTGGGATTTGTGTCAATGGATGCTTGATAGCTAGTGCAGACAGTTGGCTGATGGGCCTGTTTCTATGCTGTGTGACTTTTTGACTCCATAACACACATTACATCAGTTGGCAGCATATTCCAGAGTCTTATTACTCTTTCAGAATAGGAGCATTGCCTTACAAAAAAACTGTTTTTCCTTTACATCATTAAAGAGATGAAAGGATTTATTCCATACCCACATCTGTCTCTCTTTTTCAGATAGTTTTACCAGTCAATAATCCCAGTCCTTTTCAAATTATTTTGTCTCTTTAAATTGACTTTTGCGTTTCGAGTCATAAACTTATAGATAATATAGCGTAGAAAGAGGCCCTTCAGCCAAACTCGAACATGCTGTCCAAGATGCCCATCTATACTAATCTCATTTGCCTGCATATCACTCTCAACCTTCCCTATCAACATACCTATCCAAATATCTTTTTAAAGTTGTTATCATAGCTGCCTTAACCACTTACTCTTCTCTGGCAGCTAGTTCCAAGTAGACACCATCCTGTGTATTACCATGTTGGCCCAATTTTTCCTTTTAGATCTTTCCTCTCTCACTTTACATCAAAAACAGAAGAAAAAAAACTGTGTTCATTCACCTTATCACTGTTCCTTGTGATTTTATACGATCACCCATCAATCTCCTGTGCTCCAAGAAATAAAGTCCTAGCCTGCCCAATCTCTCCCTATAACTCATGCCCTTGAGTCTTAGGAACATTTTCGTATGTACGGTATGAAAAAGTACAGAAGAAGGTTTAGTTTAGTTTAGTTTAGAGATAGAGTGCGGAAACAGGCCCTTCGGCCCACCAAGTACGCACCGACGGACGATGCCCGCACATTAACACCATCCACACACACTGAGGACAATTTACACGTATACCAAGCCAATTAACCTACAAACCTGTACATCTTTGGACTGTGGGAGGAAACCGAAGATCTCCGAGAAAACCCACACGGTCACGGGGAGAATGTACAAACTCCGTACAGACAGCCAGTATTTGGGATCGAACTGTCTGTATGGAGTTTGTACAATCTCCCTATGATCACATGGGTTTTCTCAGAGATCTTCGGTTTCCTCCCACATTCCAAACATGTACAGGTTTTCTCCAGGTGCTCCGGTTTCTTCCCAAACTCCAAAGAGGTACATGTTTGTAGGTTAATTGGCTTCTATAAGGTCTAAATTGTCCCTAGTGAATAGGATAGTATAGTGCTAGTGGTGATCGCTGGTCGGCGCAGACTTGGTGGGCTGAAGGGCCTGTTTCCGTGCTGTATCTCTAAAGTCTAAAGTCTAAAAAGTCAAAATAAGGGTGTCAGGGGTTCTAGGGAGAAGGCAGGAGAATGGGATTGAGGGGGAAAGATAGATCAGCCATGATTGAATGGCGGAGTAGACTTGATGGACTGAATGGCCCAATTCTGTTCATAGAACTTATGAACCTATGAACAAGACTCACTCAATCGATCTCCGCAAGTTCCTGCCTAATGTCTCCAAAATTGGCCTTTCTCGAGAGAACATTAACTTGTGGATCAACCCTATCTTTCCACATAATAATTTAAAAATTATAAAAGGGCTAGGCCATTTAGAACGGAGATGAGGAAAAACTTTTTCACTCAGAGAGTTGGGAAGCTGTGGAACTCTCTGCCTCAGGAGGCAGTGGAGGCCAATTCTCTGGATGCTTTCAAGAGAGAGTTAGATAGAGCTTTTAATGATAGCGGAGTCAAGGGATATGGGGAGAAGGCAGGAACGGGGTACTGATTGTGGATGATCAGCCATGATCACGGAGAATGGCGGTGCTGGCTCGAAGGGCCGAATGGCCTACTCCTGCATCTATTGTCTATTGTCATATTGTCGATAAAACTGAAAGAATTATTTATAGTCACTGGTCCTAAAGTGCTACCCCATTAATACTGTTGTCACTTGTTCTTTCTTGTTCCCCAAGAGGGGGGTCAAGTGTTGCATCCTCTCTGGTAGCGGACTCTATATGTGATTAAGGAAGCTTTCCTTCCAAGCCCGTTGCACCATGGTTGATTCAGTCAATATCAGGGTAGCTAAAATACTAATATTAACCCTATTATTCCCACAACTAGAGAGCAGTCCTGAACTACTATCTACCTCATCGGTGACCCTCGGACTATCTTTGATCTGACTTTACTGGCTTTACCTTGCACTAAACGTTATCCCCTTATCACGTGTCCATATACTGTAAATGGATTGTAATCATGTATTGTCTTTCCGCTGACTGTTTCGCACGCGACAAAGGCTTTTCACTGTACCTCGGTACACGTGACAATAAACTAAACTGAAATGACAGCTATTTGCCACTTCCCTGCACATCTACACCTCTAATTGCTGCTGACTGTTGGGAGAGGCCTACAATATGGTCCCATCAAAGTGAACATCCCTTCTTGTTTCTATGTTCTATCCCGATAGCAAGACTGGATGATCACCACCAAAGAATATCCTTTCCAAGGACTGTGGTTATGTACTCCCTGATCAAAAAGGCAACAAATCCCCCCACCCTCCACTGTTATCTGTACAGTCATCACTCCTGTGGCCTTGTACCCTGGAACAATGAGCTGCCAGTCCTGCCTCTCTCCCAGCCATGCTTCTGTAAGGACTCCAGCTCCCCAGTCCCCTGAGTCACTCCATGCCCTTCGTCCACTTTAGTGCATCCAACTCCAGATCCATTTCCTTGACATGGTTAGTCAAAAGCCGGGCACAATTCCCGCTGGTGGAGTCGCCAGGGACGCTGTATGTTTCCCTGATAGACAATAGACAATAGACAATAGGTGCAGGAGTAGGCCATTCAGCCCTTCGAGCCAGCACCGCCATTCAATGCGATCATGGCTGATCACTCTCAATCAGTACCCCGTTCCTGCCTTCTCCCCATACCCCCTCACTCCGCTATCCTTAAGAGCTCTATCCAGCTCTCTCTTGAAAGCATCCAACGAACTGGCCTCCACTGCCTTCTGAGGCAGAGAATTCCACACCTTCACCACTCTCTGACTGAAAAAGTTCTTCCTCATCTCCGTTCTAAATGGCCTACCCCTTATTCTTAAACTGTGGCCCCTTGTTCTGGACTCCCCCAACATTGGGAACATGTTTCCTGCCTCTAATGTGTCCAATCCCCTAATTATCTTATATGTTTCAATAAGATCCCCCCTCATCCTTCTAAATTTGATTAGTACGGGTGTCAGGGGTTACGGGGAGAATAATAATAATAATAATAATATTCATTTATTGTCATTGCAACGAGTACAACGAAATTTAAAAAATAGCCAATCCTGACGGTGCGTACAAACATATATGCAATAAATGCAAAAACAAATAAATACATAAATACAATTAAATACAATTATATTAAGTACAAGATTTTTTAACGGTGTTGCCTAGTGCAAAGGTAGTGTTCAGTTCTCGTATGGCCCTGGGGTAAAAACTGTTCTTAAGTCTGTTTGTTCGGGATTTGATCGACCTGAAACGTCGACCAGAGGGCAGATGAACAAACAGACGGTGGCCGGGGTGGGATGGATCTTTTATTATTTTGCCTGCTCTACTGAGGCAGCGTAGGCTGAACAGGTGCTCCAGGGAGGGCAGTGAGCAGCCGATGATCTTCTGGGCCGTCGTGATGACCCTCTGAAGGGCCTTCCTGTCCTTTTCTGAGCAGCTGGCATACCATGTGGTTATACAGTATGCCAGCACACTCTAGATGGAGCAGCGATAGAAGGACAACATGAGCTTCTCCTGCAGGTTGGTTTTCCTGAGGATCCTCAGGAAGTGGAGTCTCTGCTGTGCCTTCTTTACTGTGGTGATGGTGTTGGTAGACCAGGTAAGATCCTCTGCGATGTGCGTACCCAGGAACCTGAAAGCTGGTACCCTTTCCACACAGACCCCATTGATGTAGAGTGGGTCGTAATCTCCACTGGTTTTTCTAAAGTCAATTATAAGTTCCTTTGTTTTGGAGGAGTTCAGGACCAGATTGTTCACTGAACACCATGCTGCCAGCCTTTGGATTTCATCCCTATAGGCTGTCTCATCTCCTTCTGAGATGAGTCCAACCACAGGAGAACGGGGTTTGGAGGGAGAGATAGATCAGCCATGATTGAATGGCGGAGTAGACATGATGGGCCGAATGGCCTAATTCTACTCCTATTCCTTGGGACCTTATGACCTTATCCTTCAGGATGAGCATCACCACTGCCCAGCTGCCATCCTGACTACCCTGAATCTGAAGAGCAAAGTTCGAAGGCCTTGCCTGTTGTTCACAACTTTCACAGTTGTTGTTTTACAGCTTCACAATTTGCAACTTAGATTTCAGTTTTTTTCGTTTTAGAAATTCAGTGCCCTTCGTCCCACTGGGTCTGTGCCAACCAGTGATCACCCGTACACTAAAGTTCTATCCTACACACTAGGGGCAAATTTTACAGAAGTCAATTGACCTTCAAACCTGCACGTCTTGTGGGAGTGTGGGAGGAAACCGGAGCACCCGGAGCAGATTCAGTTGTGAATCTGTGGGATTCTCTGCCTCAGAAGGCAGTGGAGGCCAGTTCTCTGAATGCATTCAAGAGAGAGCTCTTAAGGATAGCGGAGTCAGGGGGTTTGGGGAGAAGGCAGGAACGGGGTACTGATTGAGAATAATCAGCCATGATCACATTGAATGGCGGTGCTGGCTCGAAGGACCGAATGGCCTACTCCTGCACCTATTGTCTATTGTCTATTGTCTAAAACGCACGCAGGTCACGGGGAGAACGTAAAAAACTCCGTGCAGACAGCACCCGTAGTCAGGATCAAACCGGGTTCCTGGTGCTGTAAGGCAGCAACTCTAACGTTGTGCCATCGTGCCGCCCATTTCAACCCTTTTGTCCTATCCATTCTTTCTTTTAATCGGTGGCTTCTGTCCAACCAGTTGCTTATCAAATAACCCTCCTCACGTGTCGGCCTATTACCTGCCAGGCTTTGTCCTGCCCCTCCTCTCTTCCAGCTTTCTTCACCCACCCTCCACGATCACTCTGAAGAAGGCTCCCGACCTGAAGTGTCAACTATCCATGTTCTCCTGAGATGCTGCCTGACCCGCTGTGCTACTGTGTCTCCTTACAGTGGCGCAGCAGTAGAGTTGCTGCTTTACAGAGTTTACAGCGCCAGAGATCTAGATTTGATCCTGGCTACGGGCGCTGTTTGTACGGAGTTTGTACGTTCTCCTCGTGACCGCGTGGGTTTTTCTCCAAGATCTTCGGTTTCCTCCCACACTCCTAAGACGTACGGGATTGTAGGTTAATTGGCTTGGTATAATTGTAAGTAGTCCCTTGTGTGTGTGGGTTCGTGTTAATGTGCGGGGATCGCTGGCCAGTTCAGACTTGGTGGGCCGAAAGGTCTGTTTCCGCGCTGTATCTCCACACTAAACAAAATAAGCTGAATAAGTCTGAAGAAGGGTCTCGACCCGAAACATCACATAGAAACATACAAAAATAAGTGCAGGGGGAGGCCATTTTGCCCTTCGAGCCAGCACCACCATTCATTGTGATCATGGCTGATCATCATCAATCAGTAACCCGTGCCTGCCTTCTCCCCATATCCCTTGATTCCGCTAGCCCCTAGAGCTCTATCTAACTCTCTTTTAAATTCATCCAGTGAATTGGCCTCTAGTGCCCTCTGTAACAGAAAATTCCACAAATTCACAACTCTCCGGGTGAAAAAGTTTTTTCTCATCTCAGTTTTAAATAGTCTCCTCTTTATTCTTAGACTGGCCCCTGGTTCTGGACTCCCCCTACATTGGGAACATTTCTCCTGCATCTAGTTTGTCCAGTCCTTTTATAATTTTATACGTTTCTATAAGATCCCCTCTCATCCTTCTAAACTCCAGTGAATACAAGCCCAGTCTTTCCAATCTTTTCTCATGTGACAGTCACCTTTTCCTTCTCTCCAGAGATGCTGCCTGTCCCGCTGAGTTACCCCAGCTTTTTGCGTCTATCTAAACTAAACCACACCTGTTGTTGCCCTTACCTCTGCTCAGCCTCCTCGTCGAAGCCTCACGAGCCAGAGCCTCTGCACTTACTTCTCAAACACTGCAACTGGAACTCACGCACAGCTACTCTTACAATGGCTGCTCCAACCTGGCCCCTCCACTGGGACCCAGAAACCTCTTAAATGCTCATGCCAGGGTCCCCTTGCTGTGCCTTGTCAGGATTTTTTAAGAAAAGTTAACGTTTAAAAATGCATTGAAGACATTCCATTCCTTTGGTTGATCGGTCCACGGTTTTCCAGGCCAGTTGGCCAATAGACTGCATTCCAATGTTTTGTGAAGTTTTATTTTACTGTCCATTTGCAAAGCATCAAAATGCTGGACGTGCATCAGAAGAGGCAGCCAGGTTGGACTTGACCTGCTGAGTATTTACAGTGCTTTCTGTAAATTCTGTTCTCCCCATACCCCCTGACTCCGCTATCCTTAAGAGCTCTATCTAGTTCTCTCTTGAATGCATTCAGAGACTTGGCCTCCACTGCTTTCTGAGGCAGGGAATTCCACAGATTTACAACTCTCTGACTGAAAACATTTTTCCTCATCTCCGTTCTAAATGGCCTACCCCTTATTCTTAAACTGTGGCCCCTGGTTCTGGACTCCCCCAACATTGGGAACATGTTTCCTGCCTCTAACGTGTCCAACCCCTTAATAATCTTATATGTTTCGATAAGATCCCTTGGGCTGGTCTCAGTTCAGGCCAGGAAGCAGTGGTGGTAGAAACAGTGCTGGGGCTGAGGCATCGACATGTCAGATGTGGAGAAGAGATGTAGGGTGGCAAGGTTGGGGAGGCGGTAGATTTGCTGCCTTACAGCGCCAGAGACCCGGGTTTGATCCTGACTTCGGGTGCTGTCTGTACGGAATTTGTACGTTCTCCCCATGACTGCGTGGGTTTTTCCCGGGTGCTCTGGTTTCCTCCCACACTCCAATGACGTACAGGTTTGTAGGTTAATTGACTTAGGTAAGAAGATTATAAATTGTCCCTAGTGTCCCGGATAGTGTTAGTGTACGGAGATCGCCGGTCTGCGCGGACTTGGTGGGCCGAAGGGCCCGTTTCCACGCTGTATCTCTAAACTAAACTATGCAGATGTAATTGGGCTGAAACTGGCAAAGATAGATCAGTAAATAATACTTAGCACATGTAGTAATTTGTTTAACATTTTCAAACCTTCTTGGGAACTTGAAGGGATTGAGCTGTACTTGAAGCCAGAGGTAATGGTTCTCAGGCTCTTGAACCTTCTCCCCAATGGTAAGCGCGCATGGCCAAGGTGGTGTGGGTAGAAACATAGAAACATAGAAAATAGGTGCAGGAGTAGGCCATTCGGCCCTTCGAGCCTGCACCGCCATTCAATATGATCATGGCTGATCATCCAACTCAGTATCCCGTACCTGCCTTCTCTCCATACCCCCTGATCCCTTTAGCCACAAGGGCCACATCTAACTCCCTCTTAAATATAGCCAATGAACTGGCCTCAACTACCTTCTGTGGCAGAGAATTCCACAGATTCACCACTCTCCATTCACTGGGAAAAAAAACGTTCTCATCTCGGTCCTAAATGACTTCCCCATTATCCTTAAACTGTGACCCCTTGTTCTGGACTTCCCCAACATCGGGAACAATCTTCCTGCATCTAGCCTGTCCAACCCCTTAAGGTCTTTGTTTGTTTTCTTATGTGTACAGTATGTGTGCGTGTATCTATATATATATATATATATATGAATGTGATCTATATATATATATATGTATGATCTATATGTATGTGTATTTGTGAGTATGTGTAGATACACACACACTGAACAATTTTTTCTCTCTCGTTTATTACATTGTTTACAGTGCACTATGTTCACATATTCTGTTGTGCTGTTGCAAGTAAGAATTTCATTGTTCTATCTGGGACAAGTGACAATAAAACACTCTGAAGAAGGGTCTCGACCCGAAACATCACCCATTCCTTCTCTCCTGAGATGCTGCCTGACCTGCTGAGTTACTGCAGCATTTTGTGAATAAATACCTCCGATTTGTACCAGCATCTGCAGTTATTTTCTTATAAAAACACTCTTGACTCTTGACATCAAGAGTGATGATCTTAGACGCCTACTTGCGATCTTTTGACATTGGAGTTGACCATGAGGCGATGCAAACTAGTGCCGTGGTTAATATTTTAAAAGATTTAAATGAGGTTGGGGAAAAGCTGGAGCTGGGTATTAGTTAGTGTTGACTGTCAGACTGCTCCCGCACATTCCTCCAGCTGGTACGGAGCTGAAATGGTGTGAGACTGCCTCCTGGTGTCAGCATTACTGATCACCAGAATTCAACGCATTGCCAAATCTGTCTTCACTCTGATGAAAGTTAAGGGACTGTCCCATTTTTAAGGCGACTACCGGCAACTAGGCTGTCGCCACATGTTCGCCGGGGTGTCGCGGGCATGATCGTGAGCAGTCTCCAATGAGTCGTAGCAGATCTCGGCTCATCGCGGAAAAATCAAACCGTTCTAAATTTTCGGCGATCTGCTACGACTTCGACAATTGTCAATAGTCAATAGTCGTTTATTTGTCACATACACATAAATGTGTAGTGAAATGAAACACTACCCGCAGTTGAAACATTAAGACCAATAAGAATAATCAATAAAAATGCAATAACACATACAATCACAACTAACACCAAACAAAAGAAACATCCATCACAGTGAGTCTCTTCCAGTCCCTTCTCACTGTGATGGAAGGCCACAATGTCTTTTCTCTTCCCTGCCGTCTTCTCCCGACGTCAGGCTGTTGAACTTGCCACGTCGGGGCGGTCGGGGCGGTCGGGGCTCCCGACATTGGAGCGCCGCGCCGGACGGTGAAAGGTCCACGGCCTATTCCAGGCCGCGCCGGACGGTGAAAGGTCCGCGGCGGGCCGACCCAAGCCCCGCGATTCGGGGCGGGTGAACACGCTGCCTCTGCCGCTGCCGGAGCTCCCGATGTCGGCCCCCATCCAGGGGCCTGCGGGCTTCTGACGTCCACGCGGCCCGCGCCGGAGCCTCCGGAGACGAGTCGCAGCCGCTCCCGCAGCATCCGCAGGCAGCCAGCGCCGCAGGTGGTGAGTCCAGGCCGCGGGCTCTGCGAACCAGAGCCCCAGGTGGTCCCAAGTGCATGGCCGATGGTAGGCCGCAACGGGAACGGAGACACGACACAGAAACAAAGGTCGTGTCTCCGTTCGGGAGAGAGAATTTTACAGTTCCCGTTCCCTCCCACCCCCCCCCCCCCCCCCCCCACATAACATACAAACACTATACCATATTAAAACTACAACTCATACAAAAACAACAAAAAACACAAAAGACAGACGGACTGCAGGCAAGCCGCAGCTGCGACGGCAGCGCTGGCTCCTCCTTGGTGGCAGTCGCCTTAAAAATCGCGTAACTGGGACAGGCGTAGCACAGTAATGATGTGACGTAGATTAGAGCATTAGAAGACCTACATGATTAGGCCAGTGAGATATATTTCCAAATTATTCCAATCTACTTAGGAAGGCAGAATATTCAACCCATTCCTTCTCTCCCGAGATGCCGCCTGACCTGCTGAGTTACTCCAGCATTTTGTGAATAAATAGAATATTCAATCCAAATGGTTCAATGATCTCGTGTACCTGAGCACGGTGAAGTGCTTTGTTTTGCACACAACCCGGTCAAATCATGTAGCAGACCTCAGCAGTAAACAAGTGTTTTAAACAAAGTTCTAGGAAAAGAAGGAAGACAGAGAAAGAAAGGTCATTATTACATTTAATATTTTATAATTAAACCACACTTTACTTCTCTTCAAACTATCATAAGGAAAGTTCTTAAAGGCATGGATAAGCCTTTTATTTGAGGCTTCAGTTGTGTGGAGTCATAGTGATACAGCGTGGAAACAGGCCCTTCGGCCCAACTTGCCCACGCCGGCCAACATGTCCCATGTCCCAGCTACACTAGTTCCACCTGCCTGCGTTTAGCCCATATCCCTCCAAACCTGTCCTACTCATGTACCTATCTAACTGTTGCGATAGTCCCTGCCTCAACTACCTCTTCTGGCAGGTCATTCCATACATCCACCACCCTTTGTGTGAAAAAGGAAAATAGGAGCAGGAGGAGGCCATTAAAGAATGGATCGATTGGGCTCATATTCACTGGAATTTAGAAGGATGAGAGCGGGGTACTGATCTTATAGAAACATAAAATTCTTAAGGGATTTGACAGGCTAGATACAGGAAGAAGGGTCTCGACCTGAAACATCACCCATTCCTTCTCTCCTGAGATGCTGCCTGACCCGCTGAGTTACTCCAGCATTTTGTGTCTATCCTAGATACAGGAAAAATGTTCCCGATGTTGGGGGGGGGTCACAGTTTAAGAATAAAGGGTAGGCCATTTAGCACTGAGATGAGGAAAAATCTTTTCACCCAGAGAGCTGTGAATCTGTGGAATTCTCTGCCACAGAAGGCAGTGGAGGTCAATTCACAGGATGTGTTCAAGAGAGAGTTGGATATAGCTCTTAGGGCTAACGGAAACCATGGGATATGGGGAGAAAGCAGGAACGGGGTACTGATTTTAGATGATCAGCCATGATCATATTGATTGACGGTGCTGGCTCGAAGGGCCAAATGGCCTACTCCTGCACCTATTTGTTTCTATCTTTCTATTTGGCCCTGTTCTTCCATTCATCTAGACCGCAGCTTGTCTACCTCAAGGCCATGTTCCTGCGCTGACCCATATCTTTCATTCCCTTAACATACAAGCATCATGCTAAATGCGTATTGAATCAAAGTGGTTTTGGGTGTGGCCTGATATAAGACAGCTGTCAAAACTCAGTAATCAGTGCCCAACTCCAGCTTAATGCAAAGCTGAATTCTGTGGTCCTTCAGGGCATTTGATAATGCATTGATTCACATTTGGACACAATAGATGCCCCTGCGCATTCTTTAATGCTTAACAATATTTATCTACAGATTGGAACTGTGTGCATGGGGCCTGGTGCATTTATTGTTTCTTTCATCGCTTTCAACTATTCCACCTACCAAACGTGGCCACGGCCACTAACTATTCACAGGTGAAGCTCATGTTGCATTTGATTGCCATGCATTTCATTCATCTCTCCTTTGTTATTTTGTTCGACTGAGTAACTGGCTTTTTGGTGCCCCCACTCCCCCTTCCCCCCTTCCATCCTCCCCCTCCCTCCCCCTCTCCCCCCTCTTTCCCCTTCTCTCCCCTTCTCTCTCCCCCTCCCTCTCCCTCCTCTCCCCCTCCTTTTCCCTTTCCCTCCCCCTCCCTCCCTCTCTCTCCCCTCCCTCTCCCCTTCCCTCTCCCCTCTCCCCCCTCTCCCTCCCTCTCCCCCTCCTTTTCCCCTTCCCTCCCCCTCCCTCTCTCTCCCCTCCCTCTCCCTCTTTCTCCCCCTCTCTCTCCCCTTCTCTCCCCCCCCTCCCTCTCCCTCCTCTCCCCCTCCTTCTCCCCTTCCCTCCCCCTCCCTCTCTCTCCCCTCCCTCTCCCCTTCTCTCTCCCCCCCTCTCTCTCCCCCTCTCTCTCCCCCTTCTCTCTCCCCCTCCCTCCTCTCCCCCACATTCTCCCCTTCCCTCCCCCCTCCCTCTCTCTCCCCTCCCTCTCCCCTTCTCTCTCCCCCCCTCCCTCTCTCGCCCCCTTCTCTCTCCCCCTTCTCTCTCCCCCTCCCTCTCCCTCCTCTCCCCCTCCTTCTCCCCTTCCCTCCCCCCCTCCCTCTCTCTCCCCTCCCTCTCCCCTTCTCTCTCCCCCTCCCTCTCCCTCTCTCTCCCCCACTCTCTCCCCTTCTCTCTCCCCCTCCCTCTCCCTCCTCTCCCCCTCCTTCTCCCCTTCCCTCCCCCCTCCCTCTCTCCCCCTCCCTCTCCCCCTCCATCCTCCTCTCTCTCACCCCCTCCCTCTCCCCCCTCCTTCGTCCACCCTCCCCGCTTCCCCCCTTCTCCCCTCCACGCACTCTCCACCCCCTTCCCCCTCCCCTTTTCCCCCTTCCTCTTCCCGCATCCCCTCTCTCCCCAGGGTGTAACTGGAAGGGAGTCCACAGTTGGTTGTCTTTGTGTTTTAGACTTTAGAGATACGGTGTGGAAAAAGGCCCTTCGGCCCATTGAGTCCACGTCGACCAGCGATCGCCCTGCGATATCCTTCTAGTTTAGGTTAGTTAAGTTTAGTTTGCTTTAGACTAGTTTGGTTGAGCTTAGTTTAGTTTAACCAAATAGCCCAAGCCAAATAACCTACACATCTGTACATCTTGGGAATGTAGGAGGAAACCAGAGCACCCGGGGAAAACCCACGCGGTCACAGGGATAACGTACAAACTCCGTACAGACAGCACCCGCAGTCAGGATCAAACCCGGGTCTCTGGCGCTGTAAGGCAGCAACTCTACCGCTGCGCCACCGTGCCGCACGACTCTCTTTCACCTCTGCCTCAGAGAAATTATATTCGATTATGGCCCCGTCACTTCAATTGGCCTCGTTGTCTGGTCCACCTTTACATTGAGTTCAGAAACAAAAACTCTGGTGGTGACTATTGAAGGGAAACTGAGAACCTTCCTACTTCATGGCAGGGTGGATTACTGTCGACGTGGTCTTCAGCTGGCCTCTCTCTGAGCAGAGCAGTTAAATAAAAGCAGTTTATATAAATAAGACATATCTGGAGTGAGTTAAAAGCTCAGGGTTCAACTGAAACCAAAGTAAATAGGTTTTATTCTCACAGTGCCTGACAGGGCCCAAGACGCTCAGTTAAGTTACAGTCCACAAGATTCTCTTTGGCTATTTGATCATCTACATATATAAATATATATATATATATGTATATATATATATATAATGTAATAACAGTATCGTGGATTTCAAACTGTTTCTTCTCAGTTGGCGTGGGGTCTGCCCTGTTTCTAATTTAAAGTCGGGCAGGACCCAGACTGACCCTCGGTACATTGCGCAAATAATCCACAGGAGCAGTGTGTGGGCATTGCACCTGCAAGCACAGCTCATCCAGGGAGTGACATTGGAAAAACGTGAAGGAGAACAATGGAGGAATTCACAAAGACAACTTTATTGCATTAGCAGGTTGACACAGATGTTGATCCCCCACCTCCAAGCATCACACGAGGACCTCTCGCAGGAGGTTGGAATAACAAGAAATTCAAACGTAGCTTCAGTATTGGCCATGGATTGTATCGAGCGTTAATCTTGTTTAGTTTAATGATACAGCGTGGAAACACAGGCCCCTCGGCCCACCGGGGTCCACACCGACCATCGACCACCCGTCCGCACTAGTTCCACGTTATACCACTTTCGTATCCTATGCATTAGGGGTAATTTTGTGATTAACATATAAACCTGCGCATCTGTGGATTGTGGAAGGAAACCGGAGCACCCGGAGAAAACCCACGTGGTCACAGGGAGGACGTACAAACTCCGTACAGACAGCACCCGTTGGTCAGGATCGAATCTAGGCCTCTGGCGCTGTGAGATAACAACTCTATCGCTGAGCCACTGTGCCGCCCATAATTTAGTTTAGTTTAGTTTAGAGATACAGCGTTGAAACAGGCCCTTCAGGCTATCTAGTCCACACCGACCAATAATCACCCATACACTAGTTTTATACTACACTCTAGGGACAATTTACAGAAGCTAATTAACCTGCAAACCTGTGCGTCTTTGGAGTGGTTACAACGCCAGAGACCCGGGTTTGATCCTGACTATGGGGGCTGCCCATGTAGAATGTAGGAGAAAGCCAACGCGGTCACAGGGAGAGCGTACAAACTCTACATGGGCAGCCCCCGTAGTCAGGATCAAACCCGGGTCTCTGGCGCTGTAAGTCAAGTCAAGTCAAGTCAAGTTTATTTGTCACATACACATACACGATGTGCAGTGAAATGAAAGCGGCAATGCCTGCGGATTGAGCACAAAAAAGAATTACAGTTACAGCATATAAATAAAGTTAATAAAGTTAATATAGAGAAGACAAAATTTAGTCCCTGGAGTTATAAAAGTTAACAGTCCTGATGGCCTGTGGGAAGAAACTCCGTTTCTCTACCTCTACCTCTGCGCCACCGTGCCACCCATAATTCCTCACAAAGCGACAGTTTCAAGTTTAATGTGTTCTTTACTAACTTTTTGCTTTGAAGATTTTTTTTTTTTACTTCACCATGCTATGACATTAAAAAAACGTTAAAAAAAAAATCCTGAATGCCAAACTGTGATTTGGCATGATGGTATGTAATATCATACCCTTAAAGCCCCTCAGTCTGATTGAGGCAGAATATTCTGATCTCAAATATCATTTCATATGGAAGTAACAAAGTAAATTCAAGAGGCAATGATTTTCCCCTTCTGCAGTTTTTCTCTGTTAAAGTGTATAACATCATAGGGAGAAAGAAATCAAACCACTGTCGGCCCTTACAATAGTCACGTTGAAATCTGTCCGGCCTTTTGTATCATCACTTCTCTACTGTGGTGTGGAGACTAGACCGACATTAAATGGCATCCTTAACCCACACTGTTCATAAGTGATAGGAACAGAATTAAACCATTCGGCCCATCACATCTATTCCGCCATTCAATCACGGCTGATGTATCTCTCCCTCCTAACCCCGTTCTCCTGCCTTCTCCCCATAGCCCCTGACGTCCGTACTAATCAAACACCACTTTGATTACTGTCTTACACAGTTAAATGTTGGCAAAGGCATCAGTTCTGATGAATCTTTACCTGGCGCTCCTTGCCGCTACTGGTTCAATTCAATGGTTCTGTGGTGCTTTATTGTCACATGTGCGAAGTGCAAATGCACAGTGAAATTCTTTCCTAACAACAGTAGAGTGTCACTATAACCACCCCCGATTGGCAGTTACATAGGTGAAGGGGTAGGCCATTCGGCCCTTCGAGCCATCACCACCATTCAATATAATCATGGCTGATCATCCAAAATCAGTACCCTGTTCCTGCTTTCTCCTCATATCCCTTGATTTTGTTAGCCCTAAGAGCTGCTGTAAATCTAACCTTCTCTTGAAAACATCCAGTGGATTGGCAGAGAATTCCACAGACTCACAACTCTCTAGGTGAAAATGTTTTTGCCTCATCTCAGCCCTAATTGGCCAACCTCTTATTCTTAAACTGTGACCCCTGGTTCTGGACTCCCCCAACATCGGGAACATTTTTCCTGCATCTAGCCTGTCCCATCCCTTAGAAATTTTATATGTTTCTATAAGATCCCCTCTCATCCTTCTAAATTCCAGTGAATACAAGCCCAGTCGACCCATTCGTTCATCATACGTCAGTCCCGCCATCCCGGGAATTAACCTGATGAAACTACCCTGCACTCCCTCAATAGCAAGAACGTCCTTCCTCAAATTTTGCTCGGAAATTACAGAAGTTGTACAGAAATAGTCCACTGATCCCACATGCAAGAGGCGCCATGTTTGCCGCCATTTTTCCAAACCCAGCCACATGTTACAGTTGTTATGAGAGAACTAGTTCTCATAAAATGCAACCACCTTTGCATTTAGTTCCCACAAATTCATGACCAATGGATGAATAGTTAGGTTTGGTTAGATTAAATATACTCAACTGAGTTGTGCACAAATCCACATCCAAATGGGTGCAAATACTGGAGTGACTCAATGGGTCAGACAGCATCTCTAGAGAGCATGGTCAGGTGAAGTTTTGGGCTGTGACCATTCTTCAGATTTGAAAGTGTAAGAAAATAACTGCACATGCTGGTACAAATCGAAGGTAATTATTCACAAAATGCTGGAGTAACTCAGCAGGTCAGGCAGCATCTCAGGAGAGAAGGAATGGGTGATGTTTCGGGTCGAGACCCTTCTTCAGACTGAGCATTCTTCAGTCTTCAGTCTGAAGAGGGGTCTCGACCCGAAACATCACCCATTCCTTCTCTCCTGAGATGCTGCCTGACCTGCTGAGTTACTCCAGCATTTTGTGAATAAATACCTTCAGATTTGAAACGTCACCTGTGTTCATTAAAAGACATTTGGACAGGTAAATGGATAGGAAATGTTTAAAGGGATATAGACGGAATGCAGCCGGGTGGGACTAGTATAGATGGGGTCTTATGGCGGCATAGACAAGTTGGGCCGAAGGGCTTGTTACAATGCTGTTTGACTGTTTGACTCCAATTATATTAATTATAATAATAATTTGATGCTATCCCCATCAGACCAGCTGATCTCATTAATTAATCTATCCAAGAGGTGGAATTTGCAATGACCGGGCACTGTTAGTTATGCTGCTTATTCAAATGTTCATATTTCATAGTTCCTTGTAGATGTCCCAATTATTGTAAAACACAGGAAGAACAACCCATGATTGTTCATTCATTGTAAGTTGCATTATTTATTTCCTCGCCATCGACGCGGACTCGGTGGGCCGAAAGGTTTTTTTCCCCAGCTGTATCTCTAAACTGACCTAGAATCTAAAATGAAACTCTTATAAACTTCTACAGTTGCACCACAGAAAGTATGTCGTCAGGTTGCATCACATCATGGTTTGGCAACAGCTCTGCCTCAACCCGTAAGAAATTGCAGAGACAATAGACAATAGACAATAGGTGCAGGAGGAGGCCATTCGGCCCTTCGAGCCAGCACCGCCATTCAATGTGATCATGGCTGATCATTCTCAATCAGTACCCCGTTCCTGCCTTCTCCCCATACCCCCTGACTCCGCTATCCTTAAGAGCTCTATCCAGCTCTCTCTTGCATGCATTCAGAGAATTTGCCTCCACTGCCTTCTGAGGCAGAGAATTCCACAGATTCACAACTCTCTGACTGAAAAAGTCTTTCCTCATCTCAGTTCTAAATGGCCTACCCCTTATTCTTAAACTGTGGCAAGAGAGTTGGAGTCTAGTTGGAGTCCATCACACAGACCAGAAATCCCACCATCCACCATCTACACCACAGTAGCTCGGAGAAGCAGCCAACATAATCAAAGTCTAGTCCAGTTCAGTTTTCAGTTCAGTTGAGTTTATTGTCACGTGTACCGAGGTACAGTGAAAAGCTTTTTGTTACGTGCTAACCAGTCAGCGGAAAGGCAATACATGTTTACAATCAATCCATTTTCTGTGTACAGATACATCATATCATATCATATCATATCATATATATACAGCCGGAAACAGGCCTTTTCGGCCCTCCAAGTCCGTGCCGCCCAGCGATCCCCGTACATTAACACTATCCTACACCCACTAGGGACAATTTTTACATTTACCCAGCCAATTAACCTACATACCTGTACGTCTTTGGAGTGTGGGAGGAAACCGAAGATCTCGGAGAAAACCCACGCAGGTCACGGGGAGAACGTACAAACTCCTTACAGTGCAGCACCCGTAGACAGGATCGAACCTGAGTCTCCGGCGCTGCATTCGCTGTAAAGCAGCAACTCTACCGCTGCGCTACCGTGCCGTGATAAGGGAATAACGTCTGGTGCAATATAAAGCCAGCAAAGTCCAGCCAAGGATAGTCCAATGGTAACCAGAGGTAGATAGTAGTTCAGCACTGCTCTCTGGTTGTAGTAGGTTGATTCAGTTGCCTGATAACAGCTGAGAAGAAACTGAATATGGTCATTCCTTCTTCTCCCTGCTCCTGTCCGGAAAAGGTACGGAAGCTTGAAAATGCCCACCACCAAACTCAGGAACAGCTTCTTCCCCTCTGTTATCAGGCTTCTCTATGCTCCTTCCATCAGCTGGGGTACTGTCTGATTCACCTCTACCCCATTGTGGACATTGGACTGTGTGTATGGAACTGTTGCGCGACAATGCTGAGAACTATATTCTACCCGATGTATCTTTCCTTCCCAGATCTCCACCTATATCCTTCCTTTGTCCCGCCCCCCTGACATCAGTCTGAAGAAGGGTCTCGACCCAAAACGTCACCCATTCCTTCTCTCCCGAGATGCTGCCTGACCTGCTGAGTTACTCCAGCATTTTGTGAATGTATCTTTCTCTTTGCTCTGTCTATTGAACTTGAGTTTTGCGCCTGTGTATTGTGTATTGTGTTTGACTTGATTGTATTTATGTGGAGTACTATCTGATCTGATTGGATAGCCTGTAAACCAAAGCTTTTCACTGTACCTCGGTATACATGACCATAATAAACCTAAACCTAAACATAATAAATTACAGTAACAGATCATAGATTTTCTACAGAAGATGGACACAAAATGCTGGAGTAACTCAGCAGGTTAGGCAGTATCTCTGGAGAAAAACGATAGGGTGATGTTTCAGGTTGGAACCCTTCTCCAGACCTTCCGACCCGACCTGAAACGTCACCTATTCCTTTTCACCAGAGATGCTGTCTGAACCGTTGAGTTACTCCGGCGTTTTGTGTCTGTCTTCGGTATAAACCAGCATCTGCAGTTCCATCCTACACATGCCAGGATAGAGTGGATGTGGAGAGGATGTTTCCACAAGTGGGAGAGTCTTGGACCGGAGGTCATAGCCTCAGAATTAAAGGACATTCCTTTAGGAAAGAGATGAGGAGGAATTTCTGTAGTCAGAGGGCGATGAAACTGTGGAATTCCAACGATCCACCCCTACACTAGGGCCAATTTACAGAAGCCAATTGACCTAGAGAGCTCGTGGAATGTGGGAGTAAGCACTCCTGCCAGCTGGGCCCTGCAGGTTCTGAGGGCCTGGATTGGGTTTCCATGCTGGTAGTCGTTTTCACACTCAGGCAGACTGATCTGACATCCGTGACAGTGGCCTTGGGTACATGAGTTCTTAAGTGACAGGAGCAGAATTAGGCCATTCCACCCATCAAGTCTACTCCACCATTCGATCATGGCTGATCTAATCTTTCCCTCCTAACTCCATTCTCCTGCTTTCTCCCCACAACCCCTGACACCCGTACTAATCAAAAATCTATCTATCTCTGCCTTGAGCATTTCCATTGACTTGTCCTCCACAGCCTCCTACGGCAATAAATTCCACAGATTCAGCACCCTCTGATGAAAGAAATTCCTCCTCGTCTCCTTCCTAAAAGAACGTCCTTCAATTCTGAGGCTATGACCTCTGACTCTCCCACCAGTGGAAACATCCTCTCCACATCCACTCTATCCTTGCCCCAGGTGTACCCCCAGCTGTCTTGGCAGATGACGCCATTGCACCGACCTTTTTTTTGAAAACAAACTTAGTATTCATAAAGTCATATGGTATCGGACGAGAATTAGGCCATTCGGCCCATCAGGTCTACTCCGCTATTCAATCACGGCTGGTCTATCTCTCCTAACCCCATTCTCCTTCCTTCCCCCCATAACCCCTGACACCCGTTCTAATCAAGAATCTAACTATCGCTGCCTTAAAATAATCCTTTGTCTTGACCTCTACAGCCTTCTGTGGCAAAGAATTCCACACATTCAGCACAGAACGACACAAGGAACTGCAGATGTTTTTTGAAGAAGGGTCCCGACCCAAAGCGTTGCCTATCCATGTTCCCCATAGATGCTGCCTGACCTGCTGAGCTACTCCAGCATTTTGTATTTTCCTTGTATTGCTCACTACGGCACTGGAGGAGGCCCATGACTGGAGGACGCCTTCAGCGAACCTATAGGCGGGTCCCAATCGCAGTTCACCTGGTCGAGACCGGATGGTTCAGCCCGGGTCCGGACGGACGTCCTCTTCACGTCGAAGGCCGTCACGGTCAGACACACTAATGTCGCCAGTGATCTTCTCTGACCACTGCCTCCTTCAGGCATCCTGTCACCTACACGACTACCGTACGGCAGGCAGAGGGACATGGAAGTTAAATGCGAAGCTGCTGATCCCCAGAGAACATCAAGGAGCTAAAGAGGGACTAAGCAGCTTGGAGAAATCTGCGTGAAGGCAAATGTAGGTCCCACACAGTCAGAGACAGGTGAACTTATAATGGGAAACAAGGAAATGGCAGAAATTAAACGAGTACTTTGGTTCTGTCTTCACTAAGGAAGACACAAACAATCTCCCGGAAATACCAGGGGGACCGAGGATCTAGTGGGAGGGTGGAACTGAAGGGAGTCCACATTAGTCAGGAAATGGTGTTAGGTAAACTGTTGGGACTGAAGGCAGATAAATCCCCAGGGCCTGATGATCTGCATCCCAAAGTACTCAAGGAGGTGGCCCTAGAAATCGTGGATGCATTGGTGTAAGAAAATAACTGCAGATGCTGGTACAAATCGAAGGTATTTATTCACAAAATGCTGGAGTAACTCAGCAGGTCAGGCAGCATCTCAGGAGAGAAGGAATGGGTGACGTTTCGGGTCGAGATCCTTCTTCAGACTGAAGAAGGGTCTCGACCCGAAACGTCACCCATTCCTTCTCTCCTGAGATGCTGCCTAACCTGCTGAGTTACTCCAGCATTTTGTGGATGCATTGGTGATCATTTTCCAATGTTCTCTCAACTCTGGATCAGTTCCTGTGGACTGGAGGGTAGCCAATGCAACCCCACTTTTTAAGAAAGGAGGGAGAGATAAAACAGGGAATTATAGACCAGTTAGCCTTACATCGGTGGTGGGGAAGATGCTTGAGTCGATTATTAAAGATGTTATAGCAGCGCATTTGGAAAGCAGTGACAGGATCGGTCAAATTCAGCATAGATTTATGAAGGGGAATTCATGCTTGACTAATCTTCTCGAATTTTTTGAGAATGTAACAAGTAGAATGGATCAGGGAGAGCCAGTGGATGTGGTGTATCTGGGCTTTCAAAAAGCCTTTGACAAGGTCCCACACAAGAGATTAGTGTGCAAAATTAGAGTACATGGTATTGGGGGTAGGGTATTGACATGGATAGAGAACTGGTTGGCAGACAGGAAGCAAAGAATAGGAATTAACGGGTCCTTTTCAGAATGGCAGGCATGATTAATGGAGTGCCGCAAGGCTCGGTGCTGGGACCCCAGTTATTTACATATATATTAACGATTTAGACAAGGGAATTAAATGTGACATCTCCAAGTTTGCGGATGACACAAAGCTGGGAGGCAGTGTGAGCTGCGATGAGGATGTTATGAGGCTGTAGGTTGACTTGGATAAGTTGGGTGAGTGAGCAGATGCGTGGCAGATGCAGTATAATGTGGATGAATGTGAAGTTATCCACTTTAGTGGCAAGAACAGGAAGGCAGATTATTATCTGGATGGTGTCAGATTAGGAAAAGGGGAGGTGCCAAGGGACCTGAGTGTGCTTGTACATCAGTCATTGAAAGTAAGCTTACAGGTACAGCAGGCAGTGAAGAAAGCTAATGGCATGTTGGCCTTCATTGCGAGAGCATTTGAGTTTAGGAGCAAGGAGGTACTACTGCAGTTATACAGGTCACTGGTGAGACCGCACCTGGAGTACTGTGTGCAATTGTGGGAGTGCAGCGTAGGTTCACTAGGTTAAATTGTGGGATGGCGGGACTGACATATGATGTAAGAATGGATCAACTGGGCTGGTATTCACTGGAATTTAGAAGGTTGAGAGGGGATCTTATAGAAACTTATAAAATTCTTAAAGGATTGGACAGGGTAGGTGCAGGAAAAATGTTCCCGATGTTGGGGGAGTCCAGAACCAGGGGTCACCGTTTAAGAATAAGGGGTAGGCCATTAAGGACTGAGATGCGGAAAAACTTCTTCACCCAGAGAGTTGTGAATCTGTGGCATTCTCTGCCATAGAAGGCAGTGGAGGCCAATTAACTGGAGGTTTTCAAGAGAGTGTTAGATTCAGCTCTTAGGGCTAAAGGAATCACGGTGTTTGGGGAAAAAGCGGGAACGGGGTACTGATTTTAGATGATCAGCCATGATCATATTGAATGGCGGTGCTGGCTCGAAGTGGCCGAATGGCCTACTCCTGCATCTATTTTTCTATGCTTCTATGTTTCTATACCTAAGCACAATCCCTGATTAGCAAAGTGTACAGAAAGAGTCCACTGCGACCACATTCGAGAGGCGCCAGGTGGGACGAGCCGAGAAACCGTAACCCTCCCAAGGCTGGGGCTGGGGCTAGGGGTGGGACGGGAGACGCCCCTTTGCTTGCAGGAGGGAGCTGCTCTTTGGAGGTTTGGCAAAGCCCATCCACCGAGCAGAGTGCAGGGAGTAGGCTGTACTGCATCTGAACCAGCGCTCCTAATGCTGATATCAGATGGCTGAAATGAGAAGCTGTCAAACTTTCCAGCATAGGCTGCTCTGTTCAGTAAAAAAAGCCATTAAAAAAATCAAAAGAAAATCTCTCATATTCTTATATTAAACCGAGCATTTCTTTTCAGGGGGCTTATTACTTTGTTGGCATGTCTCCCATGATTTATACACTTGGAATCTATTTGTGGAATCCTGCGTCATTAAATTCAATTCAATATGCACACTTAATAGATTAAGTAACTGGCACAGTAATGCAGCCTAATGATGCAACCACGATGGAACTTCCTCAATATTATGACTAATAAGATCACTTCCTGTTTAAGGAGAAAAAATCTTTTGAAGGCTTCAACATATTTCAGTCTGCAATAAAAAAATTAATAACAGTCCCTGCTCAAAAACATATTGCATTTGGTCAAATGAAGACCATTGTGTTCGGGTTTAACATTCCTCCGATTTTATTACAGTCACCACGGTACGAGAACTCAACCCGGATTCTTTACAGTGGGTATTAATGAACAGGGGAGATTTGGAGAAGTTAGACCGTTTGTTTCGGAGTTTGTTAATGCGCTGCGTCGTCTGGCTCATAAAGTTGAACATTTTCCAATCGGTGCGCAGCGCAAACATAATAAAAGTCGACGGCTGCCAAGAAAAGGAAGACGCTGTGAGACATGAGCGGGACTCCTCTATAAATGGCCGTCTATGCCTTCCCTTCACTTGGTAAATGATGGCTGTGGTAGCGGAGATCCTGGGTGAGTGGTCGTCCTAGGTTAGGTTAGATACGACCTTGTCAATGGCAGTAATGCTGACGAGAGGAGACTTAGTCTCCTTGTACAGGAGATGTAGCATCCTCTACAAAGACCTGCCTGCTCCTTAAAGTCACATATATTTGCTTTAAGGTGAGCAGGGCAAAGTTTAAAGGAGATGTGCGGGGCAAGTTTTGTACACTGAGGGTGGTGGGTGCCTGGAACGAGCTGCCTGGGGTGGTGGTTGAAGCAGATACCTTAGCGGCATTTATAAGACTTTTGGATAGGCATGTGGATGTGCAGAGAATGGAGGGATATGGGTTATGTGCAGGTACGTAAGTGATTGACTTGGCAGTATGTTCAGCAAAGACATTTGTAAGATTTGAGGAATTTTCCCTCATTCGGAAAGCAACACCAAAACCAAAGAGCTGCAGTTTGGACATTTTAAACGGGAGACTGGGGCTGATAGCGGAGAAAGGCTGCGGTCAGATTACCAAAGGATGTCACAATCTGTGGGTCCTAAAATGGCCGCAGGACCTCGTGACCAGCCACAAAAAGTAAAAACCTTACAACCCAGTCTCTAGGCTTCTGCAAAGCCACGGCCAGAACAATGGATGGGTATTGGCCATGCAGAAACCTGCGAAACCAGGTCGAAGTCCAGACACTGGGGCGCTGACATCAGCATACTCACAATGCCCCAAGCCGACCTAAACAGTTCATCTCGTTAAGGGGGCACAATAGCCCATAGAAAACTACCTGGTAGGTGATGGGAAACCAGTTAAACTCATCACCTCGCAACGAAATACCAATTAACACCGTCTGGCCATCCCCGGTATCCCCGGACATAAGCGCAGATCAGAGAGAAAACTCATACATATCTTTTAAACAAAGAGATTCCAAGATCTGGCGGGAGATAGGACGGGTCAGAATAGTATAACTGGCCACGACTTTTGGGTTTTCAACTGCGAGAAGAAAACCTGCAAGGAAGGCAAGCAGGCAAGAAAACGGATGCAAGGAAGGCAAGTCAAACGGATGCAGGAGGAAGAAAAGACAGGTAAGAAGAACGGATGCAAGAGAGAGGAACAGGCACGCAACTCGAGAAGAAATACTGCAGCACGAACAGCCAGTAACCCCAGTGATAGCCCCATGGTGAGCATGTACCCCAAATCTGCATATCCTGGACATAGTTTAGTGTAGAGGGGAGGGTGGTTTGAATAAACGTGGGTGTGTAAAGGAATGTGTGTTGGTCAATTTTGCGATGTGTCGTACGTTCCCCATCTTACAGTCGTGTATATGTCTTGTAGAACTGTGTGTGTTTTATGATTCATAGTTATAAGTATTCATGTGATTCGGTATGTGCTTTATAGATATGTCTTATAGAACTGTATAAGTATTCATGGACAATAATCCCAAGCGCTAAATAAAAGCCTTTTTCATTTAAACCCTGGTTTTCAAATCTGGTCTGGTTGAATTTTTCTGCACTATAAACGCTCCTGCATCTAAGTCCAGTGTCTAGAACCGTAGGGGGTGAGTGGGTCGAACCACTCAGGGGGAACCAGTGTGCGCGGCCTGGTCAAGGGATCAGAGCAAGGCACGGGGACCTTAGGTCGGGCGAAAGCTCGGCGCAGAAACCCCTTACACATTGTAGGCTGAAGGGTCTGTTCTTGTGCTGGACTGTTTGTTCTATGTTTATGTTCTATGTTCTGAAAAATTATTAGTTGTAAAATTAGCTCACACTCTTGTGACAACAAGAAGTTTAAGGTATGGATGAGTGAGGTATGGGGACCTGGACAATGGCTAACCCTTGTCCCTGATGGTCCAGGCTGATAGTAGGCAGGAGATACATCCAAAGAAGTAGACGTGACAATAAAAGACCTTTGAAACCTTTGAGACCAGACTCAAGAACAGTTTCTTCCCCTCTTGTTGTCAGACTTCTGAATGGTTCGTCCATAAGCTAGGGTACTGAACCCATTGCGAACATTGGACTTTGTCTATGGAACTGGTGCGCGACTAGGCTTGTATACACTGGAATTCAGAAGGATGAGAGGGGATCTTATCGAAACGTATAAGATTATTAAGGGGTTGGACACGTTAGAGGTAGGAAACATGTTCCCAATGTTGGGGGAGTCCATAACAAGGGGCCACAGTTCAAGAATAAGGGGTAGGCAATTTAGAACGGAGATGAGGAAAACCTTTTTCATTCAGAAAGTTGTGAATCTGTGGAATTCTCTGCCTCGGAAGGCAGCAGAGGCCAATTCTCTGAATGCATTCAAGAGAGAGCTAGATAGAGCTCATTAAGGATAGCGGAGTCAGGGGGTATGGGGAGAAGGCAGGAACGGGGTACTGATTGAGAATGATCAGCCATGATCACATTGAATGGCGGTGCTGGCTCGAAGGGCCAAATGGCCTAATCCTGCCCCTATTGTCTATTGTTTATTGTCTATTGATGCTGAGAACATATTCTGCACTCTGTATCTTCCCCTTTGCTTCATCTATTTTTCTTGAGTTTGACATGATTGCATTTATGTACAGTGCTACCTGATCTGCTTGGAGAGCATGCAAAAAAAAGCTTTTCACTGTGCCCTGGTGCCCGTGGCAATAATAAACCTCAGTCTAGATACAGTGATGAGTTCTGCAAACCCCAATCAGTCAGGCCAATAGTAGATATGATTGTGGCACGACTGACCCTGTAGACCATTGATAAGGTGTGAGGCTGCTTATAATAATAATAATAATAATTCATTTATTTTATATAGCGCCTTATCGGGTGCTCAAAGCGCTTTACAAAAACAATCTACATAAAAACAAACAGACAAACTATCCTAACGGAAAAGCGGCGAATAAACAACGCCAGCGTCCTCTCACGCCAGGGCAGTAGACAACAAAAAGCACAGGACACACAGATACAATTTTTACACAAACAGCCATCACAGTGATTGCTCTAGGCACACCCTCACTGTGATGGAAGGCAAAGTCTTATCTCCTCCTCATTCTTCTCCCGTGGTGCCACGAGGTGATCGAGGCTCCCAACTTTTTGAAGCCCCCACCGGGCGACGGAAAGTCCCAGGGCCGAGCCGAGCAGGCCGATGAAAGTCCTGAGCCCCCACCGGGCGATGGAAAGTCCCAGGGCCGAGCCGAGCCGAGCAGGCCGATGAAAGTCCTGAGCCCCCACCGGGCGATGGAAAGTGCTGCGGCCGAGCCACGCAGGGTGATGAAGGGCCTGCGAGCGGGTCGATCGTACCTCGCGCTTCGGGGCGGTCGAAGCTGCTATGGCTGGAGCTCCCAAAAACCGGTCGCCAGCCAGGGACCTGCGAGCTCCCGATGTTGCGGTCTGCAGGGCCCACGGCCGAAGCCTCCGAGATGGTAAGTCCAGGCCCTGCGACCGGAGTCTTCAAGGTCGATCCCAGCTGGAGGCCGCCGACTCCACGATGTTAGGCCGTAGCGCGAACGGAGATACGACACGGTAAAGGTCGCATCTCCGTTGAGGAAGAGATTAGAAAAAAAGGTTTCCCCCAACCCCCCCCACCACCCCCCCACATACACAGAGTTAAAAATAGAACAAAACGTACATTAAACGATGACAATTGACAAAAAACAAAAAAAAGACAGAGAGACTGCCGGTGAACCGCAGCTGCAGAACACAGCCACGCCCCTACTATTGGTAGGCTGCTTTGGAAGGCTGGATTGCATGGGATCCTGGAAGAGCTAGTCAACTGGATAGAGAATTGGCTTGATGGAAGAAAACAGAGGGTGATGATGGAAGGTAGTTTTTCAAAATAGAAGGCCTGTCACCAGTGGTGTCCCTCAAGGACGACTGCTGGGCCCATTGCTCTTACTGGATTCTATCAACAACTTGGATGAGAATATGCAAGGCATGATTAATTAGTTTGCAGATGACACTAACGTGGATGGTATCATAGATAGCAAAAACAGTTATCAAAAATTACAACAGGATTTTGAGCAGTGGGGCAAGTGGGGGCAATGCAGATTAGTGTGAGGTGTTGTATCTTGGGAAGTCTAACCAGTGAAGGGCCTACACAGTGAATGGCAGGGCTCTGGGGAGTGTTGTAGAGCAGAGGGCTCTACGTACATAGTTCCTTGACACGTGCAGGTACATAGTTCCTTGAAAGTGGCATCACAGACAGATAGGGTGGTCAAGGAGGCTTTTGGCACATTGGCCTACATCAGTCAGGTGTTGTGTATAAAAGTTGAGATGTTATGTTACAGTTATGACAGACATTGGCGAGGCCACATTTGGAGTATTGTATTTAGTTTTAGTCACCTTGCCAACGGATTGATGTTTTTAACCTGGAAAGAGTGCAGAGAAGAATTACAAGGATGTTTCAAGGACTTGAGGGGCTGAGCTAAAGAGAGAGGTTGGGAAGGTTAGGACTATATTTCTCAGAGTGCAGGAGGATGAATGGTGATGTTACAGAGGTGTTTAAGATCATGAGGGGAATAGACAATAGACAATAGACAATAGGTGCAGGAGGAGGCCATTCGGCCCTTCGAGCCAGCACTGCCATTCAATGTGATCATGGCTGATCATTCTCAATCAGTACCCCGTTCCTGCCTTCTCCCCATACCCCCTGACTCCGCTATCCTTAAGAGCTCTATTCACCTCTCTCTTAAATGCATTCAGAGAATTGGCCTCCACTACCTTCTGAGGCAGAGAATTCCATAGATTCACAACTCTCTGACTGAAAAAGTTTTTCCTCATCTCAGTTCTAAATGGCCTACCCCTTATTCTTAAACTGTGGCCCCTTGTTCTGGACTCCCCCAACATTGGGAACATGTTTCCTGCCTCTAACGTGTCCAACCCCCTAATAATCTTATACGTTTCGAATAGATAGAATGCTGTCTTTTTTTTACCCAGAGTAGGGGAATCAAAAACCAGAGGACATAGGGTTAAGGTGAGAGTAGAAATATTTAATAGGAACCTGAGGGACATCTTTTTCAAATGAGCTGCCAGAGGAGGTAGTTGAGGCAGCGACTATAACAAAATTTAAAAGACATTTAGACAGGTACATGGTTAGGAAAGGTTTAGCAGGATAAGGGCCAAACCCAGATAGATTGGATTAGTGTAGGTTTGCATGGGCGAGTTGGGCCGAAGGGCCTGTTTCTGTGCTGCATGACTCTATGGCAGGACTGGGGTCCAAAATGCAGGAAACTGCTTTAGAAATGTTTTAATGGTGGGAATGACAGCATGGCACAGCATTGCACGCTAACCGAACACTGCACAAATCCCATGCAGATCGAAATCTACAGTTACAAGATCCCAGAGCAGTATTGGAGATTTCTAATGGTAACAAGGTGCAGTGCCAGTTTGCTGATTCATGGATCTCGTGCAAGATCTCACGATTGTCAGATGGAGCCGAGCACTGCAACTTCAGCAGCCAGGAATTAAATAGGGACACAGTAATATAACTAAAACTATCACACTGTTTAACCAACATTTGGTCAAGTACATGGTTTAGGGGTTTATGGAGCAAACACAGTCAGGTGGGACTAGTGTAGATAGAAACATAGAAACATAGAAAATAGGTGCAGGAGGAGGCCATTTGGCCCTTCGAGCCAGCACCGCAATTCATTGTGATCATGGCTAATCATCTGCAATCAGTAACCCGTGCCTGCCTTCTCCCCATACCCCCTGTTTCTGCTAGCCCCTAGAGCTCTATCGAACTCTCTTTTAAATTCATCTAGTGAATTGGCATCGACTGCCATCTGTGGCAGAGAATTCCACAAATTCACAAATCTCTGGGTGAAAAAGTTTTTTTTCATCTCAGTTTTAATTGGCCTCCCCTTTATTCTTAGACTGTGGCCCCCGGTTCTGGACTCCCCCAACATTGGGAACATTTTTCCTGCATCTAGCTTGTCCAGTCCTTTTATAATTTTATATGTTTCTATAAGATCCCCTCTCATCCTTCTGAACTCCAGTGAATACAAGCCCAATCTTTCCAATCTTTCCTCATATGACAGTCCCGCCAACACGGGGATTAACCTCGTGAACCTCCGCTGCACTGCCTCAATAGCAAGGATGGTCTTCCTCAAATTAGGAGACCAAAACTGCACACAATACTCCAGATGTGTTCTCACCAGGGCCCTGTACAACTGCAGAAGGACCTCTTTATTCCTGTACTCAAATCCTCTCGTTATGAAGGATAATATGCCATTAGCTTTCTTCACTGCCTGCTGTACCTGCATGTTTACTTTCAGTGACTGGTGTACAAGGACACCCAGGTCTTGTTCCACTTCCCTTATTCCTAATCTGACACCATTGAGACAATAATCTGCTTCCTTGTTCTTGCCGCCAAAGTGGGATAACGTCAAATTTATCTACATTATACTGCATCTGCCATGCATCTGCCCACTCACTCAACCTGTCCAAGTCACCCTGCAACCTGATGGGACATGTTCATCATTGTGGGCAAGTTGGGCCGAATGGCCTGCTTCCATGCCTCTATGACTCTATGATTCTATAAGGAAGACAAGCTGTGGTGAAAGGTCAAGCACCTGAAACAATGGGAAAAAATAACACAGAATGCTGGAGTAACCCAACAGGTCAGGCAGCTTCCCTGGAGAGCATGGATAGGTGACGTTTTAGGTCGGGACCCTCGTTCAGACTAGACTGCAGACGAAAAAGAGACCTGACCCACTGAGTTACTCCAGCACCTTGTGTCTTTATTTGTAAACCGGCATCTGAGATTTCTTGTTTCTACCTGAAATTTTGCCTCAGTTTCTCACTCCACTCATGCTGCCTGATCTTATGTGTAATTACGGCGTTTTCTGTATTTGTTCCAAAGCAGCACTCTTCCTGTTACTGGAGATTGCTGCTGTTTAAAGAATGGATGCTGCTACAATGGGAGCCAAACTCTGGATCTAGGATTCAACACCCCCTCTGAAACTAGACCCTTGACTTCTTGACTCATAGACTGCATCAGTAGAGATGGGCCACAAAACATACCTCCATGATAACTCCGAACACCATGCCCTGCAAGAATGCCTTGGCCTTTACTGTGCTCCCTACACACTTACTACTGTGTGGTCAGATTCTGTTTTAGCTCCACTTGCAAGTTTGCAGATGATACCACCATGGTGGGCCGGATCTCAAACAATGACGAGACGTAGTACGGGAAGGAGATAGAGAGATCAGTAAGATGGCGTCAAAACAACAACCTCTCCCTCAATGTCATCAAAACAAAGGAGCTAGTCACTGACTTCAGGAAGCAGAGTGTTTGCATCAATGGTGCTGATGGGAGATAGTCGAGAGCTTTACATGCCTGATGTAAATAAGATGTCCTCGTTCTTCAGGAAACAGGGCTTCCCCTCTTCCATTATAGATGAGGCTCTCACTAGGGTCTCTTCTACATCCCGCAGCTCCGCTCTTGCCCCCCCTCCCCCCATTCGTACCAAGGACAGAATCCCCCTCGTCCTCACCTTCCACCCCACCAGCCAGCGAATCCAACAAATCATCCGCCAACATTTCCGTCACCTACAACGGGACCCCACCACTGGCCACATCTTCCCATCCCCTCCCCTTTCTGCGTTCTGCAGAGACCGTTCCCTCCGTAACTCCCTGTTCCACTCGTCCCTTCCTACCCAAACCACCCCAACCCCGGGCACTTTCCCCTGCAACCGCAGGAGATGCAACACCTGTCCCTTTACCTCCCCTCTCAACTCCATCCAAGGACCCAAACAGTCTTTCCAGGTGAGACAGAGGTTCACCTGCACCTCCTCCAACCTCATCTATTGCATCCGCTGCTCTAGATGCCAACTTCTTTACATCGGCGAAACCAAACACAGGCTTGGCGATCGTTTCGCACAACACCTTCGCTCAGTCCGCCTTAACCAACCTGATCTCCTGGTGGCTGAGCACTTCAACTCCCCCTCCCACTCCCAGGCTGACCTTTCTGTCATGGGCCTCCTCCAGTGCCATAGTGAAGCCCACCGGAAATTGGAGGAACAGCACCTCATATTTCGCTTGGGCAGCTTGCAGCCCAGCGGTATGAACATTGACTTCTCCAACTTTAGATAGTTCCTCTGTTCCTCTCTTCCCCTCCCCCTTCCCAGTTCTCCCTCTATCTTCCTGTCTCCACCTATATCCTTCCTTTGTCCCGCCCCCCTGACATCAGTCTGAACAAGGGTCGCGACCCGAAACGTCACCCATTCCTTCTCTCCTGAGATGCTGCCTGACCTGCTGAGTTACTCCAGCATTTTGTGAATAAATACCTTCGATTTGTACCAGCATCTGCAGTTATTTTCTTACATTACATGCCTGGACCTGGTCCAACCCCATCATACGACCATGAAAACACACTTTACTTCCTCAGAAGTGTAAGGAAGATATAGGAGCCTGAAAACGGTGATGTCCAGTTTTTGTAGCAGCTTCATCCCTACAGCCAACAGGCGATTAAACACAACAACCTCCAAATGGGCTCCAAACTTTATAGACTTAGTTTCGTTTAGAGATACAGCACGGAAACAGGCCCTTCGGCCCACTGAGTCCGCACCGACCAGCGATCCCCGCACATTAACACCACACTCCACGCACTAGGGACAATTTACACTCGTTCCAAGCCAATTAACCTACAAACCTGTACGTCTTTGGAAAGTGGGAGGAAACCGAAGATTTCGAAGAAAACCCGCACAGGTCACAGGGAGAACGTACAAACTCCGTACAGGCAGCACCCATTGCCAGGATCGAACGCAGGTCTCTGGCGCGGTAAGGCAGCAACTCTGCCGCTGCACCACTGTGCCGCCCCAATTTGGACCTTGGTCAAGAGGGCTGGCAAACACAGATGGTCGATAGGCTGAGAGTGATGATAGAGTCAGAGACCTGGGTCTCATCCGCTGAAGTTTATTTTTCAAATGATGTTGCCAACTACCTTTCGAAGACTTACGTCCTAATTCTATTTCATTGACATTAACCACCCCAAAATAATAAAAACGACCCGAGATTTTAAAGCAGCTATTTTACTATTTTGTCATAATGTAGACTTGGCCAAGTAACATTTCAAATTCCACTGCTTTGGAATGCATTGCGGATATACAAAGTCAATGGCTCAATGTCAAGTCAAGTCAAGTCAATTTTATTTGTATAGCACATTTAAAAACAACCCACGTTGACCAAAGTGCTGTACATCTGATTAGGTACTAAGGAAAAAATGAAACATACAGTAGCACACAAACATATCAGCACATACAAAACAGTTCACAGCGCCTCCTCAATGAGCCTCAAACGCTAGGGAGTAGAAATAGGTTTTGAGCCTGGACTTAAAGGAGTCGATGGAGGGGGCAGTTCTGATGGGGAGAGGGATGCTGTTCCACAGTCTAGGAGCTGTAACCGCAAAAGCGCGGTCACCCCTGAGCTTAAGCCTAGACCGTGGGATAGTGAGTAGCCCCAAGTCGGCCGACCTGAGGGACCTGGAGTTAGAGAGGTGGGTTAGAATTTTTTTGATGTAGGTGGGGGAATGTCCATTTAGGGCTTTATATGTGAATAGGAGGAGCTTGAAGTTGATTCTGTACCGTACGGGGAGCAGTATCAATGGTTCTTTATTGTCACGTATGCACAGCACAGTGAAATTCTTCTGCATGACCCACAAATGCACAGTCGTCATATTTTGGTGCTATTTACTAAGAAAAAGTTTGAAGTCCAAGTCCAGTATTTACATGCTGGAAGTGCTGGAGCGCCTCCGATCCAGGTAAGCCCAGGAAAGCCCCAGGCTGCTGCAGACCCGTGACCCAACGTCCCTCTCCTCGCCCGACCGCCCCTGTGCCCCAGTTGAGTATAGGAGCAAAGAGGTCCTTCTGCAGTTGTACAGGGCCCTAGTGAGACCGCACCTGGAGTACTGTGTGCAGTTTTGGTCTCCAAATTTGAGGAAGGATATTCTTGCTATTGAGGGCGTGCAGCGTAGGTTTACTAGGTTAATTCCCGGAATGGCGGGACTGTCATATGTTGAAAGACTGGAGCGACTAGGCTTGTATACACTGGAATTTAGAAGGATGAGAGGGGATCTTATCGAAACGTATAAGATTATTAAGGGGTTGGACACGTTAGAGGCAGGAAACATGTTCCCAATGTTGGGGGAGTCCAAAACCAGGGGCCACAGTTTAAGAATAAGGGGTAGGCCATTTAGAACAGAGATGAGGATAAACATTTTCAGTCAGAGAGTTGTGAATCTGTGGAATTCTCTGCCTCAGAAGGCAGTGGAGGCCAATTCTCTGAATGCATTCAAGAGAGAGCTAGATAGAGCTCTTAAGGATAGCAGAGTCAGGGGGTATGGGGAGAAGGCAGGAACGGGGTACTGATTGAGAATGATCAGCCATGATCACATTGAATGGCGGTGCTGGCTCGAAGGGCCGAATGGCCTCCTCCGGCACCTATTGTCTATTGTCTATTGTGTCCCGGGGATGCCTCCTGCAGCCGACCCTGAAGGTGCTGGAGACATTACTCCGGTCCCACTCCTACCAGCGGCTCCCTCCTCCTTGGCTCTCCGGTCTTCTGTGCGTACGAGCTTCCCCCTGCAGGCTGCGGCCCGCCGGGTCTTTGTTCTCGGCTGTCGCCGAGTCTTAGTCTGCTTTGTAAAGTCGCCATGTAAATGCAGCTTAGTTTTATTATTACATATCTTCCAAATCAGGGGGCGACACTGTGGCGCAGTGGTAGAGTTGCTGCCTTACAGCACCAGAGACCCTGGTTCCATCCTGACTACGGGCGCTGTCTGTACGGAGTTTGTACATTCTCCCCGCGACCGCGTGGGTTTTCTCCGGGTGCTCCGGTTTCCTCCCACACTCCAAAGACGTGCAGGTTTGGAAGTTAATTGGCTTTGGTAAAATTGTAAATTGTCCCTAGTGTGTGTAGGATAGCATCAGTGTACTATTGACTTTGTACTAGTACTATGTACTAGTGAACATTGACTTCTCCAACTTTAGGTAGTTCCTCTGTCCCTCTCTTCCCCTCCCCCTTCCCAGACCTCCCACTGTCTTCCTGTCTCCACCTGTATCCTTCCTTTGTCCCGCCCCCCTGACATCAGTCTGAAGAAGGGTCTCGACCCGAAACGTCACCCATTCCTTCTCTCCTGAGATGCTGCCTGACCCGCTGAGTTACTCCAGCATTTTGTGAATAAATACCTTAGTGTACTGCTGGTCGGCGCGAACACGGTGGGCCGAAGGGCCTGTTTTCACACTGTATCTCCAAACTAAACTGAACTAAGCTAATCAGATGAATGGCTGGGCCTGCCTGTTAATGTTCCAAATTTGCTGTATAAATGTTGAACGTACTGTGTGAGGCATTATTGACTAATGTGTCGGGTGCTGACTGTTATATTGTAGATTTAATTAGCTCTGTGGTACCAAAAAAATGAATAAATAATCAATGAAGTGATTATAAAAACACAGTATGCTATTATTAAAGGAAAGTTTTAAATGGCAAAAGATGAAGTCCCAATGAGACCTGCACCTGGATCATGTAATTTTGCAGATTAGCACATTAGCACTCCTTCAAAAAATGTGCTTGCAATCTTCTCCCAAAGCCTTTTCCTTTTTACGACCAACCATTTGGATTTCCAGACTGGTCCACAAACTCCACATGTTCAGACACTATTACTGGGAAACAATAAAGGTTGTGTTGTGAACATGTTAGCTACTTAGACCCTGCTTTGGCTCCAGCCATTGTGTTGGTGCCAGAGAATATAAGTCAGTCTTTTGCCTGGTCATTGTCGACAAGCCATTGCCTCTGCAAAACTGTGACTTCGTTTTTTACTCTACCAGAGGAAAACTAAACCATTTTCTATACTCTCTCTCTCTCTCTCTCTCTCTCTCTCTCTCTCTCTCTCTCTCTCTCTCTCTCTCTCTCTCCATATATATATATATATATCTATATATATATATATATATACATGTAGGAAAAAAACTGCAGATACTGGTTTCAATCGAAGGTAGACACAAAATACTGGAGTAACTCAGCGGGTCAGGCAGCATCTCAGGAGACAGGGAATGGGTGACATTTCGGGTCGAGACCCTTCTTCAGACTCTGAAGAAGTTTCTGTCTGAAGAAGGGTCTCGACCCAAAACGTCACCCATTCCTTCTCTCCCAAGATGCTGCCTGACCCGCTGAGTTACTCCAGCATTTTGTGTCTACCTTATATATCTATATGTAGATAGATAGATATAAATCATACACTCTCTCTCTCTCTCTCCCCCCCTCTCTCGTCCTCTCTCTCTCTCTCCCTCTTTCTATCTCTCTCTCTCCCTCGCTCTCTCCCCCTCTCTCTCCCCCTCCCTCTCACCTTCCCTCTCTCACTCCATCTCTCTCCCACTCTACTTCCCTCTTTCTCTCTCTCTCTCTCCATCGTACAATCTACCTACCCTCATATAATCTCTATTATCATATTATTCTCTCTCTCTCTCTCTCTCTCTCTCTCTCTCTCTCTCTCTCTCTCTCTCCTCTCTCTCTCTCTCTCTCTCTCTCTCTCTCTCTCTCTCTCTCTCTCTCTCTCTCTCTCTCTCTCTCTCTTTCCTCTCTCTCTCTCTCTCTCTCTCTCTCTCTCTCTCTCTCTCTCTCTCTCTCTCTCTCTCTCCCTCTACCTCCCCTCTCTCACTCTCTCCCCTACCCCTCTCTCTCTCTCTCCCTCTTCTCCCATCCCCCCGCCCCCCCATCCCTTCCGTCCCTTTATTCTGTTTTTGTCCCATCCAAACCTTACTGGGATATATGTGGATCTGACACTCTCCCCATCTTTTTACATCAGAAACTGTCTGTTATACTAAACTGTACCTGGATGACAGGGTGAAGTGGATCAAATCTGTGTTCAGCTTTGCACAATGTTGCTGAAATGTGAAACAATCCACTGTGTTATGATTCACTCGAAGGAAACCAAGTGAAACATGCCTCGTGACTTCAAAAGGAGTTTATTTTTGTAAAGGTTTTGCGCAGATTTTCATTGTTTTCATAGTCATTATGAATCCTTCAAACTTGTATTGGATATGCAAGACTGTCTAACTGTATGCATTTTGAGTTCAGTGATAGACTCAAAAAGTTGGAGTAACTAGGCGGGGGACAGGTAGCATCTCTGGAGAAATTTTGAGTCCAGAACCAGGGGCCACAGTTTAAGAATAAGGGGTAGGCCATTTAGAACTGAGATGAGGAAAAACTTTTTCAGTCAGAGAGTTGTGAATCTGTGGAATTCCCAGCCTCAGAAGGCAGTGGAGGCCAGTTCTCTGAATGCATTCAAGAGAGAGCTAGATAGAGCTCTTAAGGATAGCGGAGTCAGGGGGTATGGGGAGGAGGCATGAATGGGGTACTGATTGAGAATGATCAGCCATGATCATATTGAATGGCGGTGCTGGCTCGAAGGGCCGAATGGCCTCCTCTTGCATCTATTGTCTATTGTCTAATTTCTGAGTCATAGGAGTATTCAGCACAGATACATCACATAGAGGTTCACAGCACAGATACATCACATAGAGGTGTACAACACAGATACATCAGAATCAGAATCAGAATTACCTTTATTGTCACCCAAAAAAAACAAGTCTTTTGGACAAGAGTTCGTCACCCACAGTCCAACAATAACAGCAATAAAATAAGCAATAACATACACAACCACAAATCAACACAAAACAAAAAAGAAACATCCATCACAGTGAGTCTCCTCCAGTCCCCTCCTCACTGTGATGGAAGACCAGAATGTATTTTCTCTTCCCCTGCCATACGGCGGTGTACAGCACAACCAGAGAGCAGTGCCTCTTTGGTGACCCTGGGACTATCCTTGATCAGACTTTGCTGGCTTTACCTTGCACTAAATGTTATTCCCTTGTCATGTATTTATTGACTGTAAATGGAGCGATTGGAATCATGTATAGTCTTTCTGCTGACTGGTTAGCACGCAAGAAAAAGCTAATTAACTGTACCTCGGTACACGTGACAATAAACTAAACTGAACACAGAATCAGGCCCTTCAGCCCAACTTGACCACTTGACCAGCCCAACACCGAGATGCCCCAACCAAGCTAATCCTATTTGCCAGCATTGGGTCCATATCCTTCTAAACCTTTCTTGTCCATTTACCTGTCTAAATGCCTTCTACAAATTGTTATTGCCTGCCTCATGTTTGTACCTGCCTCAACTACTTCCTCTGGCTACTCTTTCCATACGCCCACCACACTCTGCGTGAAAACATTGCCCCTCGGGTTCCTATGAAATCTTTCCCCTCTCATCTTAAATCTAGGCTCTCTAGTTCTTGATTCCCCTACCCTGGGGAAAAGACTCTGTGCTCCCCTCATGATTTTATACAACTCTATGGGATCACCCCTCATCCTCCAGCGCTCCAAAGAATAATGTCCCAGCCTGCCCATTCTCTCCCTCCAGCTCAGACCCTTGAATCCTGGCAACATCCTAATTTTATCCTTCTCTGTTCCCTTTGCAGCTTAAAAGCTGAGAGGACAATAAGAAGGCGTGATTGTTTCTATTTCATACTAAAGATAATATGTAATATAAAGAAAAAACATATTTCCAAAGATGGAAATGTCAAAGACTGGAGGGCACAACTTTAAAATGAGATGGGCAAAGATTAAAGGAGATGTGCAGGGCACGTTTTGTGACTCTGACTGGTGGATGTCTGGATTGCACTGCCAAGGTAGTGGTGAACGACAATTAAGAGGTTTTTAGATAAGCACCTGGATGTACTGGGCATGGAGGGGTGTGGATCACATTGGGGCAGAGGAGATCAGTTTAACGGCATGATGTTTGGCATGGATGTTGTGGGACAAAGAGCCTGTTCCTGTGCTGCACTGTTCTGTGTTCCATGTTCTATGTTCTAAAACAAAGTTCACAATTGACAAAGTCGCCGATGGGATTGCAAGCTCACAGCTGGGAATTGTAACAAATAAGCTCTAAAACATGGGGTCACTGGTTTTAGTCTTTTTGCACTATTATTGTTTGTTTGGTTTATATGTATGTATGTATGTATGTATGTATGTATGTATGTATGCATGCATGTATGTATGTATGTGTGTATGTATGTATGTATGCATGTATGTTTTGTTTTATTTTTAATTCTGTGTATGTGGGGGGGTTGGGGGAAACCTTTTTTTCAATCTCCTCCTCAACGGAGATACGACCTTTACCGTGTCGTATCTCCGTTCGCGCTACGGCCTAACATCGTGGAGTCGGCGGCCTCCAGCTGGGATCGACCTCGAAGACTCCGGTCGCAGGGCCTAGACTTACCATCTCGGAGGCTTCGGCCGTGGGCCCTGCAGACCGCAACATCAGGAGCTCGCAGGTCCCTGGCTGGCGACCGGCTTTTGGGAGCTCCAGCCGTAGCAGCTTCGACCGCCCCGAAACGCGAGGTAAGATCAACCCGCCCGCAGGCCCTTCATCGCCCTGCGTGGCTCGGCCGCAGCACTTTACATCGCCCGGTGGGGGCTCAGGACTCTCATCGCCCTGCGTGGCTCGGCCGCGGCACTTTACATCGCCCGGTGGGGGCACAGGACTTTCATCGCCCTGCGTGGCTCGGCCCTGGGACTTTACATCGCCCGGTGGGGGCTTCAAGGGGTTGGGAGCCTCGACTGCCTCGTGGCGCCACGGGAGAAGAATGAGGAGGAGATAAGACTTTGCCTTCCATCACAGTGAGGGTATGCCTGGAGCAATCACTGTGATGGCTGTTTTGTGTAAAAAATTGTATCTGTGTGTCTTGTGCTTTTTGATGTCTGCTGCCGGACCCTGACGTGAGAGGACGCTGGCGTTGAGTATTCGCCGCTTTTCCGTCAGGATAGTTTGTCTGTTTGTTTCTATGTTAAATGTATTTGTAAAGCGCTTTGAGCATGTGATAAGGCGCTATATAAAATAAATATATTATTATTATTATTATTATTATGTATGTATGTATGTATGTGTGTATGTATGTATGTATGTATGTAGACATGAAATGCTGGAGTAACTCAGTGGGTCAGGCAGCATCTCAGGAGAGAAGGAATGGGTAACGTTTCGGGTCGAGACCCTTCTTCAGACTGATTCTTCAGACAGGTCTCGACCCAAAACGTCACCCATTCCTTCTCTCCCGAAATGCTGCCTGACCTGCAGAGTTACTCCAGCATTTTGTGAATAAATCGATTTGTACCAGCATCTGCAGTTATTTTCTTATACTAGGTAGGTATGTATGTATGTATGTATGTATGTATGTATGTATGTATGTATGTATGTATGTATGTATGTATGTATGTATGTATGTATGTATGTATGTATGTATGTATGTATGTATGTATGTATGTATGTATGTATGTATGTTTGTATGTATGTATGTATGTATGTATGTATGTATGTATGTAGGTATGTATGTATGTATGTATGTATGTATGTATGTATGTATGTATGTATGTATGTATGTATGTATGTATGTATGTATGTATGTATGTATGTATGTATGTATGTATGTATGTGGGTATGTATGTGGGTATGTATGTATGTATGTTTGTATGTATGTATGTATGTTTGAATGTACACATAATTGTTACGTGACCCAAGGTACAATGAAAAACTTTTGTTACGTGCTAACCAGTCAATGAAAATACAATGCATGATTATAATTGAGCAAATGTATTATATTTTTTAATATTAATATATATATACATATATTAATTTATATATATATATATATATACTGAACCTTTCATTTATTATAAGAAAATAACTGCAGATGCTGGTACAAATCGATTTATTCACAAAATGCTGGAGTAACTCAGCAGGTCAGGCAACATCTCGGGAGAGAAGGAATGGGTGACGTTTCGGGTCGAGACCCTTCTTCAGACCCTTCTTTCATTTATTATATAGTTTACATATTCTGTTGTGCTGCTGCAAGTAATGATTTCATTGTTTTGTTTAGGACATACGACAATAACACACTCTTGACTCTCGACTTGACTCTTATTCGCCTGAGTGACCTCTTCTCATGCCAGCCACAAACCAAGAAGCTCAGCCCTGTGTGCAGTCTCTTTGGTATCTTTGGTCCCAGCATCAATTGCACTCAGTCTCTCTGCAACTTCAGCACAGGACTCCAGTCAGTCTCCCTGCTCCCAGTCTCCCTGCTCATGAACAGGTCAGCGCACAACCCATAGCTTGTCGCCATATTCTGCAGACAGGGCTCAGTGCTAAGTCCACCATTGTTTACTATCTATATTGACTATTTGGATGACAATGTCGTTAACATCGTTAGTAAACATGCAGGTACAGCAGGCAGTGAAGAAAGCTAATGGCACGTTGGCCTTCATAACGAGAGGATTTGAGTATAGGAATAAAGAGGTCCTTCTGCAATTGTACAGGGCCCTGGTGAGACCGCATCTGGTGTATTGTGTGCAGTTTTGGTCTCCTAATTTGAGGAAGGACATCCTTGCTATTGAGGCAGTGCAGCGTAGGTTCACGAGATTAATCCCCAGGATGGCGGGACTGTTAAATGAGGAAAGTTTGGAAAGACTGGGCTTGTATTCACTGGAATTTAGAAGGATGAGAGGGGATCTTATAGAAACGTATAAAATTATAAAAGGACTGGATGCAGGAAAAATGGTCTCAATGTTGGGGGAGTCCAGAACTAGGGGCCACAGTCTAAGAATAAAGGGGAGGCCATTTAAAACTGAGGTGAGAAAAAACTTTTTCACCCAGAGAGTTGTGAATTTGTGGAATTCTCTGCCACAAAGGGCAGTGGAGGCCAATTCACTGGTTGAATTTAAAAGAGAGTTAGATAGAGCTCTAGGGGCTAAAGGATATGGGGAGAAGGCAGGCATGCATTACTAATTGTGGATGATCAGCCATGATCACAATGAATGGCGGTGCTGGCTCGAAGGGCCAAATGGCCTCATCCTGCACCTATTTTGTATGTTTTCATGTAAATTTGAAGATCAGAGCAAAATTGGTTGTACAGTGGACCGTGAGGAAGGATATCTAAGTTTACAATAGGGGTCTACATCAGTTGGGAAGGTGGGCCAAGGAATGGCAAATGCAATTTAACTCTGACAACTGTGAGGTGTTGCACTTTGTTATGATAAACCAGGCCAGGACTTTCACAGAACATGGTGGAGGCCGAGAACAGAGGGAACAGGAAGTACAGGTGCATGATCCCCTGAAAGTAGCTGGTCAGCTGCTCAGGATGGGCAGGAGGTGTTGCACAAACATCCCTTCATTAAGAATGGGAATTAAGTCCAATGTTGGGACATCATGATGCAGTGCATAGGTTCAGAAGTTCATGTTATAGGAGCAGAATCAGGCCATTCGGTCCATCAAGTCTACTCCGCCTTTCAATTGCGGCTGATCTATCTTTCCCTCTCAACCCCATTCTCCTGCCTTCTCCCCATAACCACTGACACCCTTATTAATCAAAAAAACGGTCAACCTCTGCTTCAAACATACACAACGACTTGGCCTCCACAGAAATCTGTGGCAAACAATTCCACAGATTCACCACACTCTGACTAAAGACATTCCTCCACATCTCCTTTTTAAATACAAGTCCTTTTATTCTGAGGCTATGGCCTCTGGTCCTAGACTCTCCCACTAGTGGAAATATCCTCTCCACATCCACTCTACCCAGGGCTTTCACTATTCAGTAAGTTTGAATAAGGTCCCCCCCCCCCCCACAGCTGTATGTCCTACAAGTCAACCCAGAGAGTTGTGAATTTGTGGAATTCTCTGCCACAGAAGGCAGTGGAGGCCAATTCACTGGATGAATTTGAGAGTTAGATAGAGCTCTTAGGGGCTAGCGGAATCACGGGATATGGGGAGAAGGCAGGCACAGTTTACTGATCGTGGATGATCAGCCATGATCACAATGAATGGCAGTGGTGGCTCGAAGGGCTAAATGGCCTCCTCCTGCACCTATTTTCTATGTTTCTAAGCCGTATAAGTTGAGTTATACAAGTGGTTGGTGAGACCGCACCTGGAGTACTTTATGCCGTTCTGGTCACCGAGCTGTCGGAATGATGTCATTAAGTTGGAAAAGGTGCAGGAGAGATTCACCAGGATGTTTCGTGGACTTACGAGTTTATGTTATGGGGAGAGACTGGAGAGTCTGGGAATTTTTCGTTGGCACACATAGGAGGCTGAGGTGAGACCTTATTGAAGAATAGAAAATCTTGAGGGGCATGGATGAAGTGAATACTCACACTCTTTTATTCCCCAGAGTAGAGGATTAGAAAACTAGGGGGCATATACTTAAAGAGGAAGAGCTTTAAGAGGGACTTCATGGGCAATCGTTTAAGTGTAGTTTGTATCTGGAATAAGTTACTTGAGGAAGCTACAAAAGTGGATACAATTAAGACTTTCAAAAGACATTTGGACAGATAAATGGATAGGAATTATTGAGATGGATTTGGGCCAAATGCAGGCAAACGGGACAAGCCCAGAATGCAAACTTGGTCAGCATGAACAAGTTGGGCTGAAGGACCGGTTTCCGTGCTATGTAGCTCTATGACTAAGTCTATTACTCAGGTTCCAGTGAATACTACTCATCTGCAGCAGACCCAAACACGCTCAACTTTATTCTGCAACCAAGATCTCTGCTGTCTAGAAAACCAAGCAGAAGCCAAGTTTGTATCACAGCAGAACCTCCCATGTAATTGTCTACCCAGGCATTACCTCAGGGCGGCACGGTGGCGCAGCGGTAGAGTTGCTGCCTTACAGCGAATGCAGCGCCGGAGACCCGGGTTCGATCCCGACTACAGGTGCTGTCTGTACGGAGTTTGTACGTTCTCCCCGTGACCTGCATGGCTTTTCTCCGAGATCTTCGGTTTCCTCCCACACTCCAAAGACGTACAGGTTTCTAGGTAAATTGGCTTGGTAAATGTAAAAATTGTCCATAGTGGGTGTAGGATAGAGTTAATATGCAGGGATCGCTGGTCAGTGTGGGCCCGGTGGGCCGAAGGGCCTGTTTCCGCACAGTATCTCTAAACTAAACTAAAGGGTGGCATGGTGGCGCAGCGGTAGAGTTGCTGCCTTACAGTGCCAGAGACCCGGGCTCGATCCTGACTACGGGTGTTGTCTGTACAGAGTTTCTCCCTGTGACCTGCGTGGGTTTTCTCCAGGGGCTCCGGTTTCCTCCCACACTCTAAAGTCATACGGGTTTGTAGGCTTCGTAAAATTGTAAATTGTCCTTAGTGTGTGTAGGATAGTGTTAATGTGTGGGGATCGCTGGTCGGCACGGATTCGGTGGGCCGAAGGGCCTGTTGCAGTGCTGTATCTCTAAACTAAACTAAAATTATTTTTTACTCTTATCACTTTTACCACATAAAATCTAAACCATTCCCTCCACCTTAAAAAAATCATAAAAATTGGATGAAATGTTTCTACATATAGCTTTGCTTTATTATAATCTTTCATAAACCGAAACAGACCAATGATTGCTTCAAGGGATTTTTCATCAATGTACTAAGACGACAGTTTAATATAAATAAATTTATGGTACAGACAGTGCAGTGGTGCAGCTGGTGGAGTTGTAGCCTCACGGAGCCAGAGATCCAGGTTCAATCCTGACCTCGGGTGCTGTCTGCGTGGAGTTTGCACGTTCTCCCTGCGACCACGTGGGTTTCCTCCGGGAGCTCCCACATCCCAAAAGCGTGTGGTTTGTGGGTTAATTGGCTGCTGTAAATTGCCACTAGTGTAAAAGTGCGATAACACCAAACTAGCGTGAATGGGTGATCGATGATTTGCCTGGTGGGCCGAAGGGCAAGTTTCCATTCTTTCAACCAATCCGTTACTTCAGCTTGAATAAATAGATGCTTTGAGTCCGAATGCTATGATGTGTTTAGAAGGCCAACAATACTGAAAGGATGTCTGCTGTGCTAAAATGTTATAATGTGTAAAGTGCTAATTTTGTCTCCCTGGATATTACATACCTATAATGCTGGCAGCTAACGTTTGGCACTATTCATTCAGATACCAACATTCATACTCAACCGAAACAAACGGATGTCCGGTCATTTAATACAAATCCTATCTTCTGATATTGATCAATGTGATCCTAAACAGAAGGTTGAGTTTAGTTTAGAGATGCATCATGGAAGCAGGCCCTTCGGCCCACCGAGTCCACACCAACCATCCATCACCTGTTCACACTAGTTCTATGCCATCTCACCTTCTTGTCCACTCCCGACACACGAGGGGATGTTTTTGGGAGGAAACTGATCACCCGGAGGAAACTCACACGGTCACAGGGAAAACGTACAAACACCACACAGACAGCACCCGAGGTCAGGATTGAAACCGGGTCCCTGGCGTTGTGAGGCAGCAGCTCTACCAGCTGCGCCACTGTGTTGTCAAACAGTGGTTACAAAAAGTGTCTTGATGGTTTTTGGTTCAAAAGAACTTGGACCACTTTTAAACCAAAGAATCTTCATTTCTTTGGAAATGGTAATATTAAATACTGGTAATATTACAAAGGCTGATTAACCTACAAACCCACACGTCTTTGGGATGTGGGAGGAAACCGGGGCACCCGGAGGAAACCAAAGCAGTCACAGGGAGAACGTGCAAATTCCACAGAGACAGTACCCGAGGTCGGGATCGAACCCGGGACTCTGGCGCTTGTGAGGCAGCGGCTCTACCAGCCTCGCCACTTTGCCGCCAAACAGCGGTTGCCAGAAAAAAAAAATGTTTCGATGGGTTTGGTTAAAAAAAAAAACTAGCGGGACTGCTTTTAAACCAATGAATCTTCATTTCTGTGGAAATGGTAATATTAAAGACTCTTTTACAAGTTAAATGTTATGACATCAGATGTACAAATGAGAAATCCTAAAGTATGTGTTGATGGGCAATACTCCGCTGTATTGCAATAATGAAAACATGTCTTTCCTGAACACTGAGATCTCTCCCAGATGCGAAAGGCTCATGACTCATAAGCTTTGGAGATTTTTCACTTGAGTAGCATAATGTCTGGAACTCATCTGAACTGGTCAGATGCTGTATTCTTTAAATTAGTTATCCAACGAAGTGCAATGCTGCCAACTGTTGAGTGATCGTTTCCACATATGAACCACGATTTGCAACTTGTAAATTATCCATCCTGTGGGAGAATTCAACGACCAGGAGAATAACGAGAGGCTGTCAGTTCACGGTCAGGGTTAGGGTCGGGGAACTGCTTAAACTCAATTTTTTGGCAAACCCAATCGAGCGAGTGAATCCGCCTCGATTGGTGAGGTGGGATACAACTTTGAGGGGGGAAAAAAAGCAAAAAAGTAGCCCTGATGTGCTTCAGCAATTATCCAGAATTTTGTATTACTTTGCTGGCAGAGTTCTAGGTAACAAGAATATACCTGGGGTTTAACTGGATTGTGAATCGACCTTGTCACAGCTGTAGTGAGTTTAGTTGGATCTTGGCTGCAGACCACACTCAGTAGCAGGATATGTATGATGTGTTAAAAACAGCCTGTGAATATGTCTCTCTGAATAATTCCATCACTCTACACCCTATCTAAAACTATAATTATATGGAAACAAACACAAAAGGCCAGTTAACAACAGAAAAAGCAAATGGATAGACAAAAAAAAGATAGACACAAAATGCTGGAGTAACTCAGCGGGACAGGCAGCATCACTGGAGAGAAGGAATGGGAGACGTTTCGGGTCGAGACCCTTGTTCGGACTCAGTTCCTCCAGAACAGCGGGTGTGGAGGTAGTACTGGTCCTCCAGCCAGCAGGAGGTGCTAACCCAGCCTTACAAGAACTGCTACTCACCTAACGATCCTTCCTCAAGCCAATTCCCTCAATCTTCTGGGCTATAAATAGCCAGGCTGACTCTGAAAAAAATGCAGAGTTCTGCTGACCGATGGGTTGCTTGGGGGTCATTAATTGTGAGGCTTAGTTTTTAGTTTTAGTTTAGAGATGCAGCGCGGAAACAGGCCTTTCGGCCCTCCGGGTCCGCGCCGCCCAGCGTTCCCCGCACACATTAACACTATCCTACACACACTAGGGATAATTTACAATTATACCAAACCAATTAACCTACAAACCTGTATGCCGTTGGAGTGTGGGAGGAAACCGAACATCCCAGAGAAAACCTACGCAGGCCACGGGGAGAACGTACAAACGCCGTACAGATGGCACCCGTAGTCAGGATGGAACCCGGGTCTCTGGCGCTGAAAGGCAGCAACTCAACCGCCGCGCCACCGTGCCACTGGCCCAGGCCCACGAAAACTAAATACGTTGAAGTGTTAAAACACTATTAAATTAGTATGCTCAGTCAGTATCTCCATGGAGGTTCACAGCACACAAAGAGTACATCTAGCCCACCATATCTCCGACGGGTCTCTGCAAGTTCATAAGTTCATAGGTCACAGGAGTAGAATTAGGTCATTCGGCCCATCGAGTCTACTGCTCTATTCAATCGTGGCTGATCTATCTTTCCCTCTCAACTCCATTCTCCTGCGTTCTCCCATGACCTTTGACACACATACTAATCAAGAATCTATCAATCCCTGCCTTAAAAACACCCAAAGACTTGGCCTCCACAGCCATGTTCCACAGATTCACCACCCTCTGACTAAAGAAGTTCCTCTTCTTCTCTATTCTAAAGGTTACGTGCTGCCCTCTGAGGCTGTGCCCTCTGATCCTAGACACTCCCAAGAGCAACCCAAAGCTAATCCTATTTCCTCACACTCCCCTGGTATCCCTGGATACAGCTGTGAAATTTAAAGCTAATGAAGGCTTTTCCCACATTGACTCTTGTGGTGGTTACAGGAAGCACGTACAAAGAAAACTGCAATCCCAACCCTCAGCCCTCCAGTCATTTATTTATGTCTATGGACAGAAATCACTGGTTTAAGGACACGTCCTTAATTTTGCTAAAAGTGACACCAGGCTCCACGGAATAATTCCTGACAATGTCCGTCATCCCTTCACCCTATGATCAACGTAATAATACAAGCTGAGCAAGACATCATCTCTGATGAAACAACAGGCAGAGCCTTATTGATTTTGGCAAGAATTCCCCTGGTTCCTATTTTCACAAAGACTTAAAACCTCTTATTTTTAATTTGTTCATGCCCATGCTTAAATAATGGACAGAGAAGTCTCATCTGAGCACCAAATTCTTCTTTGCAACTATTATTTCCAGCTGCAACTTTCAGCCTCGAGCTTTTAGAAATAGAATATGTTTGAAATTCGCAGCAGCGTGATCAGCAGCTGAAAACAGGACGTATAGAGTGATGTTTGAGTGTGACTCTGCAAATCAACCCAGCTCAAAAGCTCAGTCTCAATGATATTTTGCTTTATTTCACAACTTCACAACCTAAATGAATAGTCATGCACATGGAGAAGGCATCATAACATTGGCATATAGCACTGGCTAAATAGCACTCCAAAAAAAAAGATCTAGTCACAGGAAATGGTGGCAAAATGATTTAGAAGTTTGACAGAAGCTCAGAGATTATATTCGTCAGGAAAAATTCAATACAGTGGCTCAAATTGAATCAACAGACAATAGACAATAGGTGCAGGAGGAGGCCATTCGGCCCTTCGAGCCAGCACCGCCATTCAATGTGATCATGGCTGATCATTCTCAATCAGTACCCCGTTCCTGCCTTCTCCCCATACCCCCTGACTCCGCTATCCTTAAGAGCTCTATCTCGCTCTCTCTTGAATGCATTCAGAGAATTGGCCTCCACTGCCTTCTGAGGCAGAGAATTCCACAGATTCACAACTCTCTGACTGAAAAGGTTTCTCCTCATCTCAGTTCTAAATGGCCTACCCCTTATTCTTAAACTGTGGCCCCTTGTTCTGGACTCCACCAATCTCCAGCTTAAAAATCTGAATCCATCAATCTCCAGCTTAAAAATCTCCATTGACTTGGCCTCCACAACTTTCTGTGGCAATGAATTCCACAGATTCACCACTCTCTGACTAAAGAAATTTCTCCTCAACTTCCTTCTGCAGGTATGTCCTTTTATTCTGAGGCTGTGGCCTCTGGTCCTAGATTCTCCCACCAGTGGAAACATCCTCTCCACATCCACTCTATCCAGGCAAATATGATTCCATTTTTGTATGGAATTTCATAACATGGAAGTAAGTCAGTTCATAGTTTTGGCCAATGCCCATTTTTAAGCTCCACTGGGTTATTCTTGCAGAGAGAGAGAGAGAGAGAGAGAGAGAGAGGTCTGAGAGGAGAGGGAACCGGGGTGTGGCCTACCGTGCCTTCGAGGTCGTCTGTGGGAGACTCCCCCCGGGAACAAAGGAGGAACCCTCATCCCTCTCCAGGAGAGGGGCGTGGGTTCACTGGTTGATCCACACGTCCAAAGGAAGGCGATGGCTGGAGGCCCTGCAGCAGCCTGGGACTTGCCTGCATCGGGCACAGCTCGTAACAACTGGGTGGACCAGGCTTGGAAAACGGCACCAAACAAGAGGCCTCTTGCATGCGTGCTCCGTAGACTATTTCAGTACAACTGCTAATCAGGGGTGGTGTGGCGATACAATAGACAATAGACAATAGGTGCAGGAGGAGGCCATTCGGCCCTTCGAGCCAACACCGCCATTCAATGTGATCATGGCTGATCATCCTCAATCAGTACCCCGTTCCTGCCTTCTCCCCATACCCCCTGACTCCGCTATCCTTAAGAGCTCTATCTAGCTCCCTCTTGAATGCATTCAGAGAATTGGCCTCCACTGCCTTCTGAGGCAGAGAATTCCATAGATTCACAACTCTCTGACTGAAAAAGTTTTTCCTCATCTCAGTTCTAAATGGCCGACCCCTTATTCTTAAACTGTGGCCCCTTGTTCTGGACTCCCCCAACATTGGGAACATGTTTCCTGCCTCTAGCGTGTCCAACCCCTTAATAATCTTACACGTTTCTTACTCTACTGGACTGTTTGTAAGAAAAGAAATTCACTCTGCATTTTCACTTTGCGCGCGTGACAATAAAGCACCGTTAAAAGTCATTTTCCCGCTGTCTCTATATTTGTTCTGCAAAACTATATGCAACGCGGTGGCGCAGCGTTAGAATTGCTGCCTTACAGTGCCTGAGACCCGGGTTCAATCCCGACTATGGGTGCTGCCTGCACGAAGTTTGGACGTTCTCCCCGTGACCACGTGGGTTTTCTCTGGGAGCTCCGGTTTTCTTCCCCACTCCACAGACGTACGTGTTTGTAGGTTAATTGACTTTGGTAAAGATTGTAAATTGTCCCTAGTGTGCAGGGTGATCACTGGTTGGTGCGGACTCAGTGGGCCGAAGGGCCTCTTTCTGCGCTGTATCTCCGAACTAAACTAAACCATACAATCGTGACCTGACCACATTTTTAAAAAAGCGTAACGTGACCTTTTTGCTTTATAAATCTATTCCTCTCTGAATAAATCCCAGTGCTCTATTATAAATTGTTGCTTCCTTGCTCGATTTTATTCATTACACCCAATCACATTATAGGCTAAATTGCGTCCCAATAGTTTATATGTGCCTGTAGTTTATTCAAATTTAGAAGGAAAGATGCAATTTGAAAAGTTCGACGTGCTCCCTTGAGCACGCAGTATATTACTCAAATAATTCTCATGTTTGTGAAATCAGGGATAACTGGTCCTCAAATATTCTCTTCTGAGGCCTGAATGCTTGCATTGTGCACTTGAGTAATCAGATGCCTTGTTCAGGTCAAGAGTCAAGAATCAAGTGCAGTTAATTGTCATCTGCACTAACAATGCAGCAATGAAATCTTACTTTCAGCGGCATAACGGAGCTGTAAACACAAAACGCATAGATAATATATAATAAACAAAAAAGATTCAATAAATTAATAATCTCTGCAAAGTTGCCACTTTTTACACAGTTCTTTAGTCCATGTAACTTAGCTGGGCTTTTTAGTGATGTGCACTAATTGCTCTTGCTACAAAAATGGACCATCAAATCTACCAAAAGATTTTATTAATTCATATTCAGCTTCTGAATTTTTCACTGACAGTGATTTCTAGGCATAGTCAAACTGCCTGCCTGTGATTTATTGTTATGAAAGTATTAGTATTGGTGTCTATCTTCTATTAGTCTACTGGTTTGGTTGTTGTTTAGGAAGCTTAACATCTTCTGTATAATGTGTTAGAAGGAACTGCAGGTGCTGGTTTAAACTGAAGATCGACACAAAAAGCTGGAGTAACTCAGTGGGACAGGCAGCATCTCTGGAGAGAAGGAATGGGTGACGTTTTGGGTCAAGACCCTTCTTCAGACTCATCTTCTAGATCAATTTCCAACACTGTTGTCATACCTAATCATGTTAGTGCTACTAGATAGACACAAAATGCTGGAGTAAGTCAGCAGAACAGGCAGCATCTCTGGAGAGAAGGAATGGGTGACGTTTTGTGTTGAGACCCTTCTTCAGTCTGAAGAAGGGCCTCGACCTGAAACATCACCCATTCATTCTCTCCAGAGATGCACCATGTCCCGCTGAGTTACTCCAGCATTTTGTATCTATCTTCGATTTAAACCAGCATCTGCAGTTCTTTCCAACACATGTTACTGCTACTGTTAGTGTACTAATGCGGGCAGCACAGTGGTGCAGTGGTAGAGTTGCTGCCTTATAACGTCAGAGACCCGGGTTCGATCCTGACTCGGGGTGCTGTCTGTAGAGAGTTTTATGTTCTCCCTGTGACCTCGTGGGTTTTCTCCGGGTGCTCCGGTTTTCCTCCCACACTCTCAAGATGAACAGTTTGTAGGTTAATTGGCTTCAGTAATAAAAATGTAAATTGTTCCTAGTGTGTAGGATAGTTGAAGTGTACAGGGTGATCAGTGGTCAGTACAGACTCAGAGGGCTGAAGGGCCTGTTTACGCGCTGTATCTCTAAAGTCTAAAGTGAAGTCCAAAGTCACAATGAGAAGGTAGATACAAATTCAATAATTATCATATCATATCATATCATATCATATATATACAGCCGGATCAGGCCTTTTCGGCCCACCAAGTCCGTGCCGCCCAGCGATCCCCGTACATTAACACTATCCTACACCCACTAGGGACAATTTTTACTTTTACCCAGCCAATTAACCTACATACCTGTACGTCTTTGGAGTGTGGGAGGAAACCGAAGATCTCGGAGAAAACCCACGCAGGTCACGGGGAGAACGTACAAACTCCTTACAGTGCAGCACCCGTAGTCAGGATCAAACCTGAGTCTCTGGCGCTGCATTCGCTGTAAAGCAGCAACTCTACCGCTGCGCTACCGTGCATATACAATGATGTTAAAGAGAAAAGGTCTCTCCATTTTAGTCATCCAAGCAGTGCTAAGTGAGTGAGTGGTGACTGAAGAAGGGTCCTGACCCGAAACGTCACCTATCCATTTACTCCAGAGATGCTGCCTGACCCGCTGAGTTACTTCAGCATTTTGTGCCTCTCAGTGGCGAGTGAAATCCTGGATTTCCTTTATTTCAGAAATAAGAAATGTCTGATATATCAGAACCTCTATCTACCTGGGCTGAAGGGCCTGTTCCCTTGCTGAATAACTCTATGACTCTAGAATATGTGAATTTGAAACAATTTGTTATGTGAATTTGTGAACGGGTGATAGGGTAGGGTTGGAGGAAGCATGGGAAGGAATTTTGTGTTCAAAAATCTTATATTCATGTCCCACTGAATTGCTTGAGAAGTTAGGTTTGGACAATAGACAATAGACAATAGACAATAGGTGCAGGAGGAGGCCATTCGGCCCTTGGGCCCTTCGGCCCTTCGAGCCAGCACCGCCATTCAATGTGATCATGGCTGATCATTCTCAATCAGTGGAGTGGGGAGGACTGGGGGGGGGGGGGGCATGGACTGTCATGATGTGCTGTTGAAGACCACTAGAGCAAGTATGTCTTCAATTAAATTAGGTATGTGCATTTTTAAATGAAACTCTTTCTTCATAATTTAGTCATACATTTTAGACAATAGGTGCAGGAGTAGGCCATTTGGCCCTTTGAGCCAGCACCACCATTCAATGTGATCATGGCTGATCATTCTCAATCATTACCCCATTCCTGCCTCCTCCCCATACCCCCTGATTCCGCTATCTTTAAGAGCTCTATCTAGCTCTCTCTTGAATGCATTCAGAGAATTGGCCTACACTGCCTTCTGAGGCAGAGAATTCCACAGATTCACTACTCTCTGACTGAAAAAGTTTTTCCTCATCTCAGTTCTAAATGGCCTACCCCTTATTCTTAAACTGTGGCCCCTTGTTCTGGACTCCCCCAACACTGGGAAAATGATTCCTACCTCTAACGTGTCCAACCCCTAAATAATCTTATACGTTTCGATAAGATCCCCTCTCATCCTTCTAAATTCCAGTGTATACAAGCCTAGTCGCTCCAGTCTTTCAACATATGACAGTCCCGCCATTCCGGGAATTAACCTAGTAAACCTACGCTGCACGCCGTCAATAGCAAGAATATCTTTCCTCAAATTTGGAGACCAAAACTGCACACAGTACTCCAGGTGCGGTCTCACTAGGGTCCTCTACAACTGCAGAAAGACCTCTTTGCTCCTATACTCAACTCCTCTTGTTATGAAGGCCAACATTCCATTGGCTTTCTTCACTGCCTGCTGTACCTGCATGCTTCCTTTCAGTGACTGATGCACTAGGACACCCAGATCTCGTTGTACGTCCCCTTTTCCTAACTTGACACCATTTAGATAATAATCTGCCTTCCTATTCTTACCACCAAAGTGGATAACCTCACACTTATCCACATTAAACTGCATCTGCCATGCATCCGCCCATTCACACAACCTGTCCAAGTCACCCTGCAACCTCATAGCATCTTCTTCACAGTTCACCCAGCTTTGTATCATCTGCAAATTTGCTAATGGTACTTTTAATCCCTTCATCCAAGTCATTAATGTATATTGTAAATAGCTGCGGTCCCAGCACCGAGCCTTGCGGTACCCCACTAGTCACTGCCTGCCATTCTGAAAGGGACCCATTTATCCCCACTCTTTGCTTTCTGTCTGTCAACCAATTTTCTACCCATGTCAGTACCCTACCTCCAATACCATGTGCTCTAATTTTGCCCACTAATCTCCTATGTGGGACCTTGTCGAAGGCTCAATAGTGTCAATTGAGTGACACTCAATAGTGTCGCTGATTCTCGGTTGGAAGAAGAGTCTTGACCCGAAACGTCACCCATTCCTTTTCTCCAGAGATGCTGTCTGAACCGTTGAGATATTCCAGCTTTTTGTGTCTATCTTCAATATATTCCTTTGTTTAGTTTATTGTCACGTGTACTGAGGTACAGTGAAAAGCCTTTGTTGCGTGCTAACCAGTCTGCGGAAAGCCAACCATCGATCCATGTGGGCATAAGTGGGAAATCGTGGGCTTATGTGGGAATTTTCTATTGCCCTTATATAAAGTTAGCCGGAAACAAAAGGTCCTGGACTAGGTTGCAGGATTTTCAACACTGCGATGTTGCTGTGTGCCATGTTCTCATGGAGACTCGGTGCTTCTTTGGTTGGAGTGCAAAGACAGGCATGGACAGGATAGACAGTCAGAACATGGACGGTGGCGCAGCGGTAGAGTTGCTGCCTCACAGCGCCAGAGACCCCGGGTTCGATCCTGATTATGGGTGCCATCTGTACGGAGTTTGTACGTTCTCCCCGTGACCTGCGTGGAATTTCTCCGAGATCTTCGGTTTCCTCCCACACTCCAAAGACGTGCAGGTCTGTAGGTTAATTGGCTTGGTAGAAATGTAAAAAATTGTACCTGGTGTGTGTAGGGTAGTGTTGGTGTGTGGGGATCGCTGGTCGGTGCGGACTCGGTGGGCATGTTTCTGTGCTGTATCTCTAATCTAAACTAAACTAAACATAGAAGCAAGGAGCTCCAGATGCTGGTTTACATGCAAGCACACAAAGTCTGAGAATGAGTCTGAGGAAAGGCCCCGACCTGAAACTATGTTCTCCAGAGATGCTGGCTTGCCTGACCTGCCGAGTTACTCCAGCGCTTTGTATCCTAGATAGTCAGAACCTTTTCCCCGTCTAAATGTTAAAACCTAAAGTGTATAGCTTTAAGGTAAGAGGATCAAAGTTTAAAGGAGATGTGCAGAGCAGGTTTTTTTACACAGAGGGTTTTGGGTGTGTGGAACGCGCTGCTGAAAGGGTGATGGAGGCAAATTCAACGTTGTATTTGCAGGGAATGGAAGAATATGGATCATGTGCAAGCAGATAAGATTAGTTTATCTTGGCACGATGTTCAGCACTGTACATGTGCTGTGCTGCTCAATGTTCTATGTGATTGCCAGATGCTTTAATAACTTCACTTAAAACACCGTGGCATGTTTTACTCCCTCAACGTTTTTCCCTCTCCCTTACCCTTCCCCCACCACCATCCTAGTTTCACTGTCCTCCTGATTCATTTTACCGATTGTTTGACTCCTTGCCACCTTCTCCTCAGCTAACATTGAACCATTGTACATTTCCTTAGCTTTGATCTGTCATTTTCACACCTTACCCTTCCACATTGGTGAGACCTGGAGTATTGTGTGCAGTTTTGGTCTCCTAATCTGAGGAAAGACGTTCTTGCCTTAGAGGGAGTACAGAGAAGGTTCACCAGATTGATCCCTGGGATGGCGGGACTTTCATATGAAGAAAGACTAGATAGACTAGGCTTGTACTCGCTGGAATTTAGAAGACTGAGGGGGGATCTTATAGAAACATATAAAATTCTTAAGGGGTTGGAGAGGCTAGATGCGGGAAGATTGTTCCCGATGTTGGGGGAGTCCAGAACCAGGGGTCACAGCTTAAGAATAAGGGGGAAGTCTTTTAGGACCGAGATGAGAAAACATTTCTTCACACAGAGAGTGGTGAGTCTGTGGAATTCTCTGCCACAGAAGGTAGTTGAGGCCAGTTCATTGGCTATATTTAAGAGGGAGTTAGATGTGGCCCTTTTTGCTAAAGGGATCAGGGGATATGGAGAGAAGGCAGGTACAGGTTACTGAGCTGGATGATCAGCCATGATCATATTGAATGGCGGTGCAGGCTCGAAGGGCCGAATGGCCTACTTCTGTACCTATTTTCTATGTTTCTATGTTTCTACATCTCGAGACTACCTCTCCCCTGACTCTCAGTTTGAAGAAGTGTCTCGACCCGAAACGTCACCCATCCCTTCTCTCCCGAGATGCTGCCTGACCCGCTGAGTTACTCCAGCATTTTGTGTCTAACTTCTATATGAATTCCTACCCACTTCAGGATATTGGGCTGACACAATCACCCCACTTGACACCACCAGGCACACCAGGGCTTGAATTTCTTCCTTCTGTTCCATAACAATTCCACGACGTTGTGAAGTCAATTGTTACTGAGGACGAGACATTCCAACATTCCAGAGGCGTAGTGACAGAAAGAGGCTCCATCTTTGATCCGAGAGGTGATTCTGTAACTGTACCTCAATAGAAAGATAACTAAATGTATCGTGTCAGAAGGAATTGCAGATGCTGGTTTACACCAACGATAGACACAAGATACTGCAGTAACTCAGATGGCAGGCAGCGTCTCTGGAGAGAAGGAATGGATTTATCTTTAATTATATTTAAGGTTATCCCCATTACAATTTAGGACACAACGAGCATTCAAAGACTTTTTAGGAAGTGAAACTATTAGAAACGCTTCAGACCTGCATTCAGCAAGCTATTTAGACTTTAGAAATACAGCGCGGAAACAGGCCCTTCGGCCCACCGAGTCAGTGCTAACCAACGATCGTCGTATACTAGCAGTATCCCACACACTAGGGACAATTTACAATTTTTACCAAAGCCATTTAACCAACAAACCTGCACGTCTTTGGAATGAGGCAGGAAACCGGAGCACACGGAGCAAACCCACATGGTCACGGGGAGAACATGCAAACTCCGTACAGGCAGCACCCGTAGTCAGGATCGAACCCGGGTCTCTGGCCCTGTAAGGCAGCAACTCTACCGCTGCGCCACCGTGCCGCACCCCGCCCCCTGATTGTGTCAGCAGTGTTGGGGCATCATGGCCACAAACCAACGTTGGAATCATGATGTTTCCCAGAATCCCAACCTCTGGAATTTTACCTGAAGGAGATCATAATAGCAATCGGTTTTCAGAATATAATGGTTCAGTGGTTCTTTATGGTCATGCGTGCACAGCACAGTGAAATTGTTTGCACAACCCTCAAATGCACAGTTGGCAATTTTGTGGCGTGTTTACAAAGAAAACGAAAGAGGCCAGAGTCCAAGGTCCACGTGCTGGAAATACTGGAGCGCCCCTGATCCAGGTAGGCCCAGGAAAGCCCCAGGCTGACCTGTGATCCAACGTCCCTCTCCTCACCCGACCGCCCCAGTGTCCCAGGGTAAATGCCTCCTGCAGCCGACCTTGAAGGCGCTGGAGACAGTGCCTCTGTCCTCACGTCCGTCGTCACCAGCGACTCCTTCCCCCTCGGCTCTCCGGTCTTCGGGGCTTGTGAGCTTCCCTCTGCAGGTAGCGGCTCACTGGGCTCATCTTCACAGCGGTGATCCAGGCCTGCCACCGTACGTGGCCCGCAGGCAGCCAACTGGGCCCTTGTCCTCATCGGCTGCTGGCTCCGTCTTTGCTCTTGGCGGCCTGGCCTTTGTTTAGTTTAGTTTAGAGATACAGCGCGGAAACAGGCCTTTCGGCCAAACGGGTCCGCGCCGACCAGCGATCACCCTACATTATTAACACTCCCACACACACTCGGGACAATTTACATTTATATCGAGCCAATTAACCTACAAACCTGTGGTTTTTATTCACAAAATGCTGGAGTAACTCAGCAGGTCAGACAGCATCTCGGGAGAGAAGGAATGGGTGACGTTTCGGGTCGAGACCCTTTTTCAGACTGATGTCAGGGGGGGAGGGACAAAGGAAGGATATAGGCGGAGACAGGAAGATAGAGGGAGATCTGGGAAGGAGGAGGGGACGGGAGGGACAGAGGAACTATCTAAAGTTGGAGAAGTCGATGTTCATACCACTGGACTGCAAGCTGCCCAGGCGAGATATGAGGTGCTGTTCCTCTAATTTCCGGTGGGCCTCACTATGGCACTGGAGGAGGCCCATGACAGAAAGGTCAGACAGGGAATGGGAGGGGGAGTTGAAGTGCTCGGCCACCGGGAGATCAGTTTGGTTAATGCGGACCGAGCGCAGGTGTTGAGCGAAGCAATCGCCGAGCCTGCGCTTGGTTTCGCCGATATAAATAAGCTACAAACCTGCATGTCTTCGGAGTATGGGAGGAAACCCGAGCACCTGGTGAAAGCCCACACAGTCACGGGGAGAACGTACAAACTCCGGGCAGACAGCGACTGATGTCAGGATCGAACCAGTGTCACTGGCAATGTAAGGCAGCAGCTCTACCGTGTTCTTATAGGCCGTCAGGTCCATCCTTGTTACTCGCCGATGATCTCTGTTCTCTGACAATGCTGGGAATCTGAACCAAAAGAATTGTAGGAACATCAGTAACCCTCTGCCAAGTTAAAAGATAGATTTATCACGTTTTGAGACTGGTAACACTTCATCAGAACTGTTCTGATGAAGGATACCCGTTTAAAACGTTATTACTCTTTCCACTGGCCTCAGCTGTCCTGTTGCTTATTTGCAACATTTTTCTGCTTTTCCTATTTCAAGGCGTGATGGATTTTCATAATGCATGCTCGAAGGAGTTTGCGCCTGTTCGTTCATATCATGTTACAACATTAATAAGATGGCGCCGTTTAAATATGAATCGATATATGCCAGCATGCCGCCGTGTGAGAAAACATTTCTCATCAAGCATCGCTCAAAAGGAAGTGAAACCTGTTCTAACAATGGTCTGAATTAGAGGTTTGGTGACCCAAGGGGCAGACGGACAGGGCATTATAGATTCCTACAATAAAAAGCTCTTCCTTTGATGCTGGCAGTCCAGCGAATTCGGAAGTTCTTTGAAGTGAAAGGCTTGGATAGAGCGGATGTGAAGAGGACGTTTCCACTCTTGGAAGAGTCACGGCCTCAGAATTAAAGGACGTTCCTTTAGGCAGGAAATGAGGAGGAATTTCTTGAGTCAGAGGGTGGTGAATCTGTGGAACTCATTGCCACAGAAGGCTTTGGAGGCCAAGTCGATGGGTATTTTTAAGGCAGAGATAGATAGATTCTTATAAGAAAATAACTGCAGATGCTGGTACAAATTGAAGGTATTTCTTCACAAAATGCTGGAGTAACTCAGCAGGTCAGGCAGCATCTCGGGAGAGAAGGAATGGGCGGCGTTTCGGGTCGAGACCCTTCTTCAGACTGATTAGTACGGGTGTCAGGGGTTATGGGGAGAAGGCAGGAGAATGGGGTTAGGAGGGAAAGATAGATCAGCCATGATTGAATGGCGTAGACTTGATGGGTCGAATGGCCTAATTCTGCTCCTATCACTTATGAACTTATCACTTCTCCCATAACCCCTGACACCCGTACTAATCAAGAATTTGTCAATCTCCACCTTAAAAATATCCATTCCCTTTCTAAAGGGACGCCCTTTTATTCTGAGGCTCTGGCCTCTGGCCCGAGATTCTCTCACTAGTGGAAACATCCTCTCCACATCCATGTCCAGGCCCAGTGCTGTCAAACGCTCATCATATGTTAACCCAATCATTCCTGCGATCATTCTCGTAAACCTCCTTTCGTAAACCCGATGGTTCTTAATGGTTCACATTTATCGAGGTACAGTGATTTTTTTTTTGTACACAGCACAGTAAAGTATTACTATGCATAAGCAAAATCTTCGATTAAGTACAAAGTGGAATAGTCCACTGAGATAACGCACGAGTCGCCAGGTTTTGGCACCATTTTCAAAGTCCAAGTTGCATTAAGTGCCGTTTGCCATTCAGCCTCAGGTCCTGGCAGCATTGCAAGGAGGATCTGGCCAAGCGAAGTATAGTTTAGTTTAGATTTTAGATTTAGATTTAGAGATACAGTGCAGAAACAGGCCCTTCGGCCCACCGGGTCCGCGCCGCCCAGCGATCCCCGTACACAAACACTATTCTACACCTACTTGGGACAATATTTTTTAAACATTTGCCCAGCCAATTAACCTACATACCTGCACGTCTTTGGAGTGTGGGAGAAAACCCACGCAGGTCACGGGGAGAACGTACAAACTCCGTACAGACGGCGCCCGTAGTCAGGATCGAACCTGAGTCTCCGGCGCTGTATTGCAGCAACTCTACCGGAGCGTGGAAACTGGCCTTTCGGCCCACTGAGTCCGCACCGAACAGTAATCCCCGTACATTAGCACTATCCTAAGCACTAGGGACAATTTACAATTCTTACGGAAGCCAATTAACCTACAACCTCTACGTCTTTGGAGTGTGGGAGAAAACTGGAGCACCCGGAGCAAACTTCGTTAAGTTTATGCTTTGGTCAAGTTATCCATCAGGTTTCTCGGTACACCAGGCATTTTGTGCTGTGTTTCCATTCTGCCTCCTCTGCGGGTGCTGTCTGCACGGGGTTTGTACATTCTCTCCGTGACCGTGTGGGTTTTCTCCGGGTGCTCCGGTTTCCTCCCACACTCCAAAGACGTACAGGTTTGTAGGTTAATTGGCTTTGGTAAAATTGTGCGTTGTTCCGGTGGATGTGCAGGATAAACGTTAGTTTGCAGGGATCGTTGGTGGGCGCAGACTCGATGGGCCAAAGAGCACGTTTCCACGCTGCATCTCTAAAGTCTAAAATCTAACCATATAACCATATAACAACCATATAACAACTACAGCATGGAAACAGGCCTGTCCGGCCCTACCAGTCCACGCCGACCATTCTCCCTGACCTAATCTCATCTACCTGCACTCAGACCATAACCCTCTAATCCCCCCCTATCCATATACCTATCCAATTTACTCTTAAATAATAAAACCGAGCCAGCCTCCACCACTTCCACCGGAAGCCCATTCCATACAGCCACCACCCTCTGAGTAAAGAAGTTCCCCCTCATGTTACCCCTAAACCTTTGTCCCTCAATTCTGAAGCTATGTCCCCTTGTTGGAATCTTCCCCACTCTCAAAGGGAAAAGCCTACCCACGTCAACTCTGTCCGTCCCTCTCAAAATTTAAAAAACCTCTATCAAGTCCCCCCTCAACCTTCTACGCTCCAAAGAATAAAGACCCAACCTGTTCAACCTCTCTCTGTAGCCTAAGTGCTGAAACCCAGGCAACATTCTAGTAAATCTCCTCTGTACCCTCTCCATTTTGTCGACATCCTTCCTATAATTTGGCGACCAGAACTGCACACCATACTCCAGATTCGGCCTCACCAATGCCCTGTACAATTTTAACATTACATCCCAACTTCTATACTCGATGCTCTGATTTATAAAGGCAAGCATACCAAACGCCTTCTTCACCACCCTATCCACATGAGATTCCACCTTCAGGGAACAATGCACAGTTATTCCCAGATCCCTCTGTTCCACTGCATTCCTCAATTCCCTACCATTTACCCTGTACGTCCTATTTTGATTTGTCCTACCAAAATGCAGCACCTCACACTTATCAGCATTAAACTCCATCTGCCATCTTTCAGCCCACCCTTCCAAAAGGCCCAAGTCTCTCTGTAGACTTTGAAAATCTACCTCACTATTAACTACACCACCTATCTTAGTATCATCTGCATATTTACTAATCCAATTTGCCACACCATCATCCAGATCATTAATGTAAATGACAAACAACAGTGGACCCAACACAGATCCTTGGGGTACTCCACTAGACACTGGCCTCCAACCTGACATACAATTGTCAACCGCTACCCTCTGGTAACGTGAAGGGTGGTAAAGAAGGTGTGTGGCATTGGTAATTGGCTTCTGCAAATTGCCCAGAGTGAGTAGGATGCGAAAGTGGGATGACATAGAACTAGTGTACGGGGATCGTTGGTCGGCGCGGACTCGGCGGGCTGAAGGGCCTGGTTCCACACTGTATCTCTAAAGTAAACTCTGCTATGCTCTGCAAAGGGTGGGCCTGCTTTATTCAAAGTTGGTCACAGTCTGTTAAATGTAGTATCCAGCTCTGGACTGTGAAACGATTCCAATTCCTGATTCTACACAGATTGCACACAGCTGCACTTCAATGTGTGCAAGATCAAATACGTCATAAAGTAATATCTCTCTTGGCATCATGCAGGAACATTGGTTCCCCTTTAAAAAGAAATAAAGAGTGATCCCAATTTAACAATATTTTCATTGGGCGTCAAGTCGTCTTTGATCTCGATACTGTGCCCGTTACTAGTGCTGATGGAGAGACTGCAGTTTTTGTTAATGTCGCTTCCTTCTCCGCACTCATTGAAGAGTTCACTTCATGATTCTCGTCAGCCCTGCTTCATGTCAACACTTCTTCAATAGCCGTTTCAAGGAATTGTTCAAACAGAATTTTTCTCTTCATTCTCTCAGATACCTCCTGTTGAGGACAAACGGTCGATGTGACGCTTCCCTGAGTCACAATTACTCTTTTGAGATAATTTAGACATCAGCGACACGGCTTGGAGACAGGCCCTTCGGCCCATCCAGTCTGCACCGACCAGCGATCACCCCGCACACTAGCAATATCCTGCACACTGAGTGTAGTACACTACACCCAGGAGTAAATATCACCAGCAACCTGTCCTGGACCACCCATATTGAAACAATGGCCAAGAAAGCACACCAACATCTCTACTGCTTTAGAAGGTTTAGGAAGTTCAGCATGTCCCCATCAACTCTCACCAACTTCTACAGATGCACCGTAAAAAAGCGGCCATGCATTACAGCATGGTTTGGAAAGAGATCCATCCAAGACCCGCAAGTTGCAGAGAATTGTGCCCAGACCACAAAAAGAAGCCCAGACCTCCAGATTCAGGGACAGTTTCTTCCCAGCTGTTATCAGGCAAATGAACCACCCTATTAACAACCAGAGAGACATCCTGAACTACTATCTACCTCATCAAAGACCCTCGGGTTACCTTTGATCGGACTTTACCTTGCACTAATCATTATTCACATTATTCCCTTTGTCCTGTACATGTACACCATAAATGGCTCGGTTGAAATCATGTACAGTCTTTCTGCCGACTGGTAGTACACAACTGAAGCTTTTCACTGTACCTCGGTAAACGTGACAATAAACAAAACTAAACCAATGTTTTTAAAATGTGATAGTACCTAGTGTGAGAGCCTGCAAACTCCACCCAGGCAGCAGCGAAGGTGAGAATTGAGTGCATGTGACTGGAGCTCTGTGCCAGTAGCTCTACCTGCTTCTCAACCATGCCACCAGTCTGAAGAAGGGTCTCGACCTAAAACGTCACCTATTCCTTTTCTCCAGCGATGCTGCCTGACCCGCTGAGTTACTCCAGCTCTTTGTGTTGATCTTCGTGCCATCCTTTTAGATTTGGTTAAAACATCTTCTCAAACGGGAAAGGCATTCATCTTTCCTAGTTCTGACCTGAAATGTTCCCTTTGTTTCTCATTCTATAGATACATGAATAAATGAATGAATGAATGAATGAATAAGTTTATTGGCCAAGTATGTACACATACAAGGAATGTGCCTTGGTGCTCCGCTCGCAAGTAATAGCACGAACATATAGTAAACAAATAAGAATAAGCATAAAACATTAATACATTAAGAATACATCATTACGGTTTAAACATATGAGTGAAATAAACCAGAGCAAAAAGAGACTACAGACTTTTGGTTGTTGAGTAGAGCTATTACTTGCGGTAAAAAAGCTGTTTTTATGTCTGGCTGTGGCTGCTTTGACAGTCCAGAGTCGCCTTCCAGAGGGAAGTGCTTCGAAGAGTTTGTGGCCAGGGTGAGAGGGGTCAGAGATGATCTTGCCCGCTCGCTTCCTGGCCCTTGCAGTGTACAGTTCGTCAATGGGGGGGGGGAAGGTTGCAGCCAACAACCTTCTCAGCTGTGCATACGATCTGTTGCAGCCTCCGGATGTCGTGCTTGGTGGCTGAGCCAAACCATACCTTGATGGAGAAGGCGAGGACGGACTCAACGATGGCAGTATAGAATTGGACCATCATTGCCTGCGGCAGATTGTGTTTCCTCAGTTGCCGCAGGAAGTACATCCTCTGTTGGGCCTTTTTGACTGTGGAGTCGATGGTGGCCCCCCATTTAAGGTCCCTGGAGATGATGGTTCCAAGGAACTTCAATGACTCCACAGATGTGACTATGGTGTTGTTGATGGTGAGTGAGGGGAGGGGGAGGGGGAGCTCTCCTAAATTCTACTATCAATTCCATTGTCTTAAGAGCATTGAGCTCCAGGTTGTTGCGATGGCACCAGGACGCCAGCTGTGTCACTTCCTGTCTGTAGGCAGATTCCTCCCCATCCTGGATCAGTCCAATCAGGGTTGTGCCATCCGCAAACTTGAGGAGCTTGACAGAGGAGTCTGTGGAGGTGCAGTTGTTGGTGTAGAGAGAGTAAAGGGGAGGGGAGCGTGCGCAGCCTTGCGGTGCTCCTATGCTGAGGGTCTGCGGGTCCGAGATTTGCTATCCCCAGCCTCACATGCTGCTTCCTGTCTGTCAGGAAGTTGATGATCCACTAACAGAGGGGTTCAGGCACAGTCAACTGGGAGAGTTTGGAGTGTAGTAGCTCTGGCACAATGGTGTTGAATGCAGAGCTAAAGTCCACAAACAAAATCCTTGCATAGGTCCCCTTGCGGTCGAGGTGCTGGAGGATGAAGTGCAGGCCGAGGTTGACTGCATCATCCACCGATCTACTGGCCCGGAATGCAAACTGCAGATGTTTGTGATGTATTTCAGCTGGGCCAGCACGTCTCTCAAAGGTCTTCATGACTACAGAGGTAAGTGCGACAGGCCTGTAGTCATTAAGACCAGTGATCCTTGTCTTTTTGGGTACAGGGACAATAGTGGAGACCTTGAAGCAGGCAGGGACAGTGCAGGTTTACAGGGACTGGTTGAAAATGTCTGTGTGGACCGGTGCCAGTTGTTCGGCACGGAGCTTGAGGGTGGAGGGGGAAACATTGTCCGGTCCTGGAGATTTCCGGCTTTTCTGTCTCCTGAATAGCCTCTCCACCTCCACAATTTCTATTGTTGGAGATGGAGAAGAGGCCCGGACTGATGTTGTACAGCAGGGAGGGGATGGTAGTGTACGGGGGCCTGATGAACAGATTTTCCAGCATTCTGGTTTTTATTACAAAATTCCTCTCAACGTCAACATCCTTATGAACCTCCTCTGAACCCTCTTTGTATCTTTCCTGTGATGTGTTGACCAGACTGGACCAGTATGTAATACTTATCTTGTGCTGCACAACGTTTTGGAATAATCCATCTCCTCGTAAATTCGTAGCTTTGTTGGGGAACAGCTACATCCAAGAGTACAAGACAATGCAGAGTTGTGAACGCAGACCAGACCGCTAGGCAAACCACGCTCCCTTCCATTGGCTCCATCTACACTTCGTGCCGCCTCGGCAAGGCCAGCAGCATAATCAAGAACAAGCCTCACTCCGGTCACTCCCTCGTCTCCCCTCTCCCATCGGCCAAAAGGTACAGAAGTGTGAAAACGCACGCCACCAGACTCAGGGACAGTTTCTTCCCAGCTGTTGTCAGGCAGCTGATCAATGGCACCATAACTAGAGAGCAATCCTGAACTACTGCCTACCTCATTGGAGACCATATTTTCAAAGTGTAAGATGCGAGACTCATCCTATTTTAAGTTGTAAGACAATTGTGTACGAGGGTAAGTCTGGACCTTGGGGAGACCGTACTAAATCACAGTTTAAGGATAAGGGGGAAGTCTTTTAGGATCGAGATGAGAATGTTTTTTTTTCACACAGAGAGTGGTGAATCTGTGGAATTCTCTGCCGCAGAAGGTAGTTGAGGCCCGTTCATTGGCTATATTTAAGAGGGAGTTAGATGTGGCCCTTGTGGCTAAAGGGATCAGGGGGTATGGAGAGAAGGCAGGTACGGGATACTGAGTTGGATGATTAGCCATGATCATATTGAATGGCGGTGCAAGCTCGAAGGGCCGAATGGCCTACTCCTGCACCTATTTTCTATGTTTCTATGTTTTTGTATAAATTGCAGCAGGAAATGTACAACATTTTTAGGGAAACGTTAGGGAGAGTAACTTGGGAGCAGCTGTCAATGTGCAGTCCTCATCTGAACTGTAGTTGTTTTAAAGACCAGCAGATTCGGGTTCAGTAGTGGCATGTAAGGCAGTAAGGCAGAGAGGAACAAGGATGGCAGCAAGGTAAGGGCACCCTGGGTGAAGAGAGGGGGGGGTTGTAAATTTGGTCAAAACGTAAATGAAACGTACGTAAAATTTAGGAAGATCAAATCAGACAGAGCCAATGCGGAATATCATATCATATCATATCATATGTATACAGCCGGAAACAGGCCTTTTCGGCCCACCAAGTCCGTGCCGCCCAGCGATCCCCGTACATTAACACTATCCTACACCCACTAGGGACAATTTTTACATTTACCCAGCCAATTAACCTACATACCTACATACCTACATACCTACATACCTACATACCTACATACCTACATGTCTTTGGAAATCTACAGAAAGCAGGAAGGGACTCAAGCCGGCGAGAAGAAGGTGCCAAAAGGGACCATGGAAAATCCTTGGCAAGTAAGATGAAAGAGAATCAGGCGGCACAGTGGCGCAGCGGTAAGGCTGTTGCCTTACAGCGCCAGAGACCCCGGTTCGGGTGCAGTCTGTACAGAGTTTGTACATTCTTCCCCATGACCTGCATGGGTTTTCTCCGGGTGCTCTGATTTCCTCCCACACTCCAAAGACGTGCAGGTTTGTAACTTAGCTAGCTTGGGTAAAATTTGAATTTGCCCCTAGTGTGTAGGATAGTGCTTGTGTAAGGGGTCAACAAGGAAGCGGTGTGACAAAGGGCCTGTTCCAACGCTGTATCTAAAGTCTAAAGAATTATGGTTGGGATTGGGATCATCTTAACAATTGGCCTTGGTCAAATAATTCTTTCAGTTTTTTGTGACAATGTTGCTTCAGACAACACTGATTGAGAATGATCAGCCATGATCACATTGAATGGCGGTGCTGGCTCGAAGGGCCGAATGGCCTACTCCTGCGCCTATTGTCTATTACGTATCCCTGTTGGAACCAGGTGGGGCATAACACATATAGGGAGACACAAAATACTGGAGTAGCTCAGTGGGACAGGCAGCATCTCTAGAGAGAAGGAATAGGTGACGTTTCAGGTCGAGACCCTTCTCTTCAGTCTGAAGAAGGGTCTCGACCCGAAACATCACCCATTACTTCTCTCCAGAGATGCTGCCTGTCCCACTGAGTTACTCCAGCTTTTTGTGTCTATCTTCGGTTTAAACCAGCATCTGCAGTTCCTTCCTAGATATGTGTAGGCCATCACTGATGTTATCAGGATCTCATCAGGATGCATCACAGTTTGGTTTGGGAGCAGCTCCATCCAGGACCGTAAGAAATCACAGCAAATTGTGGACGCAGCCCAGACCATCACACAAACCGACCTCCCTTCTATTGGCTCCATTTACACCTCACGCTGCCTCGGCAGGGCCAGCAGCATAATCAAGGATGAGTCACACCCTGGCCACTCCCTCTTCTCCCCTCTCCCATCAGGCAATAGGTACAGAAGTGTGGAAACGCACACCTCCAGATTCAGGGACAGTTTCTTCCCAGCTGTTAACATGCAACTGATTCATCCTACCACAACCAGAGAGCAGTGCTGAACTGCTATCTACCTCTTTGATATCCCTTGGTTTATCCTTTACAGGCTTTACCTTGCACTAAACGTTGTTCCCTTATCAAGCATCTATACACAGTAAATGGTTCGATTGTCATCACATGTACTGTCTTTCTGCTGACTGGTTAGCACGCAACAAAAGCTTTTCATTGTACCTCGGTACTTGTGATAATAAATTGAACTGAACTGAATTGAATTAAGTATCAATCAGTGTGGGCACAGCTAGTTCTCTGCCATACTAACACTGGATGAGTCTTTACAGTGCTATTCGAATGAAACTTATCCCTTGTCATGTAAAATGCTGGAATGCTGGATGATAAATTACCCATAGTCAGGATTGAACCCATGTCTCCGACTGCAACTCTACAGCTAAATTTAGTTTAGTTTAGAGATACAGCGCGGAAACAGGCCATTCGGCCCACCCGGTCCGCGCCGACCAACGATCACCGCACACTAACACTATCCTACACACACCAGGGACAATTTTAACATTTACCAAATCAATTTACCTACCTACAAACCTGTACGTTTTTGGAGTGTGGGAGGAAACTGAAGATCCTGGAGAAAATCCACACGGTTCACGGGGAGAACGTACAAACTCCTTACAGACAGCGCCTGTAGTCGGGATCGAACCCGGGCCTCCGGCGCTGCAAGCGCTTTGAGGCAGCAACTCTACCGCTGCGCTACCGTGCCGAATAGTTCTACAAAGGTGAATTGTCAGATTATTTTAAACCCAACTATAATTTCCACATCCTGTCAAAAGTAGGCCCAAAGTGCCTGCACCAAAAACACAAAACCAGCATCCGCTGTTCCTTTCTACACATTTCGTCAGCTGCACTGCGAAATCTCCACAAGGTATGCCTACTTTGAAGTGCTCCTCCTCCTCCCGCTACCATATCTATAGACTCCCTCTCCCCCAACTCTCAGTCTGAAGAAGGATCTCGACCCGAAAAGTCATCCTTTCCTTCTCTCCAGAGATGCTGCCTGTCCCGCTGAGTTACTCCAGCTTTTTGTGTCTATCTTCTATTATAAGGACCCATGCCACAGTTATAGCCTGTTTCCTTTACCATCGTTAGTTTTTTTGCATATCTTTCATTCATTGTTCTTTACCTCTCTACATCATCGTCTATATCTCTCGTTTCTCTTCCCCCTGATTCTCAGTCTGAAGAACGGTCTGGACTAGAAACGGCACCCATTCCTTCTCTCCAGACATGCTGCCTGTCCCGCTGAGTTACTCCAGCATTTTGTGTCTAGCTTCACACTAAATAATTTGTTCTGTTTTCAGATGCAGTGCGTTTCCAATATACTTCTTTATACATTTGCATTGTTTGCGGTCTCTTTTCTCACGCTTTAGTTCAGTTTAGTTTACAGATACAGCGAATAAACAGGCCCTTCGGCCCACCGAGTCCGTGCCGACCGGCAATCCCCGCACATTTTTACATTGATACCAAACCAATTAACCTACGGACCCGTACGTCTTCGGAGTGTCGGAGGAAACCAGAGCGCACGGTGAAATCCCACACAATCACGGGGTGAATGTACAAGCGTGTGGGAGGAAACCGGAGAACCCGGAGAAAACCCACGCAGGTCACGGGGAGAACATACAAACTCGGTGGAGACAGCACCCGTGGTAAGGATCGAACCCGGGTCTCTGGCGCTGTCAGGCAGCAACTCTACCGCTGCGCCACCGCGCCGCCCTCGTGCCTTAAATTCTTCCACCAAAAAAAAAAAAAGAGATATTTGAACTGTTTCGATTTCAGTCCCTCTTCACCATTCTGCTTTTGGAGAGGTTTACAATTTTTTGAGTCTAATTACACAACACACCGTTCCCATCTAAACATGTAACGCTGTTAATTGAGTAATTTTCCTTGGCCAATAAGAGATGCAAGTGCCAGGGACAAACCATAACAATAATGAGAAAATGTACAGACTCCCCTGTGTGAACAGATGCCAATGCACAAGGAAAAAAAAATAAAATTGCAGCCCTAAATAAAACTGGAGTAACAGAAGAATCCATCTGTTTCTTGTTTTGTTTTTTTTGCCTCCTACAATTCCCTTATCCCATCTTGTTGAACATATTCAACTCCAGCTGGCTGCTAAAATGAGTCAGGCCTATTGGTTTCCCTCTCTACTTTACGGTTAATCACCAGGTCGTTTGCTTGGAGCGGGAGTGGGAGTGGGAGTGGGAGGGGAGGGGTTTGTACCGACACAGCCACCAGCAGGTGAATGTTGTCTGGCAAACATATATTTTCCTCCAAGGTGTTGTACTTACTTTTCCGTTCCTTCCTACGTGTTTGTTTTTTCCCGCCTGCCCTCGGAGCGTTTTCCGCAATCTCCCCTGAATGTTTTTTTTGTTTTTTTTTAAACACGTAAGAAAATCCTTCGGCCTAGTGCCTTGTTATTACATTGCAGCAGGGCTTTGCGATCTGGCGAAACCTGCCGCAGTTTTTATTCAAGTGAACCAGGAACGGTACATGCAAATTAAAAGCAGATTTATTCACACTTAAAGCATCAACAATAAACTTGCACACACTCCACCCTGAACCTGCTCTGCCACCACACCCCTCCCCTCCTCCCCTCCCCATCCCCCCCCCTCACCCCCCCCTCCCCTCACCCCCCCCACCCCCCTCCCCTCACCCCCCCCCACCTCTCCCCTCCCCTCACCCCCCCCACCCCCCCTCCCCTCACCCCCCCCACCCCCCCTCCCCTCACCCCCCCACCCCCCCTCTCCTCAACCCCCCACCCCCCCTCCCCTCACCCCCCCCCACCCCCCCCTCCCCTCACCCCCACCCCCCCCACCCTCCCCCTCCCCTCCACCCCCCCCCCCCCCCCCCACACCATTACCCCTACCAAATAATGCCTGCACATTCTGTGTGGAAAGAAAACTACTGTCACAGCAGGACGACTCATTTTTTATTAACAGCTCATCAGTGAGCAGGTTGTAATTCATAATAAAGAATTTACCCCAAGGATCACCACATGACTAAAGGCCTTTTATATCCTGACAAAAAGGTATGCTGTTCCTTTCTGTTTCCCTTCAATAAAACTACAATAGTTAGCACTTCATTTTCAAGCTGTTATGAGGAATCAGGTGTGTTCATTTAGCAGCGAGAGAGGAGGGGGGGGGGGGGGAAGAAAGAAAAAAAAAATCAGAAGCACCCGTCTCAACCCGAACATTTCAAAGATGTGTCTAACACCAGCAGAAATATTTCTCGAGCTACACATGAGTAGTCTGGGTGAAATGTAAATGAGATGAGATTTTATCCCATTAGAATATCTTCATATTTCTCCGCACAGCAGTTCAATTAACTCTACGTCAACTGTTACTTTATTAAAAGTCACAGCATTAAATCAAGGCATAACGTGATTTTTGTCTCAGAGGGAACCATGAAAAAAAAAAACAGCTTTAACTGTGAATCATGCAGAGCCTCAGTGTTAACTCCAGCTCAGAAAGCATTAAAAATGTGTACACTTTAGCTGAAGGGAAAGGAAGGGCTGCTTATTAATGTAATGGCAGTTAAGTAACGTTAGATTAAGTATCGATACTGAACAGAAACGTCAAGCATTGCAGGTAATTGTAGCCAGCTCCACTAAAACCTAAGTTACTTTGTTCAACTGAAGATATGTTCTGCTTAAAATGGGGCCGGTTGCCAGGTCTGTCATACCATCATGGTTTAGCGATGAATTCAGACCAAATATAAGTGATGTTGGCTTACTACGTGTGTCAGACCATCATCTTGGAAAGCCTTGGGCAACAAATTAATTTCTAGGCACTTGAGGAAAATTGTTTGACTTTTGAAAGTTTTTTTCAGATAGGTTTAGATATACAGTGCGAAAACAGGCAAAACAATAGACAATAGGTGCAGAAGGAGGCCATTCGTCCCTTCGAGCCAGCACCGCCATTCAATGTGATCATGGCTGATCATTCTCAATCAGTACCCCGTTCCTGCCTTCTCCCCATACCCCCTGACTCTGCTATCCTTAAGAGCTTTATCTAGCTCTCTCTTGAATGCATCCTTAAGAGCTCTATCTAGCTCTCTCTTGAGGCAGAGAATTCCACAGATTCACAACTCTCTGACTGAAAACGTTTTTCCTCATCTCAGTTCTAAATGGCCTACCCCTTATTCTTCAACTGTGGCCCCTTGTTCTGGACTCCCCCAACATCGGGAACATGTTTCCTGCGTCTAATGTGTCCAACCCCTTAATAATCTTATACGTTTAGATAAGATCTCCTCTCATCCTCGAAACGCTGGTCTCGAAACCAGCGATCCCCGAACACTAACACTATCCTACACACACTAGGGACAATTCACAATTATACCATGCCAATTAACCTCCAAACCTGTACGTCTTTGGAATGTGGGAGGAAACCAGAGATCCTGGAGAAAACCCACGCAGGTCACGGGGAGAACGTACAAGCTCCGTACAGACAGCACCCGTAGTCAGGATGGAACCCGGGTCTCTGGCGCTGTAAGGCAGCAACTCAACCTCTGCACCACCATGCCGTCCTTTTCTTTGCTTGAACGCGGTCCCCCACTACCACAGATTTAGCAGTCGAGTCGTCCGCATTTGGGGGCACTGCAGGTATCAGCATACCCGCAGTGCCGAGGGATAACCTCATCCTGAACAGTAAACTAGCGGAAGTCTCTTTATTTCCTGTAATTCAGCCCATGATTTCAAAGTTTGAGGCTGACGGGAAATCCCTTTCATTCGAAGGACCATCATGTAAAAGATCCACAGGTGAAGTCTTGGATAACCCGATCCGATCCACCTGCTTCACTACGGGGAGGTCTTTAAGTACCTCTGAAGACAGGGAAATGAATGAACTCTAGGATTCAACATCAAGAAATGAGCATTTTCTATTTGGTTGAATAGATAGTCACAGAGTCATTCAGTCATACAGCGTGGAAACAGGCTCTTTAGCTCAACTTGCCCACACCTACTAAGAGGCCCCCTCTACACTAGTCCCACCAGCCTGCACTTGGCCCATATCCCTCTAAACCTGACCTACCCATGTACAAGGAACTCAACCATCCTATCAATGACTGGAGGGCAGTCCTGACCTACCATCTACCTCATTGGAAACCCTCGGACTATCTTTATTGGCCTTCACTGGACTTTATTCCGTTTATCCTGTGTCTGCACACTGTGGACAGCTCAATTGTTATCATGTATAGTCTTTCCAGTGACTGGATAGCAGCAACAAAAAGCTTTTTGCTTTACCTCGGTACGTGGGACAATAGCTAAATTAACTAAACCAAACTAAACTACACTACCTGTCGAAATTTATTTTTAAATGTTTTTATAGTATCTGCCTCAACTCCCTCCTCTGGTAGCTTATTCCATATAACAACCACCCTTTATGTGAAAAAGTTGCCCCTCAGGTTCTTATCAAATTTCACCTCTCACCTCAAACATATGAACTCTAGTTCTTGATTTCCCTACTCCGTGTATTTACCCTATATATCCCCCTCATGATCTTATGCACCTCTATAAGATCACCCCTCATTCTCCTGCCCACCAAGGAATAATTTAGTTTTGTTTAGCGATACAGCGCAGAAACAGGCCCTTCGGCCCACCGAGTCCGCACCGACCACCGATCCCCACATACGGGTCTGAAGAAGGGTCTCGACCCGAAACGTCACCCATTCCTTCTCTCCAGAGATGCTGCCTGACCCGCTGAGTTACTCCAGCATTTTGTGATACCTTCAATTTGTACCAGCATCTGCAATTATTTTCCTACTCACATATTAACACTACCCTACACACACTAGGGACAATTTACACCTATACCAAGCCAATTTACCTACAAACCAGTACGTCTTTGGAGTGTGGGCGGAAACTGAAGATCTCGGAGAAAAACCAACCATGGGGAGAACGTACAAATTAGGTAAAGGCAGCACCCGTAGTTGGGATGGAACCCGGGTCTCCGGCACTGTAAGGCAGCGACTCGACTCTACCACTGCGCCAGTGTGCCGCTCTAATGTCCTAGCCTGCTCGACCTCTCCCTGTAGATAGATGAGGAGATTTTCGTCAACGGACAGAGTTGGGCCGAGGTCATCGAGAACAAAGGGGGACCTGGAGTGGGATGGAGGCGGAGAAGGGATGAGTACTTCTTGGAACTTTGTTGGCCTTTGGGGTGACTCTTTTGTGTACATTGTATGCAAAAACAAAAGAATTTCACTGTACCTAGATACGTGACAATAAAGTATCATCATCATCACCTTAGAGTTCACCAGTTATATTTGCTTTACATACACGTCATGGTTTGACATGCTAATCTGGACCAGTCCTTTGCCAGTACAGGAAGGCTGGTTTCTTCGTCAATAAAAAAGCTTGAAATACTCAGAAGGTCAGATGACACGTGTGAGGAAAGATTAGTTGGCTTTTTGGAGGACATTTCACAAAGTTTCTCATATGAAGAATAAATGAAACATTATCCTGATAATCAGAAATTATGCCCAGGTACGGTATCACGGCGGTAGAGTTGCTGCCTCACAGCGCCAGAGACCCGGGTTCGATCCTGACTACGGGTGCTGTCTGTACGGAGTTTGTACGTTCTCACCATGACCTGCGTAGGTTTTCTTTGGGTGCTCCGGTTTCCTCCCACACTCCAAAGACGTACAGGTTTGGAGGCTAAATGGTTTGATATAATTGTAAATTGTCCCTAGTGTGTGTAGGATAGTGTTCATGCACGGGGATCGTTGGTCGGCGCGGACTCGGTGGGCCGAAGGGCCTGTTTCTGTGTTGTATCTCTAGACTAAACTAGAAACTAAGGTAGGGTTAAACACAACGTGTTCATATTTTATTCTGCAATAGCACCTTGCCAGAACGTACCAAGTACAAAATAAAGTGCTGCAAATACTCAACAGACCATTTGCAGAGCGAGCAAGAGAGTTGATGTCAGATCTTCAGCAAAGCTTTGCCGAGTCGTCTTCATTGTGACAAATTACCTTTGTTTTTCTCTCTGCACAGATGCTGACTGACCCCCCAAAGGAAAATTTCCAGCACTTTCAAATTTCTGGTGTCTGTAGAACTTTGTTTTTGTAAAAACACCGTTGAGTTCCTGTTTGTTGGTTTTGCTTACAACATTCCACACACTCCTCTGAGAGTTGTGGTTCTTCACCACTCACACTGCATCTGAGGTAGCAATCCTGCAGCTAGTCGTTTTCACCACTGCTTCTGCCAAGTCTTTGCCAATGCTAACGTGCTAAAGTAGAAAAACAAGCCCAGAAGTCGTGAAGGGAGACAAATGCATGGAATGTGCGACGGTCAACAGTTTGGTTCCCGACCGATGGAAAGTCACTGGTATCACAAAAAGCTCGAGCAACTCAGTGGGTCAGGCAGCATCTCAGGAGAGAAGGAATGGGTGACGTTTCGGGTCGAGACCCTTCTTCAGACTGATGTCGGGGAGGGGGCGGGGCAAAGAGAGGGCATAGTTGGAGACTAGAAGACAGTGGGAGAACTGGGAAGGAAGGGGGAGGGGAAAGAGAGGGACAGAGGAGCTATCTAAAGTTAGAGAAATCAATGTTCATACCGCTGGGGTGTAAGCTGCCCAAGCGAAATATGAGGTGCTGTTCCTCCAATTTGCGGTGGACAATGGAGGAAGCCCATGACAGAAAGGTCAGACTGGGAGTGGGAGGGGGGGGGGGGGGGCTTGAAGTGCTGGGCCACCAGGAGATCAGGTTGGTTAAGGCAAAGGTCATTGATGAAAGTGAAAGCAGTCAGACCACGTTTGCGGAGTAGAATTCTGCTCTTATCACTTATGAACTTACGGCTCTATAACTAACAACGCTGCTCCATCTGCCTGCCCCCAACCAACCCTGCAATGCCGCCAGGACAACGAACATTCATGGTTAGGTCAAGATCCCTGCACTTTCAACAACTGGGACTTGAAAATGGCACCAAACTGGTAACTCTGTATACTGTCTCAGTGTACTACGGCTGTACACTTCTACTGAACCTGAGATGCTTATCTAATATGTATCTAAGTGCTTATGTGAACTGGATACAATAGTGAATTTCACTGTACCTCGGTACGTGTGACAAATAAAGACCCATACCCATATACACTCCTCACCATCCTCTTGTTGAACACCAGGCAAGCAGGTCATGTCATATGGAATAGGAGTAGAACTCGGCCATTCGGTCTACCCGCCATTCAAGTCTACCCGCCATTCAATCATGGCTGATCTATCTCTCCCTCCTCATCATCATATCATATCATATATATACAGCCGGATATATCCTAACCCCATTCTCCTGCCTTCTCCCCATAACCCCTGACACCCGTGCTAATCTATTATCCATCTATCACTCTCTGCCTTAATGTAGGTTGACTGTTGGGAGTTCTCATCGAAGGGGACCTTATGTTGTTGTGTTTTGCGACTGTTGGCAGACCAATTTGGCTCCTGGGATAAATAAAGTTCTATCGTATGGTACCGTTTCGGACCGTACCTTCCGACGGGGAGGCCGGGGTGGTAGTAAGCACGGGGGTGCTAGCAAGGGGGGTTGTGCGCTAATCCATCTGATCTTCGTTCATGCCGGCTTTGTGCGCGCACCTTGGAATAGGAACCCTGCAGCAATCAGGCGGCACATAGTAACTCAACCGTGTTATGTATGCTGCGTCATACGGAGAAAAAAGGAGGAAATGTACAATTCCCCATTGTGAGGAATGAGTCTGAACGATGGTGTGAATGGATGAATCACAGAGTATTCCTCTAGGAAGCACCAAATACCTGGAGGTGTGATGAACTACAGCACGTACTCTCTGAGGAGCCGACGGTTGGTGCGAATGAAGTGTTAAAATCTCGTGAATACTTAGCTGCAGGTGGATGGAAGTGACCACATCTGGCAGCTGCAATAAAGTAGCCTTTTGCCCAGGGGTTGAAAAAAAAAAAAAGCTGTATGACTAATTAACTCCCTGCGTAGACTGAGGCCCTCTCCTGTTTTCCCATTCCTCACGTACAAGAATAAACACCATCAGACCCCAGGGCGGGACGGCAGCGCAGCGGTAGAGTTGCTGCCTCACAGCGCCAGGGACCCCGGGTTCGATCCTGACTACGGCTGCTGTCAGTAAGGAGTTTGTACGTTCTCCCCGCGACTTTTCTCCGAGAAGCTCTGGTTTCCTCCCACACTCCAAAGACGACTTTACCTTGCACCAAACGTTATTCCCTTGTATATCTGTAGGCTGTGGACGGCTCGATTGTAATCATGTATTGTGTTTCCGCTGACTGGTTCGCACGCAACAGAAGCTTTTCTCTGTACCTTGGTGCACGTGACAATACACCGAACTAAAGTGAAACTGCAGTTCCTTGTTTCGACGGAGGACGTTTGGTTTTGAACGTAAGGATGCCCAGTTATTTAGTCAATAGACCAAGGAGTTTGTTAGATTTTGCAGTAATTTTCTGCTGACAAAGACTGCACTTCCACCTGGAGGTGATAGGGGTGAAATGCAAACTGCTGGCTGAAAAACTGCATCTGAATTACAAGAGGAAAGCAGTGCTTAACCCTACAGGTAGCATGATCTGTGGTGAATTTGTGAACCAAGCACTGGACTTTTCTCTAGACTTTTAGAGATACAGCGCAGAAACAGGCCCTTCGGCCCATCGAGTCAGAGCTGACCAGCGATCACCCCGTACACTAACACTATCCTGTATACCAGGGTCAATTTACAATTTTCTTTTACCGAAGCCAATTAACCTACAGACCTGGTGATGGTTGCAGCAGAAACATTTGTGGCACTTAAACCATTTTGGAAAGGCAAATGACAAAAACTAGAGGGCAATAGACAATAGACAATAGGTGCAGGAGGAGGCCATTCAGCCCCTCGAGCCAGCACCACCATTCAATGTGATCATGGCTGATCATTCTCAATCAGTACCCCGTTCCTGCCTTCTCCCCATACCCCCTGACTCTGCTATCCTTAAGAGCTCTATCTAGCTCTCTCTTGAATGCATTCAGAGAATTGGCCTCCACTACCTTCTGAGGCAGAGAATTCCACAGATTCACAACTCTCTGAGCATAGCTTAAAGGTGAAAGGGACAAATTTCATGATGTGCGGGACACGTTTTTACGTAGAGGGTGGTGGGTGCCTGAAACATTCTGCTAGGGAGGGTGATGGAAACAGATAGTGGTCCTTAAGAGGCTTTTAAATAGGCTTACGGATAGGCAGGGACTAGGGGGATATGGTTCATGTACAGACAAATGGGATTATGTGTAAGAAGGAACTGCAGATGCTGGTTTAAACCAAAGATAGACACAAAAAGCTGGAGTAACTCAGCGGGACAGGCAGCATCTCTGGAGAGAAGGAATGGGTGACGTTTCGGGTCGAGACCCTTCTTCAGACATCATCTTGGCATCATGTTTGGCACGAACGTTGTGGGCTGAAGGGCCTGTTCCTGTGCTGTACCTTCCTGTGTATAGGAAGGAGCTGCAGATGCTGGTCTCCACTGAAGATAGACACAAAAAGCTGGTGTAACTCAGTGGGACAGGCAGCATCTCTGGAGCGAAGGAATGGGTGATGTTTCAGATCGAGACCCTTCTTCAGGACTGAGGCCAATTAGCCATTCCATCTCTGCAAAGATGCTGCCTGTATCTTTGTATGTCTGATGTTCTATGGAGTAAATCAGTCTAATTTTCCCGGCTATTCTTCAAAATGAGCACTTTACCTGGAGTGACATAATTTGATGCAAGTCTGGTTTAGTTTAGTTTTAGTGGGTTAGCTTAAGTTTTCGGAGAAAACCCACACGGGTCACGGGGAGAACGTACAAACTCCGTACAGACAGCGCCCCTAGTTGGGATCGAACCGGGGTCTCTGGCGCTGCAAGGCAGCAACTCTACCACTGCGCCACCGTGCCTACTGGTGTGTAGATTGTATTAGAAGCATAAGTGCAACCCCAGCTGCGAGGAAAATGTTTTGGAGTGATGTAAAACAATGTGGGCATTATGTTTCACTACATTGCTCTTTCAACATTTGCTAAGCAACAAAAAGCTATTTAGATTAAGATCTTAATTGAAACCTTTCAAGATTAGGATCCAATCCTATTCTGTGTGAGCATATTCCCGCTATGAATCAATAACAAACTCACAGATGAAAATAGCAACGGACAGAGCAGAGCAAGTCCAACATATTTACTGCAGAAAGTCTAAAACATCCAGTCAGTTTAGTTTAGAGATACTGCGCGGAAACAGGCCCTTCGGCCCACTGAGTCCGTGCCGACCAGCGATCCCCGCACACTAACACAATCCTGCACACACTAGGGACAATTTACATTTATACCAAGCTAATTAACCTACATACCTGTACGTCTTTGGAGCGTGGGAGGAAACCGAAGATCTCAGAGAAAACCCACGCAGGTCACGGGGAGAACGTATAAACTCTGTACAGACAGCACCTGTAGTCAGGATCGAACCCAGGTCCCTGGCGCTGTAAGGTTGTGGCTCTATTGCTACGCCACTGTGCTGCTCTTTAGTTTAGTTTAGAGATACAGCATGAAAACAGGCTGTCCAGCCCATCGTGACCGTTGATCATCCGTTCACATTGTTTCTATATTATCTCACTTTCCCACCATCCACGCCCTACACATTAGGAGCAATTTACAGAGGCCAATTAACCTACATTAGCGCATAAGTTTGGGATGTACGGGGGACTGCACCCAACACCCTGTCGCCGGTTTGTGGTATGTTCTTCCTCGGACCACTGTCGGTAGGTACTCACCACTGCTGACCCGGAGCATTCCACAAGCCTTGCCATTTCAGGGATGCTCTGACCCAGTCATCTGGCCATAACAAATTGGCCCTTGTCAAAGTCGCTCAGTTCTTTACTCCTGCCCATTTCTCCTGCATCCAACATATCAATTTGAAAAACTGACTGTTCACTTGCTGCCTAATATATCCCACCCCTTGACAGGTGCCATTGTAACAAGATAACCAATGTTATTCACTTCACCTGTCAGTGGTCATAATGTTTTGGCTGATCAGTGTATATAAGGGGTCAGCTGATATATCTTTCCCATTTGATATTATCTAAAGTGAACATGGACCTTTTTCTTTTCAGATAATATTTCAAATCACACAGTTTATAAAGTTGTTTTGGAATAAATTTTCACCACAAATATTTGATACTCAAAATATTTGGAAGGCTTGTCAGTATCTGAAAGAGAAAGGTGATTAGCATACAAACAGTTCAGAATATGCATACCATGTTAAGATTGAAAATATGGTGTAAAAATATAATGTTGTATAGTTTTCTATATCACTACATCGGGTGCTGTCAACATCTATATGGTGGCGCAGCGGTAGAGTTGCTGCCTTACAGCGAATGCAGCGCCGGAGACTCAGGTTCGATCCTGACTACGGGTGCTGTCTGTACGGAGTTTGTACGTTCTCCCCGTGACCTGCGTGCGTTTTCTCTGAGATCTTCGGTTTCCTCCCACACTCCAAAGACGTACAGGCTTGTAGGTTAATTGGCTGGGCAAATGTAAAAATTGTCCCTAGTGGGTGTAGGATATGCGGGGATCGCTGGGCGGTGCGGACCCGGTGGGCCGAAGGGCCTGTTTCTGCGCTGTATCTCTAAATCTAATTTTTTTTAATATCGGGAGCTGTCTGTACGGAGTTTGTACGTTCTCCTCGTGACCGCGTGGGTTTTCTCCGCAATCTTCGGTTTCCTCCCACATTCCAAAGACGTACAGGTTTGTAGGTTAATTGGCTTGGTGTAAATGTAAATTGTCCCTCGTTTGTGTAGGATAGTGTTAGTGTGCGGGGATCGCTGGTCAGTGCTGACTCGGCGGGCCAAAGGGCCTGTTTCTGCGCTGCACCTCTAAACTAAACTACAATAAATTAACTTCAAAAATACCTCATTGGCAGTAAAGTGCTTCCGGACATCCTAAGAAAGGCTCGATAATAAATGCAAAATTTTCTTCCTTCTTTGCACCTGGATAGAGTGGATGTGGAAAGATGTTTCCACTAGTGGGAGAGTCCAGGACCAGAGACCACAGCCTCCGAATAAAAGGACATAAAGTTAGAAAAGAGACAAGGAGGAATTTCTTAAGTTAGAGGGGGATGAATCTGTGGAATTCATTGCCACAGAAGGCTGTGGAGGCCAAGTCAATGGATATCTTTAAGGTAGAGATTGATAGGTTTTTGATTAGTACGGGTGTCAGGGGTTATGAAAAGAAGGCAGGAGAATGGGGTTGATCGGAATGGGGAAAGATAGATCAGCAATGATTGAATGGCGGAGTAGACTTGATGGGCTGGATGCCATAATTCTGCTCCTACGACTTATCAACATGAACAATGATGTGGTGTATCAACACTGTAGAGTGGTTTGGGAGATTAACACTTGCATCTCTATCTCTATCCAGTACTTCTCAGTTACGCCAATGCCAATACAAGACAATTGCCTTCTACGATACAAGGCCTTCTACGCCCGCACCTCCAGACTCAGGAACAGCTTCATCCCCAGGGCCATAGCTGCTATGAACCGGTCCTGCTGAGCCGGATGGTCACATCGCACAGTGATCCGGCACAGATCTACTTGCACTTTATTCTGTTTCAAAACTGTTACAATTTGTTTCATTGGGTTGTTTAAATTACTACTGACTAGCTAATTAATTTATTGCATCGTGTGGGAGGCGCATTCCCAATCTCGTTGTACCCCTGACATTTAAGATATATTGTATTGTATTGTATTGTATTGGGAAAAAACGTTTGTCTAGCAATTTTAATGCGTGAGATAGCATGTCATCCATGATCTTACTGAATAATGAGAGGGGCTGAATTACCTCCTCTTCTTTCTGCTTCTTACATTCATATTATGTCCTTATTCCCAAGTTTAGTTTATTTAGCTCAGGGATACTGTCTGGAAACAGGCTCTTTGTGCCACCAAGTCCACGACGACCATTGATCACTCGTACATCAGTTCTATTTGAACTACGAGGGACCATTTACAGAATTGGTCAAACTTAGTTAACCTACAAGCCTGCGTATCTTTGGAATATGGTGGAAACCAGCGAACCCGGAGAAAATCCACATGGTCACAAGAAGAACACATAAATTCTTCCCACATCCCAAAGATTTGCAGGATTGTAGGTTAACTGGCTTTTGTAAAATTCCCCCTAGCTTTAGTTTAGTTTAGAGACAGAGAGTGGAACCATGCCATTCAGCCCACCGAGTCCATGCCGACCAACGATCAGCTGTCATCCCACTTTCGCTTCCGGGACGATAGGGGCAATTTACGGAAGCCAGTTAACCTACAAACTTGTACATCTTTGGAGTGTGGGAGGGAACCGGAGCACGCGGAGGAAACCCATGTCGTCAAGGGGAGAACGTACAAACTCCGTACAGACAGCACCCATAGCCAGGATCGAAGCCGGGTCTCTGGCGCTGTAAGACAGCAACTCTCCTGCTGCGCCACCGTGCCGCCCTTAAGTGTTTTCCAAAGTAATGAAATCTGCAAAATTGGGAAGATGTCAATGAGACAAGCAGAGGCTTTCTGAGAAAGATTTTTAAAAGGTAGTAGGGCAGGCGATAGATTTCAACAGTAATCTATGTCACTAATGCTATGTCACTATCAGGGGAGTAAAGGCAGAGATAACATACATATTAGATTTGGGGAGTTAAAGTGTGGGAGTGCATTTATGGCTGAAATACAGTAGATAGGAAAGTAAAAGTGACAAGTGGCGGAACAGTGGCACAGCGGTCGAGTTGCTGCATTACAGTGTCACAGACACGAGTTCGATCCTGACTATGGGTGCTGTCTGTATGGAGTTTGTACGTTCTCCCCGTGAAGCTGCGTGGGTTTTCCCCAGGTGCTCCGCTTTCCTCCCACACTCCGAAGACGTGCAGGTTTGTAGGTTAATTGGCTTCGGTAAAATTGTAAATTGTTCCTAGTGTGTGTAGGATAGTGCTAGTGTACAGGGTGGTTGCTGGTCGGCCCGTACTCAGTGAGTCGAAGGGCCTGTTTTCGCGCTGTATCTCTAAAGTCTAAAAGCCTCCAAAGATAAACATATTTGGTAAAATTTGACATCAGGAACAAGATTCCATGTCTCCCCATGATTTTTCTCAACCAGATCCCAATAGCTGATTCACGTCAACCCTGTCGGATAAAGTAAGTTGAGACCGAAGGCCTTGTTTCCATGCTGTATGACACTATGACTCTATCATAATTTGATACCAACCTCTTCAGAGCAGCTGATCTCTTTAATTACTCACACCAAGAGGTGGAATTTGCAACGAACGGGCACTGATTGTTAGGGTACTTATTCAAAAGTTCATAGTTGATAGTTCCTTAAAGGTGTCTCTACCTGCACAATTATTGTGAAACCCAAGAAAAACAACCTGTGAATGATCATTGATTGCAAGTTGCATTGTTTATCTCCTCACCACTGCACCCGAGTCGTGAAAATAAAAGGGATGTATTTATACAAATGAAATGTAGTTTGTAATGTTACCTCACAGAGTCACAGATTCATAGAATGATACAGCATGGAAACAGGCCCTTCGGCCTAACTTGCCCACATCGGCCAACATGCCCCATCTACACTAGTCCCAGCTGCCCATGTTTGGTCCATACCCCTCCAAATTTGTCCCATCCATGTACCTGTCTAACTGTTTCTTAAACGTTGGGATAGTCCCTGCCTCAACTACCTTCTCTGGGAGCTTGTTCCATACACCTATCACCCTTTGTGTGAAAAGGTTACCCCTCAGATTTCGATTAAATCTTTTCCCCTTCACCTTAAACCTATGTCCTCTGGTCCTCGATTCCCCTACTCTGGGCAAGAGACTCTGTGCATCTACCCAATCTATTCCTCTCATGATTTTATACATTTCTATCAGATCACCCCTCAATCTCCTGCGCTCCAAGGAATAGAGAGAGACCCAGCTGCTCAACCTCTCCCTATAGCTCAGACCCTCTAGACCTGGCAACATCCTCGTAAATCTTCTCTGTACCCTTTCTAACTTGACAACATCTTCCTATAATATGTTGCCCTGAACTGAACACAATATTCTAAATGCACTGTGGTGGTGGGCCGGATCTCCAACAACGATGAGAAGGCCTACCGGGAGGAGGTGGCTGATCTGGCACTCTGGTGTCAAGACAATAGGCTCCTCTTGAATGTCACTAAAACGAAGGAGCTGATTGTGGACTTCAGAAGGGCTAAACATCCAAGGACGTACACACCACTGGAGATAAATGGGCCTACTGTGGATAGGGTGAGCAGTTTTAAATACTTGGGAGTCCGCATCACAGAGGGTAAGGTAAGGCAAAGCAGCGCCTTTACCACCTTAGACAACTGAGGAAATTCAGAGTGTCTCTGAGGATCCTTCATTACTTCTACTCTGGGGCTGTAGAGAGCATCCTGCCTGGCAACATTACAGTCTGGTTTGGGAACAGCTCTGCCCAGGACAGGATGGCCTTGCAGAGAGTAGTGCATTCGGCAGAACGCACCATGGGAACTACACTCGCCCCCCTGCAGGACCTATACATCAGGAGGTGTAGATCCAGAGCAAGCAAGATCATGAGGGACCCCTGCCACCCCAGTAACGGACTGTTCCAGATGCTACGGTCAGGCAAACGCCTCCGCTGTCACGCTGTGAAAACGGAGAGGATGAGACGGAGTTTCTTCCCACAGGCCATCAGGACTGTCAACTTGTATAACTCCAGAGACTAAATTTTTGTCTACACTATAGTAACTTATTAACTTCATTTATATGTTGTAACTGTAATTCTTTTTTGTGTACAATTCCGCCGGCATTGCCACTTTCATTTCACTGCACATCGTGTATGTGTATGTGACAAATAAATTTGACTTGACTTATACAATCTTTATTTCATCTTGCTGATGTAAGTATTCCATGAGAAGAACGTTGTTCTTGGCAACCAATAAAGATAGGTTAGGATCTAAGGCAAGTTGCCCTAGGAAAATTCTTTACTGGTGCCACAGTCTATGTACAAATTAAGGGCAAATATTGAGAGTGACTTGGAGACACAAAGAACTGCAGATGCTGGAACCTTGAGTAGAATAGTCAATAGTCAATAGTCAATAGTGCTTTATTTATCACATATGCAACTGCACAGTGAAATTCTTTTTGCATACATTAAACACGCGGGCACCGCCATTTTTGCCGCCATTATTCAAATTCCAAAGTCCGGTCGGCCAGCACGCTCGATGTACTGGAGCAGTTCCCGCGAACCGACAGCCCTCTCCTCTCCTCGCCCGGCCATCTTTGTGTCCCGGGGGCATCTCCTGCAGCCGACCTTGACACAAGCGCAGGTTCGCCCTCCTACCGGCCCTTGTTCCTCGCGTCTGACGTCTCCAGCACCCTCCCGGTCACGCCGACCCACGAGCATTCGGGCGGGTTCCCAGTCCTGCCGACTGACGAGCCTTCGGGCGGGAGCTGAGGAGTAACTATTGGGCCAGGCATATCAGGCAGGACATGGATAGGCAGCCATAGGATTGCACCATAGGACCCCATTTCGAGTCGGGATCCTCTTCAGACTGAAGTCAACCCCCCTTGTTTGAAGAACTGAGAACTGGGGTACTGGAAAATGCAAGAGACAGTTATTAACAACTTTAATTGAGTCTACTCTCCTGGAAAGGTGGCTGGCTCTATGATTTAGCGTCGATGGTAGCTGGAATTAATCTATCTTTATTAGATGCATAGAGGCAACGTTGCTTTTGTTTCCCCCCTCAGTTTTCATTTAAATGACATTTGAGAGCTGGAAGAACTGAGGGAAATTTAACACGGGGAATATTAACAAGATTTAACTGCATTTTTCGCAGCAGATGAGTGTGGAATGAATAAATTGCATCAAGTAACTAAGAGGGAGGAATGAAAACGAGTTTGAGCAAGCTTGAGGATTAGATTCCTTGTGCACAGACCGGCAGCTGTGTCCCCTGCCTGTGGGGTGCTGGCAGGAAAGGGGGAAAAAACTAAAAACAATCAATCTTTAAAACATAATACATATTAACAATGTTTTCTGAGGCTAGACATTGTTTAATCAAAACCGGATGCAAGATTTTGCAAGACTTTACTGCTTCAAGTACCTCATAAAAAAGCCCCAGCTCTTTGAATAGCTTAAGGGCAATCATTGTAAAAACCCAATGTTATTGAGAGAGTCTTAGAGTCAGTCATTTCTGGAGAGTCATTTCTGCCCTCCTCCCACGTTGATTATCTTTGGTGAGAGTCAAAGTTCAGGGTAAACTGGCTGAAATATTCACGAGAAGCAATATTAAACTTTCATAATTTTATTGGTATTAAATAGCCTTTCGATCTAATTGAAGGAATTCTTAACTGAGAAAGTAGATGTCCCAGAAATTACAATGCATACCCTAACATTTCACCAAAGGCTCAGGTAAATTTGAACACGAATAATTAGTAGCGTCTTTTCAAACACTGTCTGCTGTATCCAGCATATTTTTAGACTTTAGACTTTAGAGACAGGCCCTTCGGCCCACCGAGTCCACGCTAGGGCGGCACGGTAGCGCAGCGGTAGAGTTGCTGCTTTACAGCGAATGCAGCGCCGGAGACTCAGGTTCGATCCTGACTACGGGTGCTGCACTGTAAGGAGTTTGTACGTTCTCCCCGTGACCTGCGTGGGTTTTCTCCGAGATCTTCGGTTTCCTCCCACACTCCAAAGACGTACAGGTATGTAGGTTAATTGACTGGGTAAAATGTAAAAATTGTCCCTAGTGGGTGTAGGATAGTGTTAATGTACGGGGATCACTGGGCGGCACGGACTTGGAGGGCCGAAAAGGCCTGTTTCCGGCTGTATATATATGATATGATATGATGATAACCAACGATCACCCGTACATTCGTACTATCCAACACACTCGGGACAGTTTTTTTACTGAAGCCAATTAGCCTACCAACTTCATCGTCTTTGGAATGTGGGAGCAAATCAGAGCACCCGGTGGAAACCCACGCAGGTCACCGGGGAGACAGCACCTGTTGTCAGGATGGAACCCGGGTCTCTGGCGCTGTAAGGCAGCAACTCTACCGCTGCGCCACCGTGCCGCCCCTAAAATTTGTGTGAGTATAGGGTGCGCTTTCCACCTCATTCCAATTTTCCTCTTCCACTGTTGCAAAAATCCCTCTCCTTATGCTATGTGCGATGATATTTTCTAACAACTCTGCACTGGATCCATGCAGATAATTAGCCCAGTTTCCAATTAGCCCTCTGCAAGCAGGTTGAAACAATAATGGCAAAAATGCAATAATTCACAAGGGGCTGTGAAGTATTGGAAAATGTCCTTATTTTCCTTTTTAAAATGACAAGTGAGAGATGCTGAGTTTCACTGTTTCAAGGCAGCCATTCCAACTTGCTCGCCACTTGAAGATAGCAGCTGAAAAGACGAATGGTCTCTGCACACGAAATCGCGGAAACTGGGCCTTTTTGTGGAGCGTGCATAATAGGAACCCTAAAATCCTGAGATATTTTTGTGGTATGGTTGGAATCATAGAGTCATACAGCACGTCAACAAGCCCTTCGGCCAACTTGCCCATGCTGATCAAGATGCCCCATCTACACTAGTCCCACCTCCCTGTGCTTCACCCATATCCCACTAAACCTTTCCTATCCATGTGCCTGTGTAAATGTTTTTAAAATGTTGTTATAGTACCTGCCTCAATTACCTCCTCTTGCAGCTCGTTCCATATACCCACCACCCTATGTGTGAAAAAGTTACCCATCAGATTCCTGTTAAAACTTTCCCCCTTCACCTTAAACCCCTCAGGTTTCAATTAAATCTATCCCCTCTTATCTTGAATTGATGTCCTCTGGTTCTTGATTCCCCAAACTATGGGTAAAAGACTTTGTGCATTCGCCCAATCTATTCCCCCCATGATTTTATACACCTCTCTGAGATCACGGTGGGGCGGCACGGTGGCGCATCGGTAGAGTTGCTGCCTTACAGCGAATGCAGCACCGGAGACCCAGGTTCGATCCCGACTATTGGTGTACATCAATGATTTGGATGAAGGGATTAAAAGTACCATTAACAAATTTGCAGATGATACAAAGCTGGGTGGCAGTGTGAACTGTGAGGAAGATGCTATGAGGTTGCAGGGTGACTTGGACAGGTTGTGTGAGTGGGCGGATGCATGGCAGATGCAGTTTAATGTGGATAAGTGTGAGGTTATCCACTTTGGTGGTAAGAATAGGAAGGCAGAGTATTATCTGAATGGTGTCAAGTTAGGAAAAGGGGACGTACAACGGGATCTGGGTGTCCTAGTGCATCAGTCACTGAAAGGAAGCATGCAGGTACAGCAGGCAGTGAAGAAAGCCAATGGAATGTTGGCCTTCATAACAAGAGGAGTTGAGTGTAGGAGCAAAGAGGTCCTTCTGCAGTTGTACAGGGCCCTAGTGAGACCGCACCTGGAGTACTGTGTGCAGTTTTGGTCTCCAAATTTGAGGAAGGATATTCTTGCTATTGAGGGCGTGCAGCGTAGGTTTACTAGGTTAATTCCCGGAATGGCGGGACTGTCATATGTTGAAAGACTGGAGCGACTAGGCTTGTATACACTGGAATTTAGAAGGATGAGAGGGGATCTTATCGAAACGTATAAGATTATTAAGGGGTTGGACACGTTAGAGGCAGGAAACATGTTCCCGATGTTGGGGGAGTCACGAACCAGGGGCCACAGTTTAAGAATAAGAGGTAGGCCATTTAGAACGGAGATGAGGAAAAACCTTTTCAGTCAGAGAGTTGTGAATCTGTGGAATTCTCTGCCTCAGAAGGCAGTGGAGGCCAATTCTCTGAATGCATTCAAGAGAGAGCTGGATAGAGCTCTTAAGGATAGTGGAGTCAGGGGGTATGGGGAGAAGGCAGGAAAGGGGTACTGATTGAGAATGATCAGCCATGATCACATTGAATGGCAGAGCTGGCTCGAAGGGCCGAATGGCCTACTCCTGCACCTATTGTCTATTGTCTATTGTCTATTGACTTGTCCTATCCATGTACCTGTTTAATTTATTCTTAAACATTGCGACAGACCCTGCCTCAACTACCTCCTCCGGTCGTTCCATACACCCACCACCCTTTGTGTGAAAAAGTTACCCATCAGATTCCTGTTAAAACTTTCCCCCTTCACCTTAAACTTATGTCCTCTGATTCTCGATTCCCCCACTCTGGGCAAGAGACTTGTGTGTCTACCATTTCTGTTTCTTTCATCATTTTATACACCTCTCTAAGATCACGTCTCATCCTCCTGCACGCCAAGGAATAGAGTCTCAACCTCTCCCTATAACTCAGATCCTCAAATCCTGGCAACATCCTTGTAAATCTTCTCTGTACCCTTTCCAACTTGACAACATCTTTCCTTTAACATGGTGCCCAGAACTGAACACAATATAAACCTCATCAACGTTTTAATAACTGCAATATGACCTCCCAACGTCTATACTCAATACCCTGACTGATGAAGGTCAGTGTGCCAAAAGCCTTTTTGAAGACCCCATCTACTTATGGCACCACCTTCAAGGAACTGTGCACCTGCACTTCTGGATCCCTCTGCTTTACAACACTCCCCAGAGGCCTACCATTCACTGTGTATGTCCTGCCCATGATAGACTTCCCAATATGCAACACCTCACATTTCTCCCTATTATATTCCATCTATCTACCTCCTTCTTAACTTTGCTTTTATTTTTCTTTTCACTTTATTTTCTAACTCCTCCATCACCTGCATCTTTCGATTTAAGTGCAAGTATCAGTTATTAAATTGGGCAGTGGTCCCAAAATCTAATCTTGGGGACACCAAAGCCCAATCTCAAAAACAACTGTGCACTCTTCTCCATTTTCCATCTCTTTGCTAATTTTGTGACCATGTAGCCACTTCTATACCCTTTCATGGTGTTTATTTTATAACTACGTAGACAGTATGTACTTCATAAAACATACTTATTATTGTCACGTGTACCAAGGTTCAGTGAAAAGCTTCTTTGTTGCACGCTATCCATTCAGCGAAAAGACTGTACATGATGCAAGACTGGAGCGACTGGGCTTGTATACACTGGAATTTAGAAGGATGAGAGGGGATCTTATAGAAACATATAACATTATTAAGGAATTGGACACGCTAGATGCAGGAAACATGTTCCCGATGTTGGGGGAGTCCAGAACCAGGGTCCACAGTTTAAGAATGAGGGATAGTCCATTTAGAACTGAGATGAGGAAAAACTTTTTCACACAGAGAGTTGTGAATTTGTGGAATTCTCTGCCTCAGAAGGCAGTGGAGGCCGATTCACTGGATGCATTCAAATGAGAGTTAGATAGAACTCTTGCGGCTAGCAGAATCAAGGGGTATGGGGAGAAGGCAGGAACAGGGTACTGATTGAGAATGATCAGCCATGATCACATTGAATGGTGGTGCTAGCTCAAAGGAACGAATGGCCTCCTCCTGGACCTATTGTCTATGTATTTATGTATCCATGATTACAATCAAGCCAGCCAAAGTGTGCAGATACAGGATAAAAGTATGGCGTTTAGTGCAAAATAAAGTCCAGTGAAATCTGATTAAAAATACACATCATTTGAAAATCCATGAATAACTATTAACATATTATTACAACTAACCTTCCCTGTTACTTTGGGTCACAGAATCACAAAGCACAGAAACAGCCCTTCGGCCCAACTCATCCATGCCGACCAAGATGCTTAGGAAATAAAACTGCAGATACTGGTTAAAATCGAAGGTAGACACAAAATGCTGGAGTAACTCAGCGGGTGAGGCAGCATCTCGGGAGAGAAGGAATGGGTGACGTTTCGGGTCAAGACCCTTCTTCAGACTGAAGAAGGGTCTCGACCTGAAACGTCACCCATTCCTTCTCTCCCGAGATGCTGCCTCACCCGCTGAGTTACTTCAGCATTTTGCGTCTACCTTCGACCAAGATGCTGTTCTACGTTCACATTTGCCCGCGTTTGGCCCATAACCCCGACGGGCTGCACGGCCAGAAGGCTTCCTGACAGACCTTGTGGCCAGAAGGCTTCCCGATGGGTCGCGGCTGAGGACTGGGAACGCGGCTGGAGGCCTTTATCGAGGTGCCGCGGTCTCCATGCCTCCCGGATCGCCGCATAAAAGCCAGGGTTGGGGCCTGGCCGGGGCCTCGTGAGTCAGAGTCCACGTCGGCGGAGTGGCCGGCGGAGACCGTTGCAGGGGCCCGGGTCGGCCCCACGGAGGCGTGAAGTGTGGCGTCGACAGCGGTGAGGCCTCGGCGGCGGCAGCAGTGAAGCCTCGGGACGGTGGGGCCTCGTCGGTCGTGAAGCCTCATGGCGGCAGCGATGCCTCGTGGGTTGACCCACGGACAACGGTGGATGAGAGCGCGGGGGACCACCGTGAGGGGGGGAGGGGAAGAACAATGGAGGACCGCATGGGGGACCGCCGTGAGGGAGGAGGGGAAGAACAATGGAGAATGGGAGGGGGGGCAAAGGACAATGGGGAACGCGCGGCGTGGGGGGCAGGGGGAGGACAATGGGGGGGGAACAAAGGACAATGGAGACCCAGCCTGGGGGGCAGGGGGAGGACATTGGGGGGGGACAAAGGACAATGGGTACCCGGCGTGGGGAACTGCTGAGTGGGGGGGGGGGCAAGCGGGGGGGACAAAAGGGGGAGCTGGCGTGCTTTGTAATTCGCCAGCACCATAGGTGGCTGCTATTTGTATACATTGGGTGTGCAAGCTAAGAATCTCACTGTGCCTAGTCACATGTGACAATAAAGTATTCCCATTCCTATACCTAATCTTTATTCTTTAGTCAGATGGAGGTGAATCTGTGGAATTCTTTGCCACAGAAGGCTGTGGAGGCCGTCAGTGGATATTTTGAAGGCAGCGATAGATAGATAGATTCTTAAACAGTACGGGTGTCAGGGGTTACGGGGATAAGGCAGGAGAATGGGGTTGGGAGGGAGAGATAGATCAGCCATTATTGAATGGCGGAGTAGACTTGTTGGGCCGAATGGCCTAATTCCACTCCTATCCCTTATGACCTAATCCTTTCCTCAAATACTCAGTCACAATGGTCAAATTTATCATTGCCAAATTCAGGCTGAGTTTCATTTATAAACCAGAAACGTAAGGAACTGCAGGTGCTGGAATCGTGAGCAAAAAAACAAAATGCTGGAGGAACTCAGGGGGTCAGGCAACATCCGTGGAAGTGTCCCGAACTGAAATGTCACCTGTCCCTTCTCTCCACTGATGCTGCCGATCCTATTGATTTCCTCCAGCACTTTGTTTTTTTTGTTCATTTCTTCTAAACCTATATTTTTACCACTTAATTTTGGCACAATTTTAGTTCATTTTAATTTTGTCAGGATTATCACACTTCAGTTTGTAAATAGGGAATGTTTATAACTCCTGCCCAGCTCCTGGATCCTTATAACTTTCTGACCCACAGACCACAATTAGTGAGGATGGGCAACAGCACTTCCTCCTCAATAATTATCAACACCAGTATCCCGCATGAATGCGTGCTCGATCTCCCAGCATGCTCCCTGTACATATTCAATGGATATTTATTTTTAAGGCAGGGATAGGTAGGTTCTTGATTAGTATGGGTGTCAGGGGTTATGGAGAGAAGGCAGGAGAATGGGGTTAGGATAGAAGGGATAGATCAGCCATGATTGAATGGCGGAGTAGACTTAATGGGCCGAATGGCCTAATTCTGCTCCTCTTCCTTTTGACCTTATGACCTTATGACCTTCTGCATTCACCAGTGTGCGGCCAAATCCTGCTCTTACTCCATCTACACGTTTGCAGACGACACCACAGCGACGGGCCAGACCACAAACAATGAGGAGACTTGAAGGAGACAGAGAGTAGACACAAAATGGTGGAGTACTTCAGCTGGACAGGCAGCATCTCTGAAGAGAAGGAATGGGTGACATTTTGGGTCACTGCCTCAGAAGGCTGTGGAGGCCAAGTCTCTGAATGCATTCAAGAGAGAGTCAGATAGAGCTCTTAAGGATAGCGGAATCAGGGTGTATGGGGAGAAGGCAGGAACGGGGTACTGATTGAGAATGATCAGCCATGATCACATTGAATGGTGGTACTGGCTCGAAGGGCCGAATGGCCTTCTCCTGCACCTATTGTCTATTGTCTATTGAATGGAGAGCTTGCCCTTGGACTATCTTTGATCAGACTTTGCTGACTTTATCTTGCACTAAACGTTATTCCCTTACCATGTTTCTATACATTGTTGAAGGCTCGATTGTAATCATGTATTGTCTTTCCGCTGACTGGTGAGCGCACAACTAAAGCTTTTCTCGGTACACGTGACAATAAACTAAACTGAACTCCTCCACTAACCTGGTTACCTCATCCTCAAGGTCATGAAGATGAAGGAGGTAGATATCGACTTCAGAAAACATGGTGGAGTACATGCCCCGATCATCATCAAAGGTGCCAAACTAAAAATGGTTGAGAGCTTCAAGTTCCTTGGCATTAATGATACCAATGATCTGTCGTGGACCAACCACATTGATGAGAGAGACAAAATGGCTCACCAATGCCTCTACTTCTTTAGGAGACTGAGGAAATTCAGCATGCCTCTAGTAACTCTCACAAACTTCCACCTGCGACCACGTGGGTTTCTTCCAGGTGCTCTGGTTTCCTCCCACATCCCAAAGAAGCATGGGTTTTTAGGTTAATTGGCCTCGGTAAAATTGCCCCTGGTGTGAAGGGAGTGCATGCGAAAGTGAGATAACATAGAACCAGTGTGAACCAGTCACGAACATGCGAATCAATGGTCGGTGTGGACTCGGTGGGCTAGAGGGCCTGTTTCCATGCTGTATCACTGAGACTAAACTAAATGTCTGGAACTAATATAACTCCACTGACTAAGTCAGGAAAGGTTATATGACTATATTGGCATTTCTTGTAGGAAGGAACTGCAGATGCTGGTTTACACTGAAAATAGACACAAAATATTGGAGTAACTCAGCAGGACAGGCAGCATCTCTGAAGAGATGGAATGGGTGACATTTCGGGTCAAGACCCTTCTTCAGACATTTCTGCATACAAACGTGCCTCTTCAATGTCACAAATATAGGACTTCACATGTCCAGTTTATAAATCATAAGGTCATGTGATAGGAGCAGAATTAGGACATTCAGCCCATCTAGTCTACTCCGCCATACAATCATGTCCGATCTTTCTATGCCTCCTAACCCCATTCTCCTGCCTTCTCCCCACGACCACTGAAACCCGTACTGATCAAGAATCTTTCTATCTCGAACCTTAAAAAAATCAATGGGTGGCCTCCACAGCCTTCTGTGGCAAAGAATTCCACAGATTCACCATCCTCTGATGAAATAAATTCCTCCTCATCTCCTTCCTATAGGAACGTCCTTTAATTCTGAGGCTACGACCTCCCGTCCTAGACTCTCCCACAAGTGGAAACCTCCTCTCCGCATCCAAATCCCAACACTGGGCAGTAAAAGCGAGACTTATATTTATCAAGTGCTTTTTGTTTCACATCCTTTTCAAAATATCCCAAAGCACTATGCAACCAATGCGGTATATTAGACGCATGGTGCCGGCCTAATGTAAGAAACACACTGGTTTGCACTCGGCATGCTCCTACGAACAGTAACGCGATAATGACCAAATAATGGTGTCGAATTTCCTCAGTGCCAGCGAAGCCAAATTATATATTCACTGGGTGGCACACCAACAGCTGTTTTGGATACGGGTCTGATTAACACCCAATGCCCAAAATATGGGCTACTGTTGAATCAGTATTTCCTGAGGGAAAGTTTGCACTTTGTGTGCTATGCCACTGCAAAGCACTGAAAAGAACACACTGTGAGCTACCACCCAAAGGCAGAAAGATCACCCCAGGGTAATGGAGAGTGTTTTGAATTAATCTTGTCATGAACTGAGAGGGAAAGTGTCTGAAGAAGGGCCTCGGCCCGAAACGTCACCCATGCCTTCTCTCCAGAGATGCTGCTTCTCCCGCTGAGTTACTCCAGCATTTTGTGTCTATCTTAGGATAATAATAACAGATGGGTCGCACCCTGGCCACTCCCTCTTCTCCCCTCTCCCATCGGGCAAAAGATACAAAAGTGTGAAAACGGACACCTCCAGATTCAGGGACAGATTCTTCCCAGCAGTTATCAGGCAACTGAACAATCCTACACACAACAAGAAAGCAGTACTGAGCTTCTAACTACCTCATTGGAGACCCTTGGACTATCTTTGATCGAACTTTGCTGGACTTTATTTTGCACTAAATGTTATTCATGTTATTCCCTTCATCATGTATCTGTACACTGTGGATGGCTCGATTATAATGATGTACTGTCTTTCAGCTGACTGGTTAGCACGCAACAACAGCTTTTCACTGTACCTCGGTACACGTGACAATAAACTAAACTCATGTGAATGCAAATGGGACTAGCATAACTGGACATCTTGTCAGCCCAGATGAGTTGCTGCATGACTAAGTTTCAATGATATAAAAACATGAAATGGTGTTATAGAGTCACAGAGTTATACAATCCTTCGGTCCAACTTGCCCACACCGACCATCTACACTAGTTTCACCTGCCAGCATTTGGCCCATATCGCTCTAAACCTGTCCCATCGACGTACCTGTCTAAATGTTTCTTAAATGTTGTGATAGTCCCAGCCCTAACAACCTCCTCCTAGCTCGTTCCATACACCTTTGTGTGAAAAAGTTACCCTTCAGAATCACATTAAGTCTTTCCCCCCTAACCTTAAAACATATGTCCTCTGGTTCTCAATTCCCCTACTCTGGTCAAGAGTCTCTGTGCTGGAAATACTCAGCAGGTCAGTCAGCGTCGGTGGATAGAGAAACAGAGTCGATGTTTCAGCTTAAACATCATTTGTCAGGGCAGTTTCCAGTGGCTCAGTCATTCTTTCAAATTTCTGTCCTCTGTAGGTTTTGATATTCAAGTGCTGTCACAATAGCATAGCCCCATGTTCTATGTTGTAGTTTAGTTTAGATTAGTTTATTATCATGTCCGGTTATGCTAGTCCCATTTGCATTCATCTGAGTTTAGTTTATTGTCACATGTACCGAGGTACAGTGATAAGCTTTTGTTGCGTGCTAACCAGTCAGCGGAAAGACAAGAGAGATGCTCCCCGACTTACGATGCTTCGACTTGCGATATTTCGACTTTACGATGGTGCCAACGCTGGGCAACGGTGGCGAGCCGCAGCTCGCTTCCGGCCACGCGGTCGGGTGTATTAAATGCATTTTGACTTACGATATTTTCGGTTTGCGATAGGTTTCTCGGAACGTAACCCCATCGTAAGTTGAGGAGCACCTGTACATGATTACAGCCGAGCCTTCCGCATTTGATCTATTTCATAAGTTCGTAAGTTATAACCATATAACCATATAACCATATAACAATTACAGCACGGAAACAGGCCCGTTCGGCCCTACCAGTCCACGCCGACCACTTTCTCTGACCTAGTCTCATCTACCTGCTCTCAGACCATAACCCTCCAATCCCCTCCTATCCATATACCTATCCAATTTACTCTTAAATAATAAAATCGAGCCTGCCTCCACCACTTCCACCGGAAGCTCATTCCACACAGCCACCACCCTCTGAGTAAAGAAGTTACCCCTCATGTTACCCCTAAACTTTTGTCCCTTAATTCTGAAGTTATGTCCCCTTGTTGGAATCTTCCCCACTCTCAAAGGGAAAAGCCTACCCACGTCAACTCTGTCCGTCCCTCCTCTATCAAGTCCCCCCTCAACCTTCTACGCTCCAAAGAATAAAGACCCAACCTGTTCAACCTCTCTCTGTAGCTTAAGTGCTGAAACCCAGGCAACATTCCAGTAAAATATTATAGGAGCAGAATTGGGGCATTCGGCCCATCAAGTATTCTCCGCCATCCAATCATGGCTGATCTATCTTTCTCTCTCAGCCCCATTCTCCTGCCTTCTCCCCACAACCCCTGGCACACGGGTGGACAATAGACAATAGACAATAGACAATAGGTGCAGGAGTAGGCCATTCGGCCCTTCGAGCCAACACTGCCATTCAATGTGATCATGGCTGATCATTCTCAATCAGTACCCCATTCCTGCTTTCTCCCCATACCCCCTGACTCCGCTATCCTTAAGAGCTCTATCTAGATGCACTTATTTTACGCATCCATCTATTTTATTCTTCCTCGTGTGCATGAAAAACAGTCAAAAGTAGAAAGAACAAAGCGGTGGAGAAATTGCTCTCCAGGAATAAACTCCTTGAGGGTGCAGAGACACTCCAGAGAAACGATCTAACCTGGAAAATAGCAGGACTCACCAAACAAAACTTAAATGTCCCAGTCATTAAATCAATATTGCAAGCAGATTTAAAAGTAGATTTCCAATGGGTTCAAGTTTTATGAGTGTTTCAATAGTTTAAAACAAGCCAGAGTGTTCTGCCACAGGACACATGTTCTAACGTTTCATGTTGAATTCCTCCTAATGGTAAATAGGTTATTGCCTTAACAGAAATGAGCTGCAAAGCTAATTTCTCTGTTTCCTCCATCTATTAACTCCCAGAAGTCTGATGTCATCCAGCAATTTGAAGTGTATTCTTTATACTTCCAAACTGGTCAATAAAAACGTCACTCACTTGTTTCAGGATTGGTTCTCGAGTCAAAATGGTTCTAAAGAGAGTAATGTCCTTCGAGTGCCTGTGCACGCAGCGCGTGGAAAACTGCTGTTTCAGAAGTGATTTGCAGTAACTCCTCTTCAGAGCGTGACAATCATTTATGGAGCAATTATTCACCAGGGTGTCAGGGGTTGTGGAGAGAAGGCAGCAGAATGGAGTTGAGAGGGAAAGATAGATCAGCCATGATTGAATGATGGCCTTCCATCACAGTGAGGAGGTGACTGGAGGAGACTCACTGCGATGGATGTTTATTTTGTTTGGTGTTAGTTTATGATTGTGTGTGTTATTGCATTTTTATTGATTATTCTTATTGGTCTTATTGATGAACTGCGGGTAATGTTTCATTTCACTGCACATTTATGTGTATGTGACAAATAAACGACAATTGACTATTGACTATTGAATGGCAGAGTAGAGTTGATGGGCCGAATGGTCTAATTCTGCTCCTAGAACTTATTATAATAATAATAATAATACATTACATTTATATAGCGCTTTTCATATACTCAAAGACGCTTTACAGGGATTTAGAGAACATAGGGAAGTGAATAAATAGATAAATAAGTAAACGAACAGTGAAAGGAGACAGAAGGTGAGGTGACCTTCAGTGGTTGAAGGCAGTACTGAATAGGTGAGACTTCAGTGATGTTTTGAATGTGGTGAGTGTGGAGGAGTCTCTGACGGTTTGAGGTAGTGAGTTCCATAGGGTGGGAGCAGCGATGGAGAAAGCCCTGTCCCCCCAGGATCTGAGTTTGGTCCGGATGTGGGGGGATAGGAGATTGGCAGTAGCAGAGCGGAGGGTGCAGGTGGGAGTGTGCCTGTGGAGGAGGTCAGTCAGGTAGGATGGGGCCAGGTTATGGAGGGCTTTGTAGGTCATGAGGAGGATTTTGTACTGGATTCTCTGGGGGATGGGGAGCCAGTGGAGTTTGTAAAGGACGGGGGTGATATGGTCACAGATCGGGGTGTGGGTGAGTAGACGGGCAGCGGAGTTTTGAATGTATTGAAGTTTACTGATGATTTTTGAGGGTGCGCCATAGAGGAGGCTGTTGCAGTAGTCCAGACGGGAGGTGATGAAGGCGTGGATGAGGGTTTCTGCAGCTGTGGAGGAGAGGGATGGACGGAGACGGGCAATGTTTTTGAGGTGGAAGAAGGCTGTCTTTGTGATGTGTTTGATGTGTTTGTCGAAGGAGAGGGTTTGATCAAAGATGATTCCAAGATTCCGGATGTGAGGGGAGGTGGATACTGGGAGACCATCAATATTGAGGATGAAGTTTTGGGTGGATTTGATGAGCGTTTTTGGACCAATGATGATGATTTCAGATTTGTTGCAGTTGAGTTTGAGGAAATTTGATTGAAGCCAAGATTTTATTTCAGTGATGCAGTAAATAAGTAAATATTGACTTATGAACTTATCAGTGCATAGAAGTGAAGAAGAGTCGCAACCCAAAACTTCGATGGTGCAGTGGTAGAGTTGCTGCCTTACAGCACCAGAGACCCGGCTTTGATCCTGACTACGGGTGCTGTCTGTACGGAATTTGTACGTTCCCCTTGTGACTGCGTGGGCTTTCTCTGGCTGCTCTGCTTTCCTCCCACATTCCAAACATGTGCAGGTTAGTAGGTCGATTGGCTTCTGTAAATTGTCCCAGCTTGTATAGTATAGGGGTGGTCGTTGGTTGGCGTGGACTAGGTGGGCCAAAGGGCCTGTTTCCACACTGTATCTCTAAACAAAAAAAACTAAGCCTCTTCATTCCCACCCTAGATGCTGACTGGCCCATTGAGATCCTCCAGGCATTTGTGTTTTGCTCATGATTCTAGTATCTAAACCATTGCTTCTTCCACTCGGTTATCAGTCTTCTAAAGAGTCCATTGTGGACATTGAATTTGTCTCTGGAACGGCACGGTAGCGCAGCGGTAGAGTTGCTGCTTTACAGCGAATGCAGCGCCGGAGACTCAGGTTCGATCCTGACTACGGGTGCTGCACTGTAAGGAGTTTGTACGTTCTCCCCGTGACCTGCGTGGGTTTTCTCCGAGATCTTCGGTTTCCTCCCACACTCCAAAGACGTACAGGTATGTAGGTTAATTGGCTGGGTAACTGTAAAAATTGTCCCTAGTGGGTGTAGGATAGTGTTAATGTACGGGGATCGCTGGGCGGCACGGACTTGGAGGGCCGAAAAGGCCTGTTTCCGGCTGTATATATATGATGATGATGATGATGATGTGTTACAATGCTGAAAACTATTCTGCATCTTTCCCTTTGCCCTACCTATTGTACTTGAGTTTGGCTTGATTGTATTTAAGTAGAGTATCATTGATTTTGTTAGTCTAGCTTAGTTTATTATTGTCATGTGTACTGAGGTACAGTGAAAACCTTCATTGCTGCGTGCTATCCAGCCAGTGAAAAGACTACATGTGATTACAATCAAGCCGTCCACAGTGTGCAGATACAGGATGTTTATTCAGATTGAAGAAGGGTCTCGACCCGAAACGTCGCCCATTCCTTCTCTCCTGAGATGCTGCCTGACCTGCTGAGTTACTCCAGAATTTTGTGAAATTCCCTTCTCCCTTTATCTTAATGCCATGCTTGTTTGAAAATTCTCACATCTCTAACAATTTCCCATTTTGACAAATTAGTTCCATATACCCAACACCCTCTGTGTGAAAAAGGTGCCCCTCGGGTTCCTATTAAATCATTCCCCTCACACCTTAAACAATGGCCCCCAGTTGATTTCACTACCCTGACAAAAAAGAATCCATGCATATCTGTGCACACCCTATCTATTCCCTTCATTTCTCTTATATGTGTTAATGTTCACAAATATATCCACAAATCTAAGCCTCTGTTTAGTTTAGTTTAGTTTAGAGGTACAGCGCGGAAACAGGCTCTTAGACAATAGACAATTGTCTATTGCAGGAGGAGGCCATTCGGCCCTTCGAGCCAGCACCGCCATTCAATGTGATCGTGGCTGATCATTCTCAATCAGTACCCCGTTCCTGCCTTCTCCTCATACTCCCTGACTCCGCTATCCTTAAGGGCTCTATCTAGCTCTCTCTTGAATGCATTAAGAGAATTGGCCTCCACTGCCTTCTGAGGCAAAGAATTCCACAGATTCAAAACTGTGTGACTGAAAAAGTTTTTCCTCATCTCAGTTCTAAATGGCCTACCCCTTATTCTTAAACTGTGCCCCCTTGTTCTGGATTCCCCCAACATTGGGAACCTGTTTCCTGCCTCTAACGTGTCCAACCCCTTAGTTTAGTTTAGTTTAGTTTAGAGATAATGGTAGCGCAGCGGTAGAGTTGCTGCTTTACAGCGAATGCAGCGCCGGAGACTCAGGTTCGATCCTGACTACGGGTGCTGCACTGTAAGGAGTTTGTACGTTCTCCCCGTGACCTGCGTGGGTTTTCTCCGAGATCTTCGGTTTCCTCCCACACTCCAAAGACGTACAGGTATGTAGGTTAATTGGCTGGGTAAATGTAAAAATTGTCCCTAGTGGGTGTAGGATAGTGTTAATGTACGGGGATCGCTGGGCGGCACGGACTTGGAGGGCCGAAAAGGCCTGTTTCCGGCTGTATATATATGATATGATATGATATGATAATCTTATACGTTTCAATAAGATCCCCTCTCATCCTTCTAAATTCCAGTGTATACAAGTCTAGTCGCTCCAGTCTTTCAACATATGACAGTCCCGCCATTCCGGGAATTAACCTAGTAATCTCTTCGGCCCACCGAGTCCGCACCGACCAGCAATCCCTGCACATTAACACTATCCTAAACACACTGGGGACAATTTACATTTATTCATTTGTACCAAGCCAATTAACCGACAAACCTGTACGTCAAGCACCCGTAGTCAGGATGGAACCCGGGTCCCTGGCGCCGTAAGGCAGCAACTCCACCGCTGCGCCACCGTGCCACTCTGGAGCTTCTAGCTTCTCACTATTTTTAACAACATCACTATTTCCAGGTATACTTTCTCAGCCCAAAGGTGAGGACTTTCTATTTGTTGACACTGAAGTCCATTTCACCAGATTTTTCCAATTTGCTCAATCTTTAAATATCTCAATTTTTTTTAAAAAGATCGTCAATAGTGTCAATATTCTTGTATCCTCAAGAAACTGGGATAGGTGGCTTATTTAAACGTGAGAATTGATGCAATTTTAACACAAATCCTTATGGGTCATCACGTCACATTTCACCAATCTGAGCACAATCTGAGCACCTGGTTTCTATTTCATAACCAGGATAATACATAGGAGCAGAATTGGACCATTTGGCCCATCACGTTTGCTCCACCTTTCAATCATGGCTGATCTATTTTTCCCTCTCAACCCCCTTCTCCTGCATTCTCCCTGAAAGCTTTCACACCCTTACTAACCAACAACCTATCAATCTCCACTTTGAAAATACCCAATGACTTGGCCTCCACAGCCATCTGTGGCAATCAATTTCACAAATTCACTATCCTCTGACTAAAGAAATTCCATGAAGAAGGGTCTCGACCCGAAACATCACCCATTCCTTCTCTCCTGAGATGCTGCCTGACCAGCTGAGTTACTCCAGCATTTTGTGAAATAAATACCTTCGATTTGTACCAGCATCTGCAGTTATTTTCTTACACAAAGAAATTCCATGTGTAGGAAAGAACTCCAGATTTAAAGAGTTCTTTAAACTCTTAAAGTTTAAATCGAAGGTAGACACAAAAAGCTGGAGTAACTCTGCGGGACAGGCAGCATCTCTGGAGAGAAGGAATGGGTGACGTAAGAAGGGTCTCAACCCGAAACATCGCCTATTCCTTCTCTGCAGAGATGCTGCCTGACCCGCTGAGTTACTCCAGCATTTTGTCTCTAGCTTACAGAAATTCCATCCTCTCCACATCCACCCTGTCTAGGCCTTTCACTACTCGGTAAGTTTCAACGAGAACTTATGAACTCATGTTGCAAAAACATCCCTAGCACCAGCTGGAAGGCAGCCAGCTCCACAAAACTAATTGCCATGGTCACCCTGACAATGTGGTCTGAAGAAGCATTCCAAACCGAAACATCACCTGCCCATTCCCTCCACAGATGCTGCTTGGCACGTTGAGTTCCTCCAGCACCTTGTGCTTTGCTGACACTGTGGTCCATAGACCTGCTCTAAGCTTGCATGCCGTGCCTGCAGAAGATGTCAAATGTCTGTGAAGACACTCCAGAAGAGGTTCAGACATCGCACACAAGAGGTGATGACTGAGAAGAAGGGTCCTGGCCCGAAATGTCATCTATCCGCCTTCTCCAGGGATGCTTCCTGGCCCATTGAGTTAATCCAGTGCTCAGTGCCTTTCTTTGTAAACCATTATCTGCAGTTCCTTGCTTGTACAGTTTATGACTGAGGTATAGGTAAGTCACATTCCCCACGACCACCTGAGGTGGATGTGGTCTCTGCTTGAGTCCTTCTCCTCCTTCTGCTCCTCCATCTTCCAGCAGTTCGCCCTGGTCTTCCTGCTCGCCTCTTGTTCCCGCTAGATATTCTGTATTCCATGGGAAATGCCCACTAATGCCTGCCTTCGATTTAAGATTTAAGGACCGTAGGAATTCCCTCAATATCTGCTACATTGCTGCATGCAGACTTTTACAACTTGAAGTAGCTGGAACATGGAACAGTACAGCACGGGAACGGGCCCTTTGGCCCACAATGTTTGTGCTGAACATGATGCCAACTTAAACTGATCTCATCTGGCCGTACATGATCCATATCCCTCTATTTCATATAAGTCATAGGAGCAGAAGTAGGCCATTCAGCTTGCCGGTGTACTCCGCCATTCAATCATGGCTGACCTACCTTTCCCTCTCACCCCAGTCTCCTGCCTTCTCCCCATAACACTTGACACCTGTACCAATCAAATATCTGTGAATCTTCCCCTCTCCCCCTTAAAAATACCCATTGACTTGGCCTCCACAGATTCACCATCCTCTGACTAAAATAAATTCCTCCTCATCGCCTTCCTAAAGGTACGTCTTTTTATTCTGAGGCTATGGCCTCTGGTCCAAGACTCTCCCACTAGTGGAAATATCCTCTCCACATCCATTCTATCCTGGCCTTTCACTATTCGATAAGTTTCAATGAGGTCCCCTCATGCGAATGGTATGTTGGCATTCATAGCGAGGGGATTTGAGTATAGGAGCAGGGAGGTTCTGCTGCAGTTGTACAGGGCATTGGTGAGACCACACCTGGAGTATTGCGTACAGTTTTGGTCTCCTAATCTGAGGAAAGACATTCTTGCCATAGAGGGAGTACAGAGAAGGTTCACCAGATTGATTCCTGGGATGGCAGGACTTTCATATGAAGAAAGACTGGATAGACTCGGTTTGTACTCGCTGGAATTTAGAAGATTGAGGGGGGATCTTATAGAAACTTACAAAATTCTTAAGGGGTTGGACAGGCTAGATGCAGGAAAATTGTTCCCGATGTTGGGGAAGTCCAGAACAAGGGGTCACAGTTTAAGGATAAGGGAGAAGTCTTTTAGGACCGAGATGAGAACGTTTTCTTTCACACAGAGAGTGGTGAATCTGTGGAATTCTCTGCCACAGAAGGTAGTTGAGGCCAGTTCATTGGCTATATTTAAGAGGGAGTTAGATGTGGCCCTTGTGGCTAAAGGGATCAGGGGGTATGGAGAGAAGGCAGGTACGGGATACTGAGTTGGATAAACATTATACCCTTTATCCTGTATATGCACACTGTGGCTTGATTGAAATCATGTAGTCTTTTCTCCGACTGGATAGCATACAACATAAAAGTCTCGGTACACGTGACAATAATAAATTAAATTAAACTAAACTCGTTTGTCTAAATTTTCCTCTTGCACCCTCATTAGAGTTGAGATGAGCAGTGGCTCTTGCACCGTGCCGCAGCACAGCCACACACCTCTAGTTTTGTTCAGTTTAGTTTAGAGGTACAGCATGGAGAAAGGCCCTTTGGCCCACCGAGTCCGCGCAGACCAGCGATCCCCCCACATTAACACAACCCGAGTCACACTAGGGCCAATTTTACATTTATACCAAGCCAATTAACCTACAAACCTGTATGTCTTTGGAGCGTGAGAGGAAACCAAAGATCTCACGTGGTCACAGGGAAAAACATAGAAACATAGAAAATAGGTGCAGGAGTAGGCCATTCGGCCCATCGAGCCTGCACCGCCATTCAATATGATCATGGCTGATCATCCAACTCAGTATCCCATACCTGCCTTCTCTCCATACCCCCTGATCCTTTTAGCCACAAGGGCCACATCTAACTCCCTCTTAAATATAGCCAATGAACTGGCCTCAACTACCTTCTGTGGCAGAGAATTCCACAGATTCACCACTCTCTGTGTGAAAAAAAACGTTCTCATCTCGGTCCTAAAAGACTTCCCCCTTATCCTTAAACTGTGACCCCTTGTTCTGGACTTCCCCAACATCGGGAACAATCTTCCTGCATCTAGCCTGTCCAATCTCTTAAGAATTTTGTAAGTTCCTATAAGATCCCCCCTCAATTTTCTAAATTCCAGCGAGTACAAGCCGAGTCTATCCAGTCTTTCTTCATATGAAAGTCCTGCCATCCCAGGAATCAATCTGGTGAACCTTCTCTGTACTCCCTCTATGGCAAGAATGTCTTTCCTCAGATTAGGAGGATACAATTAGGAGAAGATACAAATTCCATACAAACAGCGCCCGTGGTCGGGATCGAACCTGGGTCTCTGGCGCTGTAATTGCTGGAAGGCAGCAACTCTACCGCTGCGCCACTGTGCCTCTAAGGTGATGATTTACCCTCAGAACCAATGCCTAGTCTTCAGCAAGCTTCCAATAATCATGTCTCACACGGGGCAGGCTCCAAATCCTTGCTGCCATTGGGACTGCAATCTGTGAACTTTCTTCCTTTGACTGAAGGAGAGATGGAAGCAGCTGTGTACTTAACAAGCTGGCAGAGAAGTCAATCTGCCTCTCCTGACGCATTACCCCCCCCCCCCACTGGTGTCTCAGCTGTCAACATCTCCTATGGATTGTGTGCTTCCATACATTAGGTCCACACAGGTCTAGAGTTGGTGGGTCTGGTGTACAGATTCCCTTCACATGCACTGCCCGACTTACTTAGTAGGTGACTTACATAAATTCACACCTACGTTAGCACATATGTAGCCCGCTGCTTTAATTCCTGGTAGTCTTGGTAGCAGAGCATTACTGCCATCGCATGCGGCTGTTCCCATGGATGCTCCTCCCCCCCACCCCCCACTCCCCACCCCCCTAGTCTCCACATCGGAGCTTCCCTTGTGGTCTATGTGTCCACCCTGGTCCACTGTGGTCTCCGTGTCAGAGTTCCCCGTAGTCCCCTGATCGGAGCACCCCTCTGCCCCTCTATGGGCCCTACGTCGAAGAGCTCCCCCTTCCTGGTCTCCGTGTCAGAGCTGAGCCCTGGTCTCCATGTCGGAGCTCCTCTATGGTCTCCACATCGGAGCTCCCCTCGTGATCTCCACGTCGGAGCTCCCCCCCCCCCCCCCCCCGGCCTCCACATTGGAGCTCCCCTCGTGATCTCCATGTCGGAGCTCCCTCCATGGTCTCCACATCGGAGCTCCCCCCATGGTCTCCATATTGGAGCTCCCCCCATGGTCTCCACATCGGAGCTCCCCTCGTGATCTCCACGTTGGAGCTCCCCCTCGGTCTCTCCACATTGGAGCTCCCCTCGTGATCTCCACGTCGGAGCTCCCCCCATGGTCTCCACATTGGAGCTCCCCTCTGGATCCCTACGTCGGAGCTTTCCCCCATGGTCTCCGCATCGGAGCTCCCCCGTGGTCTCCACATCGGAGCTCCGCTCATGATCTCCACATCGGAACTCCCCTGTGGTCTCCACGTCGTAAATAGTCCATTTACACGTGCACAGCAGCACTTTGGTTTCCGATTTACGTAATGCCTGCTGAATGTAACCCTAATGTAAGCCAGGGAGTGTTTATACAACCAATAATACGTATGCCCTGCCTACCATCACAGCAACATAGAAAAGTAAACATGAAACAAGTAACATCTTGCACTTAGCGTTTTTCACATTATTCCCTTTACTATGTATCTCTACATTGTAGATGGCCCGATTGTAACCATGTGTAGTCTTTCCACCGACAGGTGAGCACATAACAAAAGCTTTCCGCTGTACCTCGGTACACGTGAACGTAAGCAATAAACGAAACTCTGCGCTTTTCTGTGGAGAATACAACTTTGAAGGAATCCTTCCAAAAAAAAGTATTCCATACAATTATGTAACCGCATTATAAACTCCACTCAACCTCTCTTCCTGCAGCTATTGGTTGGTTGCCAAGGTGCTAATCCCAAAGTGAAAGTCTTTATTGAAAATTCTCTGCTTTTATAGTTCCATGTATCAAGTCTTCTCCGAGCTGATCTTTTCAATATTTAAGCATGTTTTTGGTCTAAGTTACAACTACCATTGGGAGAAACGATGACCTGTGTACACAGTGCCATAAATCATAAACATGTTTGCCTTATACACTGCAGAAATCAATTTTAAAAACAAAAATGTGCTTTAACTGATCCAGGGCAGTGCTTTTCAGTTTTGCTATTCCACACTGTGTTTCTTTTGGGCGGCATGGTAGCGCAGCGGTAGGGCTGCCACCTCACAGTGCCGGTGACCCGGGTTCGATCCTGACTACGGGTGACGGCTGTGTGGAGCTCGTACGTTCTCCCTGTGTCCACGTGGGTTTTCTCCGGGTGCTCCGGTTTCCTCCCACATTCCAAAGACGTGCAGGTTCGTGGTTAATTGCCTTTGGTAAATTGCCCCCAGAGTGTGTGGTGCGAAAGTGGGATAGCATAGAACTAATGTACGGGTGATCAATGGTTGGCATGGTGGGCCGAAGGACGTGTTACCACGCTGTCCCTTTAAGCTAAACAAAATATTCTCTCTAAACTAATCTGAAATCAGTGCAACCTATTGTCAAATTTTAAACTCTAATTCCAGCAAGGTCGAAACAAGTATCTCTGTAACTTCTCTTGTTTTTTTAAAATCTAATCATCAATCATTTAAACTAGCAATAGGACTTTATTTGCAAAATAATTTTAAACAGTATTTTCTGCAGAGTCTGGAAGCCTTTACACTGAAGCAGTCCAGCAACATTGGTGAGTGAAGCTGGTCTCATGGTACAATCTGTACAGTGGCAACTTGAATTTTTTAGATTTAGATTTAGATTTTTTAGATTTAGAGATACAGTGCGGAAACAGGCCCTTCGGCCCACCGAGTCCGCGCCGCCCAGCGATCCCCGCACATTAACACTACCCTATACACACTAGGGACAATTTATTTTTACATTTACCCAGTCAATTAACCTACAAACCTGTACGTCTTTGGAGTGTGGGAGGAAACCGAAGATCTCGGAGAAAACCCACGCAGGTCACGGGGAGAACGTACAAACTCCATACAGATGGCGCCCGTAGTCAGGATCGAACCTGAGTCTCCGGCGCTGCATTCGCTGTAAGGCAGCAACTCTACCGCTTCGCCACCGTGCCGCCCGTAATGTAAATGTTACGAACGTCACAGAGATTCTGTGAGCGTTGTCGCTGGTTTTGGAATAAACTTTCTTTTGGATGCCAGCCCCTCACACAAATCCACCACGCCCAGAAATGAAACAATCACTGCCCCATTTTTGTAGTCGTGGAATCTTATAGCAAGGAAACAGGTCCTTTGATCCAACTCGTCTTGGCCGACCAGGATGCCTGTCTCAGCTGGTCCCGTTTGCCTGCATTGGAAACATGTCCATCTAAAGGTTTCATATCCATGTTCCTGTCCAAATGCCTTTAAAATGTTGTCATTCTAACAGCATCAAAACCTCCTCGGGCAGCCTGTTTTGGAATATGTACCACTAATGTGTAAAAAGGTCACCCTTCAGGTTCCATTTAAGTCTTTCCCCCCTAACCATAAACCTATACGGTGCCACATTGACGCAATGAATCATCGAACAGCAGCTTTCAATCCTCCCCTCCTCCCCCTCACCCACTCACCCACCCCATCCCCCCCGATATCCCCCACTCCTCCCCCTCACCCACTCACCCACCCCATCCCCTCCGTTATCCCCCACTCTCCCCCCTCACCCACTCACCCACCCCATCCCCCCCATTATCCCCCACTCCATCCCTCCCCCTCACCCACTCACCCACCCCATCCCCCCCATTATCCCCCACTCCATCCCTCCCCCTCACCCACTCACCCACCCCATCCCCCCCGTTATCCCCCACTCCTCCCTTCCCCCTCACCCACCCCATCCCCCCGTTATCCCCCACTCCTCCCCTCACCCACTCACCCACTTCATCCCCCCTCAACCCCCCTTATTCCCCGCTTTTACGCCCCCCTCCCTCTTCCCCCCCCCCCCGCCATTTGCACCATCGCAAAGTCGAAATATCATAAGTCGAAGAGCATCGTAAGTCGGGGAGCATCTGTATTAGATCAACAGGCCCCAACTGCCCAGGTACGGAGCCGTTGGGTTCCCATTGTGACGTCGAACACGGAGGTATTACTGCGCAGGCGCGGCTGACGGGCAGGGCAAGTGGAAAAGGGATTTATCAAAATTTTAAAAGTGATTTTTAAAGTTTAATAAGTGAATAACTTTAAAAATATAACAACCATTTGAACCGCAGGCCAATGGTGAGAAAGGTGGGCCTACAATTGTTGCGCTATCGTGCACCGTTTTGGCTGTATTTCGGGTATAAATATATTTACGAACGAACAAATATACGAACAAACAAGATGAGAGTTTTAGTAACATGTAGATATCCCAGATAGAACAATGAAATTCTTACCCGCAGCAGCACAACATAGAAACATAGAAACATAGAAAATAGGTGCAGGAGTAGGCCATTCGGCCCATCGAGCCTGCACCGCCATTCAATATGATCATGGCTGATCATCCAACTCAGTATCCCATACCTGCCTTCTCTCCATACCCCCTGATCCTTTTAGCCACAAGGGCCACATCTAACTCCCTCTTAAATATAGCCAATGAACTGGCCTCAACTACCTTCTGTGGCAGAGAATTCCACAGATTCACCACTCTCTGTGTGAAAAAAAACGTTCTCATCTCGGTCCTAAAAGACCTCCCCCTTATCCTTAAACTGTGACATAAGATGTAAACATAGTACATAGTACACTGTAAACGATATAATGAACAAGAGAAAAAAAAGTTCAGTGTGTATATATATACACATACTCACAAATACACATACTATATATATAGATCGTATATATATATATGTGTATTTCCACACACACACACTTCCCTCATTGACCTTCTAGATTAAAAACCTCAATCACATTTGTCAGACACGATTTCCCATGCACAAATTGGACCAGGGAGACTTTTGAATGTTTACAATTGAACAGTGATTAAGGGCAGTGATTAAGCAGGCTTTTAGATGCTAAGACATGTTTTCAAAGTTTTATTAACAAAATAAGAGATGGATTTCTTTGCGCCAATTGATTCAATATAGAACGTTAAAGTCACACTCAGTCACATGCAATTGAGTTGGATACAGGCAGTGAATGAAGCATGGCAACTACTTGCAGATGTATTAAAATACGTCAGGAAACACTTCCCAATGCAAACATATTTTGAAAGTAAAACTATGTTCTAAACTGCAGACTGTATGTATAGTTTAGTTTAGTGATACAGCGTGGAAACAGGTCCTTTGGCCCATCGAGTCCATGCCAACCAGCGATCACCATACCCTAGTCCTATCGTACACCCAAAGGACAATTTACAGAAGCCAATTAACCTACAAACCTGTACGATCCGAGTTTGATCCTGACTACGGGTGCTGTCTGTCCGCAGTTTGTACATTCTGCCTATGACTAGTGTGGGTTTTCTCCGGGTGCTCTGGTTTCGTCCCACACTCCAAAGATGTACAGGTTTGTAGGTTAATTGGCTTTGGTAAATCGGTAAATTGTCCCGAGTGTGAAGGAATCTCTCTCTGGTCGACGTGGACTCAGTGGGCCAAAGGGCCACGCTGTTTCCGCGCTGTATCTCTAAATTAAATTAAATTAAACCATTTTGGAATTTTGTTGTATCAGACACTGTTGATTGAGTTGAATGCCTTGTGTAAAGGAAGTTTTGCAAGTTTTGTAAGTTGCTCTACATCTGTTATTAGCCTTCATAAGCAACAGCATCAAAGAACTTACAAACACCATTCCAGTCTGAAGAAGGGTCTCAACCCAAAACGTCACATCACAAGCCTTATACACATTGCAGAATTTAGCTCAAGTGGCTTCAGATGGACATTGTTTATGGAATAACATTATCATTCATACACAAGTGCCTCTATGTATTTGAACAGAGCACTCCATTCAGGCATAAAATGCCCATTCATGTTTATCAATTGGGTTTTTGATAAGTGGCACTTATTAGTATTGTGTATACAATGTGCTCCACGAAGGCAAGGCCTGTACTGTGATGCAGTTGAAAGACGTGCTGCCTCATAGCGCCCAAGATTCGGTTTGGTCCTGCCCTCGGTTGCTGTTTGTGTATAGTTTGCACATTCTCCCTGTGACCGCGTGGGTTTCCTCCAGGTGCCCCGGTTACCTCCCACATCCCAAAGACGTGCGAGTTTGTAGGTTGATTGGCCTCTGCACATTGCCCTTAAATGTGTAGGAAGTGGGAGAGAATGTGGGATAACATGGAACTAGAGTAAATGGGTGATTGATGGTGAGTGTGGACTCAGTAGGCCAAAGGACCTGTTTCCGTGGTGTATCTATAAATTCTAAACTGAGCAAGTTTGCCTTCAGAGGTTCAATGTCTGAGATGGTACATTTTAGCTGGAAATTTAGGGAAGATACATATGGTTGGATTGATAGAGGAACACAGGGATTCAGAGGGTATAGAGACACATATCGCTAAACATGGTCAGAGGGCTGCACAGTGGTTCGGCTGTGGAGTTGCTGCTTTACAGCATCGGAGTCCCGGGTTCGACCCTGACTATGGGTGCTGTCTGTATGGAATTCGTCCATTCTCCTTGTGACTGCGTGGGTTTTCGCATGGACGTGGAGAGGATATTTACAGTAGTGGGAGAGTCTGGGACCAGAGGGCACAGCCTCAGAATAAAACCCCGTACCTTTATAGACAATAGACAATAGACAATAGGTGCAGGAGGAGGCCATTCGGCCCTTCGAGCCAGCACCGCCATTCAATGTGATCATGGCTGATCATTCTCAATCAGTACCCCGTTCCTGCCTTCTCCCCATACCCCCTGACTCCGCTATCCTTAAGAGCTCTATCCAGCTCTCTCTTGAATGCATTCAGAGAATTGGCCTCCACTGCCTTCTGAGGCAGAGGCATTTGAATGGAGTTGAAGTGGAATAACCTTCGCCAGAGAGTAATGTATCTGTGAAATTCATTACCACAAGAAGGATGTGGAGGCCAAGTCATTGGGTAAAGTTAAAGCAGAAAATGGACAGGTTTTTGATTAGTAAAGGCATCAAAGGGTGTGCGGAGAAGGTAGGGGAATGGGAGATACTCAAAGTGCTGGAGTAACTCATCTGGTCAAGCAGCATCTCTGGAGAGAAAGGATGGGTGAGGTTTTGGGTCGGGACCCTTCTTCAGACATCTTCAGTGGGGTTGAGAGGGGAGAATGGATCAGCCATGATGGAATGGTGGATCAGACTTGATGGGCCGAACGGCCTAATCCTGCTCCTATGTGTTAAGATCCTAGTCCTATCGCCCGGAAGGCTCATCAGTTAGCGGGATGTCCCCCGAATGCTTGTCGGTGGGCGGGACCTGCTCGTCGGACAGCGTAACCGGGAGGGAGCTGGAGACGCCAGGCGCTAGGAGCGGACCAGTAGGAAGGTGATCCGGGGTAATGCCTCCAACATCTTCAAGGTGGGCTGCAGGAGGCGCCCCCAGGACACAAAGATGGCCGGGCAAAGAGAGGAGAAGGACGTCAGTTCGCGGGAACTGAATCAGAATCAGAATCAGAATTACCTTTATTGTCATCCAAGAAAAACAAGTCCTTTGGACGAGATTTCGTCCCCCACAGTCCAACCATAAGAGCAATAAAATAAGCAATAACACACACAACCACAAACCAACACAAAACAAGAAAAGAAACATCCATCACAGTGAGTCTCCTCCAGTCACCTCCTCACTGTGATGGAAGGCCACAATGTCTTTTCTCTTCCCCTGCCGTCTTCTCCTGCGGTCAGGCTGTTGGAGTTGCCACGTTCCAGGCCGCGCCGAACGGTGAAAGGTTCACAGCGGGCCGACCCAAGCCCTGCGATTCAGGGCGGGCGAAGACGCTGCACGTTGGGGCGGTCGTGGCTGCCGACATTGAAGCCCCCGCCGGGCAGAGAAAATCCCGCGGCCTATTCCAGGCCGCGCCGGACGGTGAAAGGTCCGCGGCGGGCCGACCCAGGCCCAGCGATCTGGGGCGGGCGAAGACGCTGCCACTGCCGGAGCTCCCGACGTCGGCCCCCACCCAGGGGACTGCGAGCTTCCGATATCCACACGGCCCGCGCCGAAGCCTCCGAAGACGAGTCGCAGCCGCTCCCGCAGCCTCCGAAGACAGCCAGCTCCGCAGATGGTCAGTCCGGTCCGCGGGTTCTGTGAACCAGAGCCCCAGGTGGTCCCAGCTGGAGGCCACCAGCTCTAGGTGTTTGGCCGATGGTAGGCCGCAGCGGGAACGGAGACACCACCCAGAAAAAAGGTCGGGTCTCCGTTCGGAAGAGACAATTTTACAGTTCCGCCCCCCCCCCCCCCCACACACACATAGTACACAACCACAAAGAACACGACATCACATCTAAACACTACAATTAAGACAAAAAAAACCCCAACAAAAACAACAAAAAAACACAAAGACAAACGGACCGCAGGTAAGCCGCAGCTGCTAGGGCAGCGCCACCATTTTCAGCCAACTGCTCCAGTACATCGAGCACGTGGGCCGACCAGACTTTGGACTTTAAATAATGGCGGCAAAAATGGCAGCGCCTGCATGTGTAATATATGCAAAAAGAATGTCACCGTGCAGTTTCAGGCAGCACGGTGGCACAGCAGTAGAGTTGCTACTTTACAGCGCCAGAGACCTGAGTTCGATCCTGACTGTGCGGAGTTTGTATATTCTCCCAGCATGGGTTTTCTCCGAGATCTTTGGTTTCCTCCCACACGCCAAAGACGTACAGGTTTGTAGGTTAATAGGCTCGTTATAAATGTAAATTGTCCCTGGCGTGTGTGTGGGATAGTGTTAATGTGCGGGGATCGCTGGTCGGCGCGGGCTCGGCAGGCCAAAGGACTTGTTTCCGCACTGTATCTCTAAACTAAAAAGCTAAAGTTGCACATGTGACTAATAAAGCACCATTCATGCTGTGGTCCTCTGGTTGGGTGACGGGGCTCCGCCTCTTGAGCTGTACGCCTCTCTGACTTTATCTATGACTCCTGGCCAGGGCTATCACGCAGCTGGGTTTTCAGGTTTGGTGGCTGGGCCTGGTTTCTCAGTGTTTAATGAAAGTATTGCACAGCTGCTAAAGCCTCTTCCTGTGGCGGTTACTGCCTCAAGCATTCAAGCACATGGGCAGCAGAGGCTTGCCAGCTGCCCGGCCTCTCGTTCGCACTCTTCCTAATTGCCACGCAAATCGCGAAAGCTAATTGTCTTCCCTTTCATCGCTGGATGCTAACGCTATCTCCGCGCTCCGTTTGTATTCAACGCGGATTACGTTGGACATAATTGGCGTCTTCTTCAGAAAGATGGAGGAGAGCACATCCTGAGCATGTGGAATGCAGCCAGCACTGTAATGAAGTTGTAATCATTCCCACAAAGAGGCTCCATGAGAATTGGTTAATGGATTCCTCCTCGTGCAGAGGGCTATATAATTTACCGGTCACTTACTTGAAATGTTTCTTGCTGTATAATTACACAGTGGAATACCCACTCGCCCAAATTACCCTTGGAAACTTAATTAATACTGGAAAGGTCGATCAGATGGGAAAAGGATTGATGGTGCAGGGAGAGGAGAGCCCATTGTGGCGTGCATGGTTGCTGTACAAAGCCCGTTCCGATCCGTAACCACCCCCCGAGGCACGGTGCGGAATCTCTTGAGACGCAAGATGCACACACTTCAGCCCTGCTCACCTTCGCTGAGTATTTATCCATCTGTAGGAACGCACGGAACACATTCATCCCACTGGGATCTCTCCTGTGCTTGTCAGGCCACAGATCCGGACTTCCGTGAGACCCGTGTCAGCTTTAGCTGCAGCAGTCCTCAATCTGGTAATAATGAAGCCAAGCTGTTGGTCTTCAGCTACAGCCAAGGGATCAGAGAGCGTTCATTCCATCGCCAACACCAACCCATCCTGAACCATCGGCCCATGTCTGAAGAAAGGGCCTCGACCCGAAACCTCACCCATTCCGTTCAGTTTCGTTTATTGTCGCGAGTTCCGAGGTACAGTGAAAAGCTTCTGTTGCGTGCTAAGCAGTCAGCAGAAAGACAAGTCAATGTTCGGCTTGTACTCGCTGGGATTTAGAAGATTGAGGGGGGATCTTATAGAAACGTACAAAATTCTTAAGGGGTTGGACAGGCTAGATGCAGGAAGATTGTTCCCGATGTTGGGGAAGTCCAGAACAAGGGGTCACAGTTTAAGGATAAGGGGGAAGTCTTTTAGGACCGAGATGAGAACGTTTTTTTTCACACAGAGAGTGGTGAATCTGTGGAATTCTCTGCCACAGAAGGTAGTTGAGGCCAGTTCATTGGCTATATTTAAGAGGGAGTTAGGTGAGGCCCTTGTGGCTAAAGGGATCAGGGGGTATGGAGAGAAAGCAGGTACGGGATACTGAGCTGGATGATCAGCCATGATCATATTGAATGGCGGTGCAGGCTCGAAGGGCCGAATGGCCTACTCCTGCACCTATTTTTTTTGTTTCTGTGTTTCTATGATATTTTAAAGGCTGAGATAGATTCTTGATTAGTACGGGTGTCAGGGGTTACGGGGAGAAGGCAGGAGAATGGGGTTAGGAGGGAGAGACAGATCAGCCATGATTGAATGGCAGAGTAGACTTGATGGGCTGAATGGCCTAATTCTGCTCCATTCACTTATGACATGACAATACATGCTTACAATCAAGCCATTTAACAGCGTATGGGTACATGGTAAGGGAATAACATTTAGTGCAAGGTAAAGCAAGCAAAGGATCGTCCGAGGGACTCAAAGTGGGAAGAGAGTAGTTCAGTGCCACTCTCTGGTCATTCCTTCTCTCCAAAGATGCTCCCTGTCCCGTTAAGTTACTCCAGCATTTTATGTCTATTTTCGGTGTAAACCAGCATCTGCACTTCCTTCCTGCACAACGCATCCACTCTGTTTGCACACACAGCTCCCCCACCAATTTTCCGGCACACTTGGTTCCAGAGCCTTGCCATATCACCCGTTCTGCCAGACCAACCGAGGTCATGGCCTTTTTTTTGATATTATCAAAAAGTGTATTCAATTATTTAAAAACAATATTTACAATACAATAAAACAAAACAGAGCCCACAACCAGAATACAATACAATACAAAATAAACCAAATGAAACTATTATACAACTATATTACAATCCCTATCCAGGGTGCATCCAATACCCTGCGGTGCCCAGCGGTCCTGGAAATCCCCCAGTGTGCCCGTGGACAGCGCGTAGTCCCTCTCTAACACCACCCGGGCATGGACATAACCTCGGAAAAGGGGTAGGCAACTGGCTCGGGCAGAGCCCTCTACTGCCTGGCGTCGTGAGTCGCGGATGGCCAGCTTGGCCAGGCCCAGGAGCAACCCGACCAAGACATCTTCGGTACTGCCCTCTCCCCTATGCACAGTGTGTCCAAAGATGAGGATGGTGGGTGATAAGTGCAGCCAAAAAGCAAGGAGCAGCCCCTTTAGATATTGAAACAGGGGCTGCAACCTCACACACTCCATATACACGTGGTACACAGACTCACACCATGTACACGTGGTACATAGACTCACACACTCCATGTACACATGGTACACAGACTCACACACTCCATGTACACGTGGTACACAGGCTCACACACTCCATGTACACATGGTACACAGACTCACACACTCCATGTACACGTGGTACACAGACTCACACACTCCATGTACACGTGGTACACAGACTCACACACTCCATGTACACATGGTACACAGACTCACACACTCCATGTACACGTGGTACATAGACTCACACACTCCATGTACACGTGGTACACAGACTCACACACTCCATGTACACGTGGTACATAGACTCACACACTCCATGTACACATGGTACACAGACTCACACCATGTACACGTGGTACACAGACTCACGCACTCCATATACACGTGGTACACAGACTCACGCACTCCATATACACGTGGTACATAGACTCACACACTCCATATACATGTGGTACACAGTCTCACACACTCCATGTACACGTGGAACACAGACTCACACACTCCATATACATGTGGTACACAGACTCACACACTCCATATACACGTGGTACACAGACTCACACACTCCATGTACACGTGGTACAGAGACTCACGCACTCCATGTACACGTGGAACACAGACTCACACACTCCATATACATGTGGTACACAGACTCACACACTCCATATACACGTGGTACACAGACTCACACACTCCATGTACATGTGGTACACAGACTCTTCCAGCCTGCATAAGTGGCAGGCGGTTGGCGAGTCTGTGAACCGTGAGACAAACAGGTTGCAGGGGAAAGGTCGTGGGACGACATACCGGCCTGCAATGTTGGCCTTGGAAGGTAGACTCAAATTTCTGGAGTAACTCAGCGGGGACAGGCAGCATCTCTGGAGAGAAGGAATGGGTGAGGTTTCGGGTCGAGACCCTTCTTTAGACTTGATCAGTTCTCTCCAGAGATGCTGCCTGACCTGCTGAGTTACTCCAGCATTTTGTGTTTACCTTCGATTTTAAACCAGCATCTGCAGTTTTCTTTCCTGCACATGTTGGCCTTGGAATTCGGCTATGGGAACGAATCTGTCGGCTCCAGCGGGGCCGGAGCTCCAGAGCCCCAGCCGCAGGGGGCAAATTCGACCCGCTGATCAGAGTGGAAGTGCCGATGAGGTCAAGATCGGCCTTCTCACCCAGCCTAGCCGCACATTTTCTGGGGGACCCCTGGGGTGGGGATTATGTACGGATTAGGTCTCTGGCGCTGAAAGGCAGCAACTCTACCGCTGTGCCATTGTTCTGCCCCTTAATAGGAATAGTGGATTACACTGAGGCAGTACACCTTTTGACAAAATAATGACAGTAGAACATCCAGCAAGCCACCATGATCGAAAATACAATAACCGGGCTAGTAAACTAGATCGTCATGGATCAGTAGACAATAGACAATAGACAATAGGTGCAGGAGGAGGCCATTCGGCCCTTTGAGCCAGCACTGCCATTCAATATGATCATGGCCGATCATTCTCAATCAGTACCCCGTTCCTGCCTTCTCCCTGTGCTGGCATACTGTATAACCACATGGTATGCCAGCTGCTCAGAAAAGGACAGGAAGGCCCTTCAGAGGGTCATCACGACGGCCCAGAAGATCATCGGCTGCTCACTGCCCTCCCTGGAGCACCTGTTCAGCCTACGCTGCCTCAGTAGAGCAGGCAAAATAATAAAAGATCCATCCCACCCCGGCCACCGTCTGTTTGTTCATCTGCCCTCTGGTCGACGTTTCAGGTCGATCAAATCCCGAACAAACAGACTTAAGAACAGTTTTTACCCCAGGGCCATACGAGAACTGAACACTACCTTTGCACTAGGCAACATCGTTAAAAAATCTTGTACTTAATATAATTGTATTTAATTGTATTTATGTATTTATTTGTTTTTGCATTTATTGCATATATGTTTGTACGCACCGTCAGGATTGGCTATTTTTTTAATTTCGTTGTACTCGTTGCAATGACAATAAATGAATATTATTATTATTATTATTATACCCCCTGACTCCGCTATCCTTAAGAGCTCTATCCAGCTCTCTCTTGAATGCATTCAGAGAATTGGCCTCCACTGCCTTCTGAGGCAGAGAATTCCACAGATTCACAACTCTCTGACTGAAAACGTTTTTCCTCATCTCAGTTCTAAATGGCCTACCCCTTATTCTTAAACTGTGGCCCCTTGTTCTGGACTCCCCCAACATTGGGAACATGTTTCCTGCCTCTAACGTGTCCAACCCCTTAATAACCCCTTGTGCAAGGAGGCACAAGAGACTGGAGATGCTGAAAACTGCATCAATAAAAGGTGAATAGCAGGAGGAACTCATCAGGGCAGGCAGCATCCATGGAGGGGAAATGGACAGTCAATGTCACATGTCAAGACCCTTCATCTACTCAGGCAAAAGTTTTGGTTTTGTTTTAGGTTTAGATATATTTATTGTCCCGTGGCGGCACGGTGGCGCAGCGGTAGAGTTGCTGCCTTACAGCGAATGCAGCGATGGAGACTCAGGTTCGATCCTGACTACGGGCGCCATCTGTACGGAGTTTGTACGTTCTCCCCGTGACCTGCGTGGGTTTTCTCCGAGATCTTCGGTTTCCTCCCACACTCCAAAGACGTACAGGTATGTAGGTTAATTGGCTGGGCAAATGTAAAAAATTGTCCCTGGTGGGTGTAGGATAGTGTTAGTGTGCAGGGATCGCTGGGCGGCGCGGACCCGGTGGGCCGAAGGGCCTGTTTCTGCGCTGTATCTCTAAATCTAAAAAAGATACAGTGAAAAGTTCTGTTTTGCGTGCTCTCTAATCAGATCAATAATACTGTACATAAATATAATCATACAAACTCAAATAGAATAGATTGAAAAAAAGGGGAAGATACAGAGTGTGGAATATAGTCTCAGCATTGTAGCGCATCAGTTCCATAGGCAAAATGTCTGCAATGGGGTAGAGGTGAATCAGACAGTACCCCAGCTTATGGAAGGACCATTCAGAAGCCTGATGACAGAGGGGAAGAAGTTGTTCCTGAGTCTGGTTTCAAGCTTCTGTACCTTCTGCCAGATGGGAGCAGGGAGAAGAAGGAATGATCGGGGTGGGTCAAGTCTGATTACGTTGGTTGCTTTTCTGAGGCAGCGTAAAGTGCAGATGGAGTCAATGGTGGGGAGTCTGGTCTGTGTGTTTGAACAGGGCTACATCTACAACTCTCTATAATTGGGCAGAGGTGGTCCCAAGCTGTGATGCAACTTGCTTTTGTAGTCACAATACTTACGCAACTTGTCAAGTTAACTTTCTGCAGGTGAACAAAACAGAACACGATACACAAAGTGCGGCCTCGATGTCTTGTACAACCACAATATAACGTCCCAACGTCTATACTCAGCTCTCTGCCTGATGAAGACCAGCCTTCTTCACCACCCTATCTGCCAACACCTCTGTGTAGAGTCATAGAGTCAGTGTGACACAGTGTGGAAACAGGCCCTTCAGCCCAACTTGCCCATGCCGAAGTATCTTCGCCTTTGCTCAATCTATTGTACTTGAGATTGAATGATTGTATTTATGTATGGTTAGATTATGCTTTGTATGGTGCATTTGTAAGAGCCATTGGAGACATACTGTGTCCACATAGTGATTAAAGATGTATGCATCTCTTTAAAACATATTCAACTGCTGCAGGGGAATACAACAGGGACACAGGTTCAAATGTTGTGCTTTTAAATAGTCCCCAAGCATTGGACTGAGTGTTTAAAAGACCACAGACACCTGGAATTTACTCTTAGATCAATCTCTGTCCAATGAGATTTTATTCATTAGCTTTACATATTTGAATTATTGGGTTATTCAGATTAGTAATATATTTATTTGAACTTTAATATGAAATCCCCTTCTTTGAATTAGATCTCTTGATAATGTGTGGCTCCTCACCTAATTAGTTCAGTTTAGAGGTACAATGCGGAAACATATCCTCCAGCCCACCGAGTCTGCGCTGAACAGCGATCACCCCGTACACTAACACCATCCTACACACGAGGAACAATTTACAATTCTTGCCAAAGCCAATTAACCTACAAACTTGTACGTCTTTGGAATGTTGGAGGAAACCATTCAAGAGGGCTTATTTATTTCAAGAGGGCTAGAATACAAAAAACGGGATTTAATGCTGAGGCTGTATAGGTTGATCAAGATTCAAGATTCAAGATTCAAGATATCTTTATTTGTCATCCAAAAAACAAGTTTTTTGGACGAAATTTCGTCACCCACAGTCCAACAATAAGAGCAATAAAATAAGCAAATTACACAACCCCAACCAACACAAAACCCCCCAAAAAGAAACATCCATCACAGTGAGTCTCCTCCAGTCCCCTCCTCACTGTGATGGAAGGCCAGAATGTCTTTTCTCTTCCCCTGCCGTCTTCTCCTGCGGTCAGGCTATTGTCGTTGCCATGTTCCAGGCTGCGCCGGACGGTGAAATGTCCGCAACGGGCCGACCCAAGCCCCGCTGCAAGCCACATTTGGAGTATTGTGAACAATTTTGGGCACCATATCTGAGGAAGGATGTGCTGGCCCTGAAGAGGGTCCAGAGGTGATTTACACGAATGATCCCAAGAATGAGTGGGTTAACATATGATGAGCATTTGACGGCACTGGGCCTGTACTCGCTGGAGTTTAAAAGAATGAGGGGGGACCTCATTGAAATGTCCCAAATAGTGAAAGACTTGGATAGAGTGGATGTGGAGAGGATGTTTCCACTAATGGGAGAGTCTAGGACTAGAGGTCATAGTCTCAGAATTAAAGGACGTTCCGTTAGGAAGGAGATGAGAAGGAATTCCTTTAGTCAGAGGGTGGTCAGCCTGTGGAATTCTTTGCCACAGTAAGGCTGTGGAGCCAAGTCAATGGGTATTTTTAAGGCAGAGATAGATAGGTTCTTGATTAGTACGGGTGTCAGGGGTTATGGGGAGAAGGCAGGAGAATGGGGTTAGGAGGGAGAGATAGATCAGCCATGACTGAATGGCGGAGTAGACTTGATGGGCCGAATGGCCTAATTCTGCTCCTATCACATTCGGAACCCACGCAGTCACAGGGAGAACGAACAAACTCCATACAGTCAGCACCCATAGTCAGGATCGAACCCGGGTCTCTGGTGCTGTATGCAGCAACTCTACCGCTGTGCCACTGGTAGAGTTGCTGATTGATGATTGTTTCCATGTTTGCCTGCATTCCTTGCCAGGCCAATCTATAAGGTGAAGGCATGAATCGAAGGCACTCAGTGAATAAAGCATTTAAGCAAACTGGCTTGATTCTATGTGTTCCAATTTGTACAGGCCGATACACTCACACTGAGTTTCTGGTTGAGGCCCCTTCTTCAGAACGGAAGAAATGAGAAGATAATTATGCTTTAAATTCAAGAGACGAGGAGAGGTGTAAAGTTCAGTTCGGTTCAGTTCAATTTTAGTTTTAGTTTATTGTCACATCAAGTCAAGTCAAATTTATTTGTCACATACACATACACGATGTGCAGTGAAATGAAAGTGGCAATGCCTGCGGGTTGTGCACAAAAAGAATTACAGTTACAGCATATAAATAAAGTTAATAAGTTACTATTAGTGTCGACAAAAATTTCGTCTCTGGGGTTATAAAAGTTGACAGTCCTGATGGCCTGTGGGAAGAAGCTCCGTCTCATCCTCTCCGTTTTCACAGCGTGACAGCGGAGGCGTTTGCCTGATCGTAGCATCTGGAACAGTTCGTTATTGGGGTGGCAGGGGTCCCTCATGATCTTGCTTGCTCTGGATCTGCACCTCCTGATGTATAGGTCCTGCAGGGGGACGAGTGTAGTTCCCATGGTGCGTTCTGCCGAACGCACTACTCTCTGCAGGGCCATGTACCAGGGTAAAGTGAAAAGCTTTTTGTGTCTATCTCCGTTTTAAACAGGCATCTGCAGTCCAAGTTTGACCAACCTCTCCTTATGGCAAATACCCTCTAATCCGGGCAGCATCCTGGTAAATCTCTCCAAATCCTCCACATCCTTCCTGCAAATGGGGCAACCAGAAACTTAGCAATACTCCAAATGTGTCTGAGCCAAAATCCTATATGAAGCTGCAACATAACTTCTTCAGACCCTTCTCAACCCGAACCGTCACCTATACCTTCTCTCCAGAGACGCTGACTGACCCACTGAGTTACTCCAGTATTTATCTTCGCTGTAAACCAGCATCTGCAGTTCCTTTCTATATCTAACCTCTTGACCCGTCAACTCAGTCTCCCGACCAATTAAGGCAAACACAGCAGGCAGTGAAGAAAGCCAATGGAATGTTGGCCTTCATAACAAGAGGAGTTGAGTATAGGAGCAAAGAGGTCCTTCTGCAGTTGTACAGGGCCCTAGTGAGACTGCACCTGGAGTACTGTGTGCAGTTTTGGTCTACAAATTTGAGGAAGGATGTTCTTGCTATTGAGGGCGTGCAGCGTAGGTTTACTAGGTTAATTCCCGGAATGGCGGGACTGGAGTGACTAGGCTTGTATACACTGGAATTTAGAAGGATGAGAGGAGATCTTATCGAAACGTATAAGATTATTAAGGGGTTGGACACGTTAGAGGCAGGAAACATGTTCCCAATGTTGGGGGAATCCAGAACAAGGGGCCACAGTTTAAGAATAAGGGGTAGGCCATTTAGAACTGAGATGAGGAAAGAAAACCTTTTTCAGTCAGAGAGTTGTAAATCTGTGGAATTCTCTGCCTCAGAAGGCAGTGGAGGCCAATTTTCTGAATGCAATCAAGAGAGAGCTAGATAGAGCTCTTAAGGATAGCGGAGTCAGGGGGTATGGGGAGAAGACAGGAACGGGGTACTGATTGAGAATGATCAGCCATGATCACATTGAATGGCGGTGCTGGCTCGAAGGGCCGAATGGCCTCCTCCTGCACGTATTGTCTATTGTCTATTGTGTCCCTGCTGCTGCAGTCCTGATAAGCGAACACCAGAGGGCGCTGTCCATTGTTTGTTCGGATTGAATTCAAAGAGTGAAAATAAAAATTGAGCCCTGTAGATTTTACTGTAGACTTCAGTCTGAAACTGAAGGCGTCCGCAGTTGAAATACATCAGGTAACTTATCCATCAAAGCGCCGATTACCGGCCTGATTCTTTCCCAGAAACTGCAGGTTATTTTTAAAATTATTCAATATTTTTTATTTATTGTTTTAAATATTCACCACCTTTGACTGCCACCCTGAGTAAAAGTATCGAGAGCCTGCTGCATTACAGTCTGGTACGGGAACTGTTCTGCCCACAGCTACAAATCACTACAGAGAGTTAGTGGTGAAGGCGGCACAGCACATCACTGGCAACTGTCTCCCGGCCATTCAGGACATTTTCTACCGGTGGTGCCTGCGGAAGGCACGCAGCATCATCAAGGACCACAGCCACCCAGCACACAGGCTGTCCTTGTTACCGTCAGGCAGACGATACAGGAGTATGGCTGTACGTACCACCAGACTTAAGAACAGTTTCTACCATCAGGCCATCAGGCTTCTGAACTCATAAACACATTTCAAATCATATATGTTGATTATTTTTAATATTGTCTTTTTACCTATTTTTAATATTGTCTTTTTACCTTACTAATGCCATTTTTAATAAAAATTTTGACCTGTTTCAGGTCAGTAACATTTCATCTGAAAATATAGAAAGGCTATATTTATGTTAGATGAGGAAGAATGGGGGATTCTGAGAATAAATACTGGCACAGTCTATCAAAGCACCTCTGCCTGTGTCCACCTATTGCCTGCCATGCCTTGCCCTGCCTTCTAGGATGAAGAAGGGTCCTAACCATTCGGGTGACGTCAGCCCGTGGCCATCGGTGCCTGGGGTCGATGGAGCCCACGGTTGGGGCCCTGGTCGGCGCCATGATGGTGTCCGGAGAGGTCCCGGTGGCGATAGTGGAGAGGTCGGTGCGGCGGTCGATGATGGCGCCGACCGACGTACGTGGAAGTGAGGACGCCGCTGCCGAAGGAAGGAACAAAGGAGGACCGGGCGTGGAGGAGGGGGAAAAAGAATGGACAATGGAGGACGTGGCGTGGGGGTGGGGGGACAAACATGGGGGGGGGGGGAAGAGAGGTGGGAGAACAAAGGGGGACCTGGTGCAGGCGGGGAATTTATAACTTTGTAAGCGCCCTTTATGGACAACTATTTGCACACCTTGGCAAGGTATGCAAGCAAAGAATTTCACTTTGACTTGTCACATGTGACATTAAAGTATTCAATTCAATTCCTTCTCTCCAGAGATGCTGCCTGACCCGCAGAGTTACTGCAGCATTTTGTGTCTACCTTCTCTTTCCCAGTTTTCTTTCTTCCCATTTCGACGATTGGACCCGTCCATGTTCTTGATTTGATTTTTTTTTTGATTTTGAGATACAGCACGGAAACCCACTGGGTCCGCACCGCCCAGCGATCCCCGCACATTAACACCATCCTACACACACTAAGGACAATTTTTTTTATCATTTGCCCAGCCAATTAACCTACATACCTGTACGTCTTTGTAGTGTGGGAGGAAACAGAAGATCTCGGAGAAAACCCACGCAGGACACGGGGAGAACGTACAAACTCCGTACAGACGGCGCCTGTAGTCAGGATCGAACCTGAGTCTCCGGCGCTGCATTCGCTGTAAGGCAGCAACCCTACCGCTGCGCCACCGTGCCGCCTCCAGAGATGCTGCCTGATTCGCTGAGTTACTCTAGCACACCAGGCTCCAGTGTCTTTCTGGCATGGTCAACTTGGGCCACATAGCTTATTTATGTGGTGCATTTTCTACATAATTCAATGTCATTTAAACATTTTCATTTTTATTCTTCTGAGTCTATACCAGTCCATTGTGATTTTCTTGGTTAGTTTCTTAGCTTCCTTTACATTTTAGTCTTTGGATCTCCAATGACCTTTTTGTTAGTTTAGTTTAGTTTAGACATTCAGCGTGGAAACAGAACCTTCAGCCCACTGAGTCCACACCGACCAGTGGTGACCCCACAAGTGAGCACTATCCTACAGGTTCCCATTTTTACCAAAGCCAATTAACCAACAAAGCTGTACGTCTTTGGAGTGTGGGAGGAAACCGGAGCACCCGGGGAAAATCCATGCAGTCTGGGGGAGAACGTACAAACTCCGTACAGACAGCACCCATGTTCAGGATCGAACCCGGGTCACTGGCGCTGTAAGAACCTGGGTCTCTGGCGCAGTTTTGGTCTCCTAATCTGAGGAAAGACATACTTGCCATAGAGGGAGTACAGAGAAGGTTCACCAGATTGATTCCTGGGATGGCAGGACTTTCATATGAAGAAAGACTGGTTAGACTCGACTTGTACTCGCTGGAATTTAGAAGATTGAGGGGGGATCTTATAGAAACTTACAAAATTCTTAAGGGGTTTGACAGGCTAGATGCAGGAAGATTGTTCCCAAATGTTGGGGAAATCCAGAACAAGGGGTCACAGTTTAAGGATAAGGGGGAAGTCTTTTAGGACCGAGATGAGAAAGTTTTTTTTCACACAGAGAGTGGTGAATCTGTGGAATTCTCTGCCACAGAGGGTAGTTGAGGCCAGTTCATTGGCTATATTTAAGAGGGAGTTAGATGTGGCCCTTGTGGCTAAAGGGATCAGGGGGTATGGAGAGAAGGCAGGATACTGAGTTGGATGATCAGCCATGATCATATTGAATGGCGGTGCAGGCTCGAAGGGCCGAATGGCCTACTCCTGCACCTATTTTCTATGTTTCTATGTAAGGCAGCAACTCTACCGCTGCGCCACCCTGCTGCCCTCATACCCTTCTCATCTCCTGTCTCATGCCCAGAGTATTGGAATCGAGAACCAGAGCACATGTGCTTAAGGTGAGGGGGGAAAGATTTTATAGGAACCTGAGGGCTAACTTTTTCACACAAAGGGTGGTGGGTGTATCTAACGAGCTGCCGGAGGAGGTAGTTGAGGCAGGGACTATCGTAACGTTTATGAAACATTTAGACCGGTACATGGATAGGACAGGTGTAGAGGGATATGAGCCAAATGCAGGCAGGTGGGACTGGTGTAGATGGGACATGTTGGCTGATTGGGCAAGTTGTGCCAAGGGCCTGTTTCCATGCTCTAGGACTCTATGACTATGTCCTTCTCATATCCTTGTCACTTACTTGCTTTGTTCATCCTTTTTTCTCCATTATATTTTTATTAATTCACCAAGTTCATTCAGCTCATGATTTCAGATTTCTTTTTTGCCTCAGAACAAAGCCAACAGTTCCCAGGTGACATCAATCTTTTCAGATAACAATCATCACCATATAAACTCCATCTGGGTGTCATCCTAACGGACTTGTCTCTGGCAATGGATATGCACCAGAATAACATGATCAAATCTGGGTTATTCCTTTCAACAAACCAGTCTTAACCCTAAAGGTGCCACATCATTTATTTTCTTCTTCTTCTTAAGCCCTTTGCTCCTCTAGGGAGCATAGGCCATTGACAAATGTCCTCCACCTCACTCGGTTGTTGGTGGTTCTTTCGAGATCTCCCCAGTTGAGCCCACTCTCAGACATTTCTGCCTGGACACCTCTTCTCCAGCTGTTCCTGGGGTGACCTCTTTTCCTTTTTTCTTGGGGGTTCCATTTCAGGGCTTGCCGGGTGATGTTTGTGGCAGGTTTTCTGAGGGTATGTCCAATCCAACTCCATTTCCTCCTTCGAATTTGTAAGTCAATGGGATCCTGGCTTGTTCTTTTCCGCAGGGTCACATTGCTTACTTTGTCTCCCCTCCAGATGTTTAGTATTCTCCTGAGGCAGGTGTTAATGAATGTTTGCAGCCTGTTTGCTGTGTTTTGTTGTTTTCCCTGTCTCTGATCCATACAGCATTACCTGCTTCACCTTTGAGTTTAAAGATGCGTATTTTGGTGTTGATTGAGATGCATTTTGAGCTCCAGATCTTCCTGAGCATGTTAAACACCGCCCTAGCCTTATTGATTCTAACCCCACATCATTTATCTCTTTACTATTTGAAGGACGGCATGGTGGCGCAGCGGTAGAGTTGCTGTTTTACAGCGCTAGACACCTGGGTTTGATCCTGACTATGAGTGCTGTCCGTACGGAGTTTGTACGTTCTCCCCGTGACATGGATCGAACCCGGGTCTCTGGCGCTGTAAGGCAGCAACTCTACCGCTGCGCCACCGTGCCGCATCTGTGAAAGGCTTGGAATCGTTCCTCCTGCTTTTATTTTGACGCTGACTTTTGCCGCTGTTGCACTTCTTAAACAAAGGATAATATAACGAGATGGGCTGCTGCCTTTGAAATGCAACATTGGGCGATGGAATCAGCAGCGAGTGATCCAGGAAGGAACGCGTGTTCCGGTGGCTGCCTCCAACTTCACAGTTGTTAAGTGGTGCCAAGAAGCTACTCATGTTGCAGTGAACCGCATTCGCTTCCCCTGCAAACACTTCGAGCAGCAGAAAGCGCCTTTGATCAGTGCTCACAGATCTCCTGGGGAATGAATGGTGACCAAGCTGACCTACCAATGGTGCAGAAAATAGGAAAGGAGATCAAAGCCGCAGTAAAGGAGCACATCAGAAAGGGACTTATCCTGAGGACTTATCCAAATTTAGCTCAAGAAGGAAGTACTTTCTAGATTTTATTTTCAAAAGATCAAGTATAAAAGGCACAAGGTCAACAGTCAAGTCACGTCAAGTCAATTTTATTTGTATAGCACATTTAAAAACAACCCACGTTGACCAAAGTGCTGTACATCAGTTTAGGTACTAAGAAACGAACATACAATGGCACACAAACATAACAGCACATACATAAACAGTTCACAGCGCCCCCTCAGAGGGCCTCAAACGCTAGGGAGTAGAAATAGGTTTTGAGCCTGGACTTAAAGGAATCGATGGAGGGGGCAGTTCTGATGGGGAGAGGGATGCTGTTCCACAGTCTAGGAGCTGCAACCGCAAAAGCGCGGTCACCCCTGAGCTTAAGCCTAGACCGCGGGATAGTGAGTAGCCCCAAATCGGCCGACCTGAGGGACCTGGAGATAGAGTAGTGGGTTAGAAGATTTTTGATATGGGGGGGGAGGGGGGGGGGGTGGCAAGCCCATTTAGGGCTTTGTATGTGAATAGGAGGAGCTTGAAGTTGATTCTGTACTGTACTGGGAGCCAGTGGAGAGAGGCCAGAATCAGGGTGATGTGATCCCTTTTACGGGTACCCGTCAGGAGTCTCACTGCGGTGTTTTGGACCAATTGCAGGCGGGACAGGGATGATTGGCTGATCCCAGTGTATAGGGAGTTGCAGTAGTCTAGGCGGGAGGAAATGAATGAGTGGATGATTTTTTCAATGTCGTCAAATTGGAGGAATGGTTTGATTTTAGCTATGGTACGAAGCTGGCTTTTACCACAGCCTTGACTTGCTTGTCAAACTTTAATGCAGAGTCAAATATCACGCCAACAGTAGAGTGAGCCTGCAGTTAGCAACCAGTCCAGTAGTTCTGCACAGTGACAAGACAATACCTTGATTGCTTTTCCCATTATTTTGCTGCACCAGTTAATCTTCCTGGAAATCCTTTTTCTGCACAACCTTGACACTGGGTGTAACTCTCTGTTTCCCATGGACTGAGGCTGATCGGAAAGTCATGGAATCATAGAATCATACAGCATGAATCACACATCGTGACGGTTACATAAAATCACGAGGGGAATAGGTAGGGTGAATGCGCTGTCTTTTACCCAGGGGAGGGGAAGGTTAATTTAGTTTAGAGATTCAGATATCTGTCCATCTCCACCTTAAAAATACCCACTGACTTGGCCTTCACAGCCATCTGTGGCAATGAATTCCACAGATTCGCCTCCCTCTAAAGAAATTCCTCCTCATCTCCTTTTTAAAAGTCTGTCCTTTTATTCTGAGGCTACGGTCTCTGTTCCTAGACTCTCCCACTAGTGGAAACATCCTCTCCGCATCCACTCTATCCAAGCCTTTCACTATTCAGCAAGTTTCTTTGCCGTTCCCCCTCATCCTTCTAAACAATTTAAAGTGGGAAGGGAAATATTTAAAAGGAACCTGAGGGACAATTTTTTTTCACTCAAAGGGTGGTGAGGAAATAGAATGAGCTTCTACAGGAAGTGGTAGAGACGGGTAGAATTAGATTGTTTAAAAGACATTTGGACAGGTACATGGTACATGGTTAGAAAAGGTTGCGTGGAATTCTTAGATGCAGGAAAAATGTTCCCAATGTTGGGGGAAGTCCAGAACCAGGGGCCCCAGTCTCAGAATAAAGGGGAGGCCATTTAAAACTGAGGTGAGAAGAAACTTTTTCACCCAGAGAGTTGTGAATTTGTGGAATTCTCTGCCACAGAGGGCAGTGGAGGCCAATTCACTGGATGAATTTAAAAGAGAGTTAGATAGAGCTCTAGGTGCTAGCGGAATCAAGGGATATGGGGAGAAGGCAGGCACGGATTACTGATTGTGGATGATCAGCCATGATCACAATGAATGGCGGTGCTGGCTTCGAAGGGCCGAATGGCCCCCTCGTGCACCTATTTTCTATGTTTCTATGTTTCCATAGAATATGGATCAAAATGCAGGCAAATGAGACTGAACGGCCTGTTTTCCATGCTTTATATCTCTATGACTTTATAACTTTGAGTGTTGTGCTCTTTGGGATTAGATACTAATGAATCAATCTTTCGTTTTCATCCTGCAATCCACTTATTGTCGAGCACTCACGATTACAAGGAATGACTTATTGACTCGCCATTTCTGCACGTTTTCTGCTACACACTTGACCACTGGGTTTAAGCCGGACAATATTCCTCAGTGTCGGTGACAACACGCCTCTCGTGTGTGCTCTGCTCTGCGCTGGGATTGAATGTCCTGTATTGACTGACATGCCTGGTTAATTATCTATGCCATCATTATGGCTGGACGGGCCAGTAATCATCCAGGCAAATCATTAACTGGGAGGCAATCCTTCTTCAGAGAAGACTCCGGTGATAATGGGCTGTGTGCTCATTCGGGGGGGGTGATGCGAGTGAAACCCAGAGCTAGCTAGCCCCAGGCTCCATTCACCGTGCCCGCCTCGGCGATGCCGGCAGAGGTCCGATCCGCCCTGGACCACATCCTCGCCGGGGCAAGCACCTCGGGACGGGCTCTGCCAGCGTGGGAGGAGGGGGCGACCAAGCACTCTGAAATGCCCGAGTGCTTCGTCTCATGGCCCCAGGATGTAGCGAAGAGCTTCTCCCACACGAAGCGGGTGGGGAATTACCTGGTGGGCAAGATGATCAACAAAGGCTCCTTCGCCAAGGTGATGGAGGGGCTCCACATCCCGACAGGAGAGAAGGTAAAAGAGTGTGAGAAGAGAGGGGGAGAACTGCAGATGCTGGTTTAGACCGAAGAAGGGGTCTCCTCCACCCATTCCTTCTCCCCAGAGATGCTGCCTGTCCCGCTGAGTTACTGCAGCTTTTTTTGTGTGTCTATCTTAGGTAAAAGCGTGATTATCGAACCTCTTTTCCAGCTTATACGATGCCAAGTGAGAAGTACATTAAGGAATCCCAGTCTTATATTGATTCATGTTCGAAAAGATAAGACATTGATGTTCAGAAACAAAGGCATTTTAGACAGAAAACATGAGAAAAGCTGCCAGTGTCTATTTTGCAAGAACAAATTTAATCAAGTATGTGAGAGTGTATTGTTGCAGTTTACCTGAATCTGTTCCTGATTCTTAACAAAAACTTTCTTGAATTGAATTAGCCGGACAATATTCTGTTCATTCGTGTGTGTTTTCGGGCATTATTTCCACTTTCTTATGTTCCATTTGCAATAGACATTAACGGTGTTGCAGAATCAGCTACTGTGGAGATGTGGCGGCGCGGTGGCGCAGCGGTAGAGTTGCTGCCTTACGAGCACCAGAGACCGGGGGTTCAATCCTGATTATGGGTGCTGTCTGTACGGAGTTTGTACGTCCCCCCACGTGACCGTGAGGGATTTCTCCCGGTGCTCCGGTTTCCTCCCACACTCCAAAGACGTACAAGTTTGTAGGTTATTTGGCTTGGTAAAATTGGAAATTGTGTCTGGTGTGTGTAGGATAGTGTACCAGGGATCGCTAGTCCGCATGGACTCAGTGGGCCGAAGGGCCTTTTTCCACGCTGCATCTCTAAACTAAACTAAATAAGTATTTACTTTGCAAGAACAAAATTAATGAAGTCTATGAATATGTATTATTACAATATACCTCAATCTCGGTACTTGATTCTTACAAAAACTTCCTTGGATTGACCATCGTGAATATTTCTCATGACTAAATGTGCTTTCCTCTGTGTTTCCTTGTATTATTTCCACGTTCTCATATTCCATTTGCAACAGACATTAATGTTGTCGCAGAAGCAGCTACTGTCGAGATCATAGAATTGCAGACACAACCCAGAACCAGGCCCTTCAGTCCGCCCAGTCCATACTGACCATCAATTGCCCATTTATACTAATCCTACTAGTTGCATTTATATTTCTTCCCATAATCTCACCACAGATCCTGCCTGACTTTCTGAGTGTTCCAGCATTTTCTGCTTTTAATTTAGACTGTTAGCCTCTGTAGTGTTTTACAGCTCCTGCAGTTTAGTTTTTCTACAGTTTAGAGATTCAGCGTGGAAATTCTCTGGATGCTTTCAAGAGAGAGTTAGATAGAGCTCTTATTGATAGCAGAGTCAGGGGTATGGGGAGAGGCAGGTGCAGGGTACTGATTGTGGATGATCAGCCATGATCACATTGAATGGCGGTGCTGGCTTGAAGGGCCGAATGGCCTACTCCTGCACCTATTGTCTATTGTCTATTGGAAACAGGCCCTTCGGCCCATCGGGTCCGCACTGACCAGTGATCCCCGCACATTAACACTATCCTACACACACAAGGGACAAATTACACTTATACCAAGCCAATTAACCTACAAAAAACCTGTATATCTTTGGAGTGTGGGAGGAAACCACAGATCTCGGAGAAAACCCACACAGGCCGCGGGGAGAACGTACAAACTCCGTACAGACAGCACTCGTAGTCAGGTTAGAACCCGGGTCTCTGGTGCTGTAAGGCAGTGGTTCTACCGCTGTGCCACCCACCGTGCCATTCTTATTTAATGGTTCCCCAGCTCAGATTTTATGAGGCCAAATCAGGACTTTGGAGAAAAATATTTTCTCCTCTTTAACTGTTGAAATGGAGGTAACTGGTAAGTGGCTCGTGCATTTGTCAGTGGTACTGTGGCTCGATCTAACTTAATAGACTGGGCAATGGTGCTTTATTGCCACATGTACAGTTAATTAAGGATGAGAGGGGATCTTATCGAAACGTATATGATTATTAAAGGGTTGGACACGTTAGAGGCAGGAAACATGTTCCCAATGTTGGGGGAGTCCAGAACAAGGGACCACAGTTTAAGAATAAGGGGTAGGCCATTTAGAACTGAGATGAGGAAAAACGTTTTCAGAGAGTTGTGAATCTGTGGAATTCTCTGCCTCAGAAGGCAGTGGAGGCCAATTCTCTGAAAGCATTCAAGAGAGAGCTAGATAGAGCTCTTAAGGATAGCGGAGTCAGGGGGTATGGGGAGAAGGCAGGAACGGGGTACTGATCGAGAATGATCAGCCATGATCACATCGAATGGCGGTGCTGGCTCGAAGGGCCGAATGGCCTCCTCCTGCACCTATTGTCTGTTGTCTATTGTCTATAATTACCTTTTTTGCAACAATTCAGTAAAAATCTTACCAAAAGTATGACCATACTTAAGTGCAATCATACCTACCGAAGATACACACAAAATGCCGCAGTAATGCAGTGGGACAGGCAGCATCGCTGGAGAGAAGGAATGGGTGATGTTTTGGGTGGAGACTGTCAGAGAGTCACTGTCAGAGTGAGGCCTAATGCAAATTGGAGGAACAGCACCTTATATTTCGCTTCGGCAGCTTACAACCCAGTGGTATGAATATTGATTTCTCTAACTTTAAGTAACCCTTACTTTCCCTCTCTCTCCAATCCTCCCACACCCTAGTTCACCTACTAGTTTCACTGTCCTTCTGATTCATTTTACTGACTGTATGCCTCTTTATCACCTTCCCCTCTGCTAACAATGTACCGTTCTAGATTTCCTTAGCAAAGTCCGCAGCGATCTGTCGTTTTCACACCTTACCCTTCCATATCTCTAGACTCCCTCTTCCCTGACTCTCAGACTAAAGAAGCGTCTCGACCCGAAATGTCATCCATTCCTTCTCTCCAGAGATGCTGCCTGGCCCGCTGAGTTACTCCAGCTTTTCGTGTCTATCTTTGGTTTAGACCAGCATCTGCAGTTCCTTCATATACATTTCAACTGCAGTTTCTTCCTGCTCATACTTACCGAATAGTGAAAGATTTGAATAGAGTGGATGTGGAGAGGATGTTTCCAGTAGTGGGAGAGTCCACGACCAGAGGACGTAGCCTCAGAATATAAGGACGTACCTTTAGAAAGGAGACGAGGAGGACTGTCTTTAGTCAGGGGGTGGTGAATCTGCGGAATTGTTTGCCACAGACGGCTCTGGAGCCCAAGTCAATGTATATTTTTAAGGTGGAGATTGACAGATACTTGATTGGTAAGGGTGTCAGGGGTTATGGGGAGGAGGCAGGAGAATGGGGTTGGGAGGGAAAGATAGATCAGCCATGATTGAATGGTGGAGTAGACTCAATGGGCCAAATGGCCTAATTCTGCTCCTATAATTTATGAAACTTTGAAGGACAAGAGTGTAAGAATATGTAAGAATAGTAGATTACACTGAGGCAATAGACAAGAATTGCCACGTTTCTGGCACCATCTTGTACCCAAGTTTCAAAGTTCTTAAAAATATCGAGTCTTAAAGAGGCCTTAAAGGCCCATTTATCTTTCAGTTCCTGGCACTCTGCACCCCTGGACACCACTTTATGCCTAAAAAAAGACCTGATTCAAAATGAGTGTAGGAAAGACCTGCAGAAGTTGGTTTATACCGAAGATAGACACAAAGTAGTGGAGTAATTCAGCAGGTCAGGCAGCATCTCTGGGGAAAAAGGATGGGTGACGTTTCAGGACAGAACCAGTCTTCAAACTGAAAGTAGAGTGATTAGACTATAATGGAGTAGACTAGGAATCACAATCAAGTTGTATTAATATTTGGGTTTTTGCTTTATTGCATTTTTTAATTGATTATGTTATCTATGAGTACCTTGTTTGCTGCTGCAAGTAAGAATTTATTTGTTCTGTTGTCGGTATATATAGCAATTAAACACTCTTGTCTCTCTTGACACTTGAGTTTCGCAACCCACATTTGCAAACACCCAACCTGGCGGCACGGTGGCGCACTGGTAGAGTTGCCTCCTTACAGCGCCAGAGGCCCGGGACCGATCCTGACTACGGGTGCTGTCTGTATGGAGTTTGTACGTTCTCCCCCTGACCGCGTGGGTTTTCTCCGGGTGCTCCGGTTTCCTCCCACACTCCAAATGAGAATCTATGCTATTAGCTGATATAGTTCATTAGAGATATTGATATTTTGTTGTAGTTGAGATGGTGTTTTAGCTAATATAAAATGAATGCTTATTTTCAGTAGAAAGCAGTAAGATGGATGCTTGTGGCAGAAATGTTATCCTTGGGAATGGAATGTGTTTGTCCCTTTATGAATGATAAGGAGTATACAGAGGAGTAGGGGTTTCTTGTTCTTAAATTACTCCCCTACTCCCTTGACTAACTGTATGAGCCCTGTGTATTGAAACAGTAAAGCAAGGTCGTGCAGCTGCGAGATTGCTCGTGTATAGAGATAAGCTTCTTTCTCAATAACAGCTCCTTATATGTGTGCGTGTGAAAGTAGGAAAAGTTTCGAATCCACTCTAGGTAAATTGATGCGTTTCCCCGAAAGCATGTGATTTATATTGATGGTTTGGTTTCTGAGCATGTGACCTGTATTAATGATTTTGTTTTCTCTGTAACCATGGAAATTGTATTAGAATTGTAATTGGTCCTTGATTTTATCTGTTACACCCCTTTTTCCTTTCTGTATAAAAAAGTAAACAATCGTGGAAAAGTTGTTCTTCCCCTCTCCTGAGTTGAGATCTCTTCAGACACTAGTATTGTGTCTGGACATCCTCATGGGAAGAACCCCATGGTGGAATAAATCTGATGTGCCCATCCAGTAATTCGTGTGATTATTCAGACTGAAGATTCAAGATTCAAGAGATTCAAGATTCAAGATAGCTTTATTTGTCATCCAAAAAAAAACGGATTTTTGGACGAAATTCAGTCACCCACAGTCCAACAATAAAAGCATTAAATTCAGTAAAGGTAAAGAACTTGATTTATCACAATGATGTACAGGTTTGTAGGTTAATAGAAACATAGAAACATAGAAAATAGGTGCAGGAGTAGGCCATTCGGCCCTTCAAGCCTGCACCGCCATTCAATATGATCATGGCTGATCATCCAGCTCAGTAGCCTGTACCTGCCTTCTCTCCATACCCCCTGATCCCTTTAGCAAAAAGGGCCACATCTAACTCCCTCTTAAATATAGCCAATGAACTGGCCTCAACTACCTTCTGTGGCAGAGAATTCCACAGACTCACCACTCTCTGTGTGAAGAAATGTTTTCTCATCTCGGTCCTAAAAGACTTCCCCCTTATCCTTAAGCTGTGACCCCTGGTTCTGGACTCCCCCAACATCGGGAACAATCTTCCCGCATCTAGCCTCTCCAACCCGTTAAGAATTTTATATGTTTCTACAAGATCCCCCCTCAGTCTTCTAAATTCCAGCGAGGGCCGAGGGCTCGAAGGGCCGAATGGCCTACTCCTGCACCTATTTTCTATGTTTCTATTAACCTACAAATCTGTACATCATTGTGATAAATCAATGACTTGGTGTAATTGTAAATTGTTCCCTAGTGTGTGTAGGCTAGTGTGAGTGCGTGGGGATCGGCGATGGGCGCGGACCTGGTGGGCCGAAGCACCTGTTTCCCCGCTGTATCTTGTAAAACTAAACAAAACTGGTTTTGGTCGATGTGTTCACCCAGGTGGCCATCAAGGTGATCGACAAGAAGAAAGCCAAGCAGGACACTTACATCCAGAAAAACATGAAGAGAGAACCCCGCATTCACCAAATGATCAAGCACCCCAACATCGTGCAGCTCTTTGAAACGCTGGAGACTGAGAACTCCTACTACATGGCGATGGAACTGTGCCAGGGGGGCGACCTGATGGACAGAATCTGCGAGAAGATGAAGCTTGAAGAAAGAGAAGTGCGGAAATATACCCGGCAGATCCTGTCCGCGGTGGAACACCTCCATCGCCATGCCATCGTGCACAGGTACGAGCGAGGACCCTGCTAAGCCACAAAGTGCTGGAGTGAATCTGTGGAATTCTCTGCCACAGAAGGCAATGGAGGCCAATTCACTGGATGTTTTCAAGAGAGAGTTAGTTTTAGCTCTTAGGGCTGGCGGAATCAAGGGATAAGGGGAAAAAGCAGAAACGAGGTACTGATTTTAGATGGTATCACAAGATGCTGGAGTAACTCAGCAGGTCAGGCAGCATCTAGGAGAGAGGGAATGGGTGACGTTTCGGGTCGAGACCCTTCTTCAGACTGAAGAAGGGTCTCGACCCGAAACGTCACCCATTCCCTCTCTCCTAGATGCTGCCTGACCTGCGGAGTTATTCCAACATCTTGTGATACCTTCGATTTGTACCAGCATCTGCAGTTATTTTCCTACTGATTTTAGATGATCATATTGAATGGTGGTGCTGGCTCAAAGGGCCGAATGGCCAACCCCTGCACCTATTTTTCTATGTTCTATGTTTCTATGAGTCAGGCAGCATCCCTGGAGAACATGGATAGGTGACGTTCCAGGTCGGGAGCCTTCTTCGGACTGATTGCAGGTGGGAATTGGGGGGGGGGGGGGGGTGAAGAAAGCTGGAAGAGTGGAGGGGCAGGATAAAGTGTGGCAGCTCGTAGGTAAATACAGGCGAGAGGGCGGCACGGTGGCGCAGCATTAGGGTTGCTGCCTTGCAACTCCAGGGACCCGGGTTCGATCCTGACTAAGAGTGCTGTCTGCAAGGAGTATACTAGTATACTAGTACTATCCTACACACCAGGAATAATTCGCAATTTACCGAAGGCAATTAACCTGCAAACCTGTACATCTTTGGAGTGTGGGAGGAAACCGGAGCACCCGGAGGAAACCCAAGCGGTCACAGGGAGAACGTACACACTCCGTGCAGACAACACCCGTAGTCAGGATCGAACCCGGCTCTCTGGCGCTGTAAGGCAGCAACTCTACCGCTGCGCCACCGTGCTGTCCTTAGATGTTGCCTAGGATGGAACATTTTAATTATGGAGAAAGGCTGAAGAGGCTGGGTTAGTTATCGTTGCTGTTAAGCTTAGTTTATGATTGGAGCGGCACAGTGGTGCAGCGGTAAAGTTTGCACCATCACAGTGCAGAACAGCTTTCCTATGGCACCACCCCTTGCATTTCAGAAATGGTAACTTTCCAAGGTGCCTCTGCCATCTATCAGAAACATATAGATAAGAAAAGTTGCTAAGCCTGAGCAGGGCACATTCTACCATTGACTGGATAGACTCGGATTGTACTCGCTGGAATTTAGAAGATTGAAGGGGGGATCTTATAGAAACTTACAAAATTCTTAAGGGGTTGAACAGGCTAGATGCAGGAAGATTGTTCCCGATGTTGGGGAAGTCCAGAACAAGGGGTCATAGTTTAAGGATAAGGGGGAAGTCTTTTAGGACCGAGATGAGAAAGTTTTTTTTCACACAGAGAGTGGTGAATCTGTGGAATTCTCTGCCACAGAAGGTAGTTGAGGCCAGTTCATTGGCTATATTTAAGAGGGAGTTAGATGTGGCCCTTGTGGCTAAAGGGATCAGGGGGTATGGAGAGAAGGCAGGTACGGGATACTGAGTTGGATGATCAGCCATGATCATATTGAATGGCGGTGCAGGCTCGAAGGGCCGAATGGCCTACTCCTGCACCTATTTTCTATGTTTCTATGTTTCTATGACACCAAGATTGTAGACATTCTGGTCTGTTTGGCATTGGTCTTGGTTTATACAATGTAAAGCTTTTGTTTGTGTGCTATCCAATTAAATCAGATCAGGGCTTCACGGTGGCGCAGCGATAGAGTTGCTGCCTTACAGCACCAGAGACCCGGGTTTGATCCCAACCACGGGTGCTATCTGTACGGAGTTTGTACATTCTCCCCGCGACCTGTGTGGGTTTTCTCCAGGTGCTCTGGTTTCCCCCCACACTCTGAGGACGTACAGGTTTTTAGGTTATGTGGCTTCGGTAAAATTGTAAATTGTCCCTTGTGTGCGTAGGATAGTGTTAGTGTGTGGGGATTGCTGGTCGGCATGGACTCGGTGGGCTGAAGGGCCTGTTACCGCACTGTATCTCTAAACTAAATTAAACGAAAGATAATACCATACATGACTACAATCAAGCCATTCACACGTACAACAGATAGAGCAAAGAGCGGAATAAAAGGGTGGAGAGATTACATTGGATGTTAGTAAATCTTCTTTTGCGACCTTCACACAAAGGGTCACAGTGGCCTGACGCTATCTCATGTGAATAGTTTGGGCTGTTTATTACAGAGGCATAGAGTCATACAGCACGTAAACAGGACCTTCAACACAACTTTCCCATGCCAACCAAGATGCCCCTTCTACACTAGTCCCACCTGCCTGTGTCTGGCCCATATCCCTCTAAACCTTGTGGAGTAGATATTGTTCCTTTTTTGCATATCTTTCATTCATTTGTTCTGTACCTCTCTGTATCACCATCTATATCTCACGCTTCTCTTTCCCCTGATTCTCAGTCTGAAGAAGGGTCACTTAGGAAGACACAAACAATCTCCCAGATGTACCAGAGGACAGAGGATCTAGGGAGACAGACGAGCTGAAAGAAATTTGTAGGCGAGAAATAGTATTGGGTAGACTGATGGGACTGAAGGCTGATAAAGCCCCAGGGCCTGATGGTCTGCATCCCAGGGTACTCAAGGAGGTGGCTTTAGAAATCTTGGACGCATTGGTGATCATTTTCCAATGTTCAATAGATTCAGGATTAGTTCCTATGATTTACTCCAGCATTTTGTGTCTAGCTTCAAATTCCTTTTCAACTATATGAGAAGGAAGGTCAACAGCTCAATCACAAACATTTTAAATATAAAATAGTTGTTGGTTTTAAGGATGTATTTAAACATATCATGTTCTCTGGACTTTTTTTTCCCCCCCAAGGGATCTGAAAATAGAAAACTTTCTCCTTGATGAAAATAACAACATCAAAATTGTAGGTAAGTGTAGCACAATATGAAATAATGAGGAACTAAAGTAATAGAGGTGTTAAGTTGGGAAACAATGGTGTCAAATGTCGCTCCGAGAGCAGGAGACCATTTGTTGCCCACTTCAAATAAAATGGCTAACCATCATCTCAAGTAAATTGTAAATTGTAAATTGTAAAAACCTTTATTGTCACTACACAAAGTACAGCGAAATTAAAGCAGTCCAGATGATGCAATCACACACAGCAGACAGTACAAAGGATAAACCTTTATCCATAACAAGCTAAACCTAATCTACTGAATTAAACAAACTGACCTCTAATACAATATAGACAAAACAATTACAATACGGTCGAGGCAGTGTACAGTGCAATCAAGTAGCAGTAAAAGGAATTTAATCCAACAGAATAAGGATAATTCCTGACACAAGTTCAGTTCAATTCAGTTTACTTTACTGTCACGTGTACTGAGGTACAGTGAAAAGCTTTTGTTGCGTGCTAACCAGTCAGCGGAAAGACAATACACGATTACAATCGATCCATTTACAGTGCACAGATACATGATAAGGGAATAACGTTTAGTGCAAGGTAAAGACAGCAAAGTCTGATCAAAGATTGTCCGAGCATCACCAAAGAAGTAGATAGTAGTTCAGGACTGCTCTCTGGTTGAGGTAGGATAAATTGCCTGATAACAGCTGGGAAGAAACTGTCCCTGGACCTGGAGGTGTGTGTTTTGACACTTCTATACCTATTGCCTGATGGGAGAGGGGAGAAGAGGGAGTGGCCAGGGTGTGACTCATCCTTGATTATGCTGCTGGCCTTGCCGAGGCAGCGTGAGGTATGGTGCTGGAATGCTGGAGTAACCCCACAGGTCAGGCAGCATCTCTGGAGAACATGGATCGGTGATGTTTCAGGCCGGGAGCCTTCTTCAGACTACCTGCTGAGTTTAATTTAGTTTCGAGATACAGCGTGGAAAGCGGTCCTTCAGTTGAGTGAGTCCATGCCGACCAACGATTGCCCATACACTAGTTCTATATAATTCCAGTTTCGCATCCTACATACTAGGTGCAATTTACAGATGCCAATTAACCTGCAAACCTGCACGTCCTTGGAGATTACTCCAGTTACTCCAGGACAGGGGTACTGATTGAGAATGATCAGCCATGATCATATTGAATGGCGGTGCTGGCTCGAAGGGCCGAATGACCTACTCCTGCACCTATTGTCTAAAATGTATGACTAAATTATGAAGAAAGAGTTTCATTTAAAAATGCACCCTCAAAAATCATCAGTAAACTTCAATACATTCAAAACTCCGCTGCCCGTCTACTCACCCACACCCCGATCCGTGACCATATCACCCCCGTCCTTTACAAACTCCACTGGCTCCCCATCCCCCAGAGAATCCAGTACAAAATCCTCCTCATGACCTACAAAGCCCTCCATAACCTGGCCCCATCCTACCTGACCGACCTCCTCCACAGGCACACTCCCACCTGCACCCTCCGCTCTGCTGCTGCCAATCTCCTATCCCCCCACATCCGGACCAAACTCAGATCCTGGGGGGGACAAGGCTTTCTCCATCGCTGCTCCCACCCTATGGAACTCACTACCTCAAACCGTCAGAGACTCCTCCACACTCACCACATTCAAAACATCACTGAAGTCTCACCTGTTCAGTACTGCCTTCAACCACTGAAGGTCACCTCACCTTCTGTCTCCTTTCTCTGTTCGTTTACTTATTTATCTATTTATTCACTTCCCTATGTTCTCTAAATCCCTGTAAAGCGTCTTTGAGTATATGAAAAGCGCTATATAAATGTAATGTATTATTATTATTATTATTATTATTATCTATTGTCCTTTTTTCATATTAACCAGCATCTGCAGTTCCTTTGTTTCTATATAAGGATAATTCCTACTTAGGGTTAACACAAAAGCATGTGAGATTAACTCAATCAGTCAGATCTTCTCACTTTATTGAGTAGGTTGTTGGAGGATTTGTAGACACTGTCTACAATCATAAATTGGAAAGCGGGCACGATCCTTGCAATTTACAGCATGGCGGCTATCAACAGTTGAAGACATCAGCCAAAAAAAGCCAAATATTCAAGAGAAAGAGCTGGAAAGGGTGCAGAGAAGAATTAAAAGGATGTTCCCAGGACTCGAGGGCCAGAGCTGAAAGGAGTGGTTGAACAGGCTAGGTCTATATACCTTGGAGCACAGGTGATCTTATAGTGATGTACAAAATTGGACAATGGACAATAGGTGCAGGAGGAGGCCATTCAGCCCTTCGAGCCAGCACCGCCATTCAATGTGATCATGGCTGATCATTCTCAATCAGTACCCCGTTCCTGCCTTCTCCCCATACCCCCTGACTCCGCTATCCTTAAGAGCTCTATCTAGAATTGTGAGAGTTATATTCATACAGGGTGGAAACAGGCCCTTCGGCCCAACTTGAGAGGAATAGATCGGGTGAATGCACAGTGTTTTGCCCAGAGTAGAGGTATCAAAAGCCAGAGGACATCAGTTTAAGGTGAGGGGGGAAAGATTTAATAGGTACCTGAGGAGTAACGTTTTCATGCCAAAGGCAGTGGATGTATGGGATGAGCCGCCGGAGGAGGCAGTTGAGGCAGGGACTATCACAACATTTATGAAGCAATTAGACAAGTACAGGGATAGGATAGATTTAGAGGGATATGGGCCAAACGCAGGCAGGTGGGACTAGTATATGTGGGACATGTTGGCCGGTGCGGGCAAGTTGCGCCGAAGCTGCATGACTCTATGACTCTAAGAGGGACACAAACTGACAGATATTAATAAATAAAACAGCTTTGAGTTCTTTGGTCTTTTATTTGATACTCAATTGTTGTTGTATATTCTCTTTGATGTAGATTTTGGATTAAGTAACATCCTGAAGAATGACAGTCAGGAGATGTTGAATACACAGTGCGGGAGTCCGGCCTATGCTGCCCCTGAGCTCCTCGCCCATAAGAAATATGGTCCCAAGGTTGATGTCTGGTCAATGTAGGTACTGGGTTGCATGGGAAATTAATCTGTCTCTTGGAAGAGAATAGCGATGTATACTACTGTTGCCAATTGGTGCTATCTCACTGCCAAGAACAACGTAACACTTCCTCGTTTAAATGTTACATGATCTGCTATGTATTTTCACAACGTGCACATGTTTTTTTTCCTGAATCTTGGTGCAGAAATGTTTGAGTTTAGTTTTCTTTGAGTATTATATGCTGAAGGCACAATACAGCAGTGTAGGTTGTTACATTCAGATTGGCTGAAATTTACAATATTTGGGCATTCGGTCTGTAGAGGTCTCTGCTGTGGCGACTCTCCCACATTAATGGAGGGGGAAATGGCGGTGCCAATAAATGTCAAGATGAAAAGGTTCATAAATTCATACATTCTATGAGCATAAACAGGCCATTCGGCCCATCAAGCCTACTACGCCATTCAATTATGGCTGATCTATCGATCCCCCCTAACCCCATTCTCCTGCCTTCCCCCCATAACCCTTAAACCCATACTAATCAAGAATCTGTCAATCTCTGCTTTGAAAATATCCATTGACTTGACCTCCAAAGCCTTCTGCAGCAGCGAATTCCACAGATTCACCACCCTCTGACTAAAGAAATTCCTCCTCATCTCCTTTCTAAAGGTACGTCCTTTTATTCTGAGGCTATGAATGAATGAATGAATGAATGAATGAATGAATAAGTTTATTGGCCAAGTATGTGCATATACAAGGAATGTGCCCTGGTGCTCCGCTCACAAATGACAACACAAACATACAGTTAACAATTATGAATAAAGCATAAACACATCAAAACAATAAGGATACAACATTACGGTCTAAACATGTGGGTGAAAATAAACCAGAGCAAAAAAGAGACTACAGACTTTGGTTATTGAGTAGAACTACTACTCGTGGAACAAAGCTGTTTTTATGTCTGGCTGTGGCTGCTTTGACAGTCCGGAGTCACCTTGGTCCTTCTCCTCCTTTTACCTGAGGAGAATGATCCGCCTTGGCTGCCTATGGCATCTGGTGCTAGGCTCTCCCACTAGTGGAAACATCCTCTCCACATCCACATCCACTCCATCCAGGCCTTTCTCTTTACGGTAAGTTTCAACGAGGTCCTCCGTCATCCTTCTAAACTCCAGCGAGTACAGGCCCAGTGCCTATAAACGCTCATCATACAGCGGGTTAACCTACTCATTCCTGGGATCATTCTGGTAAACCTCCACTGGATTCGACCTCACTCGTTATGGAGATCATAGATGATTAGCCCTCACCTATGGTGGTCATTGCCTGGTGCTTGCAACCGAGATCAGATTCACCTGCCCTCCTCCCTCCACCCCCTCCTCCACCCCCTCCTCCACACCCCCCACCCCCACCCAACTCCCCAGATCCATTAGTCATCCCTTTAAGTCCTTGCAAGCATGATACAATGGCAGCACTGAATAGCCTGTTTCCATGTTGTAACTCTAAACTAAACTAAACTAAACTAAATTAAGAAATGAGGCTTGTTGGTTACAATAGACAATAGACAATAGACAATAGACAATAGGTGCAGGAGTAGGCCATTCAGCTCTTCGAGCCAGCACCACCATTCAATGCGATCATGGCTGATCACTCTCAATCAGTACCCCGTTCCTGCCTTCTCCCCATACCCCCTCACTCCGCTATCCTTAAGAGCTCTATCCAGCTCTCTCTTGAAAACATCCAACGAACTGGCCTCCACTGCCTTCTGAGGCAGAGAATTCCACACCTTCACCACTCTCTGACTGAAAAAGTTCTTCCTCATCTCCGTTCTAAATGGCCTACCCCTTATTCTTAAACTGTGGCCCCTTGTTCTGGACTCCCCCAACATTGGGAACATGTTTCCTGCCTCTAATGTGTCCAATCCCCTAATTATCTTATATGTTTCAATAAGATCCCCCCTCATCCTTCTAAATTCCAGTGTATACAAGCCCAATCGCACACAGTCCTCCAGGTGCGGTCTCACCAGGGCCCGGTACAACTGTAGAAGGACCTCTTTGCTCCTATACTCAACTCCTCTTGTTATGAAGGCCAACATTCCATTGGCTTTTTTCACTGCTTGCTGTACCTGCATGCTTCCTTTCATTGACTGATGCACTAGGACACCCAGATCTCGTTGAACTCCCCCTCCTCCTAACTTGACACCATTCAGATAATAATCTGCCTTTCTATTCTTACTTCCAAAGTGAATAACCTCACACTTATCTACATTAAACTGCATCTGCCATGTATCCGCCCACTCACACAACCTGTCCAAGTCACCCTGCAGCCTTATTGCATCTTCCTCACAATTCACACTACCCCCCAGCTTAGTATCATCTGCAAATTTGCTAATGGTACTTTTAATCCCTTCGTCTAAGTCATTAATGTATATCGTAAATAGCTGGGGTCCCAGCACCGAACCTTGCGGTATCCCACTGGTCACTGCCTGCCATTCCGAAAGGGACCCATTTATCCCCACTCTTTGCTTTCTGTCTGTCAACCAATTTTCTATCCATGTCAGTACCCTACCCCCAATACCATGTGCCCTAATTTTGCCCACTAATCTCCTATGTGGGACCTTGTCGAAGGCTTTCTGAAAGTCGAGGTACACCACATCCACTGACTCTCCCCTGTCAATTTTCCTAGTTACATCCTCAAAAAATTCCAGTAGATTTGTCAAGCATGATTTCCCCTTCGTAAATCCATGCTGACTCGGAATGATCCTGTTACTGCTATCCAAATGCTCAGCAATTTCGTCTTTTATAATTGACTCCAGCATCTTCCCCACCACTGATGTCAGACTAACTGGTCTATAATTACCCGTTTTCTCTCTCCCTCCTTTCTTAAAAAGTGGGATAACATTTGCTATCCTCCAATCCACAGGAACTGATCCTGAATCTATAGAACATTGAAAAATGATCTCCAATGCTTCCACTATTTCTAGAGCCACCTCCTTAAGTACCCTGGGATGCAGACCATCAGGCCCTGGGGATTTATCAGCCTTCAGTCCCATCAGTCTACCCAAAACCATTTCCTGCCTAATGTGGATTTCCTTCAGTTCCTCCATCACCCTAGGTTCTCCGGCCCCTAGAACATTTGGGAGATTGTGTGTATCTTCCTCAGTGAAGACAGATCCAAAGTAACGGTTTAACTCGTCTGCCATTTCTTTGTTCCCCATAATAAATTCCCCTGCTTCTGTCTTCAAGGGACCCACATTTGCCTTGACTATTTTTTTCCTCTTCACGTACCTAAAAAAACTTTTGCTATCCTCCTTTATATTATTGGCTAGTTTACCCTCGTACCTCATCTTTTCTCCCCATATTGCCTTTTTAGTTAACTTTTGTTGCTCTTTAAAAGAGTCCCAATCCTCTGTCTTCCCACTCTTCTTTGCTATGTTATACTTCCTCTCCTTAATTTTTATGCTGTCCCTGACTTCCCTTGTCAGCCACAGGTGTCTCTTACTCCCCTTAGAGTCTTTCCACCTCTTTGGAATATATTGATCCTGCAACCTCTGCATTATTCCCAGGAATACCTGCCATTGCTGTTCTACCGTCTTCCCTGCTAGGGCCTCCTTCCAGTCAATTTTGGCCAGCTCCTGCCTCATGCCTCTGTAATCCCCTTTGCTATACTGTAATACTGACACTTCCGATTTTCCCTTCTGGTGAGTATTTTCTTGGATTCATATAACAGCACAGGAACAGTCCCTTTGGCCTGTAATCTCAGCTGCCAGCACATGATCCATATAGAGTCATAGTCATAGAGTAACACAGTTGGAAACAGGCCCTTCAGCCCAACTCTCTCGCACCAGCCAACAATGTCCCAGATACCCTGGTCCCACTTGCCTGCGTTTGGTCCATAACCCTACAAACCTGTCCTATCCATGTACCTGTCCAACTGTTTCCTTCAATTCTCTGCATATTCCTGTGCCTATCTAAAACCCTCTTAAATGGACTATCATATCTGCCTCCACCATTACCCCCACCCCCAGCAGCGTGTTCCACGCACCCACCACCCTCTGTGTAGAAAGGCTTACTCCGCACATCTTCTTTAACTTTGCCCCCTTCACCTTCGAGCTACTGCCCTCTAGTTTCTGATATTTCCACTCTGGGATAAGATATCTGACTGCCTAACCTATCTATGCCTCTCATAATCTTATGCCCTTGTATCAAGTCTCTCCTCAATCTCCAGTGTTCCAAAGTTAAGACAGTTCAAGAAATAAATAAGACAATATTTGGAGTATTGTGAGCAATTTTGGGCCTCATATCCGAGGAAGGATGTGCTGGCACTGGAGAGGGTCCTGAGGAGGTTTACCCGAGGAGAATGATCCCAGGAATGAGTAGGTTAACCTATGATGAGCGTTTATCGGCACTGGGCCTGTACTCGCTGAAGTTTAGAAGGATGAGGGGGGGGCCTTGTTGAAACTTACCGAATAGTGAAAGGCCTGAATAGAGTGGATGGGGCGAGGATGTTTACACTAGTGGGAGAGTCTAGGACCAGAGGGCACAGCCTCAAAATAAATGGACGTACCTTTAGGAAGGAGATGAGGAGGAATTTCTTTAGTCAGAGGGTGGTGAATCTGTGGAACTCATTGCCACTGAAGGTTGTGAAGGCCAAGTTAATGGATATTTTTAAGGCAGAGGTAGATAGATTCGTGATTAGTGCGGGTGTCATTGGTTATGGAGTGAAGGCAGGAGAATGGGGTTGAGAAGGAAAGATAGATCAGCCATGATTGAATGGCGGAGTGGGCTCGATGGGCCGAATGGCCTCATTCTGCTCCGATAACTTATGAACTTATGAACTTATGAGATGGATCCATCCTGCAATAACTGAAGAAATTCAAAAGTTACAAATAAAAACCAGAAAGACGCCACAGATCAGAGAGGCAGCTGAGTGCTTTCAGCACCTTCTTTTTATTTCAGATTTTCAATATTCATTGCATTATGTTTGAGGATGTTATTGCAACTCTGCCAGCCTTGTTTCAGAATGATTCCACCATCTGTGTTTTACATAACTCAGGAAGTGGGAAACGATCCCAAATAAATCCTGGCCTCAGCCTATGGGAGATATTCCCTTTGATCTATCCATCCTCCCCCCCCCACCTTCTCTGTAAGTTCATTTAGTTCATACATGAAATGTGGAAACAGGCCCTTCGGCCCAACTGAATCTACGCTGACCATCCCTCACCCGTTCACACTAGTTCCGTGTGATCCCACTTTCTCATCCCCACACACCAAGGGCAATTTACAGAGGGCCAATTCGCCCACAAACCTGCACAACTTTGGAATGTGAGAGGAAACCGGAGCACCCGGAGGAAAACCATGCAGTCATAGGGAGAACGTGCAAGCTCCGTACAGTCAGCATCCGAGGTCAGGATCAAATCTAAGTCTCTAGTACCATGAGGCAGTGAGTAGCTCTACCAATGGTGCCACTGTGCCACTGTTTCTTTGAATCCATGGAGAAACAAGGAACTGCAGATGCTGGAATCTTGAACAAAACAGAAAGTGCTGGATGAACTCAGCAGGGCAAGCAGCATTGTGGAGGGAATGGCCGGGCAACGTTTAGTGTCTAGACTCTTGCTCAGACATTTTCTTCCTCTCGAAAGGTCTCGACCCGAAACGTCAACCATTCCTTCTCTCCAGAGATGCTGCCTGTCCTGCTGAGTTACTCCAGCATTTTTGTGTCTATCTTCTTCCTCTTTCCCAGTTCCGTTGAATGATCTTTGACCTGAAACATTAACTGTGATTCTCTTTCCACTAAAAGCTGTAGTAACTCAGCGGGACAGGCAGCATCTCTGAAGAGAGGGAATGTGTGACGTTTCGTTCGAGACCCTTCTTGGTCTGGGGAAGGGTCTCGACCCGAAACGTCACCCATTCCTTCTCTCCGGAGATGCTGCCTGTTCCATTGAGTTACTCCAGCTTTTTGTGTCTATCTTTGGTTCAAACCAGCATCGGCAGTTCCTCCCGACACATCTCTTTCCATTGATGCTGCCTGGATTCTGGAAACTTTTACGGCTCTGGCTGGCATTATATGCATTCTCTGGTACGTCGGAGGTTGCGGGGAGATCTGACGGAAGTATATAAAACTATGGGAGGCATAGATGGGGTTGACAGAACCAATTTCTCATGATGGAAAAATCAAATGCAAGAGGCCATAGCCTTAAGGTGAGAGGGGCAAAGTTTTAAAGAGATGGGCAGGTCAACTTTTTTTTACACAGAGCACGGAGGATGCCTGGGTCACACTGCAGGGTTTGGTGATCAAAGCAGATACAATAGAGGCATTTAAGAGACTTTTAGATCGCCATATGGATATGCAGGGAATGGAGGGATATGGTAAGAGATGGTCTTGGCATCATGTTCAGCACAGACATTGTGGGCCGAGGGGCCTGTCCTTATGCTGTACTGTTCTATGTTCTATTGTGCATTAGAACCCCCTTTGAAAAGTATATCGCATACTGTTAAGTAATATATATATTTAAATTAATATTAATATAAAAAAGTCACCTTCTGGTTCCAGGTAATAGTGATATATATTTTTTAGTTTAGTTTATTTTAGTTAAGAGATACAGCGAGGAAACAGGCTCTTTGGCCCACTGAGTCCACACTGACCAGCGATCCCCACACACTAACACTGCCTTACACACATTAGGGACAATTTACATTTATACCACGCCAATTAACACACGAACCAGTGCGTCTTTGGAGGGTGGGAGGAAACCGAAGACCTCGGAGAAAACCCACGCTGGTCACGGGGAGAACATACAAACTCCGTACAGACAGCACCCATAGTCAGGAACGGACCCGGGTCTCTGGCACCGTAAGGCAGTAGAAGTACCGCAGCACCACCCTGCCACCCTAAGCATCCTTTAAGATCCAAGGATTCTGTGATTTTTCCTTCTAAGCAAACCCACTCCAATAACTGAGCCTGCCGTAGCCCAAAATGAATGGCGTTGTTCATTCTACACAGAATATGCTGATCGGGTTCATATTGCTTTCCTTTAATTTTACTGCTGTAACCAAGAGCTATGAATCATGTGGTGAAGATTTAATGGGTGGATAAGAGCTGACGTCTACAATGCTGTTGAGTAAGATGAGACTTTGAGGATCATTAGTTTTAACTGGCCAGTCAACTGTTTTACCCCCTACAAAGCATGTAAAATGATTCATACTTTCTATTTGTAAAAGCATAGCCCCATGGCTGCTAAACAGAAAAATGTTCCCTATATAATGAAACTTGTTTGATTCATTGCAAGATACAGTTTGGGAACAGGCCCTTCGGCCCAAGCCGACCGTCGATCAGCCGTTCACACTAGTTCCATGTTATCCCACTCTCACATCCATTTCTGGCACACTGGGGGAAATTTTACAGGGGCCAATTAACCTACAAACCTGCAAGTCTTTGGGATATGGTGGAAACCTGGGCAGCCTGAGGAAACCCACGCAGTCACATGGGGAACGTGCAAACTCCACACAGACAGCACCCGAGATCAGGTTTCGAACCACGATCTTTAGACTTTAGACTCCAAAGATACACTGCTGAAAAGGCCCTTTGGCCCACTGAGTCCAAGCCAACCAGCGATCGACCCCGCATACTAGCCCGATCCAACATACTAGGGACAATTTACAATTTTTTACCAAAGACAATTAACCTACAAATTTACGTCTTTGGAGTGTGGGAGGAAACCGGAGCACCCAGAGAAAACCCACACGGTCACGGGCAGAACCCACAAACTCTGTACAGACAGCACCCGCAGTCAAGATAGAACCCAGGATTCTTGCGCAGTAAGGCAGCAAATTTACCGTTGCGCCACCGTGCCACACGTTATGAGGCAACAGCTCTACCAGCTGCACCACTGTGCTGCAAATGATGTTCTAATATTGCAATAGATGGTTTCTTCCCATTTTAAACTGGCTAGACATAGACTGTGAGTAAATATTTTCTGACTGATCCTCTTGCAATATTTTATAATCCTAACTGCTGAAACATGCCATTGGGCATTGTGGAATGCCTTAAAAATATACGACCTTGATGTTTGCCATGGTCATGAAAGAGCTTTAGGGATTAGACGAACAGTCCACCATTTTGATTTTCTGGCAACTGGTGGTGGTCCGACACCTCCTTCAATCCAGAGAAAATTCCAAGGACGCACTTGAAATCCCCCCTGGAAGTCCCTGTGAAAATGTGGCGCTGAGGCCGGGTGAGGTGGCCGATCTCATGGGAACTTCCATGCCAATCCGCAGGTTGAAATTGCCCTCCAGTGGCCGGGGCTCTGGAACTTTGGCCTTGTCGGAGCCGGCAGAACCCTTCCCACAGCCGATTTCCGAGTCCGACTTTGCGGGCCGGGATCAATGTGATTAGCCATGATCACGTTGAATGGCGGTGCTGGCTCGAAGGGCCAAATGGCCTACTCGTGCACCTATTGTCTATTGTCTATTGTCTATCTTGACCCACGGTGGCCTAGGCAGTCAGTTCCACTATTGTTGGACTCCTCCCAGAGACCGTAACCTCTGTTAATAGACAATAGACAATAGGTGCAGGAGGAGGCCATTCGGCCCTTCGAGTCAGCACCACCATTCAATGTGATCATGGCTGATCATTCTCATTCAGTACCCCGTTCCTGCCTTCTCCCCATACGCCCTGACTCCGCTATCCTTAAGAGCTCTATTGTTGGTCCGGCAAAACGGATAATCCAGAAACGCTCTAGGACCAAGGGTGTTGGAAAATCAGACTTGTATCACACTTCAATGGAGCAAAATCCTGCAGGATAAAGTCCTGACTATATATTCATGATAACACATTTTTCCCCCCCCCAGTGATATTTACTGAGATATCAAGTAGAAGTTACACATCATTTTTCAACCATTGGATGCTTTCAAATTTACCACAACCCGATCATGCCAGATGAAATTTCCTGTCAAGAGCACAACATTGGTTGTGGTGGGAGAACATTAATGGGCCGCACTGTAGCGCAGCGGTGGAGTTGCTGCCTTACAGTGCCAGAGACCCAGGTTCGATCCTGACTACGGGTGCTGTCTCTATGGAGCTTGTACGTTCTCCCTGTGACCTGCTTTGGTTTTCTCCAGGTGCTCCACACTCCAAAGATGTACAGGTTTGTAGGTTCATTGGCAAGATAACATTGTAAATTGTCCCTAGTGTGTGTAGGATAGTGTTAGGTTGTTGGGATCGCTGGTCGGCGCCGGCACAGTGGGCCGAAGGATCTGATTCCACATTGCATCTCTAAACTAAACTAAAGTAGAAGTTACCCACTAATCAAATGTTTGGGGAAATCAAAAACAAAATGTCTACATTCCCAGACATTTTGGAATAATGTCAGGGTCCTTTTGGAATAACCCTGGCCCAATATGGAGAAGCACGAGTTTTGTTTAGTTTCTGTTTAGTTTAGAGATACTGCGAGGAAACAGGCCCTTAGGCCCACTGAGCCCGCACCGACCAGCGATCCCCGCACACTAACGCCATCCTACACACACGAGGGACAATTTCACATTGATACCAAGCCAATTAGCCTACAAACCTGTACATCTTTGGAGTGTGGGAGGAAACCAAAGATCTCGGAGAAAACCCACAGGGTCACGGGGAGAACGTACGAACTCTGCACGAACAGCACTCATAGTCGGGATCGAGCCCAGGTCGCCAGTTTCCAAAAATATTATTTAACTTTTTAGTTTGGAGGATGATTACAGGCAGCAGAAATCCTGGAAAATTAGATTACTTGCAGCAGAATTCCTGGAAAAATGAAATATGCTGGTATCTGCAGCCCTTCCATCAAAGTTATAGAGGATGCAAAGAGTGATCTTGGTAGAAATCTTATGCTTGGATTGTCTAGCATAAGAACGTAATGTTCTTAGAAGTTTTGAAGAGAGGGCCTCACCTTAAAATGATCTCTGCCAAACATGTGATCTTGGCTGCACTGGTGCAGAAAGTTTACATATTTTGCGTGGATTATTTTTCCTTTCATTATTCTAGCCACCGTATTACCATTCATTATTTTTAGTTTAGTTTAGTGTAGAGAAGCAACGTGGAAACAGGCCCTTCGGCCCACTGAGTCCACGCCGACCGACAATCACCCTGTACACCAGCACGATCCTACACTCTGGGGACCATTTACAGAAGAAGCCAATTAACCTACAAACTTGTACTTCTTTTGGAGTGTGGGAGGAAACCGGAGCACACAGTGGAAACCCACGCAGGTCACAGGGAGAACGTACAAACTCCGTACAGATAGTACCCATGGTCAGGATTGAACCCGGGTCTCTGGCACTGTAAGGCAGCAATTCTACCGCTGTGCCACTATGCCGCAAAGTTATTAAAATACACATTATTTTCTTTCTCTATTAGCATTTCCCACTGCTATTGCTGTTCTTTATCTCTTTCCAAGCAGTCATTCGGCCCATCAAGGCTGCTCCGCCATTCAATCATGGCTGATCTATTTTTCCCTCTCAGACCCATTCTCCTGCCTTCTCCCCATGACTTTGACACCCTTACTAAAGAAGAACCTAGCAATCTTGGCTTTAAAAACACCCAATGGGACTAAACAGCCGTCTGTGGCAATGAATACCACAGGTTCACCACCTTCTGCCTAAAGAAATTCTTTAGACATTAGACTTTAGAGATACAGTGCAGAAACAGGTCCTGCGGCCCACTAAGTTCGCTCCGTCCAGCGATCGCCCAGTAACAAGACCCAGGTTCGATCCTGACTACAGGCGCTGACTGCACGGAGTTTGTATGCTCTCCCTGTGACTGCATGGGTTTTCTAGGCTTGCATTCACCTAAATTTAGAAGGATGAGAGGGGATCTTATAGCGACGTATAAAATTATAAAAGGACTGGACAAGCTAGATGCAGGAAAAATGTTTCCAACGTTGGGGGAGTCCAGAACCAGGGGCCACTGTCTAAGAATAAGGGGAGGCCATTTAAAACTGAGGTGAGAAGAAACTTTTTCACCCAGAGAGTTGTGAATTTGTGGATTTCTCTGCCACAGAAGGCAGTGGAGGCCAATTCGCTGGATGAGTTTAAAAGAGAGTTAGATAGAGCTCTCGGGGCTAGTGGAATCAAGAGATATGGGGAGAAGGCAAGCACAGGTTACTGATTGTGGATGATCAGCCATGATCACAATGAATGATGGTGCTGGCTCGAAGGGCCAAATGGCCTCCGCCTACACCTATTTTCTATGTTTCTATCCGAGTAGACCCACATTCCCAATCCCTACAATAGATATAGCCATAAATAAGATACTCAGAGCCACGGTAACCTTGCTCTCTCGGTCGTGTTGATAGCGTTAGATTAAAGGCCATGGAGGGTGACTCATATGAAACACAGGGATAATGAGAAATATTGATTACTTTCTTTTTAACCTTCCCTAAATAAAATGTTTTTGTGAAATAGTTTAAAGAAATTTAAACTGCTTAAGTAATATTTGCTTTGTGATGACCTTGATATGAGTGAAATGCAGGTGGTCAAACCCAAATTAGTATTCAAATTCCCTCCTTATTTGACTAATCGACATAAACGCTATATCTCACTAACTTCATGTGAGTGTGAGTCCACAATATGCTTCTGCTGTGAAGGACAATTCTCTGTATGTATAGGGAAAATCATGTTCGGAGAGGGTCAATGTCAGACAAGGAGCTTTTACATTGCCTCCTGTCAGAAACCTATTCACTGCTTCACAATATTCTCCAAGGAAAGACCGTGACGATGTGAAAACAACACTCACCAGAAGATCCAATTTAAATAAAGCATCAAAGTGATGGTGGTCATCAAAGTTGATGAGGAGTGAGGGAGGAATGGGTTGTTGGTTGGGATAGGAACATCTGAGAACCAGCTGTATGTATCCGGCATGTCAACCTGCACATGTTCTTACCTCAGCTTTCCAGACCCTGCTTGTTTATGAGTTTGCTTTAATCTTCCCTTTCTATTTATTCAGGGTTCAGTCCATTCACACACTATTTTATTTTCTATACTTTCAACTATGCATCATCTGCCCACATCACCTTTTACACTCATCTGTCTGTTTTAACATCGCTACCTTTACAGATCATTCTTTGGATGTGTGTGTGTGTGTGCGTGGTTTTATGTGTGCGTGTCTATTTATGTATGTCTGTATATATGTGTGTGTGCGTGCATGCATGTGTGTGTGCGTGTGTCTGTGTTGTGCATGCATGTTTGTCAGTGTGTGTATGTGTGTCTGCATTTATGTCTGTTTGTGAATATGTGTGTGTGCGTGCATGCATATGTATGTATGTATGTATGTATGTATGTGTGTGTGAATATGTGTGCATGTATGCATGCATGTGTGTGTGTGCGTGCGCGTACATTCATGCGTATGTGTGTGTTTGTGAATACATGTGCGTGCGTGCATGCATGTGTGTGCATGCATGCATTATACATGTACATGCGCAGGCATGCATGTATGCGTTTGTGTCTTTTATTCTGTCTTTTTTTCCTTTCTAAATATTGTTCTGCTGTGAAAATTTGCACCTCAAAAAAAGCTTCCACCCTAACTATTCTACTCTAATAAACCTAAATCTAAAGTGTTGCCAAAGCTTTTTACGTTTTTGTTTGATATTTCTGATTGAGCAGTTTGTGGAATTCTCTCTGATCTTGAGCAGTTCCACATGAAGTCCAAAAGGTTGCCACTGATATTTCCTAACCCTGAGGCAGTTTAGATCATGTTTCTTTGCTGATATTTTATTGTCATGCAGAGCTGGATCCAGTGTTTCTGAATGCAATGTTTCTCACAGTCTCCGTGGCTTGTCTTCACAGTGGGGTCAGTATGTTTGCAATGTTCACTGGCACATTACCATTCACCGTCGAGCCCTTCAACATCAAACAACTGCATCAGAAGATGGTAAACGGAGACATGAGTTCCATCCCATTGGAAATCTCCTCAGGTACCAGATATTTATTGAATTGAATTGATCGTTTGAAACGTACTGCAAGAAAGTCTCGACCCAGAACGTCACCAATCCATGTTCTCCAGAGTTTCTGCCGGAACTGCTGTGTTACTACGGCACTTTATGTCCTTTGGAGTATTGTTTGGTCACACGAGTATGGGAGGGATGTTGTTAAGCTGGAAAGAGTGCAGAGAGGATTTAGGAGGATGTTGCCATGACGAGGCCTTGAGGTTGGGCAGGCTAGGACTTTGCCTGTCCAAAATCCTCTTAAACACCACAATCGTATCACTCTCCACCACACAGTGGCAATGTGTCCCTGACCCCCACAAATCTGTGTAAAAAACTTTCCCTGCACATCTCCATTAAATTTCCCCCTCCGGCATTATAGCTATGCCCTCGAGTGTTGGACATTTCTACCCTGGGAAAAAGGTTCTGACTGTCTACCCTATCTATGCCTCTCATAATTCTATCTACTTCCATCAAGTCTCCCGTTAACCTCCGATGTTCTAGAGAAAACCATCCAAGTCTATCCAACCTGTGCCTGTAGCTGAAACCCTCAAATCTAGGCAGCATTCTGGTAAACCTCTCCAAAGCTTCAACATCTCTCCTATTGTAACGGGGCGACCAGAACTGCTCGCAATATTCCAAATGTGGCCGAACCAAAGTCCTGCGTCATGAATTTCTGACTCTTGTACTCAATGCCCCTAGCAATGAAGGCTAGCAGACCATACGTCTTCTTTACCTGCCTATGTACTTGTGCTTTCATCTCTAGAGAGCTATGAACACCTCTGCTCAGTCCGCCTAAGCTTACCTGATCTCCCTGTTGCTAAATACTTTAACTCCCCCTCCCATTCCCACACTGGCTTTTCTGTCCTGGGCCTCCTCCATTGTCAGAGTGAGGCCCAGCACAAATTGGAGGAACAGCACCTCATATTCCGCTTGGGCAGCTTACACCCCAGCGGTATGAACATTGACTTCTCAAACTTCAAGTAACCTTTGCTTTCCCTTTCATTTCATCCCCTCCCCCTTCCTAGCTGTCCAACCAGTCTGACTGTCCCCGATCAAATAAACCGAACATAGACACAAAGTGCCGGAATAACTCAGCGGGTCAGACAGCATCTCTGGTGAAAATGAGTATTACCTGAATGGTGACCGATTGGGAGAAGGGGAGATGCAACGTGACCTGGGTGTCATGGTGCACCAGTCATTGAAAGCAAGCGTGCAGGTGCAGCAGGCAGTGAAGAAAGCGAATGGTATGTTGACATTCATAGCAAGAGGATTTGAGTTTAGGAGCAGGGAGGTTCTGCTGCAGTTGTACAGGGCCTTGGTGAGACCGCACCTGGAGTATTGTGTGCAGTTTTGGTCTCCTAACCTGAGGAAAGACGTTCTTGCCTTAGAGGGAGTACAGAGAAGGTTCACCAGATTGATCCCTGGGATGGCGGGACTTACATAGGAGGAAAGACTAGATAGACTGGGCTTGTACTCGCTGGAATTTAGAAGACTGAGGGGGGATCTTATAGAAACATATAAAATTCTTAAGGGGTTGGAGAGGCTAGATGCGGGAAGATTGTTCCCGATGTTGGGGGAGTCCAGAACCAGGGGTCACAGCTTAAGGATAAGGGGGAAGTCTTTTAGGACCGAGATGAGAAAACATTTCTTCACACAGAGAGTGGTGAGTCTGTGGAATTCTCTGCCACAGAAGGTAGTTGAGGCCAGTTCATTGGCTATATTTAAGAGGGAGTTAGATGTGGCCCTTTTTGCTAAAGGGATCAGGGGGTATGGAGAGAAGGCAGGTACAGGTTACTGAGCTGGATGATCAGCCATGATCATATTGAATGGCGGTGCAGGCTCGAAGGGCCGAATGGCCTACTCCTGCACCTATTTTCTATGTTTCTATGTTTCTATGTTTCTATGAAGAGGTGACGTTTCGGGTTGAGATCCTTAAACTAAAGCCATGCTGATAAGAATATGTTTATTCCTCAGGAGCTGTGCACTTCATGCTTTCTTTACTCGAACCCGACCCAGCCAAGCGACCCTCCATCAGAGAAGCAATGGAGGCGAAATGGTTAAACGAAGGGTTTGTTCGAAAACCGCTGAATTCAGTTGTCTACAAAAATAGGTACCCAACTAATAGTGAACTGCCGACAGACATAAAACTGTGGATAGGCGCACTAAGAGTTTAGAAGGATGAGCGGGGACCCCATTAAAACTTACTGGATAGTGAAAGGCTTGGATAGAGTGGCTGTGGAGAGGATGTTTCCACCAGTGGGAGAGTCTAGGGCTAGTGGTGATAACAGTATAACAGTATAACAGAGCTTTATTTGTCATTCGGTACCGAGGTACCGAACGAAACTACATAGCAGTCATAAAAAAAAGAACACAAGACACATGACCCCAACACAAACGTCCATCACAGTGACTCCAAACACCTCCTCACTGTGATGGAGGCAACAAAACTTCCACTCTCTTCCCCACGCCCACGGACAGACAGCTCGTCCCCGACCGACCCGCACAGTCCCCGCAAGGGGATGGAAGTCCCCGCGTCCGAATCGCACCGGGCGCTGAAACGTCTCGCGGCCGAGCCGGGCGATGAAAGGCCCCGCGACCAAGCCTCAGAATAAAAGGACCTTCCTTTAGGAAAGAGGAGGAATTTCTTTAGTCAGAGGGTGGTGAATCTGTGGAATTCATTGCCACAGAAGGCTGTGGAGGCCAAGTCAATGGATATTTTTAAGGCAGTGAAAGATAGATTCATGATTAGTACGGGTGTCAGAGGTTATGGGGAGAAGGCTCGAGAACACTCTTGACTCTTGCCTCTCTGGAGGATATGGATAGGTGATGTTTCGGGTTGGGACCCTTCCTCATTTTGTGGACTTTAGTGTACTGTGGACATCTTTTCAGACTGTCAGGTAAAACCTATTTGCATAAAACTTCATCCCTAGTCAGTAGCATAAAACAAGCGGTAGAAAGGCAATTCTTGGAGCTTTGTGGAAGTTCACTACAGACCAATAGGATACATTTCAGAGGCAGTGTCCCACATACATTGCACATTTAACATTATCAAATAGGTATCTGTTTTTAAATGTTGTAAAAGGAATGTTTCAGAATGTGTTAGAAATAAATTTATGTAGGGCGATGGTTGGATAATTTTCAAAGTGGTCCCGATCTCAACAGATGAAGGAAGTGGATGAGGTCAAAAGTCAACCAAGATCTCATTGAGTGTAGGAAGGATCTGCAGGTGCTAGTTTACATCAAAGATAGACATAAAATGCTGGAGTAACTCAGCGGGTCAGGCAGCATCTTTGGAGAAAAGGAACAGGTGACTTTTTGGGTCGAGATCCTTCTTCTTCAGACCACTTTGAGTCAAGATCTCATTGAGTATCTTCAAGGAGTCATTTGGAAACTGCTGCTTCCATTTCTCACTTTCTTATTCAGCTGAAGAGCTCATTTCGATTTGTGTCTACAAGCATCAGGGAGGGACAATTCAATTATTGCTCTGTCAAGGAAGTTTAGTACTCCCAAATAATTGGGTAGGACTTTGGTGAGGCAATCGTTCCATGTTTGCAGGCAAAATGGCAGCTAATTGTCCTGATTCATTCTGCCTAAAGCAAGTGGCTGCTGAATGTGAATATTAAATTTCAGTGATTTGTGTACAGTCACCCAGATCCGTGAAACACCATTTTATCAATTTAACAAATACTCCCTCTTTCTATTTTTGCTGACCAAAGTAGATGCTCCCATATTCTTGCCCACATATTCCATCGACCATGCCCTTGCTCATCCACTTAGCCCGTTTTAATCTTCTTGCAGCCGCTCTACATTCTCCAAGTCCCAATCCCCAAATATGATTCATAAATGATTATACTGCATAACAAAGTATATAGAAATGTGCACCACAGAAACAGGCCCTCTGGCCCACAATGCATAATGGCAAGTTGAACAAATCCCCTCTTGCCTGCATTATATCCACATCCTTTGAATCCCTGCATGTCCCTGTGCCCATCTAAAAGCCTCTTGAATGCCAATATCATATCTGCCTCCACAACAATAGACAATAGGTGCAGGAGGAGGCCATTCGGCCCTTCGAGCCAGCACCGCCATTCAATGTGATCATGGCTGATCATTCTCAATCAGTACCCCGTTCCTGCCTTCTCCCCATACCCCCTGACTCTGCTATCCTTAAGAGCTCTATCTAGCTCTCTCTTGAATGCATTCAGAGAATTGGCCTCCACTGCCTTCTGAGGCAGAGAATTCCACAGGTTCACAACTCTCTGACTGAAAAAGTTTTTCCTCATCTCAGTTCTAAATGGCCTACCCCTTATTCTTAAACTGTGGTCCCTTGTTCTGGACTCCCCCAACATTGGGAACATGTTGTATAAGAAAATAACTGCAGATGCTGGTACAAATCGATTTATTCACAAAATGCTGGAGTAACTCAGCAGGTCAGGCAGCATCTCGGGAGAGAAGGAATGGGTGACGTTTCGGGTCGAGACCCTTCTTCAGAGGGTCTCGACCCGAAACGTCACCCATTCCTTTTCTCCCGAGATGCTGCCTGATCTGCTGAGTTACTCCAGCATTTTGTGAATAAATCGATTGGGAACATGTTTCCTGCCTCTAACGTGTCCAGCCCCTTAATAATCTTATACGTTTCGATAAGATCCCCTCTCATCCTTCTAAATTCCAGTGTATACAAGCCTAGTCGCTCCAGTCGTTCAACATATGACAGTCCCGCCATTCCGGGACAACTACCCCAGCCAGGCCGCATGTTCCAGGCATTGTTTGTAAAAAAACTCGCCTCACACATTTTGCACCTCTCACCTCAAAGCTAAGGTTTCATTGTAACATAGAAACATAGAAAGGTAAGTGCAGGAGTAGTCCATTCAGCTCTTCAAGCCAGCACCACCATTCAATATGATCATGGCTGTTCATCTAAAGTCACTACCCTGTTCCTGCTTTTTCCCCATATCCCTTGATTCCATTAGCCCTAAGAGCTAAATCTACAGTAACTCTCTCTTGAAAACATCCAATGAATTGGACTCCACTGCCTTCTGTGGCAAATAATTCCACAGATTCACAACTCTCTGGGTGAAGATGTTTTTCCTCATCTCCGTCCTAAATGGCCTACCCCTTATTCTTAATCTGTGACCCCTGGTTCTGGACTCCACCAACATCGGGAACATTTTTCCTGTTTCTAGCCTGTCCAATCCTTTAAGAATTTTATATGTTGAAATGTTTAATGGTGAAAAAGGTACTCTCATCTTAAAAGGGTGGCACAGTGGCTCAGCAGTAGATTTTAGATTTAGATTTAGAGATACAGTGCGGAAACAGGCCCTTCGGCCCACCGGGTCAGCGCCGCCCAGCAATCCCCGCACACTAACACTATCCTACACACACTAGGGACAATTTTCACATTTTTACCCAGTCAATTAACCTACATACCTGTACGTCTTTGGGAGGAAACCTAAGATCTCGGCGAAAACCCACGCAGGTCACGGGGAGAACGTACAAACTCCGTACAGACGGCGCCCGTAGTCAGGATCGAACCTGAGTCTCCGGCGCTGCATTCGCTGTAAGGCAGCAACTGTACCGCTGTGCCACCGTGCCGCCTTACAGTTCCAGAGATTCGGGTTCAATCCTGTTTAAGGATGCTGTTTGTACAAAGTTTTATGTTCTCCCCGTGACCACGAGGGTTTTCTTCGGGTGCTCCGGTTTTCTTCCACACTCCAAAGACGTACAGGTTTGTAGGTTAATTGACTGCAGTAAAGATTGTAAATTGTTTCTTCGCGTGTAGGATAGTGTTACTGTACAGGGATTGCTGGTCATCGTGGACTCGATGGGCCGAAGTGCCTGTTTCTGTGCTGTATCTCTATACTAAACTAAACTATGCTTTTCCATCCTCGGGGGAGGGGGTGGGGAAAGGGAAAATAAGTGAAATATTCTAAAGGGCTATTTCAAAGAGGGGCCTGGAGAGTTATCCTCAATTCTCTAGTCAATATTTATCCCTTAGCTTTTATGAGAGTTTATGAAAGTCATTATATGTGTAGGTCTTTTCTTACATGATGTTTTTTTTTTAACCTTTGGACTTACTTTGTCCCAGCAGAATATATTTTATATGTATCCAATTTCTATATTCTGTTTTCTCCGAGGAATACTGTTATGAATGTTATTTCCGCGTTGTAAATGCAGCATTTTAATGACAGGCAAATCGGTCAGATTTTCTTTCTTAATGAATTTAAGGAAATAGTTTCAATGTTTAATTTTCTTTACCCGGTAACAGCGCAGGCATGCATACGGTTTCCTGTTTCTGATAATACTTGCCTTTGATTCCCAGGAACTGCGTTTAATGATATGGTGGGAATAACGCGTATAATAACTTCTTTATTTTGTAGACTTCGTTCTGATGAACTGAACTCGGTGGTTTTGAACTTTATGACCGAGAAGAAAGGTTTCGGGTTGACGGAGATTGTTAACACATTAATCAATAACAGGCCATCTCCAAGCATGTCAACTTACTATTTATTAGTGCAGAAATTGGCACGGTACCAAAAAGAAATAAAAAACAAGAAGGTACTTCATATTAGTTCTTCGATATTTTATGGCTGTTTCCAAAATTTTAATCTGCTCTGTATTATTAAAAGACAGTATTTGATTATTTTTTTCCGCCCCAATCTGGATATAATTTTTTTAACCATATTGTTTGGTTTATCACCCAGAAAATTGAGCCAAGTGAATGGAACTTATCATCTGAGGGTCTGCAAATTCACCAAGTAGAAAACAACTGCCTTAATAAAAGGCCAATACAGCAGGTACTTCAATATTAGTTACCTTCTAAATCGATAGGTTTGGTGTCCTGATCTATGCAGTATCATTACAACATTTCTATAGATCAATTTTAATTCCTGGGCAGCAGGTGTGAGGTAGAACATCTACTACACAGAATACCGAATAGTGAAAGGCCTGGATGGAGTGGATGTGGAGAGAATGTTTCCACTAGAGGCAGAGTCTAGGACTAGAGGTCATAGCCTCAGAACAAAAGGACGTACCTTTAGAAAGATGAGGAGGAATTTCTTTAGTCAGAGGGTGGTGAATCTGTAGAATTCATTGTCACAGTCAATTGTGGAGGCCAAGTCAATGGGATATTTTTAAGGTGGAGATTGACAAATTCTTGATTAGTGTGGATATAGGGGTTATGGGGAGAAAGCAGGAGAATGGGGTTGAGAGGGAAAGATAGATCAGCCATAATTGAATGGTGGAGTAGACTTGATGGCTTAATTCTGCTCCTATCACATGAACGTATTATTCCAAAAGTGAGTGATATATTGACTCAAGGCCTTTTAAATCTCTTCATCTGGTCTATCAGGTAAGAATAAGGGCGGCACGGTAGCGCAGCGGTAGAGTTGCTGCTTTACAGCGAATGCAGCGCCGGAGACTCAGGTTCGATCCTGACTACGGGTGCTGCACTGTAAGGAGTTTGTACGTTCTCCCCGTGACCTGCGTGGGTTTACTCCGAGATCTTCGGTTTCCTCCCACACTCCAAAGACGTACAGGTATGTAGGTTAATTGGCTGGGTAAATGTAAAAATTGTCCCTAGTGGGTGTAGGATAGTGTTAATGTACGGGGATCACTGGGCGGCACGGACTTGGAGGGCCGAAAAGGCCTGTTTCCGGCTGTATGTATATGATATGATATGATGATAATAGAGTCAGGAATGTTCAATTGGCCTACATAGCAGGAACAGAACAATGAAAATTTTACTTGCTGCGGATTTACAGGCTCATTAATGGAATAACCCAACACATAAATATACAATAAACAATAATATAACAAATTAACAGCCAGGAACATTTGGTAACCAGACCATAATAGTATAAAACCAAAGTACGTTGTGCAAGCAAAACAAAGTCCATAGTCGATCAAAGATAGACACAAAGTGCTGGAGTAACTCAGCAGGTCAGGCAGCATCTCTGGAGAAAATGGATAGGTGACAACTCGGGACAGGACCTTTCTTTAGACTCATTCAGATCAGAAAATACTATACGTAAAAACAATCAAGTGAAACCCAAGTGCAATAGATAGAGCGAAGTGGAAGATATAGAGTGCAGAATATCATTCTCAGCATTGTATTGCATCAGTTCCATGGACAAAGTTCAATATCCGCAATGGGGCAGAGATGAATTGGACAGTACTGTTCAGAAGGACCGTTCAGAAGATTGATAACAGAGGGGAGAAAGCTTTTCCTGAGACTGGCGGTGCGTGTTTCAGTCTTCTGACCCGGCTTCTGGATGGGGGCAGGGAGAAGAAGGGATGACCAGAGTGTAAGAAGAGTTTGTTTTGGATGCCTTTCAAAGGCAGTGTGAAGTGTAGATGGAGTCAATGGTGGGAATTCTGGTCTAGATCTACAACTTTGCAATTTATTGCGGTCTTGGCCAGAGCTGTTCCCAAACCAAGCTGTGATGCAAGCCGACAGTATGCTTTCTATGGTGCATCTGTAGACGTTTGTTATTTCCAATAAGAATGTTTGGTATCGGAGCATAAGTAAGCGCTTGGACAGCTTACAACCCAGCGGCATGAATATTGATTTCTCGAACCTTAAGTAACCCTTCCATCCCCTCTTGCTCCGTTCCTCCCCCACCCAAGTCATTGTACCAGTTTCAAAGGCATCTTGTTGAGTCTCATTGTCTGTAACTCGTTTTCACCTAGCCCACAGCTAACAATGGCCTGTTTCCTTTATCATTGTTACTTTTTTGCTTAACTTTCATTAATTTGTTCTCTATCTCTCTATATCATCGTCTATATCTCTCTTTTTCCTTTCCCTTACTCAGTCTGAAGAAGGGTCTCGACCCAAAGCGTCACCTATTTCTTTTCTCCAGAGATGTTGCCTGACCAGCTTTTTGTTTCTATCTGGTTTAAACCAGCATATGCAGTTCCTTCCTACACTAGAACATTTAGAATATTGCCTGACAAAAATGTCCCTTTGGTAATTCATAGAGAGAAAATGAAACAGCAAAACAAAGCAAAGAGATGGAGGGAAGAATTCCAGATGAAAACCTACCGTCTGACTCCCTGGAAAGTAGGAAAACTACTGAACATTTCCTTCAGGAGAATCAGAGGACCATGGAGACAAGCAAGAGGCAGTGGATGCACAGCCCCACAGCAAAAGACATTATTAAAGAAGAGGAGATTGCAATTTCTTTAGAAAAACCTGTCAACTGTTTCCCAGAAGGTAACTCAGTACTTGTAGGAAGGAACTGCAGATGCTGGTTTACACTGAAGATAGACAAAAATGTGCTGGAGTAACTCAGCGGGACAGGCAGCATCTCTGGAGAGGAGGAATGGGTGACATTTTGGGTCGACACCCTTCTTCGGACTGAGAGTCTCTCTGTCTCCCTTTCCCCCGACTCTCAGTCTGAAGTAGTATCTCGACCCGAAATGTCACCCATTCCTTCTATCCAGAGATGCTGCCTGTCCCGCTGAGTTACTCCAGCATTTTGTGTCTATCTTCAGGTAATTCAGTATTTTTATTTGAATGCGTATTGTGTTTCTCATCAACATTTTGAATAACATTTGAGTTAGTGACGTACGAACAATCCAAAGATGTTGAACATTGAAGGCAGGCAGAATGCAGCTAAATATATTCCCCTGGTAGGAATGACAGGAGTCTCACCTCGGTCACTCCCTCGTCTCCCCTCTCCGACCGGGCAAAAGGAATAGAAGTGCGAAAACGCACACCTCCAAATTCAAGGATAGGTTCTTCCCAATTGTTTACAGGCAACGGAACCATCCTACCAACATGGGGTTAGTGTAGATTTAGTGTAAATGGATGCTTGAGAGGACTAAGTGGGCTGAAAGGCTTGATGCCGTGCTGTGTGACTCTCTGGCTCGAATTGCGATTGAGGTGGCGAAGCATTTATCAAATAACAATTGCACATCCAGTGCTGGCAAGGTTATATTTTTAAATCAAGGAATGAATCAAAATAGTTTGTTTCAATTGTTAATTGTTTGAAAGGAGGTGAGAAGGACTTTCTTTCGTCAGAGGGTGGTGATTCTGTGGAATTCACTGCCACAGAAGGCTGTGGAGACCAAGTCAATGGATATTTTTAAGGTGGAGATTGACAGGATTCTCGATTAGTCCGGGTGTCAGGGGTTACGGGCAGGAGAATGGGGTTGAGAGGGAAAGATAGATCAGCCATGATTGAATGGCAGAGTAGACTTGATGGGCCGAATGTCCTAATTCTGCACCACTAACTGATGAGAAGTCTATGACCTGAAATATTAACTCTTGTTTCTCTAAGATACTGCAGACCAGCTATTTCCAACATTTTCTGTTATTATTTCAGCATCGGTAGTTTTTAATTCTTATTGCTTAAATTGTTATTACGAGTAAAAGGGGACCTGGATTTATCAATGAGATTATCAATCAATCAGGGCCTGGAACAAGGATAATCCATTCCTGACCCAATCAATAGTTCAACAGTAGTCCAATAGTTACTTTATAATCATGTACTTAGATGCAGTGAAATACTTTGTTTTGCATACAATCAAGTAAAATGATGCATAATGTAAAAGAGTGCTATGATTGTGGTGTAAATAAATGGTAGATTTCTTTTGAGGCTAGCAGAATCAAGGGGTATGGGAAGAAGGCAGGCACGGGTTACTGATTGTGGATGATCAGCCATGATCACAATGAATGGCGGTGCTGGCTCGAAGGGCCGAATGGCCTCTTCCACCACCTATTTTCTATGTTTCTATGAGGCAGTACACAATGAGCTCCTGTGCCAACTTGTAGCTTTCAACTATCAAGTCCTTAAAAATATTGAGTCTTATCTTGGCCTTAAAAACATAGAAATATAAAAGCATAGAAAATAGGTGCAAGAGTAGGCCATTCAATATGATCATAGCTGATAATCTGGAATCAGTACCCCGTTCCTGCTTTCTCCCCATATCCCTTGATTCCTTTAGCCCTAACAGCAATATCCAACTCTGTCTTGAATACATCCAGTGCATTGGCCTCCACTACCTTCTGTGGCAGAGAATTCCACAGATTCACAACTCTCTGGGTGAAAAAGTTTTTCCGCATCTCAGTCCTAAATGGCCTACCTCTTATTCTTAAACTGTGACTGTCGTATGTTGAAAGGCTGGAGCAATTAGGCTTGTATACACTGGAATTTAGAAGGATGAGGGGGGATCTTATTGAAACATATAAGATAATTAGGGGATTGGACACATTAGAGGCAGGAAACATGTTCCCAATGTTGGGGGAGTCCAGAACAAGGGGCCACAGTTTAAGAATAAGGGGTAGGCCATTTAGAACGGCGATGAGGAAGAACCTTTTTCAGTCAGAGAGTGGTGAAGGTGTGGAATTCTCTGCCTCAGAAGGCAGTGGAGGCCAGTTCGTTGGATGCTTTCAAGAGAGAGCTGGATAGAGCTCTTAAGGATAGCGGAGTGAGGGGGTATGGGGAGAAGGCAGGAACGGGGTAATGATTGAGAGTGATCAGCCATGATCGCATTGCATGGTGGTGCTGGCTCGAAGGGCTGAATGGCCTACTCCTGCACCTATTGTCTATTGTCTATTGACCCCTGGTTCTGGACTCTCCCAACATCAGGTACGTTTTTCCTACATCTAGCCTGTCCAATCCCTTTAGAATTGCATATGTTTCTATTAGATCCCCTCTCATCCTTCGAAATTCCAGTGAATATAAGCCCAGTCGATCCAAAGGCCTGTTGTGCTGGCAGCGATACTGGGTCGTGATGAAGGGGTCGATCAGGCCTGAACAGTGTTGGCAGTACCATCCACTGCCACTGCCCCATGCAGTTTCTACAGGCCATGCCCGATCTACACGCTCCACCGACGTCTGTTGGGCCGCAATTCTCACAAGCCATTTTGCCATTATTTTAGTCGTTGAATTTTATATTGTGTCTGCACGACTAATTGGCGTGGTATGGTACGGTATGGCATTTTATGGTATGGTACATGTACCTCGGCACATGTGACAAATATAGTATGGTATGGTACTTTATTTGTCACATGTACCGAGGTACAGTGAATTTCATTTTTGTGTGCAGTTCAGTACAAGTATCATTATACATAAGCACTTAGATACATGTTAAATAAGCATCTCAGATACAGTACAAGTGTCTAGCAGTAGTACACAGTGACAGTATACAGAGTTGCTAATTTGGCACAATTTTCATCTCCCAGTTGTTGTAAGTGCAGGGATCTTGATCTGACCATGAAGGTCCGTTGTCCTGGTAGTGTTGCAGGGTGGGCGTGGCCCAGCGTAGCCGTGGTGTCCTCCACTGCTACTCCACCGCTGTAGGGTGTGTACAGTCCACGTGTTCGGCGTCCTGGAGCAGCGCCCGGTCCGGCCGAGCCCCAGGCTGTTGCGGGGCCTGCAGCGGCCCACTCCCCCATCGAGGCCGTGCACTCCCTCCCACAGCCGGCCTGCTTACCGGCCCTCTAGGCAGGCTCCCGTGGGTCCTCGATCCGCAGTGTGTGAGCGAGGCTTTCAGGTTAGGTTCCTGTCCATGGCGCGGGTCTTCCGGGCGGGTTCCGATCTGCGACGCGGGTCCTCTGCGGCGGCGGGCGTGTTGGGCCTACCGGCCAAGTCCCCGGTCTCCGCTGGGTGAGCTGGACCTTCCGGGCAGGTCCTCGTTCTACGGGCCGCGGCTCCCCGGGATACTCCCACCTCACTCGCTGCTCGCTGGGATGTGTGTTGCTCAGCTGATGATTAACCTCTCTACATCGATTCAGTTGACTACTATCTAAGTACAAAAATTATGTTGTGTCATTTGCAGTTTCTAAATTTGCAAACAGGGAACTCGTGCACTTGGAACTTCCTCCATCGAGACATCCATCCGACCTGGATGGTTCAGATAGTCAACATAAACCAGAGGCCACCCAATGGACAGTTGCTGCAAAGAGACAAGACCAGAAGGAACATATACAAGAGACTCATTTGCAACCAATAACTCCACAGGAGGTTGAAAGGAATCGCAAATCACCATTAGTCAGCCCTGATAAAGCTACACCCAGACTTTTGTTGGACAACAAAGGATATTTCAAAAGTCCACCAGCCCATCATGAAACCAAGTTTAAAGACCTTCTTCAAGCTATGGAAGACCAATCAGCGCCAGCACATTGGAGGTGTCAGGAGAAAGATGGGAACAACTTTGTGGTGATTAAATCTCCTCAGCCTTCCCAATTGCCAAAACTCAAGCATGGCATTTTCAAAGATGCCTTTGGCAACAAAACCAGCTGGGTCCCGTCACCCTGCCACAGGACAAATCGATCCTCACCTTTCTTGGTCAATGGCGCCAGGCAGCCACTATTCACACCTTCACGCCAGCAGGCCTTGGTGGCCAAGAGCTTGCGTCAGTCAAAGGAGAAAACAAAAACCTCTCTTTCCAACAACCTGTTCAGAAGGAACTGCATTCAGCTCAAAGCGGCGCACAAACGCACAGACTTAAATCTACTAGTTCTGCCGTCAGCGTTTCAGTCGAAGTCAGACAAAAAAGGTGAAATTATAAAGCTGGACTTTGTGTGATACAGGAAGATAAATAGGGGGGGAAGATTTCCATTGTTGGCTAATGGTAATAAAATCGTAAATGTTCGCAAGCTCATAAGATGGAGGAGCAGAATTAGGCCATTCGGTCCATCGAGTCTACTCATGGCATTTCTATTTCTCAATCCCACCACTCTTTTCCTCTTCCACCCCCCCTCCCCTGACCCCTTCCACGTACATCTATTTTAGAAATGCGGACCATAACTCTGTTTCCTGGTACTTAGGGATAAAGATGATCCAGTAATTAAGATGCTACATTGAGGAAATATTGATTTAAATGTCTTAAGACACTGACTGATAAAAGTAAACTTGGCGCGGCTATCTGCAGGTGGGTCTACATCGGACTATTGGGAGTCTGAAAAGGTGAAAGAAAATTGAACTAAAGCACTACTAAACTAAACTAAATTAAGCTAAACTAAACTAAACTACTGTCCTGACTGTATTCAAGCCATTCACATGGAGAGATGTGGGCCAAACACAGGCATGTGGGACTAGTGTAGCTGGGACATGTTGGCTGGTGTGGGCTAGATTTAGATTTAGAGATACAGCGCGGAAACAGGCCCTTCGGCCCATCGAGTCCACGCCGCCCAGCGATCCCCGCACATTAACACTATCCTACACACACTAGGGACAATTTTTACATTTTACCCAGTCAATTAACCTATATACCTGTACGTCTTTGGAGTGGCTAGTTGGGCTGAAGGGCCTGTTTCCATGTGTATGACTCTATGACTCTAAACAGTGCTGCAGAAATCAGGGATCTTGCCGTACCTCCCTTACTGAAACATAAGAACACAAGAAATAAGAGTAGACTATCCATCCCTGTGTGCATGCTCTGCTCTGCTATCCATCGATTATGGCTCATTTTCCACCTCAGTGCCATCATCCTTCACTATATCATTTGATTCTCTTAATATGCAGACCTACATTAATGTCTGTTTGTATGAACACGACTGAGCTACCACAGACATCTGGGGTTGAAAGATCCAAAGCTCTTTGAGTGAAGAACATTGGAAAGACACAAAGTGCTGGAATAACTCAGCCAGTCAGGCAGCATCCCTGGAGACGTTGGACACGTTAGAGGCAGGAAACATGTTCCCAATGTTGGGGGAGTCCAGAACCAGGGGCCATAGTTTAAGAATAAGGGGTAGGCCATTTAGAACGGAGATGAGGAAAAACTTTCTCAGTCAGAGAGTTGTAAATCTGTGGAATTCTCTGCCTCAGAAGGCAGTGCAGGCCAATTATCTGAATGCATTCGAGAGCTAGATAGAGCTCTTAAGGATAGCGGAGTCAGGGGGTATGGGGAGAAGACAGGAACGGGGTACTGATTGAGAATGATCAGCCATGATCACATTGAATGGTGGTGCTGGCTCGAAGGGCCGAATGGCCTCCTCCTGCACCTATTGTCTATTGAGAACATGGCCAGGTAACGTTTCAGGTCAATAGCTTACTTCAGACTTTCTACAATGGTCATTCTAAGCATATTTGTCAGGGGTTATGGGGAAAAGGCAGGAGAATGTATTTAAGAGGGAAAGACAGGGGTGCAGAGCTGGCGGAGCTCACCGGAGCGCCGCTCACCGGAGCGCCGCTCGCCGGAGCGCCGCTCGCCGGAGCGCCGCTCGCCGGAGCGCCGCTCGCCGGAGCGCCGCTCACCGGAGCGCCGCTCCGGCACCTCTGTAAAAAAAAGCCAAAATAAACAGCAGGGAACTTTAACTAGCGAGGAATTTAACAGCGGCCTCTCTGGCACCAGTGACAGCTCCGGCACCTAAACAATTAGCAGTGCAACACTGGGGAAACATAAATCAGCCATGATTGTGTGGCAGAGTAGACTTGATGGGCCGAATGGCTTATGAACTTATGAACATAAAATAATGGCCATTGAAATACAGTCCTTTTTAAAAAAAAGGAATTTGTACTGAAAATTTCCTTCATTTGAGGAGTTTAAAGAATGATCCCGAACTGATACTTCACCTATCCATGTTCTCCACGAATGCTATTTGACCCGCTGATTTATTCCAGCCTTTCCTCGGTAAACTTGCATCTGCAGTTCCTTGTGCAACATTTTTCTTATCTCGGTCCCAAACAGCCTTGTAAACAGAGACAAGATGTCAAGTTTTCCACCAAGCCTTGGCAGAACACGCTGACTATTCGTTATCCTCAAACAGTGCCCCTTGGCACGAGACTCCTCTGTTTGGGGAACTATCCTTCCCTGCATTTAGCCTGAGAAGCCTTTAAGAATTTTGTAAGTGTTGATAAAATCTCCTTCATTCTTTAAAACTCTAGAGAATAAGTTCATAAATGATAGTTGGCATGTTGGCCTTCATAACGAGAGGATTTCAGTATAGGTTCTTTTGCAGTTGTATAGGGCCCTGGTAATACCACATCTGGAGTATTGTGTACAGTTTTGGTCTCCTAATTTGAGGAAGGACATCCTTGTAATTGAGGCAGTGCAGCGTAGGTTCACGAGATTGATCCCTGGGGATGCGGGACTGTCATATGAGGAAAGACTAGGCTTGTATTCACTGGAGTTTAGAAGGATGAGAGGGGATCTTATAGAAACATATAAAATTATAAAAGGACTGGACAAGCTAGATGTAGGAAAAATGTTCCCAATGTTGGGCAAGTCCAGAACCAGGGGCCACAGTCTTAGAATAAAGGGGAGGCCATTTAAAACTGAGGTGAGAAAGAACTTTTTCACCCAGAGTTGTGAATTTGTGGAATTCTCTGCCACAGAGGGCAGTGGAGGCCAAATCACTGGATGGATTTAAGAGAGAGTTGGGTAGAGCTCTAGGGGCTAGTGGAATCAAGGGATATGGGGAGAAGGCAGGCATGGGTTATTGACTGTGGACGATTAGCCATTATCACAATGAATGGCGGTGCTGGCTCGAAGGGCTGAATGGCCTCCTCCTGCACCTATTTTCTATGTTTCTATGTTTCTATAGGAGTAGTATTAGGCCATTCGGCCCATCAATGCTACTCCGCCTTTCAATCATGGCTCATCTATCTTTCCCTCTTATCCCCATTCTCCTCCCCATAACCCCTGACACCCGTACTAATCAAGAATCTATCTTTCTCTGCCTTAAAATTATCCATTGACTTGGCCTCCAGAGCCTTCTGTACAATCCCAGCCTACTCAATTCAGGAAACGTGCCATTGCTGGAACCAAGTGAATCTTCACTGCATAACCTCAACCTGGGCAGCTTTTAATTACAAGCCTTCTTGTTGAGTAACCAAAAACCATTTACTCATGGGACCTATTCCAATGAATCTCAGTAAAAGCCAGTATCCTTGGACTTTGCAGCCCAATGTCACCCATCAGATATTTTTGGTGCTGGTATATTTTCCCCTCTAAGTCATGGTGTAAAGTGTGCTAGATATCAGACCAATACATAGCTGGTTTGCATTTCAAATGTCAACTATTCAGGCGGCTCAGTGGTGCAGCGGTTGACCTGCTGCCTCACAGTGCCAGAGACCTGGGTTCGATCCTGGCTGTGGGTGCTTATCTGTACGGAGTTTGTACGTTCTCCCTGTGACCGTGTGGGTTTTCTCACAAGGTTTCCTCCCACACTCCAAAGGCGTACAGGTTTGCAGGCTAATTGGCTTTGGTAAAATTGTAAATTGTCCCTAGTGTGTAGGTTTAATAAGAATCCGAGGGGTAACTTTTTCACACAAAGGGTGTTGGGTGCATGGAACAAGCTGCCAGAGGGGGTGGTTGAGGCTGGGACTATCCCATTGTTTAAGAAATAGTTGGACAGGTATATGGATAGGACAGGTTTGGAGGGATATGGGCCAAGCGCAGGCAAGTGAGACTGGTGTAGCTGGGACATTGTTGGCTGGTGTGGGCAAGTTGGGCCGAAGGGCCTGTTTCCACACTGTATCACTCTATGACTCTATCTATGACTCTATGATCGTATTAGTGTACGGGGTGATTGCTGGTCGGCACAGGCACACTGGGCCGAAGGGCCTGTTTCTGTGCTGTATCTAAAGTCTAAAGATGTTATACGATATAAACTCACAAATGGCAGAGGTACCATTATAAGAAGTACCAGTCTCATTAGTTGAGAGACTGATAGAGATTAGAAAAATCGTTATGCAAGAAAGGCTAACCATACAGAAAAATGCTTTTATGTCAAGGTCATTCGATTGAACTATTAGATTACTGCTCCACTGTGACATGACTATTATTATACTCAAGCACTTTTTGTAGTCATGAATATTTATTATCGTCTATATTCTGCTATGATTTAATCACTCAACAGGGTGCCAAAGAAACATATCTATTTTTGGCCTTTTACAAGTATAATAAATATAGCTTTTTTAATAAATCAATCTGTGTATATTTTAGCAAAATTAATTCTTTGTTCTGCAATCTGTAAACAGTGTTAAAAGTATTTTGCAATACTGAGTGGAGTTTTCTATGTACTTAATATAATTCCTTTCCTGTTTGCTCAGTATTTGATGGAACATTTTTCTATTCCTCCAAATGGTTCAGATATTTGTATTAATTTTTTTGATCTATTGCAGTGTTTATCTCAGGTTAAAAAAAATGCAGAGTATACTTTGCAGACTAAACATGTAAAGATATCATGAATTGCTCCTATCTCCACTGTTTAGTAATTTTGTAATAAAAATGGTAAGAAAATGCCATGTATTCCTGTCCTAAGTTAAATTACATTTCTAATCATGACAATACATTTTGGAAGTTTTTTTAAATATAAAGTTTAAATAAATCATAGGACATAGAGCAGAGAACATAGAACAGTACAACACAGGAACAGGCTCTTCGGCCCACAATGTCTGTGCCAAACATGATGCCAAGATCAACTCTTATCTGCCTGCACATATCCAAAAGTCTCTTTAATGCCACTATTGTGCCAATCACCACCCTTGGCAGTGCGAGTTCCAGGCACTCACTACCACATCAAGTCTCCCTACAACCTCCAGCATTCCAGGGAAAATAATCCAAGCCTATCCAACCTCTTCTTTTAGCTAATACCCCCGCATCCAGGCAGCATTCTGGTACATCTCCTCCACGCCCTGCCACAGTCCATAGAGCTCAGAAGACTATCGGAACACAGCTACCAACCTTGGAGGGCATCTACAACACACAATGCCTCAGAAAAGCCACCAGCATCCACAAAGACTCCTCACACCCCAGCAACAGTCTGTTCGAACTTCTACCATCGGGCAGACGATACAAGGCCTTCTACGCCCGCACCTCCAGACTCAGGAACAGCTTCATCCCCAGGGCCATAGCTGCTATGAACCGGTCCTGCTGAGCCGGATGGTCACATCGCACAGTGAACCGGCACAGACCTACTTGAACTTTATACTGTTTTAAAACTGTTTCTAATTTTGTTTCACTGGGTTGTATAAATTTAGTTAATTAATTTATTGCATCATATGGAAGGCGCATTCCCAATCTCATTGTACAATCTCCTGTACAATGACAATAAAGATATATTGTATTGTATTGTATTGTAATGGGGTGCCAGAATTAACGCAGTGCTCAAAATACAGCTTAACCAAAATCCTATAAAGCTGCATTATGCCTTCCTGATTCTAATACTCAATGCCCTGACCAATGGAGGCAAGCATACCACATGCCTTCTTTATCACTCCATCTACATGTGTTGCCACTATTGATGTGCCTCAGGGTTCGGTGCTGGGCCTGTTACTGTTTGTCATCTATATCAATGATTTGGATGAGAACGTACATGGCAAGATTAGCAAGTTTGCAGATGATACAAAAGTAGGTGGTTTTGCAGATAGTGAAGATGGTTGTCAAAAATTGCAGCAGGATCTTGATCGGTTAGTTGATGGAATTTAATACAGAGAAATGTGAGGTGTTGGGGTTTGGGGAGTCTAACATTGGCAGGCCCCACACAGTGAATGGTGGGGCTCTGGGGAGTGTTGTACAACAGAGGGGATCTAGGAGTACAGGTTCATAGTTCCTTGAAGGTGGCATTACAGGTAGATAGGGTGGTCAAAACATTTTTTTTTATAATGATGTTGCCAGGTCTCGAGGGCCAGATCTCTGGGGAAAGGTTGTGCAAAAGAATTTCACTGTGCTGTGTGCATACAGAGATTCCTATGTATAAGCTCTATTCCTTGGAGCACAGGAGGATGAGGGGGTGATCTTCATATCATATCATATCATATATATACAGCCGGAAACAGGCCTTTTCGGCCCTCCAAGTCCGTGCCGCCCAGTGATCCCCGTACATTAACACTATCCTACACCCACTAGGGACAATTTTTACATTTTACATTTACCCAGCCAATTAACCTACATACCCGTACGTCTTTGGAGTGTAGGAGGAAACCGAAGATCTCGGAGAAAACCCACGCAGGTCACGGGGAGAACGTACAAACTCCTTACAGTGCAGCACCCGTAGTCAGGATCGAACCTGAGTCTCCGGCGCTGCATTCGCTGTAAAGCAGCAACTCTACTGCTGCGCTACCGTGCCGCCAACTTTTAGAGGTGTATAAAATCATGAGATGAATAGATTGGGTAGACGCACAGAGTCTTATGCTCAGAGTAGGGAAATCAAGAACCAGAGGACATAGGTTTAAGGTGAGGGGTGAAAGATTTAATAGGAATCTGAGGAGTAACTTTTTCACCCAAAGGGCAGTGGGTGTATGGAACGAGCTGCCAGAGGAGGTAGTTGAGGTAGAGACTGTCGCAACGTTTAAGAATTAGACAGGTATATGGATGGGACAGGTTTAGAGAGATATGGGCCAAAATCAGAGAGATGGGATTAGTATAGATGGGACATGTTGGTCAGTATGGGTATGTTGGGCCGAAAGGCCTGTTTCCACGCTGTACGATCCTATGACTCCAATTACTCTCAGATTATCTTTCTCCCTTTCTATAACATTCCCAAATATAACTGCACTGTCATTTATTCCATAAAACTACTCTCCCAATGAAACCTTGATTATCTGTGCAGCTTTATTTCTTGCAACTAAGTTCAAAACTGCCCCTATTGCCTCAATCTTGATTTTTCACCCCTCTTACACCCCCACCACCTTTCTTATTTATTGGGCTTGCTTCACAACTGGTTTGAAACAGTTTTCCTAAGTCTACATCAGGAATTCTGACCCGTGCATATTTTTACCACTGACTGTTTTGCCGTTAATATCAGGTCAATTGAAATCACCTTCATCGCTGATCCATGTTTTGCATTTATAAAGAATGTACCATCACACAAACCAACCTCCCTTCTATTGACTCCATTTATACCTCATGCTGCCTCGGCAAGGCCAGCAGCATAGTCAAGGAGAAGTCGCACCCTGGCCACTCTCTCTTTTCCCCTCTCCCATCGGGCTAAAGGTACAGAAGTGTGAAAACGCACACCACCAGATTCAGGCACAGTTTCTTCCCAGCTGTTATCAGGGAACTGAATCATCCTACCACAACCAGAGAGCAGTGCTGAACTACTGTCTACCTCTTTGATGACCCTCTGACTATTCGTGATCGGACTTTGCTGGCTTTACCTTGCACTAAGGGTTATTCCTTTATCATGTATCTATACACTGCAAATGAATCGATTGTAATCATGTATTGTCTTTCCGCTGACTGGTTAGCACGCAACAAAAGCTTTTCACTTTAGCTTGGTACACGTGACAATAAACTAAACTGAACTGACCTATACATTTGCTCTTCTGACTCTTTTTGGGCAGTTTGGAGGTTTATAATGCACTTCCAATGGCGATATCCCCCGATTTATTTGTTGACTTCAATCCCTAGAGCGTCATTTATTGATCCTTCTAAGATACAATCCCTTCTTGTAGATATATGTATTTCTTTAATAAATATTATCACTCCCATCAACAAATTTCCCCGCAAGCACATCGGTTCTTGTCCTGTTGGGGCCTGTAGATGTCCCACCTTCCCCAATGCCTCAACATTCAACAACCAAATAAAGACAAGCATACCATATACTTGTTTATCATTCTATCTACTTGTGTTGCAGGGAGTTATGGACTTGGTCTCCAAGATCCCTCTGTATATCAATGCTGCTAAACTGCTCTGTAAATCAATGATGCGAAGTATCACGTTATTAGTTGTACATTTACCCCCTTACATTCAACACCACACATTGGCTCAGATTAAACTCCATCCAATTCATTCCACCGAAAATCAATGAACTACAATGGAAACAACCACTAAGACCCCATTAAGTTATTGTGCAAACAGATAACTATTAACAGCCACCTGAACTTACCTTTGTTAACTCTGGAACATAAATCTTTCAATCCAATATGCAATTGTTATGACAATTGCATGATTCATTCTCTTGTTACCAGTCAGTTGATTGTTCAAGGTTATTGAGTTTGCTTGAAAATATCATTGACATTTGAATGATCCGAGGTTGGAAGGAAATAAATAGAGGGAAACAATTATATCACAATGGAGCTCACAAGTAAAAGATTATTTTAGAAAGTAGAAACAAGGAACTACAGATGCTGGTTTACATGGTGCCCTACATGCAAGTCCACACCAGTACCGGGTGCTCCGGTTTCCTCCCACACTCCAAAGACGTACAGGTTAGTAGGTTGATTGGCTCTGGTAAAGATTGTAAATTCTCCCTAGTTTGTGTCGGATCGTGTTGGTGTATGGGGATCGCTGGTCACAGGTAGCTCCCCTTCTGCACAGGTGCAGTGCTAGTGCTCCCCAAGCTTCCTGTTATTTTATTTATTTTTTTAAACGGCGCCATAATTGTGGTGACTGCATTTTGTGGTTCAGTTTAGTTTAGAGATACAGCGCGGAAACAAGTCCTTCGGCCCACCGAGTCCGCGCCGACCGGCGATCCCCTCACACTAACACTGTCCTACACACGAGGGACAATTTACAATTTTACAAAAGCCAATTTGCCAACAAACCTGTACGTCTTTGGAGTGTGGGAGGGAACTGGAGCTTCCCGGAGAAAACCCGCGCTGTCACAGGGAGAACGTACAAACTCTGCCCAGACAGCACCCGTGGTCAGGATCGAACCCGGGTCTCTGGCACTACAAGGCAGCAACTCTACCGCTGTGTTACTGTGCAACTGTGATTGTGCAAAAGAATTTCACTGTGCTGTGCATCCGTGACAATGGAGAACCGTAGAGCCATTGAGAGACATTGAGCAATATGGGAGCAATTCTTCAACGAGGTCAAATAAGATGAATGAAACATGGGGCAATATGTCACACTACAACCACTGACTTTTACGCAAGTCTTTAATGCTAGATCATAGAAAACTATTTTAATACTCTCCACACTTTCCTCATCACAAAATTTATCAACATTTCATCAAAAAAATCCTGCAACAAGTCATCACTGAGAAAATTGACCTGCAATAATGTGTAAAGGACTCCGTCATGGATATAAAGCCATATATAATCTGAAATACATTGACATAATAAAAGACATTCAATTGAAGCAAGTGTTCCTTGTTGAATAAGGAATCCAAACCTGATTGAAAGCAGCAAAGGTTCAAAGGGATATAGCTCACTCAGACACACCCTTAAGTGATATTTAGGTATGCAAATATGCTTATAATAAACTACAAAAAGGCTGAGATTATTCATCTATTTTAGTGGATTCTAGTCATATTGTTCAATGACTTTGGGGTCAAATTATGGTCAGTGACACAGAATAGGCCAGAGATTCTCCCTGATACGCTTGCCCACTTATCTTGACCAGAACAAGTTCAGAACAATTTACAGAACCACATTAACCTACAAGCCTACACATCTTTGGGATGTGGGAGGAAACTGGAGCACCCAGAGAAAACCCACGCAGTCAAGGGTCAAGGGGTGGCACGGTGGCGCAGCGGTAGAGTCGCTGCCTTACAGCGAATGCAGCGCCGGAGACTCAGGTTCGATCCTGACTACGGGCGCCGTCTGTACGGAGTTTGTACGTTCTCCCCGTGACCTGCGTGGGTTTTCTCCGAGATCTTCGGTTTCCTCCCACACTCCAAAGACGTATAGGCAAGTAGGTTAATTGACTGGTAATATGTAAAAATTGTCCCTAGTGTGTGTAGGATAGTGTTAATGTGCGGGGATCGCTGGGCGGCACGGACTCGGTGGGCCGAAGGGCCTGTTTCTGCGCTGTATCTCTAAACCTAAATCTAAAAAAAATCTAAACGTGTAAACTTCGTACAGACAGCACACGTAGTCAGGGTGGAACCCGGGTCTCTGTCGATGTCAGGCACCGACTCTACCTCTGTGCCACTGTATCTTGCTCAATGTACTGAAGAACTAAATTCTGCTGTTCTCCCTGTCTACCAAAACTGATCTACTTGTTTTCGTTTTTTTGTGAACATTTTGGTATCATTTTTTTTTCCCACTGTAACTTCCCAAAGATACGCTTGTTCTGATTTTTTTCAATGCAGACTCATCAGCCCGGATGCTAAGCTTTCCAAAATACCCCAGAGCTCGGAGTGGAAAGGCTGCCTGCAGGGCCAGTGTTGAATGGGTCGGGAAAAGTGGTGCAACTGCTCAGCACTGTGATGTGGCAATCAGATGAGGCATTATCGGGGAACGGTGGCACGTTGACAGAATGCTTGAATCAAACAGCGTTTCCCTCATCATCTCCTGTTTTCGTGATGGGAGCAGCTGTCTCGCTCTCTCTTTGTTTGCCTGCACTGTTCTTCCTGTCCCAGAATTCTTTCAGTGGTAACAACCCCAGCAATGGTTACTTTCCATTGAAGTTGTTGCCATAGAGGAACGCTAGAGATCTGGGTTTGATCCTGACTACGGGTGCTGTCTGTACGGAGTTTGCATGCTCTCCCCGTGACCATGTGAGTTTTCTCTGGGCTCTCCGGTTTCCTCCCACGTTCCAAAGACATGCAGGTTTGTAGGTTAATTGGCTTCTGCCAATGGCCCTGGTGAGTAGGATTGTGTTAATGTATGGGGTGATCGCTGGTCGGCGTGGACTCGGTGGGCCAATGGGCCTGTTTCCACGCTGTTTCTCTAAACTAAACTATACTAAGCTAAACTAAACTAAACAGTCAAACAAACAGAGGGGTAAACAGTAGTTAACATCACACCCAACAGGTGTCCAATAAAGTCCTGACATCTGTGGACTGAAAGAGGAAAACGCAAAGTGCTGGAGTAACTCAATGGGTCAGGCAGCATTTCTGGTGGACATGGATAGGTGATGTTTCAGATCAAGACCCTTCTAAGTTACTCCAGCACTTTCTGTTATGCTCAAGATTCCAGCTTCTGCAGCTCCTTGGTTCTCTATGAATTCAAGGATATGTTTCATAGACATCCTTAGTTTTACTGCATAGTATGTGAAAATATTACTGAAGCATAGCTCATGCCCGGAGATTCAAATCCAGACAATGTCTTGCACATTGTGTAGCATTGTGGAGTATGGTTTGCCCAAAGCTTTGATTAAAACCAGCTCCAGTTGTAAGTGCTACACTATGCCAACACGTGTTTTCTGTTTTGCTGTAATTTTCCTTGAAGCTTTATTTAGTTATCATAAATTTTAGTACCTAATGAACTGAGTAGTTTCCAAAAATAAGCCTCCAGAATATTGAGTTAGCCTTGCCAAAATTCAGAACAAGTGTGGATGTAGGAACTTGAAATTGGAAAAATAAGTTTCATATACATATTTTAAAATTTGTAATTGATTAGTTTAGTTTAGTTTAGCTTAGTTTAAAGATACATTGTCCTTCGGCCCACCGAGTCCACGCCGATCAGCGATCACCCTGTACACTAGTTTTATCATACACACACACAGGGACAATCTTACAGAAGCCAATTAACGTGCAAATCTGCACATCTTTGGGATGTGGGAGGAAACCGGAGCACCCAGAAAAAAGCGCCACGCGGTCACAGGAAGAACCGAAACTCCATACAGACAGCACCCATTGCCCGGATCAAACCTGGATCTCTGGCGTTGTAAGGCAGCAACTCTACCACTGCACAACTGTGCTGCCCATGGTGTGGATGTAGGAACTTGAAATTAGAAAAATAAATCACATATATATATATATATTTTTTTATTTTTTTATTTTTTTTTCATTCATAAAAATACAAACAAGAGAAGATCGTTTTGGGAGACAGAAAGAAGAGAGGAATTTAGTGCTTCAAAATAGCATGAGGAAGTAACAAAAATATTTGCTTGTTTGTGCAGTAACATCCACTGAATGACTTCACAAGGTGTTCAGTTGATGTGGTCACACAAAATGGAAAATGAAAAACATGCCAAAGATAGAAGGCATTGTAATGTTGTCTCAGATTTATATCGTGCATTTGTTCTTTCAACACAATAAAGACCATTTGTATGAATATTTTAAAAGCAAAATAGAGCTTGGCAGAAATGCAGAAAGCCCTGTAAATAATTAACACCAAACTATCGTATTGGATAACCGTTCCTCTGGAGGTATCTGAGCCTGATAGACTGATGAAAAGAGATTGAACTAAAGAGTGCTTGTATGCAGTAGCTTCATGTTACAGTGGTGAACAAAATCATCCTCAAACATCAAACAGTGACTGAAAATTATGAAGTAAATGTGACCTTGATGGAGCATCAATCATAGAGAAGATTGAGATACCCTGTAGATCTCTAGAAATGTAGGACAAAGCTATGTATTTGGAACTATTGAACTGAGATGCACTAACACTGAAGATAGATACGAATGCTGGAGTAACTCTGCAGGACAGGCGGCATCTCGGGGTTGAAGGAATGGGTGACATTTCGGGTTGAGACCCTTTTTCAGATGTCACCTATTCCTGCTCTCCAGAGATGCTGCCTGTCCCGCTGAGTTACTCCAGCATTTTATGTCTATCTTCGGTGTAAACCAGCATCTGCAGTTCCTTCCTACATTTGTTTAGTTTAGAGATACAGCGTGTAAACAGGCCCTACCGCCCACCGAGTCCGCGCCGACCAGCAATCCCCAGACACGACCACTATCCTGCACACTAGGGACAATTTACAATTTTTTCCGAAGCCAATTAATCTACAAACCTGTACGTCTTTGAGGTGTGGGAGGAAACCAGAGCATCCGGAGAAAACCCACGCAGGTCAGACTGCGCCCGTCGTCAGGATCAAACCCGGGTCTCTGGCACTGTAAGGCAGCAACTCTACCTTTGCCCCACTGTGCCGCCCTCTAGCTACATAACAACCGAAAGCTGTACTATACTATAGAGCCTAACCAGAGGTGAGGACAACTCTTTGGAAGAATTGACCTCTCACTGCATTGTTTGGCCATTTAACATCCACTTCAGAGTCTAATGCTGAAACAATTGAGCAAACTGGCATCTACATTATATTTTGTGTTCAATGTAGACTGCGCTTTGTCAGATGATTAAATCTTTTTTTATTATTATTATTAAGTACTAGGTACATTACATTAATAATTTACTGGTTACATGGTTGACATTGCTATCGTTCATTAAATGTTTTGATTTGGAACTAAAATTATTGGCCCATTTGAATAAAAGAAAGATAATATGTTTCTACGGTGCCTTTCATACTCCAATAATCAGGTGCCTTCAACACACTATTATTATCATGGACAAGCATAGAAATCTGTTTACATGTAGAAAGGTTTCCTGTACTTCGACAGGTGGCGTTGGCTGAAGGATAAATGTTCAAACATACTTTTTTACCACATGCCATGGGACCATTGAAATTTTCCATGTGCCTGTGAGATCAATTTCAATGTTACTACATGTGGTAGGTCACGGAGTGATACTGCAAGGAGGCAGGCCGTTCAGCCCATCGTATTCATGCTGACCATCGAGCATCCATTTACACTGATCCTACATTAATGCCTGGTTTTAATCACCCTGCGTTTTCATCAACGACCCCTAAAATCGCCACTCACAGACACACTGAGAGCAATTTACAGAGGCCGATTATCCATATTTCTTCCCGCATCCCAAAGACCTACACGTCTTTGAAACCGGAGCACCCGGCAGAGATGCACAGGGTCACTGTGACAACATGAAAACTCCACACAAACAACCGAGGTCGGTATTGAACCGGATCTCCGGCACTGCACAAGAGTAACTCCCATTATGTGCACCCATTAACTGCATCAGCTCATTGTAGAGTGTTTACGACAATAAAAATTAAGAGGGCATAGGTAAGGGAGATAGGCACAGTTCTTTCACCAGGGTAGGGGGATCTAAAACTAGAGAGTACAGGTGTATGTCAAGAGGAGAAAGAGTTAAAGGGGATCTGAAGGGCAAGCTGTTCACAAAGAGGGCGGTGCATATATGGAAAGAGCTGCTGAGGAGATACTAGAAGCAATAACATTTACAACATTTAAATCGGACAGGCACATGGATAGGAAAGATCGAGAAGTTCATAGCAAGAGGATTTGAGTATAGAAGCAGGGAGGTTCTGCTGCAGTTGTACAGGGCCTTGGTGAGACCGCACCTGGAGTATTGTGTACAGTTTTGGTCTCCTAATCTGAGGAAAGACATTCTAGCCTTAGAGGGAGTACAGAGAAGGTTCACCAGATTGATCCCTGGGATGGCAGGACTTTCATATGAAGAAAGACTGGATAGACTAGGCTTATACTCGCTGGAATTTAGAAGACTGAGGGGGGATCTTATAGAAACATATAAAATTCTTAAGGGTTTGGAGAGGCTAGATGCGGGAAGATTGTTCCCGATGTTGGGGAAGTCCAGAACTGGGGTCACAGCTTAAGGATAAGGGGGAAGTCTTTTAGGACCGAGATGAGAAAACATTTCTTCACACAGAGAGTGGTGAGTCTGTGGAATTCTCTGCCAAAGAAGGTAGTTGAGGCCAGTTCATTGGCTATATTTAAGAGGGAGTTAGATGTGGCCCTTGTGGCTAAAGGGATCAGGGGGTATGGAGAGAAGGCCGGTACAGGTTACTGAGCTGGATGATCAGCCATGATCATATTTTCTATGTTTCTATGTTTCTAAGTTTATGGGCCAAGTACAGGGGCAATTTGGATTAGCTTACATAGGCGTCTTGATCGACAAGTCCGAGTTGGGCCGTAGGACCTGTTATAATGAAAGGGTTAAACAGACTATGTCAGCTAAAATGGAGTTGTCAGCTAAATTAGCAGCATCACATTTCAAACTCTGCTTGGAAGAACAAGTAGATGTTTTCGAAGAATGCTTAGGCTAAATTGAAGGGACCTGCAAACTATGAGACCACCTGCGAGGTGACTGTGGACGGATTGATTGTAATCATGTATTGTCTTTCCGCTGACTGGTTAGCACGCAACAAAAGGTTTTCATTGTACACGTGACAATAAGCTAAACTGAAACGGAAACTAAGATAAGCTTTGCCTTCCTGGAGACATCCGAGACTAGCTTGGCGTCTAACGGGACACATAACCCTTGCCATTATGGTACCAAGGAGGATAGATTGTTTTGACACATATTCTCCTGTTGTTCTCGGAGATGGAGTTGTGAAATAGTGTACGCTTCCACCATAAGAGTGGAACTTCTCCTTTGTGGAGAGAGTGAACTTCACCTTTGGGGAGAGGGAGAACCTTACCCAGGGGGGGAGAGAGGGGGGGGGGGAGGAGGAGGAGGAGGAGGAGGGGGAGGAGGGGGAGGAGGGGAGGAGGGGGAGGAGGAGGAGGAGGAGGAGGAGGAGGAGGAGGAGGAGGAGGAGGAGGAGGAGGAGGAGGAGGAGGAGGAGGAGGAGGAGGAGGAGGAGGAGGAGGAGGAGGAGGAGGAGGAGGAGGAGGAGGAGGAGGAGGAGGAGGAGGAGGAGGAGGAGGAGGAGGAGGAGGAGGAGGAGAGAGAGAGAGAGAGAGAGAGAGAGAGAGAGAGAGAGAGAGAGAGAGAGAGAGAGAGAGAGAGAGAGAGAGAGAGAGATATTCTACCATTCACATACACACTAAGGGCAATTTACAGAGGCCAATTATCCTACCAACCTACATGTCTTTGGGATGTGGGAAGAAACTGGGGCACCCAGAGGAAACCCACGGGGTCACTGTGACAAAGTGAATTCAAGAGAGAGTTAGATTTAGCTCTTAGGGCTAACAGAATCAAGGGATATGGGGAGAAAGTAGGAACGGGGTACTGATTCTGGATGATCCGCCATGATCATATTGAATGGCGGTGCTGGCTCAAAGGGCCGAATGGCCTATTCCTGCACCTAGTTTCTATGTTTCTATGTGAAAACTCCACGCAGACAGCACCCGAGGTGAGTATTGAACCCAAGTCTCCGGCACTGCACAATAGTGTCTCTACTAGTTATGCCTTTGTGCCCCCAGACACCTTAGAGGTGGTTAAAAGGAAAATTCCATTGCCGATCTGCTCATAATTCCCTGTCAAATGGCACTAAATTTTAATTTTCACTCAATGAATTTGAAAATACACTTAGAGTGAGAAATGGGGAAGTAAAATCAATAAAGTGCAGCCAAGGCGTGCGGTTGTCATGGAGTTAAGGCATTTGTTAGGGTGGGTCATAAATAACTCTATCCTGAGTGTGATGGTCATATATTCTTCTGGCACACACGCTCGCATGCGCATCGCTTAATTAGGGGCAGGCACTCATTAAAATTTATTTTTAAGAAAGAAATGAAATGTTACGCTCGAGCTTCTATAATGTAATAAAACATGTTTGGCTCCTGTTTCCTTGGAATATTAACAAAGGATTAGCAACCTCTGCTTGTCCACCATTGCTTTCAAACAGCAGTGTTTTCAATTAGAATATTATGTGTGGCACCCAGGGGAGTCTCATGCCAGGAGCATTAAAGGGAGTCCCTGAGGTCCCATCATATTCCTCCACAAGCAAACCTGACCACACACACACTATCTAAATACACAAACCCACCCCACACACGCTAAAGCAACAAATTGACGTCCTTCTTCATCAATGGACCACTTTCTGCAACTCAGCCGGATGCACTGAAACATTTTTTCAGAAGGAATCTTAGTTTAACGTTAATTAATACCAGCACCAATCCCCTGCATTTCAGGGCAAAAACGTTAATGCTTTTTACAAGTTAGTCGACCGTTCAATCTTGTCAGTGTTTTCATCAACTCGCACAGGGAACTATTTACTGCTGCACTGCATTAGCTGATCAAACAATCAATCTCACTATTATGGCTTTATCCTGCAACTAAAATATTAATGTTGACCTTTGCAATTTTTTTTTTTTCTGGCAGCAGGCACAGGTGAAGAAGTCTGAGCGAGTTGGAATCGAGCTCAATCTCAGGACAATAAATAGGATAGACAGCTAGAGATGTGTAGGAAGGAACTGCAGGTGCTGGTTTAAACCGAAGACAGACACAAAATGCTGGAGTAACTCAGCGGGACAGGCGGCAGCTCAGGATAGAAGGAATGGGTGACGTTTCAGGTCGAGACCCTTCTTCAGACTCTGTCATAGTGGCCTTCATTAGATAGAGTATTGAGTATGGAAGTTGAGAAGTTGTGTTGCCGTTGTACAAGATATTGGTGATGCCACACCTGGGGTATTGTGTTCAGTTTTGGTCACCCTGCCATTGGAAGAATTTCATGTAGCTGGGAAGAATGCAGAGAAGATTTACGAGGATTTGCCATGACACGAGGGCCTGGGGTATAGGGAGAGGCTGAGCAGGTTAGGACTTTATTTCTAGGAGTGCAGGAGGTTGAAGGGTGCTCTTATAGAGGTGTATAAAATCATAAGAATAGATAGGGTCAATGCACAGATTCTTTAGCCCAAGAAAGAGTATCAAGAAGAAGAGTTTAAGGTGAGGAGGGAAAGATTTAATAGGAACTGGAGGGTTCAATAGAAAGATTTAATAGTTTAGTTTATTTTGGTTTAGAGATACAGCGTGGAAACAGGTCCTTCGGCCCACTGAGTCCGTGCCGACCAATGATCTCCGCACATTGACACACCCTAGGGACAATTTACATTTAGATCAAGCCAATTAACCTACAAACCTGTACTTCTTTGGAATGTGGGAGGAAACCGAAGATCTTGGTGAAAACACACGCAGGTCATGGGGAGAACATACAAACTCCGTGCAGACATCACCTGTAGTCGGGATCGAACCAGGTCTCTAGCGCTGCAAGCGCTGTAAGGCAGTAACTCTACCGCTGCACCACCGTGCCACCCTGAGGAACTTAGAAATAGGAACTTTTTCAGACAGAGGGTGTTGGGTATATGCCAGAGCAAGTAGTACAGGCAGGTACAATAACAAAATTTAAAAGTCATTTGGACAGGTCTAGGATAGGAGACATTTAGAGAATTATGAGAAATATGGAGAAACGCAGGTAGTGGGCCAAGTTTAGACGGGCGTTTTGGTTCGCATGGACGAGACTGGGCCAAAGGGTCTGTTTCTGTGCTGCATGATTGTAGGAGTCTATCTCGAGTATAGGTTATGTTAGAAGTTGGGTCATTATGTTACAGTCGTATAAGACATTGGTGAGGCCGCACTTTGCAGTATTGTGTTCCGTTTTGGTCACGCTGTCGAAGAAACAATGGCATTAAGCTGGACAGGGTGCACAGAATGTTGCCAGGACTCAAGGGCCTGAGTTAGTGGAAGAGGTTGGGCAGGTTAGGACTTTATTCTTTGGAGACGTGGACTATAGATCTGGAAATATGAGTTTCAGTCACACCACGGCAACAAGGGAATTTGAATTTATTGAACTGAATTAATCTGGAATAAAGTAAACTAGTATTAGTATTGGTGTCTGTGAAACTGCCAAACTGCCAGAAGAACTCAGCAGTTTCTATAGTGCCCTTTAGAAAGGTAATCTACCATCTTTACTTGGCATAGCCAACATGCAATCAGATCATCTAATACAGTACACTCATAGTTCAGCTCCATGCAAGGGTACAGAGAAGATTTACAAGTATGATGCCAGTACCTGAGGGTCTGAGCTACAGGGAGAGGCTGAGCAGGCTAGGACTCTACTCCTTGGAGCGCAGGAGGATGAGGAATGATCGTATCGAGGTGTATAAAATCACGTGAGGAATAAGGGTCTTGACTCGAAACGTCACCCGTTCATTCTCTCCAGAGATGCTGCCGGCCTGCTGAGTTACTCCAGCATTTTGGGTCTACCTTTGATTTAAACCAGCATCTGCAGTTCTTTCCTACATGCGAGAAATAAATCGGGTTGCTTCATTACAATGCACAATGATTTAATTGTCCAACCTGACTTGATAGGAAATCAGGTGGGGTTTTTTACAGATAAGGGGAGACACACAGAGTCTCTTCCCCAGAGTAGGGGAATTGAGGACCAGAGGACATAGGTTTAAGGTGAGGGGGGAAAGATTTAATAGGAATTTGAGGGGTACCTTTTTCACAGGTTTGGAGGGATATGGGCCAAACGCAGGCAGGTGGGACTAGTGTAGCTGGGACATGTTGGTCGGTGTTGGGCTGAAGGGCCTGTTTCCACGCTGTATTACTCCATGACTCAATGACCAGCTGCTCATTTCAGAGGGTATTTAGGAATAGGTAAAATATTCCAACAGTCCAGCAAAACCATCTCCTTATGTTAACAAAGAAAAGGGAGATATGGAAAAAAAGTACAAGATACACCAGTAAGGATATTATTCTTGCATCCAATTTATAACTGGTATTGTTTTCCATATAATCTGAAGAATTAACAAAATTAAAATATGTTCATGATCTATTCAAATTTATTTTTCGTGTTACACCCTCGGGAAACATACTTGTTGATCGATGATCGTTCCAGGTATAAAGTAAATCTACTACAGGCATATCCTAATGATAGTTTATGAATGGAAACAATTCCTATGCCACACAAAGTTTAGCTGAGGTATAGAAATGGCGTGAAATGGTGAGGAAAGATTAATGACTGTGTCATTTGCCATTAAAGTAAATCAGTGGAGTGTAACAGTCTGAAAAACTGTACTGCATTCATTATTCAAAGCACACAGTGACAGAGGAACTCAATGGGTCAGGTAGCAACTGGGGAGGGATAGATAGGTGAAGTTTCAGGTCAGGACCCTTCTTCAGTCTTACGAAGGAACCCAGAATGTCACCTGTCTATACCCTCCCCAGATGCTACCCAACCCACTGAGTTCCTCCAACATTTTATGTTTTCTCAAGAGTTCAGCATCTGCGGCCTCTTGGGTCTGCGTTCTTTATTGGTTTGAGTTTCACAATTTTCTGCATCTAAAACTTTGCTTTATGTCAGGAAACATCCTTAAAGAAATAGAAAGCTGTTTTACTTTAGTTTAGAGATACAGCGTGGAAACAGGCCCTTTGGCCCACCGAGTCCGCGCCAACTAGTGATCACTCCGTACACTAGCACTATCCTACACACACCAGGGACGATTTACAATCTTTACCGAAACCTACAAACCTGTAGGTCTTTGGAGTGTGGGAGGAAATCGGAACACCCGGAGACAATTTAATATCTCATCTGAAGAACAGCACTGACAACAGTCAACAGTCAGTGAACAGAATTCACTGCAGTGCCAGTCCAGAATTTTGAGTTCAAGTCCCGATCCCTGCTTTATACAATGTCAACCAGTTGTCCCGACCCAAAATGTCACCCATCTGTTTTCTCCAGAGATGCTGTCTGACCCGTTGAGTTAATCCAGAACTTTGCATCTGTCCTTTTATAATGCTGATTTGATGCCAGCCTATTAACATGCAAACATTAGCGAAGTGTACTCAGAAATCTCTTTAGCTTCCCACATTGGGCATTCTTCACATTGCTTTAAAGTTGCAGTGAAATACTATAAATGACAGAATTAGAACGTTTTCACTATTAATAGCATAACTCTAAATTGTACGACAATCAAATCAAAGTGACGATTTAGAAATAAGGGCAAGTTCAAGGCTTTCCATTCTTTTGAGGCAACCTTACGCTACACAAGTTAATCTACTCAACAAGTCTTGACATGATAGAAGTAAATGTGTGACCATTAAGTTAGCTCCAGATTAAATATTACTCAAAAACAAAAGTTGGAAATTAAACTAAAGACACAAGAGACCACAGTCACTGGAATATAGAGCAAAAACACAAAGTGCTGAAGGAACTCAGCGGGTGAGACAGCATTTGGGGGAAGAACGACAAGCGACCTCTCAGGTCAGGACCCTGCTACATGCTGTGGGAAATTAAACTAGACTTGTTTGGTTTAGAGATAGAGCACGAAAACAGGCCCTTCAACCCACCGAATCTGCGCCAACCAGTGACCCCCCGTATACTATCATTGTCATACACACTGGGGACAATTTACACTTCTTACTGAAGCCAATTAACTTACAAACCTGTACATCTTTGGAGTGTGGGAGGAAACCAGAGCACTCGGAGAAAACCCAGGCGGTCACAGGGAGAACATACAGACTCCGTACAGACATCACCCATTGTCACGATCAAACCCGGGCCTCTGGCGCTGTCAGGCAGTAATTTTACCACTGCACCACTGTGCCTCCCCTAGTTGTGACTTTAACTTTCACAATGATGAATATTGAACCATTCTCCAAAAGATGGCAATTTAAATTACATTTGTAGAATTTGGTATTTCTTGATCTTTTATGGCCTTGTCATTAAAGGGAGTGATTCCAAGTTTTGGGAGTAGCAAGGGGCAGATTATATTCTTGCTATTTCTCATTCCATTGGGATTGTGAAATGAAAATTGTGAGGAAATAACTGTGAACCTGTCGCTGGAGATCCACCTGCCCTTGGGCTAATTTTCAAACAAACCTGAATAGTGGCAGCTAGCATCACCGACTAAAGCCGCCTTTAAATATTTATGAATAGAGATCAATTTAGTTAAGACTTTCAAGAACCGGTCAACACCATCATGGCCATAAGGCTGGAAGAAGAGAAACAAAAGAGAAAGCATCACATTAATCTGCAGATAGACAATAATATGCTCTCCACTGACTACTGTTATGACATCTAAGTCAAAATCAGTTAGCCCCAAATTGTGATTTCTCTGAAGAAAGACTCATAGTGCTGGAGTAACTCAGCAGGTCTGGCAGCATCTCTGGGGAAAGAAAGGATGGGTGATATTTCCAATCGTACCCCTTCTTCAGAATGAAGGAGTCTGAAGAAGGGATCCAACCCAAAACATTGCCCATCCTTTATCTCCAGAGATGCTGTTTGACCCACCGAGTTACTCCAGCACTTTGTGTCTTTCTTCGGTAAAAACCAGCATTTGAGTTGAGTTTAGTTTATTGTCACGTGTATTGAGGTACAGTGAAAAGCTTTTGCTGCGTGCTAACCAGTCAGCGGAAAGACTGGAAAGATTGTAAAATGATTGCAATCGAGTATTCTGTAGTTCCTTCCGACACATTGTGATTTCACCACTTTGCTCACAAACAAATATTACATTGTAAAAAGTATCAAGTCTTACTCTTTATTGTGCAGGAAAACAATGGTTTTGATGCCAAACAGTTCCCACATGTATGCAGAATAGACACAGGGCAGCACGGTGGCGCAGCGGTACAGTTGCTGCCTTACAAGATCAGGGACTCAGGTTTGATCCTGACCAAGGTGTGCTGTCTATATGGGATCTGTACATTCTCCCTGTGTCCACCTTGGTTTTCTCCTCATGGTCCGGTTTCCTCCCGCACTCCAAAGACATGCAGGTTTGTAAGTTAATTTTGTAGCTTTGGTAAAATAGTAAATTGTCTCTAGTCTGTGGGATAGTGTTAATCTACAATGTGATCGCAGGTCAGCGCGAACTCGGTGGGCCGAATGGCCTGTTACCGCTTTGTATCTCTAAAGTCTTAAGTCTAAAGATAAGGATGAGAAACAAAATGAGAACAATCCAGATACTGGAAGTGTCAAATACAAACAGAAAATTCATTGACATGTAAAATTAATTCTGTTCCTCTCTCCAAAGTATCTGTACTATGACTATTTTCAACATCTCTTTTTTTTTCCAGCATTTTCTCCTTTTATTTTATTTGAACTAATATTAATCCATTGTTTAATTTTATTTTCACTGAGATTCCACAATGTGACAAATATCCAGTCATTATTTTGCACATCAGAGAATTAATCACAATAGACCAAGTGGACCCGTTGGGTCCAAACCTCTCCTGCATTGGTGCAGCACCCTCTCCTCCCCCCTTCCCCCCCCCCCCCCCCACTCCCCCCCACTGGACCTAAGAGTTCTATCTAACTCTCTTTTGAATGCATCCAGTGAATCGGCATCCACTTCCTTCTGAGGCAGAGAATTCCACAAATTCACCCTACTGTTGGAATGTAAGGTACCAAGTTGGAATATAAAGGGCTGTTCCTCTTATTTGTGCATGGCCTCACTCTGTACATCAACACTATTAAATAGAATCTGATTTCATTTTCATGATCTGGTTGTATGTGCGTCTTGCAAATTGAAAGGTGTAAATTAGCATAGAGGTTGTCCCATTGTCTCTCAACAAGAAGGAAGTGGATACGTATCCAGTTATGGAACAAGATGGGAGCACAGTAGGTTTTGTGTGATGCGATTAAGTATTTTAATGGATGCAGCAATCTAGTATTGTTGGCTGCCTTCTGCAGTACCAACTTCTCATGCATTTTAACGAACACTGGGTAGTAGCCCTGAACCTAATGTGCAGCCAATCTGACCAGAAATTCTATGCAACAAGATTGCAAGTATTTAGAAATGTAATTATTCATAAACAACTGTAGAGCCATGATTAAAGTATGCAGGTGGCAAAGAAAACAAAGGATTCTGGCACAGAGAAAATGGAACTTGTGATTAAATGATAAAAATGACATTAGCAGAATATTAACAGAAGATAATGACACAACGAATATGTCCAGAATCTTACCCTACTGGGAGGTTTGTCGACAAAGTCAAGGTAGAGCAAAGAGAATTGAGAGCTGCAAGTTCAGAGAGAGATGTTTAGAATAAGAGGAGTTCAGATGAGTTCAGTATGAATTGGAGACCTGTAGAAAAGATCAGCAAAGATCAAGTCAAGACACCGGAGGGTTTAATTGGCATATGTACCAGTAACAGAACAATGAAATTGTTACTTGCAGCAGTATAACTGGCCTGAAAACACCATACACTCAGATAATATATAATTAACAAAAATTAATTAAATCAACAACCATAATAAGAGTACAAAAAACCCTTAAGTGCTTAGCTGGTAGAGCTGCAGCCTTACAGCACCAGAGGTCCAAGTTCAATCCTAACCTCAGGTGCTGCCTGCGTGAAGTTTGTAGGTTCTCCCTGTATGGGGGTATGGGGAGAAGGCAGGAACGGGGTACTGATTGTGAATGATCAGCCATGATCACATTGAATGGCGGTGCTGGCTCGAAGGGCCGAATGGCCTACTCCTGCACCTATTGTCTATTGTCCATTGTAATCGCGTGGGTTTCCTCCGGGTGCTCAGGTTTTCTCCCACATTCCAAAGACGTAAGGGCTTGCAGGTTAATCGACGTCTGTAAATTGTGTAGAGAAGTGAGCGCTAAAGTTGGATAGCCTAGAACTAGTGTGAATTGGGTGATTGATGATTGGACTGCAGGGCCTGTTTCCATGCTGCATTTATCAACCAATCAAAAAAAGAACAAAGAAAATGTGCAGATGCTCGAAGTCTGAGATAAAAACGGAACATTTCCATGAAATCCTCACTGAAATAATAACCTTACTTCTCTTTCCACAGATGCTGGTTTCCTTAGAAAGTAGAATGCTTTCAGCAATTGCTGTCTACATCTAATATGGTTGTTCCTTTTTTAACACCGGAGACCCAGGTTCGATCCAGACTGCGGGTGCTGTCTGTATGGAGTTTGTACATTCTCCCTGTGACCATATGGGATTTCTCCGGGTGGTCCGGTTTCCTCCCACATCCCAAAGACATGCAGGTTTGTAACTTTGTCAGTGTCAGGACCGTGGTGACACTTGTGTACTGCCTAGGTGAGGTCTGCTACATGATTTTAGCGGATTTTACTGCATTTCAAAGCATTTCACTGTACCTAGATACACGTGAATAAAGTATTATTGAATCATTGAATCAGGTTTAAAGAGGTGAATTGGCTTTTGTAAATTGTCCCCAGTGTTTAGGTGTGCTAGCACTTCTTAGTGTTTAAGAATTAATGTTTGAGAGTAAGGGTGATCGTTGGTCGGCATGGACTTGATGGACCGAAGGGCCTGTTTCCATGTCGTATCTCCAAACAAACCAATCCAAACGTGATACCACATCCATCTCATTGGCATTATAAATGATTATTAATGATAAATAATTATCTCGCAGCTATTTAATGTATAAATAATTCAGGCTGCTTGTTATTAACACTGCCTCCTAAACACTAATTGGTTAAGCGTGCATCTATGTCTGTTCATTGATCTGTCAACATCACCTGTAACAGAAGCAGGCACATGAACTCTCTGTGTGTTTAGGCTGACCAGGTCTCAGTGAGCAACTTGACACTTACTGACGAGGAATCCGTCACAAATTCAAAAACAAGCCTGACTCATATTTCACAGTTTAATAATAACTGCAGACTAATGTCGTTCATCAAGTTTCTGATATTCACAACACTCATTGATAATTCATTGCTTTCTCTGCAGGACACATGAAGGGAGTGCAGACAGTTTAAGCGTGAGGCCATTTATCTTCTCAGGTAATGAATAGAGGGAGTGGGCCAGACAATGTCTTTGCAAGGAAAAATAACTTGAAACATAAAACAGACCTCTTTAAATGTTTTAGAAGAATAGCAGGAGAAGAATCAGCATTTATTGATTAAATCATCTTGTCCTCTTGCGGTACTTTATTGGCAATAACATATTTTTTTAGTTGCGCGTGCAATCAGAAAAAAATAGAAGTTGATTCCATCGTCAAGAGTCAGTGTGTTTAATTGGCTACTGTACCAAAAATTGAACAATGACATTCTTACTTGCAGCAGCACAACAGGTCTGTAAACACAATGCTCATAGATAATAAACAAAAAATATCGTTAAATGAAAAAACCCACTATTTGTGCAAATAAGCAAAGTCCTTAGTGCAACCAAGATAGTTTAATTGGTGTTTGTAGTATTCAAGCGCCTGATGGTTGTTGAGAAGAAGCTGTTCCTGAACCAGGAGGTCACGATTGTCAAACTCTATACCTTCTTCTCGATGTCAGGAGTGAAATGAGAGTGTGGCCAGGGTGGTGTAGGGGCTTGATGATGCTGTCTGTTACCTTTCTATTACATCAAGGCCCCTATGTGCTGCATGGGACAACAACTCAGCCAAATAATAATGAACGCCATACAACACGCAGGGTTAGATGATGAACATCAGATCAAAAATCTGCACCCCTGCCATATCCAGTTGTGCATGGTAATGGAAAATTAGACACTGAAGAAGGGTCCTGACCCGAAACATCACTTATCCATGTTCTCCAGAGATGTTGTCTGACCCGCTGGATGACTCCTGCACTTTGTGTCTTTTTTGGTAAACCAGCACCTGCAGTTCCTTGTATCTCCATTTCTGGCAAATGTTTGATGTAATATGGAAATTTATACATTAAAAAATGCAAAATAGATTAAATAAAATAAATATTAAAGAAAAGAAAATGCTACAAAAATTGGTCAAGTCTATGAGCATCTGTAAAATGTCACAGTACTATTTCAATATCCTTGCATCCACTCAGCGGCACAGTGGCGCATCGGTAGAGTTGCTGCCTTAGAGTGCCAGATACCCGGGTTTGATCCTGACCACGGATGCTCTCTGTACGGAGTTTGTACGTTCTCCCCGTGATCACGAGGGTTTACTCCTGAAAGAAAGCTCCAGTTTCCTCCCACATTCCAACTGCGTACAGGTTTGTAGGTTAATTGGCTTGGTATAAGTGTAAATTGTCCTTACAGTGTGTAGGATAGTATGAGTGAACGGGGATCGCTGGTTGGAGTGGACTCGATGGGCCGAAGGGCCTGTTTCCGTGCTGTGTCTCTAAACTAAACAAAAAAACCTAATAGGTGGAGGATCCTCAATGATGGTGGGACCCAGAATATGAATGTTAATATCGTGCCTGAAGCTATATCAGCCACATTCAACCAGAAGTGTCAAGCACATAATACATGGTGTGAAATCCACACTATCTCAGAGCACAGTTGATGCAGCCCACTTGGTGTCAAGAAAAGACTGAGAACACTTAACAGAGCAAAGGATGTATGATCTGACAGCATCCCAGAACTGAAAACCTACGGAGAAGAGACCAAATAAGTTTAGTTTAGTTGAGAAATGCAATGTGGAAACAGGCTCTTCAACCCAGAGTTTGCACTGACCAACAATCACATGTGCACTAGTTCTATCCTGCACACTAGGGACAATTTACACAGGTCAATCAACCCACAAATCTGCATGTCTTTGGAGTGTGGAAGGAAACTGGGACACCCGGAGAAAGCCCACGCGGTTACAGGGAGAACGCACAAACTCCGTACAAAAAGCACCCATATTCAGGATAGGAAGACCTGAATGTACTACAGAAAAATTTGCATTTGATGCAGAATGGGGGTGGGGGGAAGGAAAGGGGTGATCAGGATACAAACATTCTATTGAGAAGCTGATGAGTTCACGGGTTGGCAAACAGGATATATTGTGGGTAAATGTGAAGCACTTCACTTTTAACCACATTGTACCTTGTTTGCTAACTTTTAATTCTGTCCACGAAAAGCTAATTACTTCCCAGTCCATTCTCAACCATGAGCAAAGTCAAAGTGATGGCTGGTGTCATCAGTGGAACTATCAAAGACTGCTTACACTCTGACAACTTGATCGTTGATGCCAAGTTTGGGTTTCATCAAAAGCACCTGGTTCTAGACCCTATGAAAGCCTTGGTCCAAATAGCGACTAAAGAGCTGAATTCCACAGGTGAGAAGAACCTTGACGTGTGACTGAGTGTGAAATCAAGGATAGACACAAAAGCTGGACTACCTCAGTGGGACAGGCAGCATCTCTGGAGACAAGGAATGGGTGACTTTTCGTGTTGGGACGTCTGAAGAATGGTCTCAACCTGAAACATCACCCATTCCTTCTCTCCAGAGATGCTGCCTGTCCCGCTGAGTTACACCAGCTTTTTGCGCCTCTCTTCAGTTTAAACCAGCATCTACAGTTCTACAGGATCCCAGGCACAATTGAAATTATTGGATATCAAGACGATCTCACTTGAGCAGTCATTGTTATTGGAGTTTGATCATCCCAACTCAGGATATTGCTACAGAAGTCCCTCGTGGGATTGTCCTAGGTGTAACTGACTTCAGCTACTTCATCATGAGATCGGAAGTAGCAAAACTGTACGATATTCAATCCCATATGCTATCGCTCAGCAAATGAAGCATTCCACAACAGCACGCAGCAAGACCTTGACCACATAGAGACGTGGGCTGATAATGGCCAGTAATTTTTGTGCCATGAAAATGCCAGACAATGACCATAGTCATGGAGTTATAGATTGTGGAAACTGGCCCTTCGACCAACTTGCCCACGTCAACCAACATGAACCATTTACACTAGTCGCATCTCGCCTGATGAGATGAATTCAGTTCAGTTCAGTTCACTTTAGTTTATTGTCACATGTACCGAGGTACAGTGAAAAGCTTTTGTTGCGTGCTAATCAATCAGCGGAAAGCCAATACATGATTACAATCGAGCCATTCACAATGTACAGATACATGATAAGAGAATAGCATTTAGTTGCCCATAAACCATTCTACCATCTGCAAGGCACAAGAAAGAATTGTAATGAAAGACTACACATGCTTGGATGAGTGCTGTTCAAACAACACTATGCAATCCAGGAAAAGGCTGCCCTCTTGATTGATGCGCTTGCATCACACTAAAGTTTCACTTGCTCCACCACCAATGCAACATGACTGCAGAGTGTATCTTCCATGAAATACACTGCACTTCCTCCCCTAGGCTCTAGGGAATTGAGGGATCTGGGTCACATTCTTGCAAAGGAGATTAGTTTGACCTGACATCATGTTCAGCATGATACCTCCCAAGTCCACAACCTCTATCACCAAGATGGATAAAAGTAGTAGGTCCAGCTTTTGTTTCCTCTCCATGTTACACACCATGCAAACTTGAAAATTTATCACTGACATGCCCCATATCCAGGCGACTAGGGCTGCTGTTTGTACACTGTTAGTACCATCAACTCAATGACATTTATAGATGTGCAATAAATGTTGTTAGCCACATCTATTTCCAAATAAATCAATAAATTAACTTGAAAAAAGTATTTGCAGTAGTTACCTTCAGCAAACATAAAACAATTCTACATAATTCTTTTAAATTCAAAAACAAGATATTTTATATCTTCTGGTTCTCGATTCCCCTACTCTGGGCAAGAGACTCGGAGAGATGAAGAGCAGGGAGCCGCTGGCGACGACAGACACGAGAGAGTGGGCCGGTAGGAGAATGGGTATTGCTCCAACCCTTCAAGGTCGGCTGCAGGAGGTGTCCCCGGGACAAAAAGGTGTTCGGACCAGGAGAGGGACATCAGTTCACAGGTCAAGCTGGCGAAGGGCGATGGAGGAGGCCCTGCAGCAGCATGGGACTTACCCGAATCGGGAGCGGCTCCAGTTCGTCAAACAAGTGGATCGGACTTTGGACTTTTTGTAAACGGCGTCAAAATATGGTGACTCGTGCATGTGTGATCTACGCAAAAAGAATTTCACTGTGCAGTGCACACGTGACAATAAAGTATCATTGAACCATTCTGTGCAAAACAAAACACCTGATTTCCTGTCAAAACATATTAGACAATTAAATCATTGTGCATTGAGATAACGCCTTTCATATGTATCTCGGAATTCAAAGTACCATAAGAAAACGCAATGTTCCCATTAATTACTGTCAAGTAGGCAAACATGACATGAAATATGTTGTAGAATAAGCAATTCTAAAACTGATCTCCTAGCAAAACATTATTATTCCATCTCTACAGTCTTCAATGCCTTGACAACTATATCAATGTAGTAGAGTAAAAACAGTAAATTGTTTATAGGTTCTGGTAACAATTCAGCAACCACCTTATGTGATTGGGCAGCAGAAGTCGGTAAATGCTGGAAGCTACTGTACAAATGATTATCTTGGTGGGTGGAGGGGTATATGTGAATCATATTCAGGTTAATGTTCACTAAAAATCCAAAGGTTAAACAGGAGAGCTGACCTCCTGGAAGAGTTACAAGATGGTGGCCAGTATTCCTGAATGTTAACAACTGTAGCAGGATAAGCTTAGTTTTAGTTTTAGTTTTAGAGATACAGCGTGGAGACAGGCCCTTCAGCCCACTGAGCCAGTGCCGACCAACGATCCCCCATACCCACAGTGAGGAGGTGACTGGAGGAGACTCACCGTGATGGATGTTTCTTTTGTTTGGTGTTGGTTTATGATTGTATGTGTTATTGCATATTTCTATTGCTTATTTTTATTGGTCTTATTGTTGAACTGCGGGTAATTTTTCATTTCACTGCACATTTATGTGTATGTGACAAATAAATTGACTATTGACTATTGACATTAGCTCTATCCTACACACCAGGGACAATTTACAGAAGTCAATGAACCTACAAATCCGCACATCTTTGGGATGTGGGAGGAAATCGGAGCACCTGGAGAAAACCCACGCTGTCACAGAGAGAACATACAAACGATGTACAGAGAGCACATGCAGTCAGGATCGAACCCGGGTCTCTGGTGCTGTCAGGCAGCAACTAAGGATGTGCTACCGTGTCACCACTTAGATATAAAAAGTATAAAACTCAAGTCCCATCAGCAACTGCTAGAACTTTGTGCCTTAATAATGCTAGTTTAGAGTCCATAAGCATGGTAGCCACCAAACACCGCAGGTAAACTTTTATTTTGGTTGACTTACAACGTGGAAAGGTTTTGAGCCAATTTTTCATTCGATACGAAAGTTATCCAATCCAGTTGTAAGCAAAGTTAATCCGTAGCAAAGAAGTAGATATGCCCGGGTGATGTGGTCCGATGATCTCACCAATAAAAAGTTGTGTGCTATTGAGACTGAAACTGATAGCACATTGAAAATTAGTTCATGCGTGCATCAAATGAGGTAAATACTGCCTTGACATCAAAGTAAATAAAAATTAAATGCTACGTAGGCTGCTACTCTTTCAATGGACTGCTTTATAGGATACTCAATAGAATAGATACTTTTAACGATCATGTTCTCTGCAATAAATAAAAAACACACAAATGCATGTTTAATGTTATAATGATTTACCTAAAAATGTATTCCTTCAGGAACAAAGAACTCTGATGTGGACAATTATATTATGCTGTTATAACCAATTATACAAACAATTAAGAGTTTTTTATGAAACTAATACTTTCTGACCACTTTAGGTTACAGATAATGTAGCCATTTGTCATATTCAGATTCCAATAAAGCTCTTTGAATTATTCAGAATTACTTAGATTACCGTCTTAAGTGTTTATAATTTCCTGACCTTTGCACATGCTATTATATTAGACATACTGACATTGGAGATATTGTATGAGATTGGTGCAGTGTAGATGGATGGTTCTCCTTTGCTGGAGGATTGCTATTACATTATTCCTGTTTTGGGAACAGTATGTCCACTTTGATAGACACAAAATGCTGGAGTAACTCAGCGGGCCTAGAATCATCTCTGAAGGGAAGGAATGGGTGATGTTTCGAGTCGATACCTTTCATCGGACTGAGAGTCAGGGGAGGGGGAAACAAGATATGGAAGGGTACAAAGAACATGTAAAAGACCAGATCAAAGCAGACGCTAATCAAGGAATTGTACAATGGTTCATTGTTGGATGACGGGAAGGTGACAACGAGGCGTACAAACAGTAAAATTATTCAGGAGGGCAGTGAAACGTAGGAGAACTAGGATGGTGGTGGGACGGAGTGAGAGGGAAAGCAAGGGTTACTTGAAGTTTGAGAAATCAAGATTCATACTGTAGGGTTGTAAACTGCCCAAGCAAAATATGATGTGCTGTTACTTACATTGACAGCGGAGGAGGTCCAGGACAGAAAGGTCAGTGTGGGGATGGGAGGGGGAGTTAAAGTGTTTAGCAACCGGGAGATAGCGTAGGCCCAGATGGATTGAGCAAAGGTGTTCAGTGAAACGATCGCCCAGTCTGCGCTTGGTCACTCCGATATACAGGAATTCACACTGTATGTTTCTTTTTTTTTTCCTAATCAGATGTGCAGCACTTTGGGCAACGTGGGTTGTTTTTAAATGTGCTATACAAATAAAATTGACTTGACTTGACTTGACACCTAGACCAACGGACACAATAGATGAGGTTGGAGGAGGTGCAAATGAACCTCTGCCTCAGGACTGTCGGGGTCCTTGGACGGAGTCAAGAGAGGATCATGACTTAACGATGGCCGAAAGCTGCTGGGAAAATGTCTTTGTTGACACTGTAAATGGCCCGATTGTAATCATGTATTGTCTTTCTGTTGACTGGATAGCACGCAACTAAAGCTTTTCACTGTGCCTCGGTACACGTGACAATAAACTAAACTGAACTTAGCTGACCAATGGCCCTGTAGGATCCATGGTCCACCAATGCTTTACACAAGATGTGGTTATTCTATGTGGAACAAATGACAGTCAGAGTCTCTATGCTTATCACCCACACAAACAGGTGGCTCTAAGCCAGCTCCAAAACCTGCCAAATGCAGAATACAGATCAGGACCACAACCACAGCTAAGACATCTCCCAGAATCACAGACAGAGGTATGTTTTGAATGGTCTTTATCACCATCATTAATGAAATGACCTAATCCGGTGCAGTCCAAAGTTCAAGTCCACAACATTCCAATTTTATGATGATGTCCCTTCATGAAGAGGTCTGAAGAAGGATCTCATCACCTACCATTGTTCTCCAGAGATGCTGCCTGACCTGCTGAGTTACCAGCACTTTGTGTCCTTTTGTGTATTAACCAACAGCTGCAGTTCCTTACTTCGACATTCCAATTTTCTGTTTAGCTATTTACTGGGTGAGAGTGAGGAAAGTCATGTGGAATTATCATTTGGGTTTTAATGTTGAAACTGTAATTCATTCATTTATTGATGTGCCAATTGGTTTAAATAATCAATTGGAGGGATGTGAAGTATGTGCATGCAGAGGAAATTAGTTTAACCTGGCATCGTGTTTAGCATGGATATTGTGGTTCAAAGGGCCTGTTCCAGTGTTGGACTGTTCTATGGTTGATGAATCGTGAATGGACATCACCTTTAATTTAGATTTAGTTTTAGATTTAGTTTAGTTTAGTTTAGAGATTCAGCATGGAAACAGGCCATTCGACCCTCCGAGTGCACGCCGACCTGTGATCACCTGTGGACTAGTTCGATTCTACACACGAGGGACAATTTACAGATTCCAATTAACTACAAACCTACAAACCTGCACATCTTTGGAATATGGGAGGAAACTGCATCACTGGGAGTAAACCCACGTGGTCACAGAGAGAATGTACAAACTCCTTACAGACAGCACCTGTAGTCAGGATCGAATGCGGGCCTCTGGTGCTGTAAGGCAGCAACTCTACCATTGCACCACTGTAGCCACTGAGGTGAGGATTTAAGCCCCTCTCTCGAATATAGACATTATTCCAGAGGACACTCCAGCCCCGATACAAGAGAACACTGCACTTCCTGAAGATTGGTCAGCCTCCCAACTGAATGTAAACGGTGAAGATAGACACAAAAAGCTGGAGTAACTCAGTGGGACAGGCAGCATCTCTGGAGAGAAGGAATGGGTGACGTTTTGGGTCAAGATCCTTTTTCAGACTGGTTAGGGATCAGGGAAACAAGAGATATAGACGATAATGTTGAGAGATAAAGAACAATGAATGAAAGATATGCAAAAAAGTAATGATGATAAAGGAAACAGGCCATTGTTAGCTGTTTTGTTGGGTGAAAATGAGAAGCTAGTGTGACTTGGGTGGGGGAGGGATAGAGAGCTAGGGAATTCCAGGGTTACTTGAAGTTAGAGAAATCAATATTCATCCCACTGGGTTGTAAAATGTAAAAGACCATTAGTTCTAATTGCAGAAGAGCTGGGTAACTTTCCTGCAACATTTACTGTTACTGTTGGTCAGTATAACAGGTTATTTAATTCAATGTTGTGTGCGATTTGGCCGCCATGATTTCTTTTTCGAGTACCTGTTCACGCTAGTCCTACTTTCGCATCCACTCTCTCTCTCTACACATTAGGGGCAATTTACAGAAACCAATTAACCTACGAATCTGCATGTTGTTGGGATGTGGGAGGAAAGCAGAGCACCCAGAAACCCACGCGGTCATCGAGAGAATGTGAAAAACCTCATAGGCAGTGCCCAAGTTCAAATAGAACCCAGGTCGTTGGTGCTGTGAGGCAGCAACTCCACCAGCTGTACCACTATGCTGCCCAATGGTTCACAAGTTATAGGAGTAGAATTAGGCCATTCGGCCCATCGAGTGTACTCCGACATTCAATCATGGCTGATCATTAGCAAATTTGCAGATGATACTAAGCTGGGGGGTAGTGTGAATTGTGAGGAAGATGCAATAAGGCTGCAGGGTGACTTGGACAGGTTGTGTGAGTGGGCGGATACATGGCAGATGCAGTTTAATGTAGATAAGTGTGAGGTTATTCACTTTGGAAGTAAGAATAGAAAGGCAGATTATTATCTGAATGGTGTCAAGTTAGGAGGAGGGGGAGTTCAACGAGATCTGGGTGTCCTAGTGCATCAGTCAATGAAAGGAAGCATGCAGGTACAGCAGGCAGTGAAGAAAGCCAATGGAATGTTGGCCTTCGTAACAAGAGGAGTTGAGTATAGGAGCAAAGAGGTCCTTCTACAGTTGTACCGGGCCCTGGTGAGACCGCACCTGGAGTACTGTGTGCAGTTTTGGTCTCCAAATTTGAGGAAGGATATTCTTGCTATGGAGGGCGTGCAGCGTAGGTTCACTAGGTTAATTCCCGGAATGGCGGGACTGTCGTATGTTGAAAGGCTGGAGCGATTGGGCTTGTATACACTGGAATTTAGAAGGATGAGGGGGGATCTTATTGAAACATATAAGATAATTAGGGGATTGGACACATTAGAGGCAGGAAACATGTTCCCAATGTTGGGGGAGTCCAGAACAAGGGGCCACAGTTTAAGAATAAGGGGTAGGCCATTTAGAACGGAGATGAGGAAGAACTTTTTCAGTCAGAGAGTGGTGAAGGTGTGGAATTCTCTGCCTCAGAAGGCAGTGGAGGCCAGTTCGTTGGATGCTTTCAAGAGAGAGCTGGATAGAGCTCTTAAGGATAGCGGAGTGAGGGGGTATGGGGAGAAGGCAGGAACGGGGTACTGATTGAGAGTGATCAGCCATGATCGCATTGAATGGCGGTGCTGGCTCGAAGGGCTGAATGGCCTACTCCTGCACCTATTGTCTATTGTCTATTGTCTATTATCTCTGCCTCCTAATCCAATTTTCCTGCCTTCTCCCCATAACCCTTGACACCCGTTCTAATCAAGAATTTGTCTATCCCTGCCTTAAAATTATCCATAGACGGCCTCCATAGCCCTCTGTGGCAATGAGTTCCACAGATTAACTACCCTCTGGCTAAAGAAGTTCCTCCTCATCTCCTTTCTAGAAAAGCGCCCTTTGATTCTGAGGCTATGACCTCTGGTCCTCGACTCTCCCACCAGTGGAAACATCCTTTCCACATTCACTCTATCTATGCCTTTCATGGTCTTGGCTTCTCTTGAATACAAATGAATTCCCTGCTAATGTGGGCCCTTTTATTTTGTCTGGCAAGTTAATCTGATAAATAAATTAATGTTAATGACCTGAGGGTGATGATTGAAGAGAGTTTTGTGACATTCAATATCCTCCCAACACAAATAGACAGATAGAAGATCACTATCAATTAGTTGTCCAGTATAACCAACATTTGTTAACCATTTTGATTATATTCCTTAATAAGTTCCACTGTTTTGAGCTGATAAATGAAAAGGAGCAAGTGCCTCTCCACTGCTCTATTCCTTCTATTGTAAAACATTCCAAAGAGGCATGGGTCGAGGTTAAGAAATTATGAGGAAAATAACAGTGAATAACAAGTATTACTATCATAAAAAAAGATACCAAGTGCTGCAGTAAGTCAGCGGGCCAGGCAGCATCTCCAGAGAACATGGATAGGTGCCATTTTGGGTCAGGGCCCTCTTCAGACTCAGGGTGTGGAGAAAGCTGGAAAAAAAGAGGTGGGAGCAGGACAAAGCCTAGCAAGTGATAGGTGGATACGGGGAGGGGAGAGGAGTTTGATAGGTAGATGCTTGGCCAAAGATTGGAAATGAAAAGCTAAAAAATGTGATAAGGATAGAAGCAGTGCAAATTTTGAAGCCAAAGGAAGGAATCCAGGGGGATGGAGAGAAAGAGATACTATCATATTTCCCCTCATGCTTATCCATGGCATCTGCTTCGAGAAAGCCTAGCTACCCTTCAGAGCGGCACAATGGTGCAGCTGGTAAAGCTGCTGCCTCACAGCGCCAGAGACCTGGGTTCGATTCTGACCTTGGACGCCCACTCACCCAACCTGCCCAAGTCACCCTGCATCCTCATAGCAACCTCTTCACAGTTCACACTGCCACCCAACTTTGTGTCATCTGCAAATTTGCTAATGTTACTTCTAATTCCATCATCCAAATCATTAATGTATATTGTAAATAGTTGCTATCCCAGAACCGAGCCTTGCGGCACCCCACTGGTCACTGCCTGCCATTCTGAAAGGGACCCGTTAATCTCTACTCTTTGTTTCCTGTCTGCCAACCAATTTTCCATGTCCATACCCTACCTCCAATACAATGTGCTCTAATCTCCTGTGTGGGGCCTTATCAAAGGCTTTCTGAAAGTTCAGGTACACTACATCCATTGACTCGCCCTTTTCCATTTTACTTGTTACATCCTCAAAAAATTCCAGAAGATTTGTCAAGCATGATTTCCATGCTGACTTGGACGGATCCTGTTACTGTTATCCAAACGCGCTGCTATTACATCTTTAATAATGAACTCCAGCATCTTCCCCACCACTGATATCAGGCTAACTGGACTATAATTCCCTGCTTTCCCTCCCACCTTTCATAAAAAGTGGGATAACATTAGCTGGGATAGCAATCCACAGGAACTGATCCAGAATCTATAGAACATTGGAAAATGATCACCAATGCGTCCACGATTTCCAGAGCCACCTCCTTGAGTACCCTGGGATGCAGACCATCAGGCCCTGGGGATTTATCAGCCTTCAGTCCCATCAGTCTACCCAACACCATTTCCTGACTAATGTGAATTTCCTTCTGTTCATCAGTCGCCCTAGGTCCTCTATCCCCCTAGTACATAGAAACATAGAAAATAAGTGCAGGAGGAGGCCATTCGGCCCTTTGAGCCAGCACCACCATTCATTGTGATCATGGCTGATCATCCACAATCAGTAACCTGTGCCCAACTTCTCCCCATAATCCCTTGATTCCACTAGCCCCTAGAGCTCTATCTAACTCTCTCTTAAATTCATCCACTGATTTAGCCTCCACTGCCCTCTGTGGCAGAGAATTCCACAAATTCACAACGCTCTGGGTGAAAAAGTTCCTTCTCACCTCAGTTTTAAATGGCTTCCCCTTTATTCTTAGACTGTGGCCCCTGGTTCTGGACTCGCCCAACATTGGGAACCTTTTTTTTTTGCATCTAGCTTGTCCAGTCCTTTTATAATTGTATATGTCTCTATAAGATCCCCTCTCTACATCTCTCTACATCCACCTACATCTGGGAGGTTGTTTGTGTCTTCCTTGGTGAAGACAGATAAAGGAATTTATTCCGATCTCTGTCCTAAGTAGCGGACTCCTAATTTTGAGGCTGCGTCTGTGACTCCTGGTTTCTGGTCTGGGAAGCTTTCTTAATTTGTATTTCTGTGTTGAAGAATTCTGCAGGAATTGAGCTAGAATTCCTTTATATGGGGAAAAAGTAGGAACAGGGTACTGATTTCGGATGATCAGCCATGATCATATTGAATGGCGGTGCTGGCTCAAATGGCCTACCACTGCACCTATTTTCTATGTTTCTAATTCAGAAGTATATTTTGGAAGGTTGTAAGTTCATAAGTTATAGGAGCTGAATTAGGCCATTCATTCATGGCTGATATATCAGCCCATCATGTCAACTCTACCATTCATTCATGGCTGATATATCTTTCCCTCTCAACCACATTCTCCTGCCTTCTCCCCACAACCACTGACACCCTTACTAATCAATGGTTATGGTTAGAGAAAGGAGGTAATCTGTCCCATTGATTTCCCTTGGACATCACCAACGATACATCAGTAATTGCTTTTTCATTGAGTCACAGTTGCACAGCAAAGATACGGGACCTTCGGCCCAGCCTGTCTATAGTGACCTTATTGCTAATTGAATTAATCGTTTAGGTTGAAGATAGACACAAAAAACTGGAGTAACTCAGCATCGTTGGAAAGAAAGAATGGGTAACATTTCAGATCAAGATCCTCCTTCAGATCAGAGAGTAGGGGAGAAGAAGACGGGAGATATGGGTGGGTAAGGTGTGAAAATGACAGATCAAAACAGACGATGATTATCGAAAATGGAGAGTGGATCTTTGTTAGCTGAGGGGAAGGTGACAACGAGGCACACTATCAGTAAAATTTAATCAGGACAGTGAAACTAGTCGGAGAACTAGGGTGGGGGAGGGCCGGAGAGAAAGGGTTACTTGAAGTTAGAGAAATAAATATTCATACCGCCGGGTGATTACTGGTCTAAACAACAGCTTAATGCCGGTGCCGAAAAAAGCAAACATTAGCAATCTGAACGACTACCGTCCGGTTGCCCTCACACCGATAGTAATGAAGTGCTTTGAAAGGTTGGTCCTCTCCCACATCAAAGCCATCATCCCTGCCTCACTAGACCCACATCAGTTCGCTTACAGAGCAAATAGATCCACAGAGGACGCCATCTCTCTGGCTCTTCACACTGTCCTGACTCACCTGGAGACACAGGGCACATACGTGAGGATGCTATTTATAGACTATAGCTCTGCCTTCAATACTGTCATCCCCACTAAGCTCACCTCTAAACTCCACCAGCTAGGCCTCAGCTCGTCAATATGCAACTGGATCCTGAATTTCCTGACGGAGCGCCCTCAGGCAGTGAAAATGGGCCTCCACCTGTCCTCCACTACCACTCTGAGTACTGGCACACCACAGGGTTGTGTATTGAGCCCCATCCTCTACTCCCTCTTCACATATGACTGTGTTCCTGCATTCGCCACCAACACCATCGTCAAATTTGCGGATGACACATCGGTGATCGGGCTGATCTCCAAAGGCGATGAATCAGCCTACAGAGCGGAGGTGCAGAACCTGGCGAGCTGGTGCTCAGAGAACAACCTGTCCCTAAACACATCTAAGACCAAGGAGCTAATTATCAACTTTAGGTCACAGAATGCAGAATACGCTCCAATCTTCATCAACGGGGACAGACTGGTGAGAGTGTCCAGCTTCAGGTTTCTAGGCACAAATATTTCAGAGGACCACTAATACCGTCACATGGTCCACTAACACCGCTGCGCTAGTCAAGAAAGCACAGCAATGGCTGTTTTTCCTGTGAACGCTGAAAAAGGCCGGTCTGCCCCAACAGTTACTGATGACCTTCTACTGCTGCAACACTGAGAGCATACTGACATGCGACATCTATGTGTGGTATCTCAGCTGCACGGCAGTGGATAGGAGAGCTCTTCAGCGGGTCGTCTGCAGAGCACAGAGGATCATTGGGATACAGCTACCAGCCCTGGAGGACATCTACAACGCACGCTGCCTCAGGAAAGCCACCAGCATCTACAAGGACTCCACACACCCATGCCACCGTCTGTTTGAACTACTTCCATCTGGCAGACGTTACAAGGCCTGCACCTCCAGACTAAGAAACAGCTTTATTCCTAGAGCTATAGCTGCTCTGAATCGGACCTGCTGAGAGCCCCCCATGATCTGTCTCTGCCCCCAGGGTCATCTGGCACAACTGACCCTGCTTGAACCTTTTTTGCACTTTACCTTGTTTCCCTTATTTTCCTCCTCCCTTTGTTGTTTTTGTTTTCGTCGTGATTCATTTATTTTATAGCATCGATATGGAAGTGGCATTCTTAATCTCTTTGTACTTGCACAATGACAATAAAGATATTGTATTGTATTGTAGTAAACATAGAAATGCTAATAATTTGTTCTCTGAAGACGTCTGCTGTAGAAAAATCAAATGGGTGATGACCCTTGGAAGCACAGTCTGAAGAAGGTTCCCAACCTAAAACATCATGTCCATTTTCCTCCACAGATTTCCTCCAGCACTCTGCATTTTGACCTCTGGACCTCTGGAGGAGCTGGCTGCTTGCACGGAGCTCCCTCTAGTGGTTTGTAGTGCTGTTTTGGTTGAATTTAACTACAGACAATATAGAACATAGAACAGAACAGCACAGAAACAGACCTTTCAGCCTACAATGTCCGCACCGAACATGATGCCGTTAAACTAATCCCCTCTGCCTATACATGCCCCATATCCCTCCATTCCCTGCGTACCCATTTGCCTATCCAAAAGTCATTTAAATGCCGCTATATCTGCCTAGATGTGCGCAAAGCTGTGTGGGTTGTAGGTTAATTGACCTGTAAAGTTGCCCCTAAAGTGCTGGGAATGGAAGAGAAAGTGGGATAGCATTGAACTAATGTGAATGGCTGGCATGGACCCGATTCAGGAACTGGTCAGGTTCAGTAGCCTGACTCAGGAACAGCTTCTTCTCCTCTATTGTTAGGCTTCTATGGTGCTACCAGAAGCTGGGGTACTGGCCGATTCACCTCTACCCCATTGCTGATATTGGACATTCTCTATGGAACTAATGCATTACAATACTGAGAACTATATTCTGCACACTGCATCTTCCCCTTTGGTCTACCTATTGGAGTTTGACTTGATTGTAATTGTGTGGATAGATATTATTTGTTTTTACTATTATTGTTTGTTTGTTTTTATATACTGAACTTTTTTTGTTGTTCATTATGGTGTTTACAGAGTGCTGTGTTTACATACCTGTTCTGCTGCTGTAAGTAAGAATTTCATTGTAATGTTTCAGAACATGTGACAATAAAACACTATTGGATCTATGGACTTGGATTGTTTTTTGTAGATCCTCGTAGTCTGAGGGAAGACCTGATAGAAGTATACATGTCTCAAGAAGGGTCTCTATCCAAAACATCACTTACATCTATATCCTCCAGAGATGTTGCCTGACCCGCTGAGTATTTTGTATTTTTGTTTAGAAGTATTTAAAATGATGAGAAGCATAGACAGAGTACTGTCAGAACTTTTTCACATGGTGGAAATATCAAGTAGAGGGCATAGCTATAAGGGACTGTCCAACTTAGGCGATTTTAAGGCGACTAGGTTGTCGCCGACAGTTCGCCGGGTGTCGCGGTCATGATCGTGAGTCTTCCAAAAATCGTAGTGGATCTCAGCGAGTCGCTGAGAAATCATCCGGAGTGAAATTTCTCGGCCACAACTGGCTTGTCGCCAGGTATCGTTGCTTATTGCGCGTCGCATGCTGTCCCAGGTTTGATAGGTTCTCTTAGATGCATTTAGAAGCACATAATATTAAAATAAGTAACGTAATTTAAAAATAGCATAAAATGCTTGTGTTTAACCAATTTATTTACCGTCAGGACATTTGACAGGTAGATTGGAGGCGACAGTTTGACGGTCAGGTAAGCGTGGGAATTTTCGCGATGTTTATGGCCATCAGCCATTACATTTAAAGTGGGCTCCCAACCCAGATATGTAACCCAGAAACCAGATATGCATCTCCCGTACATTTTCAATAAATGCCCACACACTTTTCACAAAAATCCACTTAACCACTTTTTTAATTAATTTTTTAATACAGTTATTAGTAAACTGGAAGTAAACCTAGTTTATGCCTTGTTACAGTGAAGCTTGTTTTTTTAGTAACCCATACAAGATGTTATAGTTCAAAACTCTCAAGTACTTACTGACTTGTCAGTGATTTCAGCTAAAATTAAGACGCCGGAGAAGCATTGACAGTGTGGGAATTTCACGATGTTTCCGAAGATGGTGTAATCTCGACCTGACTCGGCATTGTCGTAGTCATTGTCGTCGGGTAAAAGAAAATTTCGGCGATCTGCTATGACTTTGACAATCACTGCAGTCTCCAAAAAAATCACCTAAGTGGGACAGGCAAAGTTTAAAGGAGAGGTGCGGGGAAAATTTGTTACATAGTGGAGGATGCCTGGAATGTGTCACCAGGGATAGTGGAGCAGCCAGATGTGGTAGTGGTATTTAAGGGGCTTTTTGATAGGCACATGGATATTAAGGTAATGGAGGGATATGGATCATGTGCAGGCAGAAAGGAATAGTTAAATGTGTATGAACGAACTGCAGATGCTGGTTCAGACCAAAGATAGACACAAAATGCTGGAGTTACGCAACGGTTCAGACAGCATCTCTGGAGAAAAGGAATAGGTGACATTTCGGGCCAAGACCCTTCTTCAGACTCAAAATTAGTTTGTTAGCTTCACGATTGGCACAATGTGGGCCGATGGGCTTGTTCCTGTGCTGTTCTATATTCTGTGGACCTCATGCAGGCAGATGGGGGGGGGGGGGGGGGGGAAGATGGACAGAACTAATGAGTTAGGTATGCAGGAGACACCACAATGCATGTCACAATTACATCAGAATCTCCTCCAAACTTGTTACCAAGCTCAGGGAACTGGATCTGCACATCCCTCTGCAACTGAATCCTTGACTTCCTCAACAGACCACAATCAGTAACAATTGGCCACATGACTTCCTCCTCGATATCCATCATCACAAGCGCACCTGAGACTGTGCGCTCTGTCTCCTGGTCTGCTCAGTTTGTAGAAGGGTCTCGACCCAACACGTCGCCTATTCCTTTCCTCCAGAGATGCTGCCTGACCCACCTAGTTATTCCAGCATTTTGTGTCTACCAACGGTGTAAACCAGCATCTGCAGTTCCTTCCTTCACACCCACTCTCTACCCATGACTGTGCAGCCAGACACAGTTCCAATGCCATCTTTAAATTCGCCGACGACATCACCGTTGTTAGACGATTTATGGGTAATAAGTCAGGAGTACAGGAGGGAGATTGATAATCTGATTGGTGTCAGAAGAACATCCTTGCTCTCAACATCAGCAAGACCAAGGAGCTGATTGTTGAGTTTAGAAGAGAGAATCCAAGGATACATGAACCTGTCTTCATCAGCAGGTCAGTTTCAATATCAAGTTTCTGGGTGTGAATATCCCTGAAGATTTGTCCTGGGTCCAGCACCTTGGTACAATCATAAAGTACGTCCATCATTGCCTCGACTTCCTTCGAAGAGTAATGGAGTCGTAGAATATGGAAATAGGCCCTTTGGCCCAACTTGCCCATGCCAACCAAGATGCCCCATCTACACTAGTCCCATTTCCCCACGTTTGGGCCATATCACTCTAAACCTTTCATACCTATGAACCTGTTCAAATGTGTTTTAAAGGTTGTTATAGTAACTGCCTCAATTACATCCTCTGGCAGTTCATTCCATATACCCCTCCACCCTGTATGTGAAAAAGTTGCCCCTCAGGTTTCTATAAAATCTTTCCACTCTCATCTTAATATCTAATGGTTCTTAATTCCCACACTCTGGGTGAAAGACTGTGTATTCACCCTAGATATTCCCGTCATTATCTCACCTGTTCAGTACTGCCTTCAACCACTGAAAGTCACCTCACCTTCTGTCTCCTTTCTCTGTTCATTTATTTATTTACTTATTTATCTATTTATTCATTTCCCTATGTTCTCAAAATCTCTGTAAAGCGTCTTTGAGTATATGAAAAGCGCTATATAAATAAAATGCATTATTATTATTATTATTATAAACCTCTAAAAGATTTCCCCTCAGCTTCCTGCGCTGATGGAATAAGGTCCGAGGCTGCCCAACCTCTCTCAATAGCTCAGGCCCTCAAATCTTGGCAATATCCATGCAAACCTAATTTGCACTATGACCAGCTTAACAACATCCTTCCTGTCGACGAATACTCTCTTGAACTGCTATGGTTTACAGTAGAGCGCAAACTAACAGGTTGCATCGCAGCCTGATCCGGCAATTTGAGCGTTCAGGAATTAAGGAGATGACAATAAGTGTTGGACACCACCCAGTCCAGCACAGGTACTACCTCCCCACCACCGAAGGATTCTATTGGTCGACGCTGCCTCAAAAAAGCAGCCAGCATCATCAAAAACCCACACCACCTTGGCCGTGGTACAGTGAAAAGCTGTTTTTCAGGCTATCCAATCAGATCAGATTATACCATACATAAGTACAATTAAGTCAAACTCAAGTACAACAGATGGATCAAAGTGCAGGGTACAGAGTGCAAAATATAGTTCTCAGCATTGTTGCGCATCAATTCCATACACAAAGTCCAGTGCCTGTAATTTATAGTGAATAAATGAATGAATGAATGAATAAGTTGAATGGCCAAGTATGTATATACAAGGAATGTGCCTTGGTGATCCGCTTCCAAATATACAGTTAACAATTAAGAATAAAGCATAACCACATCAAAACAATAAGGATACAACATTACAGTCTAAACATATGGGTGAAAATAAACCAGAGCAAAATAGAGACTGCAGACTTTGGTTATTGAGTAGAACTGTCACTCGTGGAAAAAAGCTGTTTTTATGTCTGGCTGTGGCTGTGGATGTATATATATTATCAATGAAAATTGTATTAACAAGCCTGCTAAGAGCAAGTAAGAACTTCATTAATCCGTTGTCAGTAATTGTAGACACAAGGAATTGCAGATGCTGATTTTGAAAAAGATACGAAGTGCTGGAGTAACACAGCCTCCAACCCAAAATGTTGCCTAGTAGTGGGGTGAACCAGGTGAATGCCTCCAGTGCCATCAAGATTGGCTGCAGGAGGTACCCCAGGCACCCAAATAAAGCAGCCGAGGAGAGGGACAGTTCGCAGGAACTACTCTGGTACATCGAGCGCGCGGGCCGACCTGACTTTGGAAATGGTGTCAAAACGTGGCAGTGCCTGCATGTGTAATATATGCAAAAATAATTTCACTGTGCATTTGTGTATGTCACAAGTAAAGAACCATTGAACCATCCACGTCCTACAGAGATGCTGCTTGACCCACCAAGTTAGTCCAGCACATATGTAACACCAGCACAGATGTCTCAGTAAGCAGCGTGCCGGGAGTGTGCCAGCAAAGCAAGCCCGGCATGCTACCGCAGACCGATTATGGAGAACCCGCCTGCCACGGACTGCCAATGGGGGAACTGCTCATCACAGACCCGCCGGTAGGCCAGGCTTGCCTGCCACAGACTCCGAATCAACCCCGGGTTACTGGTGTCAACAAGTAGCACGCCACCAAGAGCGAGGAGGGACGGAGAGAGAGGTGGAGCATCAAGAGCAATGGGGGGACATGGCAGGGAGCCATCGAGAATGAAGGGGGAACCCAATTGAAGGGCTGCAGAGAACGTAGGGGGGCCCGGCGGGAGTGTGGGCCAAGAATGATGGGGGAGCTGGCCGGGGAAAGGCTGCCAGCTGCCACGAGCAGCGGCTCGCAGTGGATATGACGGTTCGGTACTTTTTATAGATTTTTGGTGCCAGACATGTGGCAACAGCATGTGTACTGTCTTGGTTGAGCTGAGTTTAGTTTAGTGTCACGTGTACCGAGGTACAGTGAAAAGCTTTTTGCAGCGTGTTAACCAATCAGCGGAAAGATTACAATCGAGCCAGCCACAGTTTACACGATAGATGGAATAACGTGAATAATGTTTAGTGCAAGTGGTACGTGTGACAATAAATTACAATTCATTTATTCATGACTTTGTTCCTTGTCCTCAGATCGATTGATCCTCAATCGCCGAGCACATTCTGTGCATGGATTTCAACCGGTGACAACTTCACTCTCCTTCCCAGACCCGGACAAGCGGCTTACTCTCCTCCCAGCATCTTGTTGCCCCGCAACGCAAACGGAGCCAGAGCCTGACTCCATCCATCCCCGCAGGCAGGCGCCGCCAGCTTTCACAGGAGAATAACCATCCACGGGTAAGCAGAGGGGGCTTTCTTTTACACTAAACAGGAACTAGGGGTTGTGTAGCGAGGAACTGCAAATGCTGGTTTAAACCGAAGACAGACACAAAAAGCTGAAGTAACTCAGTGGGTCAGGCAGCATCTCTGAAGAGAAGGAATATGTGACGGTTCGGGTCAAGACCCTTATTCACACTTCCCCAGAGAGTCATGGGAAAAGGGAAAGAGAGATACAGACAGTACTTAGAACAAATGAGTTCAAGTTTAGTTTATTGTCACGTGTACCGAGGAACAGTGAAAAGCTTTACATGTGCGCTGACCAGTCAGCGGAAAAATACATGATTATAATCGAGCCATCCATTGTGTACAGATACAGAATTGACTGGAAGATACACATAAAGCAATGATAATCAAGGAAAGGTGGAGCCCACAATGCACAATTGTTGGCTGTAGGGTAGGTGATAATGAGTTATACAGACAGTGAAACTCAACAGGACAACAGTGAAACTAGTACAATAACTAGGGTGGGGGAGGGACGCAGAGAGAGGGGATGCAAGAGTTAGATAAATGTGAGGTTATCCACTTTGGTGGCAAGAACAAGGTAGATTACTATCTGGTGTCAGATTAGGGGAAGAGGAGGTGCAAGACGACCTGTGTGTGTGCTTGTACATCAGTCACTGAAAACAAGCGTGCAGGTACAGCAGGCAGTGAAGAAAGCTAATGGCATGTAGGCCTTCATTGCTGATAAATATTTTTATTAAACATAAATACATATTAATAAAATTTACTTATTACATACATTCGTGATATTATTAATATTAACAATTATGTCCTACATATTTCTATACTTTTTTTTTTAAGAGAGGAAAAGATAGAGAAAAATAAAATTAAAATAAGAGATCCAAATTGGAGAAATGAATGGAGTATTAAAAAAGTTATCTATCATTGGAGATATATCCATGATTTATTGTTCATAATTCTTCCTCCATTCCATTATTCAGGCCACGGTCATGTCCTCGAACCAAGCCATTTTGACCCTTTAAATATACAATAAATGGAGACCATATTCCTCTGAAAAGATTCAACCTGTCCACTAGTACAAGTCTCAATCTTTCCAGATGAAGTGTCTCCGACATTCCTGTAATCCACATTTTAATTGTGGGGGATGTAGGACCTTTCCAGAATTTCAGTATTAATTTTTTCCCAATTATTAAACTATAATCAATAAAAATTCTTTGATTCGTTGTTAATAATTGATCTGTTTCTAATATTCCCAGTATTATTAAGTTTGAGTCAGGGATCAGCTTCCTATTAACAACATTCGAAATTATTTTAAATATTTCTGTCCAGAATTTAGTGATTTTTTCACAGTTTGTGAATATGTGCGTTAAATTAGCTTCCAATTGCTGACATTTGTCACAAATGGCAGATATATTTGGAAAAATACTATGTAATTTAGCTTTTGAATAATGTAGTCTATGTAATATTTTAAATTGTATAAGAGAGTGTCTAGCATTTAGCGAACAGTGATGTATGTGTTGTAAACTTTCATCCCATATATCAGGTCTAATAATTTGACCTAATTCATTTTCCCATGATTGTCTATATATTTCTGTACTTGGAGCGTCGTTTTCCAGTAGAATATTATAAATATATGATATCAATTTTTCTGTATTTGGGTGTTTATTCAAACATTCATCTAAAATCTCTGTCTTTCTATTTCTAATTTCATGTGTATGTAGGCCTTCATTGCGAGAGGATTTGAGTTTAGGAGCAAGGAGGTCCTACTGCAGTTGTACAGGGCCCTGGTGAGACAGCACCTGGAGTATTGTGTGCTATTTTGGTCTCCTAATTTGAGAAACGTCATTATTACTATTGCTCTGTCTTCTGTAACCATGGATGGACACAACATTTTGGAGTAACTCAGCAGGACAGGCAGCATTTCCGGAGAGAAGGAATGGGTGACATTTCTGGTCCAGACCCTTCTTCAGATTGAGAGTCAGGGGAAAGAGAACCGAGAGATGTAGACGATGATGTCGAGATAAAGAACAATGAATGAAAGATATGTAAAAAAAAGTAACGATGGTACAGGCAACAGGCTATAACTGTGGCATGGTTCCTTATAATAGTAGACACAAAAAGTTGGAGTAACTCAGCGGGACAGACAGCATCTCTGGAGAGAATGGGTGACATTTTGGGTCCAGACCCTTCAACCTGAAGAAGGGTCCCGACCCGAAACGTCCCCCATTCCTTCTCTCCAGAGATGCTGCCTGTCCCGCTGAGTTACTCCAGCATTTTGTGTCTATCTTCGGTTTAAACCAGCATCTTCAGTTCCTTCTTACGCATGGGTTCCTTATCCATAGCTCGATCTCAATCGTCGAACGCGTTCTGGGAATGGATTTTGACCGGCGGCGGCTTCCGTCGGCTGGACCAGCGGCTTCTCTCCCTTCCTCCCGGCGTCTCGTTGCCCCGCAACCGGAGCCGTGGCCCAGCGCCGTCCGTCCGTCCATCCCTGCAGGCAGGCGCCGCCAGCTCTCACTCGACAACAACCATCCCGCGGGTAAGTAGAGGAGACTTATTTATTTAACATCAGTCTGAAGAAGGGTCTCGACCTAAGCGTCACCCATTCCTTCTCTCCAGAGTGATGCCATCTGTCCCGCTGAGTTACTCCATCATCTCGTGTCTATCTTAGACTTATTTAACGCTACTAGCCAGGGACCGGGAGGGGTAGGTGGGGGGGAAGAGAGAATCAGAAGCCTGAAACATCACCTATTCCTCGCCAGTGATGCTGTCAGTCCCGCTGAGTTGTTCCGGAATTTAGTGTGTGGAATCAGAGCGGTTGTTGGTTAGCGGGGATCCGACATGGCGACCGCGGTTGAACTGGGGAGGAGGGGGAAGAAGCGGAAGTCCCGCCCTTGGCAGGCGGCGATTGGTGCCCGCCTCGAGAGATTGGACGCTGTGCGGCCGGTCCCGCAGTCACTCAAGGGATTGGCGGAGGTCCCGCCTTCTCTCCGACCTAGCCGTCAATCAGCGGCGCCTGTTGTTGTTGTTGTGCCGGTGGCGGTTCGAGCGCGCGGCCCCGGCAACCGCGCGAGCGGGAGCCGTTCGTGCAGCAAGTGGGGACGTCGGGCAACGGCAGAGGCTGGCGGCAAAGCACAGCGCTGGGGGAAACCCAGTCAGTGTGGCGCTCAGGCAGCATCTGTGCAGGGAACGGACAGGCGAGAGGAGAGAGACCCCCATCTACAGACTGCAGTAGGTGATAAAGGCGGCTGGAGAGAGCCATTGACTGCATGAATGAATGAATGAACGTTTATTGGCCAAGTATGTACACATGCAAGCAATGTGCCTTTCTTGGTGCATGTAACAACGCGAACATACAGTAAACAATTAAGAATAAAGCATAAAACATTCAGAATACAACATTGCAATTTAAACATGTGAGTGAAATAAACCAAAGAAAGCAAAAAGAGACTACAGACTTTCGGTTATTGAGTAGAGCTACTACTCGCGGGGGAAAAAAAGCTGTTTTTATGTCTGGCTGTGGCTGCTTTGACAGTCCGGAGTCGCCTTCCAGAGGGAAGTGCTTCAAAGATTTTGTGCCCAGGGTGAGAGGGGTCAGAGATGATCTTGCCTGCTCGCTTCCTGGCCCTTACAGTGTACAGTTCGTCAATGGAGGGAAGGTTGCAGGCAACAACCTTCTCAGCTGATTGAATGATTTGTTGCAGCCTCTGGATGTCGTGCTTGGTGGCTGAGCCAAACCAGACCATGATGAAGGTGGTGAGGACGGACTCAATGATAACAGTATAGAATTGGACCCTCATTGCCTGTGGCAGATTGTGTTTCCTGAGCTGACGCATGAAGTACATCCTCTGTTGGGCCTTTTTGACTGTGGAGTCAATGGTGGCCCCCATTTAAGGTCCTTGGCGATGATGGTTCCAAGAAACTTAAATGACTCCACAGATGTGACTGTGGTGGTGTTGTTGATGATGAGTGGGGGGAGGGGAGGGGAGGGGGAGCTCTCCTGATGTCTACAATTAGTTCCACTGTCTTAAGAGCATTGATCTCCAGGTTGTTGCGATGGCACCAGGATGCCAGCTGTGTCACTTCCCGTCTGTAGGCAGATTCCTCCCCATCCTGGATCAGTCCAATCAGGGTTGTGTTGTCTGCAAACTTGAGAAGCTTGACAGAGGAGTCTGTGGTGGTGCAGTCGTTGGTGTAGAGAGAGTAAAGGAAAGGGGAGTGTACGCAGCCTTGCGGTGCTCCTCTGCTGAGGGTCTGCGGGTCCGAGATGTGCTTCCCCAGCCTCACAAGCTGCTTCCTGTCTGTCAGGCAGTTGATGATCCACTGACAGAGGGCTTCAGGCACAATTGACCTTTTGCAGGGAGGAGAAAGTACCACGGATGAAAGAGACATCCTTCAATTCTGCAGGGGCAAAAGCGGAGTGAGCCGGTGGTTAAGACGGGTGGAGAGAGCATGAGAGAGCCATTGAAAATTTGCAGAGAGGAGAAAATATGGATGAAATAAACTTCAAATTTTGCTGCAGAACAAGTGGAGTGAGTGAGCCCTTGATATCTGTGCAGAGCAGGGGAGACAATCCCTTGGAAATAAGGGGACATTGAAAAACTTTATTTTGCATGCATTTTCCAAACAGATCAGATATACTTCATAAGTACAATCAAGTCAAACTTAAATACAATAGATAGAACAAAGGAAAGGTACAGTATGCAGAATAGAGTTCTCCGCATTGTAGCTCATCAGTTCGACAGACAAAATCCAATGTCCTCAATGGGATAGAGGTGAATATAACAGCACCCGAGCTTTAGGGAGAACAATTCAGATGCCTGGTAATGGGGGAGGAGTTGTTCCTAAGTCTGGTGGTGCATGTTTTCAGTTTCGGGTGGGACAGTTCTTTGATTATGTTGGCAGCTTTTCAGCGGCAGCTTGGAATGTAGATGGTGGGAAGTCTGAACTATGCGATGGACTGGGCTACCTCTACAACACTCTGAATGTCCTTGAATTTTGAGGTGCAAGGGTGAGCGTCCTTGAATTCTGGGATTAACATGGAGCAAGTCCATGATTCCTGCAGAGTAGAGGTGTCTTAAATCAAGAGACATGTTGGAGCAATTAAATTCTTACTTGCCACAATTTTTACAGCCCATTAACGCAATAACACACACATAAATATACAATAATCTGTAATACAATAAATTAAGTATCAGTAAAACTTGGTAACCAAACTGTAATAGTGCAAAATTGAAAATAGTGTAACAGAAACAAAGTCTTTAGTAGGTCATATTTGATGATGTGGGGTTGCGGTTAATGTTATGCAGTGTTCAAGAGCTTGGTGTTTGGTGGTAAGAAGCTGTTCTTGAACCTGGAGATTTTTATTTCACAAACTGCCGGAGTAACTCAGCAGGTCAGGCAGCATCTCAGGAGAGAAAGAATGGGTGACGTTTCGTGTCGGAACCTGGGGATCACGATTCTCAGGAACCTGCACCTTTGTCCTGATGGTAGTGGCAAGATGAGAGAATGCGGCATTGGTGGTGTGGATCTTTGATGATATTAACTGTGTTTTTGAGGCAGTGCCTCTTGTGGATCTCTTTGATGGTGGGGGACTTGAGTACCTGTGATGGCCCAGGCAGTTCCATTAGTTTTTGTGATCCTGTGTATTCGAATTGTTGAACCAGCCCACGATGCAACCAGTCAATATGATCTCTTCCGTACACTTGGTGAAATTCAAGTGAGTGTTTGTGGATATACCCAATCTCCTCAATCTTCTAAGAAAGTGGAGGCATTGATGAGTTTTCTGAAGTGCTCCTGTGTTAATAGTCATTGAGGATGAAGTGTAGATAGACATAAAATGCTGGAGTAACTTAGCGGAACAGGCAGCATCCCTGGAGAGAAGGAATGGGTAATGTTTTGAGTCAAGACCCTTCTTCAGACTGAGAGTCAGGGGAGGGGAGATACAGAGATAAGGAAGTGTACGGTGTGAGAACGAGACATCAAAGGGGTTGTAGATCGGTGTTAGCTAGGAGAAGGTAACAACAAAGCAAACAGATCAAATGTAATCAGGGACAGTCAGACTGGTCGGAAAACTCTGAAAGCAGTCTGCAGATCATCGGATCGGCCGTCACTCGAAGAGGCCAAGCACGTGGATTAGACGCGCCTGCAGCAGCACGCAGCAGCAGTGGAAGATATTGACAATGTCACATGATCAGGCCGACCATTGCAACTCCGACCCAGTATCATCGCCAGGACAATGAGCCTTTCAGGCCAAGTAAAGACAGCATTTGTTAAGAGCTATGAAATTTGAAGGCTACAAGATGGTGATGGAGACATATCGAATCCTGTCTATTGCCTCAGTGCAACCTACTATGCTTGCATTCTTGTACTTCAGTTTGATTGTGCAAGTATATAGTAAGATTTTCACTGAAGTGCAGGCAAAAAAGGAATTTCATTGCACCTGAGTACATGTGATAATGGATGATAATTAATGATAATTGATACATTGAATCATTGAATCATTGGGCATGTTGGATGGGGTAAGCGTTATAGTTTAGGTTGTTTACTTTTTTAATGAATACACTAACTAAGATGTTGGTATAGCCAACTGATATTATTAAGTTAAAAATTAATATGCATATAAATCTCATCACATTGTAGTACATTTTACTTGCACTATGCAATACAATATCTATGAAGGTCAAAATGTTGTTGAAAATTTGGAACTTGCAGAGTAGAGTAGAAGCGCAGAGAATGTGACTTTTCATTTTGGGTCCTTGACATAGAAATGCTCAGAGAAATTGGATGTGCAATGGCATCCTTTGTGTATCTGTATTTGCTTTATTTTCATAAGTTCAAGGAGCCGTATTAGGCCCTTCGTCTATTCTGCTATTCCATCATGGCTGATTTATCTATCCCTCTCAAACCCATTCTCCTGCCTTCTCCCCATAACCCTTGACACCCGTACTAATCAAGAATTTGTCAATCTCTACCTTAAAAATATCCATTGACTTGGCCTCCACAGCCGCCTACAGCAATGAATTCCTCAGATTCGCCACCCTCTGACTAAACAAATCCCTCCTCATCTCCTTTCTAAAGGTACATCCTTTTATTCTGAGAATATAGCCTCTGGTCTTAAACTGTCCCACTCGTGGAAACATCCTCTCCACATCCACTCTGTCTAGGCCTTTCACTATTCAGTAAGTTTCAATGAGTTTCTCCCCTCCTCATCCTTCTAAAAGATTTTCTGTGGCATATTTGTCACCTTTACCACCCGTGGGCCCAACTTGTTAAACTGGATTTTCACACTGCCTGTGAGCTTTGGTGCTGTGTAAAGTGAATCCATCTAAACAGTTTCCACCATGGCATCATGCTGAATAGGTCTCCTTTAATAATTGCTCACTCTGTTTTATTTGGAGCCCCTCCACCCTCCAATTTGTGATCCTCGTCCTGTGGTTCTTTATCCACCTATCTAATCTGTTGATAATTCCCCAACATGCAGTATCCACCTCCCCATCCCTGCCAACTGATTTCATCTCTGATTATCCCACACTCCAATTAACCGCCTTACCAAAAGCCTCTGTTACCGGTTCATTCACAAAGCTTTCTTCAAATCGTTTGTACTCTCGTTGATTAAAATTCTGTGCTATGTAATTCTAGAGTACCAATCTGAAGAATCGGCTACTGTCACCCTGAAACCATGAATCATAAACTCACCAAGGAAGAAATAGAAGAACAGTTTGAACAATTCTTGAAAGAGGTACAATTATCTTCACTCTAGTTTATGTTGGAGATACTTATAAATTGAATGTTACTTGTCGGTAATTCTTTTATAGTTTGCTTTTGTAAGATGCATGATCTTCAAGATAACGGTAACCTGCAGCAGTACAAATGATTTGTGCTCAAGAGCTTTAATTTGGCATGTTGGGAATTTATCTTGTGTTGAGAATAGGTAACGTCATGATCGAGTTTGGTAGTACAGCATTCTGGCAGGCAGATTTGCCACTGCTGCACGGGCAGTTTAAAACTAAATAGTGGGGGGGGGGGGGGGGGTATTTCAAATGGGATAGACAAGGATGGAGTTAAAGAGAAAGAGAGTATAGGAATAATTAAGAAGCACCCCAGAATTAACAGGACAGAAAGCAATAGGAGAGAATGGCCAAGTGTAATTGGAATCAATGTGGAAGCTGAGATGAGCAGAGGATTAAAAGTACTATATATGAATGCGCAAAGTATAAGAAGTAAAGTGGATGAACTTGATGCTCAGTTAGGGATTGGTAGGTATGACATTGTGGGGATTACAGAGACATGGCTGCAGAAGGATCAGGACTGGGAACTGAATATTCAGGGTTATACGATCTATAGAAAGGACCGGCAGGTGGGCAGAGGAGGTGGGGTAGCTCTGTTGGTGAGGGATGGAATTCAGTCCCTTGCAAGGGGTGACATTGGGACTGTTGATATAGAGTTACTGGATAGAGTTGAGGAATTGTAACAGTAAGAAGACACTAATGGGAGTTATCTACAGACCCCCAACAGTAGCCTGGATATTGGGTGCAAGTTACAGCAGGAGTTAAAATTGGCATGTAACAAAGGTAATAATGCCACTGTAGTTATGGGGGATTTCAATATGCAGGTAGACTGGGAAAATCAGGTTGGTTCTGGACCCCAAAAAACGGAGTTTGTAGAGTGCCCCCGAGATGGATTCTTAGAGCAGCTTGTACTGGAGCCTACCAGAGAGAAGGCAATTCTGGATTTAGTGTTGTCCAATGAACCACATTTAATAAGGGAACTCAAGGTAAAGGAACCGCGTGGAGGTAGTGACCATAATATGATTAGTTTTAATCTGCAATTTGAGAGGGAGAAGGTTAAACCAGGAATGTCAGTGTTGCAGTTGAACAAAGGGCATGAGAATGAAGGCATGAGAGAGGAGCTGGCCTAGGTCGAATGGAAAGGGATCCTAGCAGGAATGACGGTGGAACAAGCAATGGCAGGAATTCCTGGGCATAATCCAGAAGATGCAGGATCATTTCATTCCAAAGAGGAAGAAAGATTCTAAGGGGAGTAAGAGGCAACTGTGCCTGACAAGGGAAGTTAGAGATGGATTAAAACTAAAAGAAAAGATGTATAAGATAGCAAAGAGTAGCGGGAAGCCAGAGGAGTGGCCAACTTTCAAAGAACAGAAGATACCAAAAAGGGCAATATGGGCTGAAAAGATGAGGTACGAAGCGAAGCTGGCCAAGAATATAAAGAAGGATAGTAAAAGCATCTTTAGGCATCTGAGGTCAGACTACTGCTGAAAGCACGTGACACCGCTTTCAGGTCAGGTGAGGCTCGGGCCTACAGTTCTTCCAGAGCTAACCTGAAGAGGGGCATCAAGAAGGCCAAGCACAGCTACAAGCTAAAGATCGAGGAGCACTTCAAGAACAACTCCGACTCCCGACGCGTGTGGCAAGGCATCCAGGCCATCACGGATTACAAACCCACCAACTCGATCCCCACATCCAGCGACGCCTCCTTCGTTGAGGAGCATAATCACTTTTATGGCCACTTTGACAGGGACAATCAAGAGGTGGCCATCAAGGCTGTGCTCCCTGCTGATCATCAGCACCTCACACTCGCCCCCACCGACGTGTGTACGGCATTGAGCAGGATTAATGCACGGAAGGTTGCTGGCCCTGATGGTATCCCCGGGCGCGTCCTCAGGGTCTGTGCTGCGCAGCTGACAGATGTTTGGACTGACATCTTCAACTTGTCATTTGCCCAAGCAGCTGTCCCTACGAATCTTAAAACCACCTCCATCGTGCCGGTGCCAAAACACTCCACTGCAGCGAGCCTCAACGACTTCCGCCCAGTTGCACTTACTCCCATCATCACTAAGTGCTTCGAGAGGCTGGTCTTGGCACACCTCAAAGGCTGCCTACCTCCCACACTGGAACCCTATCAGTTCGCCTACCGCCAGAACAGGAGTACGGAGGATATCATCTCCACGGCACTTCACTCCGCCCTCTCCCACCTTGACAACAGAGACACCTACGTGAGAATGCTGTTTATCGATTTCAGCTCAGCATTCAACACCATCAACCCTTCCAAACTGATTGCCAAACTCAACGACCTGAGCATCAACCCCTCCCTCTGCAATTGGATATTGGACTTTCTAACCAACAGACCCCAGTCTGTTAGATTAGACAACGACACCTCCTCAACCATCACCCTGAACACCGGCGTTCCACAGGGCTGTGTGCTGAGCCCTCTCCTCTACTCCCTTTTCACCTACAACTGCACACCTGTACATGGTTCTAACACCATTATTAAGTTTGCAGATGATACAACGGTGATTGGCCTCATCAGCGACAACGATGAGTCGGCCTATAGGGAGAAGGTCCAGCTACTTGCAACGTGGTGCGCTGACAACAACCTGGTCCTTAACACCAAGAAGACCAAGGAGCTCATTGTGGACTACAAAAGGACTAGGGGTGGTACGCACACCCCCATCCATATTAACGGGACGGAGGTGGAGCGTGTTTCCAGTTTCAGGTTCTTGGGTGTCAACATTTCTGATGGCCTCTCTTGGACCCACAACACCTCAACACTGATCAAGAAGGCTCACCAGCGTCTCTTCCTGAGGAGACTAAAGAAGGTCCATCTGTCTCCTCAGATTCTGGTGAACTTCTACCGCTGCACTATCGAGAGCATCCTTACTAACTGTATCACAGTATGGTATGGCAACTGCTCTGTCTCCGACCGGAAAGCACTGCAGAGGGTGGTGAAAACTGCCCAAAGCATCACCGGTTCCTCACTCCCCTCCATTGAGTCTATCCAGAGTAGGCGATGTCTGCGAAGGGCGCGCTGCATCGTCAAGGACAGCTCTCACCCCAACCACAGATTGTTTACCCTCCTCCCATCTGGGAGGCGCTACAGGTCTCTCCGTTCCCGGACCTGCAGGTTCAGGAACAGCTTCTTTCCTGCGGTCGTTACCTTACTTAACTCTGCGCTTCGGTGATTGCTGCCACCCCCCCCCCCCCACCCACCCCCCCTCGGGCACTCCTCCTATCAGTGACTGATCTCGCTCACCGGAATTTCCACTACCGCTACTGTGCATATATGTATATATTATATGTTTTACTATTCCATCACATGCACTCTGGTTAAGATGCTAACTGCATTTCGTTGTCTCTGTACTTGTACACTGCACAATGACAATAAAGTTTGTATTGTATTGTAGGTATGTTAAGAGAAAAAGATTAGTAAAGACAAAGGCTGATAAATCCCCAGTGCCTGATGGTCTGCATCACAGGGTACTCAAGGAGGTGGCTCAAGAAATTGTGAACGCATTGGTGATCATTTTCCAATGTTCAATAGATTCTGGATCAGTTCCTGTGGATTGGAGGGTAGCTAATGTTATCCCACTTTTCAAGAAAGGAGCGAGAGAGAAAATGGGGAATTATAGACCCCTGTTAGCCTGACATCGGTGGTGGGGAAGATGCTGGAGTCAATTATTAAAGAGGTAATAACGGCGCATTTGGAGAGCGGTAAAAGGATTGGTCCAAGTCAGCATGGATTTATGAAGGGGAAATCCTGCTTGACTAATCTTCTGGAATTTTATGAGGATGTGACCAGTAAAATGGATGATGGAGAGCCAGTGGATGCAGTGATCTAGACTTTCAGAAAGCCTTTGATAAGGTACCACATGGGAGGTTGGTGAGCAAAATTAGAGCACATGGTATTGGGGGTAGTGTATTGACATGGATAGAGAATTGGTTTGCAGACAGGAAGCAAAGAGTAGGAATAAGCGGGTCCTTTTCAGAATGGCAGGCAGTGGAGAATGGAGTGCTGCAAGGCTCAGTGCTGGGGCCGCAACTATTCACAATATATATTAATGATTTGGATGAAGGAATTAGAAGTAACACTAGCAAGTTTGTGGATGACACAAAGCTGGGTGGCAGTGTGAACTGCAAAGAGGATGTTAGGAGATTGCAGGGTGACTTGGACAGGTTGAGTGAGTGGGCAGATGCAGTATAATGTAGATAAATGTGAGGTTATCCACTTTGGCGGCAAAAATAAGGAGGCAGATTATGATCTCAATGGTGTCAGATTAGGTAAAGGGGCAGTGCAAAGAGACCTTTGTGTCCTTGTACACCAGTCACTGAAAGTAAGCGTGCAGGTACAGCAGGCAGTGAAGAAAGCTAATGGCATGTTGGCCTTCATAACAGGATTTGAGTACAGGTGCAAAGAAGTCCTTCTGTAGTTGTATAGGGCCCTGGTGAGACCACATGTGGAGTATTGTGTGCAGTTTTGAGGCAGTGCAGCGTAGGTTCACAAAGTTAATCCCTGGGATGGAGGGACTGTCATATGAGGAAAGATTAGAAAGACTAGGCTTGTATTCACTGGAGTTTAGAAGGATGAGAGGGGATCTTATAGAGACGTATAAAATTATGAAAGGACTAGACAAGCTAGATGCAGTAAAAATGACAAGCTAGATGCAGTAAAAATGTTCCCAATGTTGGGGGAGGACAGAACCAGGGGACACAGAATAAAGGGGAGGCCATTTAAAACTGAGGTGAGAAGAATTTTTTTCACCCAGAGAGTTGTGAATTTGTAGAATTTTCTGCCACAGAAGGCAGTGGAGGCCAATTCACTGGATGAATTTAAAAGAGAGTTAGATAGAGCTCTAGGGGCTAGTGGAATCAAGGGATATGGGGGGAAGGCAAGCACAGGTTACTGATTGTAGATGATCAGCCATGAGCACAATGAATGGCGGTGCTGGCTCGAAGGGCCAAATGGCATCCTCCAGCACCTATTTAAATAAATAAAAATAATAAAAAAATAATAGTACAGTGAACCCTTATTTTAACGGACTCCTTTATAATGGATTTTGGTTATAGTGGACGGACCCTCGACTCGCACTGTCTCCCCAGCCGTTTAGAGAGCAGGCTTCCGAGGGCCTCCACCCGACTCGCAAGGTGCCTGAATGAGCCCTTTTTCATTCACCGCACGGTCTAGTTGAAGCGACCATTGGTGCGGCTCAGATTGTATCCCCTGGAACTGCGCTTTCTTCAGTTCACAGTCACCTGCGATTACTAAGAGAAGGTACTAGGAAAACGTAAAGGTCTGAGGGTGGATAAGTCACTTGGACTGGATGGACTGCACCCCAGAGTTCTGAAGGAGGTAGCCTCAGAGATTGTTGAGGCATTGGTTGCAATATTCAAGAATCATTAGAGTTAGGAGTGGTTCCTGAAGATTGGATCATTGTGAATATCATCCCGCTATACAAGAAGGGAGCAAAGCAGAAGAGTGGAAACTATAGGCTGGTTAGCCTGACTTCGGTGGTTGGTAAGATATTAGAGTCAATTACAAAGGATGAGGTTATGCAGCACTTGGAAGTTTTCGATAAAATAGGCTGAAGTCAGCATGGTTTTGTGAAGGGAACATCTTGCCTGATGAATCTGCTGGAGTTCTTTGAGGAAGTTAATAGCAGGACAGAGGGGAGGCTGTAAATGTTGTTTACTTAGATTTTTAGAAGACCTTCGATAAGGTGCCGCATGCCAGGCTGCCAGCGAAGATGAGAGCCCATGGAATTAAAGGGAAGATACCAGCATGGATAGCAGGTTTGCTGGATGGCAGAAGGCAGAGTTACAATAAAAGGTGCTTTTTCAGGTTGGCTGCCAGTGACTATTGGAGTTCCGTAAGGGTCGGTGATGGGGCCGCTTCTCTTCACGTTGTATATTAATGATTTGGATAAGGGGATTGAAGGCTTTGGGGGCCAAGTTTGCAGATGATGCTAAGATATGTGGAGGGGCAGGCAGTGTAGAGGAAGCAAGGACTCTGCAGAAGGACTTTGACAGGTTTGGAGAGTGGTCAGAAAAGTGGCAGATGAAATTCAGTATAGCAATGTGCAGAGTCATGTATTTTGGTATTAAGAATAAAGGTGTCAATTATTTTCTAAATTGAGAGAGAATCCAGAAATCGAAAGTGCAAAGAGACTTGGGAGTGCTGGGGCAGGACTCCCAAAAATTTCATTTGCAAGTTAAATCAGTAGTAATTCAATGTAAGGAAGGCAAATTCATAAGTAGTAAGGAAGGCAAATTCATTTATATCAAGAGGACTGGAATACAAAAACAGAGATGTAATGCTGAGCCTCTATAAGGTGCTAGTCAGGCCGCATTTGGAGAACTGTGAGCAAATTTGGGCCCCATATCTGAGAAAGGATATGCTGTTCCTGGAGAGGGACCATAGGAGATTTACAAGAATGATTCCAGGAATGAGTGGGTTAGCATATAATTACCGTTTGACAGCACTGGGCCTGTACTCGCTGGAGTTTAGAAGGTTGAGGGGGGGAACCTCATTGAAACTTACAGAATAATAAAAGGCATAGATAGAGTGGATGTGGAAAGGATGTTTCCACTGGTGGGAGAATCTAGGACCAGAGATCATAGCCTCAGAATTAAAGGGTGCACTTTTAGAATGAAGGTAAAGAGGAACTTCTTTAGACAGGGTAGTTAATCTGTGGAACTCATTGCCACAGGAGGCAGTGGAGGCCAAGTCAGTGGATATTTTTAAGACAGAGATAGATAAATTCTTGATTCTTGATTAGAATGAGTATCAAGGGTAATGGGGAAAAGGTAGGAAAATGGGATTAGGAGGCAGAGATCAGCCATGATTGAATGTCGGAGTAGACTCGCTGGGCCAAATGGCCTAATTCTACTCCTATAACTTGTGAACTTGTGACCCACTGTGAGGCTCTCTTCCATCTCACTAGCTGCCGCTTGTTCCTTCACGTTATGTGCTCGACCGTTGCCGCCTCTTCCTTCTCCCGTCACTCTGTCCACTCAGCCTCTCTCCCTCCCACCCTACCTTCCTCCATCGGATCCTCCTCCATCTCCCCTGGAGTCGCCGACATATTCGACCAGCAGGTGAGAGGGAAAGGAGGCCACGGTGATCAGTCTTGTCTTATCATTGGCAGCGGCCTGAAGAGAGCGCTGTCGACAGGTGTTACAACAAGAGGCACAACAACAGCCACATGAACCGGTGAAGAAGGGCTCTCTGGTGCAGACCAACAGCATTAGTGCCTAGTTTTTAAATGGAAGGCCACAAAGTGCTGGAGTAACTCGGCAGACTGAATCAGTCTGAAGCAGGGTCGTAACGTCACCTATCCATGTTATCTGGAGATGCTGCCTGACCCACTGAGTTACTCCAGCACTTTGTGTCTCTTTTGTCTATTAATCACCATCTGCAGTTCTTTCTTTCAACTAAATACACTGCTAATACCGTACTTGGTTATAAAGGACAATTGGCAATAATAGACAATAGGGGGGGGGTGCAGGAGGAGGCCATTCGGCCCTTCGATTCAGCACCACCATTCAATGTGATCATGGCTGAACATCATTCCCCCCCCCCCTGGTATAGTCTGTTATAACGAGTGCTGTATACAGAACCACTCTAATTTACCTGTGGGACATATTTTAAACCTGGGGATGACTAGTTGAGATGTTAATCTAACACAGAAGAGTCTTGACAACAACTAGGCCATTTAGCTCCTTGGTCGTTTCTATTATATAATGAGATTATAGTTGATAGTTAACGTCTAAAAAAAATCGCTTTCAAAATGAAATTGAACAGTTGTGTAGTTTCAATTGTCCTAAAGCCCGTGAGCTCTAGTTCCACTTGGGAGCTTGCTCAAGGTTTCACAGAAGTCCATCAACTGCTATCTCTTGGAGGGAAAAATAAATCAATCAAATTAGTCAGACAAGCATCTACCCCCAACAAGATGATGCAGGCTATTTTTTGATTAATCCATGCAAGTTTAGATTAAGTCCGTCCCTCAGAAATTTCCAGTAATTTCCTTCTCACTGAAAGACATGTTAGACAAACAGGCCTGTAATTACACACCATATCCGTTCAGACCTTGTTGAAAAAGGGTACAACATTTTCTGTACTCCACTTATTGACTGCTTGTGGTGGCTCGTAACGATTTCAGAACCATGGCAATTTCATCCCTTTGCCTGCCTTAGCAACCTGGGATCAGTATAAGGCCGCTGGGTATTTATCAATGTTGAATCCACTAAGACATCTAAAACTTCCTTTTTAGTTATAAATTGTGCCTATATTTCTCTGAATTCTCCAACTACAATGAACTCCAATGTTTTAACATAAAACCATAAATGGATTTTTACCAAACTTTGAACAATCTTATAAAGTAGGTGCCCACTTGATAACCCCAATGACGTGTCTGCCTAGCCCTTCTCAACATCGGAGGAACATAAGTGAGTGCATAAGCTTCCCATCACCACCGGGAGCAAGTTGACATTTGGCACTTTGGATTTCTAACATCTTGTCCTGTGTATTTGGAAATACATGGATAAAGGATATTGCAAAAGTGCTTGTAACAAAAAAACTTAAATTGAAATTTTTTAATTTCATTAAACGGAAAAAAATGTTTGTTTAATGCATGTTATTATTTTACCTTTGCTATGTTTAAAAAAACAATTATTAATTGAGCAGTCCAACTCTCCTCCTTGTACTGATCACTGTGTACACATTTTCCAGTCTGTTTCAGATGAATCTGTTGATTTAGGAAATTCACCAAAATCCGGTGTTCTGAGTTCACTGGGGAAGCGTAATAGAAAGGAAACCGAAAAGGGGGCAAAACAGTGGTGGATTAATGAAGACGATTCTGATGAAGGGCGTAAGTAGCTCTTTTCCTTTTGCAGAGACATTATGATTGCAGTTCTTTGAAGTTTGACCACAGGAGGGAAGCACAGCATCAATACTTGGAAACCTTGATGTAGTTTTACTCCAATTTGTGTGTTCTTCAATTTTTTTTAAACTTCTATTTTGTATTATTTGAATTGAAGTTTTCAAATTGTTGTCTTTCTATTTTCCTGTTGCTTACCATTTAAATTGCTTTATTTTCTATTCTTTATCTGCTTGAACTTCTTGGCACGTTTCTAATCTTCTCTATCCAAGAACCCCCTCTGAGAAGGTTTACCAAACTGAAAAGACAACCAGCTGTCATTGATGCTGGCACTGAAACACTGAAGAAAGAAATCGGTGACGAACACAATGGAAACCCACAATCACAAAGCCCAGGTTCACATGAGGGTATTTGGTTTTTTTTAATATTTAATCTCCTGCTTGTATTGTGGAGCAAGTAATAAGTTCTCATAGTGGGTGAATTTTGCTTGCCTGGAAATGCATAAGCTTCCAACAACATTTAACCATAAAGAGTTGCTTAGAAAGCAGGATAGATCTTGGACTTGAATAGCATTTTCCACACTGCTAGGATGTAAAATGCATTTAGAGCTCATAAATTATTAAGGGATAGAATAGTGTATTTAAATTGTTTCATTCAATGACAATTGAAAAGACAAGCAACCAGCTCTCAGACACAAAGTACTGAAGTAACTCAGTGGGTCAAGTAGCATCTCTGGAGACCATCTGTAGGAAGGAACTGCAGATGCTGGTTTATACCAAAGGTAGAAGCAAAGTACTGGAGTAACTCAGCGGGTCAGGCAGCATTTCTAGAGGAAAACGATGGGTGACTTTTGGAACCATTCTTGAGTCTGAAAATAAATCCCTGGAGCCTGACCAGGTCTATCCTAGGAGATTGTGAGATGTGAGGGAAGAAATTGCTTAGGCCCTAGCAGAGGTATTTGTATTATTGTTAGCCACGTATGAGGTACATGAAGACAAGAGGATGTCTAACTTGTGCCTTTAATCAAGAAGGGATGCAGGAACAAGCCAGGGAAATACAGACTGGTGAATATCAGTGGTGGGAAAGTTACTGGAGGTGATTCTTAGAGACAGGATCACCCTTCACTTGGAAAGGCAAGGACTGATTAGGGATCGTCTGCATGGCTTTGTACATGGCATTAATTTAGATTTTTTTGAAGAAGAGACCAAGAGGATTGATGAAGGCAGGGTGGTATACGTTGTCCCATGGACACATGGTCCGCAAAGCCTTTGGCAAGTTTGTACGTGGTACACTGCTATGGAAGGTTGGATCTCATGGAATCCAGGGTGAGCTGCCCAATTGGATATAAAATTGGCTTGGTGGAAGAAGTCAAAAGGTGATGATCGATGGGTGTTTTTCAGATCTGTGACAGTGCTGCGGGGATCAATGCTGTGTTCACTGTGGTTTGTCATCTGTATTATCGATTTGGATAAGAGTGATATTGGTCTGGTTAGTAAGTTTACGAATGACACAAAATTGGTGGTATAGTGGGCAATGAAGAAGATTATTTGAGATTACAACAAGATCTAGAACAAATAGTAAAGTGATCAAAGGAATGGCAGATGGAATTTAACTTGGACAAATGCAAATTTGGTGAGTTAAACCAGGGCAATACTTCCACAGTTCCATGGTAGGACCCTAGTGAATGTCGTGGAGCAGAGAAGCCTAAGGGTGCAGCTACATAGTTCCCACAATGTCATATTACAACTGTGCAAGACTTTGGTGAGACCACGCTTGGGGTATTCTGCACAGTCCAGATCGCCGAGCTACGGAAAGAATGTCATTAAGCTGGAAAGGGTGAAGAAAAGATTCACAAGTACTTTCCTGATACTGGACGTCTTGAGTTCTAAGAAACTGGGTAGGCCGTGACTTTTATCTCTGAAGTGTAGGAAGCTGGGAGGTGACCACGTGGAGGTATATACACCGATCAGCCAAAACATTATGACCATCTGCCTAATATGCTGTTGGTCCTCCGTGTGCCGCCAAAACAGCGCCGACCTGCTGAGGCATGGACTCTACAAGACCCCTGAAGGTGTCCTGTAGTATCTGGCACCAAAACATTAGCAGCAGATCCTTCAAGTCCTGTAAGTTGCGAGGTGGAGCCCCGTGGATCGGACTTGTCGATCCAACACATCCCACAGATGCTCAATCGGAATGAGATCTGGAGAATTTGGAGGCCAGGGCAACACCGTGAACACTTCATCATGTTCCTCAAACCATTCCCGAACAATGTTTGCAGTGTGGCAGGGCGTATTATCCTGCTGAAAGAGGCCACTGCCATCAGGGAATACCATTGCCATGGAGGGGTGTATCTGGTCTGCAACGATATTTAGGTAGGTGACACGTGTCAAATTGACGTCCACATGAATGGCCGGACCCAGGGTTTCCCAGCAGAACATTGCCCAGAGCATCACACCGGCTTGTCGTCTTCCCACAGTCGGTTCGGACCAGACGGGATAGCCTTCTTTGCCCTCGCGCATCAATGAGCCTTGGGCCCCCAACACCCTGTCGCCGGTTTGTGGTTTGTCCCTCCTCAGACCACTGTCGGTAGGTACTCAACACCGCTGACCGGGAGCACCCCACAAGCCTTGCTGTTTCAGAGATGCTCTGACTCAGTCGTCTGGCCATAACAATTTGGCCCTTGTCAAAGTCGCTCAGGTCTTTACTCCTGCCCATTTCTCCTGCATCCAACACATCAATTTCAAGAACTGACTGTTCACTTGCTGCCTAACATATCCCACCCCTTGACAGGTGCCATTGTAACAAGATAACCAATGTTGTTCACTTCACCTGTCAGTGGTCATAATGTTTTGGCTGATCGGTGTAAAATCACAAGGGGCACAGATAAGGTGAATAATCACAGTCTTTTCCCAGGGTAATGGAGTCAAAAACTAGAGGGCATAGATTTAATGGGGGGGGGAAGGGGAGATTGAGAGGGAATCAGGGAGACTACTTTATCTCACAGAGGGTAGTCATTATGTGGAACGAGCTGCCAGAGGAAGTGGTAGAGGTGGGTACAGTTACAACATTTAAAAGACATTTAGACATGTACATGGAAAGGCAGGGTTTAGAGGCATATGGGCCATCCACAGGCAAATGTGATTACTTCAGGTAGGCATTTCGATCAGCATGCACAAGTTAGACTGAAGGACCTCTTTCCATGCTGGGTAACTCCATGACTCAAGGTTTCTTTGATCATCAGAGGAATTTGGCAGCAGTTGAGGTTTTTTTTGTTAACACTTAAAAATACTTTAAAATTGACATTTATTTAAAATACATTAATCATTTGACAATTAATTAAAAGATAAATTGAAATTTAAAAACCCGTATGTAAACATCTTTAAAAGTGAAGATCGGCAACTCCATTCAAATTAATGGGCTGAGCTGGATGTGTTTGGGATGTTATTAAGGGGACAAATATGAAGTGTATATTGGCCTTAGACTGAGAAACTTGGGGACAGAGCTGACATCAATAGATTTTGGTTGTGTGTCAAGAGGTCCTTATGGAGGAAAGGATAAAGACACCTAAATTAGATCATCACTCAATTTTTCAGTTCAAGAAAACAGACCAGGCTTATGTTTGCAACCTTCCTTTATAATTAACCCTATATGTCCCAGTACCATTGTGGCAAAACTCCTCCAACCACATAAAGGTTGATATACTTTAGTTCCTGAGATACTTAAAATGAATACAGTACTGCAGAATGGAAGACGTAGACACTGGAGACTGCAAATGCCGGTTTACAAAACAAAGAAAAAGTGTTGGAGTGGAATTCTCTGCCACAGAAGGTAGTTGAGGCCAGTTCATTGGCTATATTTAAGAGTGAGTTAGATGTGGCCCTTGTGGCTAAAGGGATCAGGGGGTATGGAGAGAAGGCAGGTACAGGATACTGAGTTGGATGATCAGCCATGATCATATTGAATGGTGGTGCAGGCTCGAAGGGCTGAATGGCCTACTCCTGCACCTATTTTCTATGTTTCTATGACTCAGCAGGTCAGGCAGCATCTGTGGAGAAAATGGATAGAATGACATTTTGGGTCAGGTTCCTTCTTCAGACTAATTGTGTGATGGGTGGGGAGATAGTTGGAAGAGAGCTGGGGCACGACAAAGCCTGGTGAATGATAGGTGGATAAAGGTGAGGGGAGGATGTGGGTTTGAAAGGGAGGTGGTTGGACAAAGGCCAGCCATGAAAAGACAAAAAGTGTGAGTTAAGGATAGAAGAGATCTTAGTTGTGAAGTCAGTGGAAGAAATATAGGTGTAAGGGGAGAAATGGGTGCATGCCCAGGCGTGCACTGGGAAGAGAGGAGGGGGCTATGTTTCTAGGTTAGTTACCGACCTCAAATTGGAGGATTCAATTGATGGAAGATTTTGTTTACAACTGAAGAATCACTTCACTTTTATATTTCAACCCCCATGTGGTAAAGGCTAAAATTCAGTTAGTCTTGATTACTTTTTTTTAATCTGTTTTAACCTTTCAATACTTCTGTACAAAGGGCACCAAATTCCTTTTGGTTTTCCACTGTATGTAGTCTCTCCAGAAGATTTATTAGATCTGGTACTGGCTGTCATGTTAATTCACCACAGAAATATGGCTTTTTCAAACTAATTGTGATGCTTTTTCACTTTTTTACAAAATGACAGATATGCTGCCAACCAATCAGAGCTATCTCAAATCTCAGAGATTCCCACAATCCATTGCAGAGACTGAAGAAGAGCAACAAGCGGAGAAGATTTTGCTCCAAGGTGATGAGCGGTCTTCAGTGTCCATCAGCAGAGACAGTTTGGAACCAAATGGTACGAAATATTTTCTGAATGGAATTGGAAGTGTAAAACAGTGAATAACTGCCAGAGGCAGTGGTGGTGGCAAGAGTCAAGAGTCTATCTGTCATATGTCCCAGATAGAACAATGAAATTCTTACTTGCTGCAGCACAACATAATATGTACACATAGTGCACTGTAAACAATATGAAGGATTGCATCCTTGTAATTGAGGCAGTGCAGCGTAGGTTCACGGGATTGATCCCTGGGATGGCGGGACTGTCATGAGGAAAGATTGAAAAGACTAGGCTTGTATTCACTGGAGTTTAGAAGGATGAGAGAGGATCTTATAGACACATATAAAATTATAAAAGGACTGGACAAGCTAGATGCAGGAAAAATTTTCCCAATGTTGGGCGAGTCCAGAACCAGGGGCCACAGAATAAAGGGGAGGCCATTTAAAACTGTGAGAAGAAACTTTTCCACCCAGAGAGTTGTGAATTTGTGGAATTCTCTGCCACAGAGAGGGTGGTGGAGGCCAAATCACTGGATGGATTTAAGAGAGAGTTAGATAGAGCTCTAGGGGCTAGTGGAATCAAGGGATATGGGGAGAAGGCAGGCACGGGTTATTGATTGTGGATGATCAGCCATGATCACAATGAATGGCGGTGCTGGCTCGAAGGGCCGAATGGCGGCCTCCTGCACCTATTTTCTATGTTTCTAAATGATAAACGAGAGAAAAAAAGTTCAGTGTGTGTATATGTACACATACTCACAAGTACACACACACATCACATACTCACAAGTACACACACACACACACACACACACACACACACACACACACACACACACACACACACACACACTCCTACCTCACTACCTCAAACCGTCAGAGACTCCTCCACACTCACCACATTCAAAACATCACTGAAGTCTCACCTATTCAGTACTGCCTTCAACCACTGAAGGTCACCCGACCTTCTGTCTCCTTTCTCTGTTCGTTTACTTATTTATCTATTTATTCACTTCCCTATGTTCTCTAAATCCCTGTAAAGCGTCTTTGAGTATATGAAAAGCGCTATATAAATGTAATGTATTATTATTATTATTATATATATAAAACATACACATACATATTAGTGAAATAATAATAGTCTATTGTAGTTCAGAGTCTATTTGAGATTGTAGTGTTTAATAGCCTGATAGCTGTAGGGAAGAAGTTGTTCCTGAACCTGGACATTACAGTTTTCAGGCTCCTGTACCTTCTTCCCGATGGCAGTGGTGAAATGAGTGTGTGGCCAGGATGATATGGGTCTCTTGATGATGCTGGCTGCCTTTTTGAGGCAGCAACTCTGATAAATCCTTTTGATGGTGGGGAGGTCAGAACCGGTGATGGACTGGGCAGTGTTCACAACGTTTTGCAGTCTTTTCTGCTCCTGGGCGTTCAAGTTGCCGAACCAGACCAAGATGCAACCAGTTAATATGCTCTCTACTCTACATCTGTAGAAGTTCAAGAGAATCCTCTTTGACATACTGAATCTCCGTAATCTTCTCAGGAAGTAGAGGTGTTGATATGCTTTATTTATAATTGAATCAGTGTGCTGGGTCCAGGAAAGATTTTTGGAAATATGCACACCCAGGAATTTGAAATTTTTGACTCTCTCCGCCATCGTCTAGTTGATATAAACAGGATTGTGGGTCCTCGTCCTTCCCTTTCCAAAGTCCACAATCAGTTCATTGATTTTACTGATATTGAGAGCCAGGTTGTTGTGCTGGCACCATTTGATCAATCGGTCGATCTCACTTCTATACTCTGACTCAGCATCATTTGGAATTCGTCCAACAACAGTGGTGTCATCGGCGAACTTGAAGATGGAGTTCGCACTTTGTCTGGCTACACAGTCATAAGTATTGATTGAATAGAGCAGGGGGCTGAGCACACAGCCTTGAGGTGCTCCCGTACTGATTGTTAATGAGGAAGAGGTATTTCTGCCAATCTGAACAGACTGTGGTCTGTGGATGAGGAAGTTGAGGATCCAATTGCAGAGTGATGCACAGAGACCCAGTTCCGTGAGTTTGGTAACCAGCTTGGAGGGGATGATGGCGTTGAATGCTGAGCTGTAGTCTATAAACAACAGCCTGACGTAAGTGTTTTTATTGTCCAAGTGGCCCAGTGTGGAGTGGAGAGCCAGTGAGATCGCATCCTCCGTTGGCCTGTTGTGACAGTAGGCAAACTGTACTGGGTCGAGGTTCTTGTTGAGGTAGAAGTTGATATCCACCATAACCAACCTCTCAAAGCACTTCAACACCACAGACGTTAGTGCCACTGGTCGATAGTCTTCTAGGGCACCGATATTATTGATGCCCTCTTAAAGCAGGTAGGAACCTCAGACCTCAGTAATGAGAGGTTGAAAATGTCCGCAAAAACTCCAGCCAGTTGGTCTGCACAGGTTTTGAGAACTCGACGGGGTACACCGTCAGGTCCAGACGCTTTCCAAGCGTTCACCCCACTGAAGGATCTTCTGACATTGGCCTCTGTGACTGATTGTAATACCATCACAGTATGGGGGCTCGGGACGGCACATCAGTGTTCTCCCTATCAAAGCGTGCGTAGAATGTGTAGCAGGTTTCGACGTAACAGGTGATGGCATTCAAGCCTGGCTACAGTTGCTAAACATCCGCCCCATCCTCCAGCTTTGAGGGGAAGTCCCTTTTGGCCTTTTTGATGGCCTTATCATGGTCGTATCTGGACTTCTTATAGACCTCTGCGTCACCGGACCTGAATGCCTGGGATCTGGTCCTCAGAAGAATGTGGATCTGCAGATTCATCCAAGGCTTCTGGTTAGGAAGCACTCGGAAGGTTTTTGTAGAAACACGGTCCTCCACACATTTCCTTATGAAGTCTATAACGACTGGCATATTCATTGAGGTCCGTTGCCGAGTCCTTGAACATTGTCCAGTCTACTGACTCCAAGCAATCCTGCAGTTGTTCCTCTGCCTCCCCAGACCAGCTCTGTGCAGTCCTCACCTCTGGAGGTGCGCTCTTCAGTTGCTGCCTGTATGCAGGAAAAAGCAGCACCACTGAATGGTTGGATTTCCCAAAGTAAAGGCGTAGCGTGAGGCCCGTTGATGTTGAGTGGGGATGGTGTGCGGGGAGGGGGGCAGGAGAGGGGGGAGTGGGGGTCGGGGGGTGGGAGAGGAGTGGGGGTGAGGGGGTGGGGGGTAGGGGGAGTGGAGGTGGGGGGAAAAGGTGGGGAGGGAAGGAAGGGAGGGGGTGTGGAGGTGGGGAGGGGAAGGCGGGAGTGGGGGGAAGAGGGGAGTGGGGAGGCGGGAGTCGGGAATGGGGGGGAAAGATGGGAGGGGAGTAGGGAGGGAGTCAGGAGTGGGGGTAGAGTGGGATAAGGGGGTGGGGGTGGGAGGGGAGGGTAGTGGGGGGACATGGACTGTTGTGATTTACTGTTGACCACTGGAGCAAGTATGTCTTCAATGAAATTAGGTATGTGCATTTTTAAATGAAACTCTTTCTTCATAACTTAATCATACATTTTAGACAATAGGTGCAGGAGTAGGCCATTCGGCCCTTTGAGCTAGCACCACCATTCAATGTGACCATTTGAATAAATAGTCTGATCCATAAATAGTCAGGATCCAGTTTATAAAATACTCTTCAAACCTAACAGAGGTGTTTTTTTTTCATTTGTAGACTCTATTATGGCATCAGGCCCTGCACAAACCACTTTTGGACCTGGACTTGATACACTCGAAGAAGAAGAGGAGAAAGAACAGTTTTTTGCTAATCTTGAGACGGGTGCTTCCTCTACTATTGACTATTCCAAGCTAATCAAAGATCTTGAATCGACAGGTTCAACACCCATAAATGCTTTGAATCAGTAAGTTGATTCTCCAGGGTGAATTGTGAAAGTTATGAAAATCAGTATCTTGAAATGGACCTTGATAAATATGCTTCCAATTTTTTAAATGGGAGAAGATATTTATTTTTCCAATATTCTTGTACATGGAGTATGTGCTTAGAGATGTCACAAATACCAGATTTTGAAGCAATATTATTGTTCACCATTACAGCAAGATATTTTGCAAAGATAGAGTAATCACTCTGATCTTTTTCCTGTGATACTTTTAGGAACCTAAGCAAAAGTAGGCCATTTCCTCTGTCCTGTATCATTTAATAAGATCATGGCTATATTTTACCTTGATTGCTTTCATAATTAAAAATTTATCAACTCCTTGAAAATACCCAGTAACTGAGTTTCCACCTTTTTCTTTGGAAATAAATTTATTCTCGTCTGTCCTAAATTGCTGACCAATTATTGTAAGACAAAAACTCTTGGTTCAAGACATTCTAGCCAGTGAAACATCAAAATCTACAATTGACATGTCCAGCTCCTTAAGAATTTTTACCTTTCCATGGAATTGCTTATTATTATTTTTTGTAACTCAAGATTTTAGGCTTAGTTTTCCTAATTTCTCCTCCTATGAGTTGAGTTTAGTTTATCGTCATGTGTACCGAGGTACAGTGAAAAGCTTTCATTGCGCGCTAAACAGCGGAAAGACAACACGTGATTAGAATCGAGCTATTCACAGTATACAGATACATGATAAAGGGAATATCGTAATAACACATGGTAAAGTCTGATCAAAGATACTCCAAAGGTCTCCAATGAGGTTGATAGGAGCTCGGGACTGCTGAAGTCCTATAACAAATAAGTCAAGAAAAAAGCAACAGGAGAAAGTCATTCACTCCCTCATATCCTTTGAGCCTTTTCCACATTTCAGTGACAAAATGACTGATTACTGTTAGTTGTCCTGCAGTTAGATTCTTTCAAAAACCCATTTCTGATTATCCCTTTTCAGTGCAATATCTTGAGAATGTTTATATTCTGTATTTTGTGGGCATTCAATTCTATTGTATGCATGTTAAGCTGCAGTAGACCAAACCAATACACCAGAGGTCTTAATAAGCTTTATTTATAAAATATAATTGAATATGTGATAAAAGATTTATGCATTCTTTAGAATCAAGAATTATAGCAGACAAATGCACTAGAAAGTTAAGTAATTGTGGGTATTTAGTACGGAGTAAGTTACTGGATGGAAATTGATGATTATGTTAGATTATTTTGTGGCGTAGTTATACATGACAGTTCACAACGTTACATTTTGCATTTTGTTTCTAGACAAGAAGATGAGTTTGCAGCATTAGAGGAGGAGGAAACAAATGAAGATGAGTCTCCAAGACCTAAAAGTGTCACCGGTAATTTAAGACCTTAGAGAAATGCGAGGTTTATGGATGTTTGTGTGAATGAAATTCTTTTGAGAAGACTGCAAACAAATTGCAAATTGTAGCTAAGAACTTGTTCACTAAATTAATTTATCTTGTTACGGGTTCTAAAAATACTCCAATCTCATTGCTCAATTGTAACATCAGTGGAGTTTTCAGTAGAAGACTAGGCTTTAGGGATACAGTGTGAAAACGCACTGAGCCTGTGCCATCCAGTGATCACCCCGTACACTAGCACTATTCTACCCCACTAAGGATCATTTCCAATTTTACTGAAGCCAATTAACCTCCAAACTTGTACATCTTTAGAGTGTGGTCGGAAACCAGAGAAAACCCAAGCGGTCACAGGGTGAGCATACAAACTCCACACAGACAGCACTGGATTGAACCCGGGTCAGGATTGAACCCGGGCCTCTGGCGATGTTGGGCTGCAATTCTACTGCTGTGCCACCGTGCCCCCAAGAGTGGATGTTACAGGAAGAGTTGAAATAACAAAAGATCAGTTTAAGAATATTGGAAATATGTATTGCCAATATCAGAGAATATAAAGCTAAGATCATTGCCAAGTGTTTGAAATTTTGGAGTTTTATGAATGCAAGAATTTATTTGGATAAGAATCACTCTTGGAAATAAAATCCAAAAATATTTTATTTTAAAAAAAATGTCAAGGTTGACCAGGGCAATAAAAGATATATAAGAAGATAACTGCAGATGCTGGTACAAATCAAAGGTATTTATTCACAAAATGCTGGAGTAACTCAGCAGGTCAGGCAGCATCTCGGGAGAGAAGGACAGGGTCTAAAGAAGGGTCTCGACCCGAAACGTTACCCATTCCTTCTCTCCCGAGATGCTGCCTGACCTGCTGAGTTACTCCAGCATTTTGTGAATAAATCTGCAATAAAAGAAATTGATTGTTGTTTAAGAAAAGTATTGCATATTGAGATGTAATTGAATCATAATCTCAATATTATTTAGCGGTAACTTTGGAAAAATTAATTAGTACTGCAGTACATCTTGGACTTCTGTAAAGGCCGAACTGTAAGGCATGGGAAGTCAGATGCTAGTATAGGGGCAACTGCATCTGAGGGGAAACTTTTTTACACAAAGAGTGGTAGGTATATGGAATGAGCTACAAGAGGAGGTAGTTGAGGCAGGTACTATCACAGCTTTTAAAAAACATTTGGGCAGGTACATGGATAGGATAGGTTTAGAGTGATAAGGGGCCAAATGCAGACAGGTGGGACTAATGTAGATGGGGCACATTGTTCGGCATGGGCATGTTGGGCCGAAAGGCCTGTTTCCACACTGTATGACTCTCCGTGTCTAGGTATGCACTTAAAAATCTGAATAGCAGAAGCTGCATTTTAAATCTATCTACACATGGCAAATAAATTATTGAAATACTATCGGGAAATTAAACTGTGTTGCCACAATAAAAAAATAATTTGGATTCTAACATATTTGATCATCTTTAATGTGATCGGGCCTTTGTTTAGTAGTGCGCACTACTGAATATGCAACCTTAGTTTATGAAATGCTGCAGCCGGGTTTATGTAAAAGCAATGTTAGTCTAAATACAATGCAAGACTGGAAAGAAGTATCCTTGAAACAAAGTGCACATTGTTTACTCTTCTCTGGTTGTACAGATCTTTTCATTAACAAACATTTTGATTTGGAAATGTTTTTGGAAGTGTGCATGACATATCTGCAGAATACATTTTGTTCTAAATTTTGAACAGCTTCAAGACACTATAGTGAAGATTTTGAAGAGGATTCTGTTGAGATTGGTGAAGAATTTGAATTAAATGCTAATATAATGGAAGCTAAATATATTCTAGAAAGCATTAAAGATGCAAGAGAAGCCAAAGAACAGGTAATCATGTTCAAAACTTGAATTTTTGCTAAGAATAGTCATGTGATTTAGGTTGCGAATCATTTTGTTAAAAAGTACTTGGATTAGACGAGTGCAATGGTCAATATTTGCTCTGTAGTAAGGATCTCCATCTGTAAAGCATATCAGTCAGGGTGATCCTCAACTCATTCTAAAGTACTTGCTCTTTGCTCTTTTGGGGAACCAATAATGCAGAGTAAACGTTTAGGAAGGAATGGCGGATGCTGGTTTAAACTGAAGATAGACACAAAATACTGCCTGAATAACTCAGCGGGACAGGCAGCATCTCTGGGGAGAAGGAATGGGTGACGTTTCAGGTCGAGATCCTTCTGCAGATTGATGTCAGGGGAGAGGGAAATAAATAGAGAAGGAAGTGTAAGGTGTAAAAATAGGACAAAGGGAATGAGGATTAAGGAAAATGTAGAATGGATCGTTGTTAGCTGGGAGAAGTTAACAACAAAGCAAACAGAGATAAAATATAGTTGGAGACAGTAAGACTGGTTGGAAAACTAGGAAGAGGGAGGGATGGAGAGAGGGAAAGCAGGATTACTTGAAGTTAGCCAAGTCAATGTTCATACCGCTGGGTTGTAAGCTGCCCGAGCGAAATATGAGGTGCTGTTCGTCCAATTTGCGCTGGGCCTCACTCTGACAATGGAGGAGAACCAGGACACAAAGGTCAGTGTGCGAATGGGAGGGGAGTTAAAGTGCTTAGTACCCGGGAGATCAGGTAGGCTTAGGTAGATTGAGTGGAGGTGTTCAGTGAAACGATTGCCGAGCCTGCGCTTGGTATCGCCGATATATAGGACTCCACACCTAGAACAGCGGATACAGTAGATGAGCTTAGAGGAGGTGCAAGTGAACCTCTTGCAGAGTAAGGAGATATCTTGTGGCTCACGCCACAACATCATATGTAAGTTCTTATGAACTTTGTCCTAATATATGTATTTTGAGGGAGGCAATAAACTAGGCAATAAACTAATAAACTAGACAGTGCCGCCATTCTTGCTATGGAGGGCGTGCAGCGTAGGTTCACTAGGTTGATTCCCGGAATGGCGGGACTGTCGTATGTTCAAAGGCTGGAGCGATTGGGCTTGTATACACTGGAATTTAGAAGGATGAGGGGGGATCTTATTGAAACATATAAGATAATTAGGGGATTGGACACATTAGAGGAAGGAAACATGTTCCCAATGTTGGGGGAGTCCAGAACAAGGGGCCACAGTTTAAGAATAAGGGGTAGGCCATTTAGAACGGAGATGAGGAATAACTTTTTCAGTCAGAGAGTGGTGAAGGTGTGGCATTCTCTGCCTCAGAAGGCAGTGGAGGCCAGTTCGTTGGATGCTTTCAAGAGAGAGCTGGATAGAGCTCTTAAGGATAGCGGAGTGAGGGGGTATGGGGAGAAGGCAGGAACGGGGTACTGATTGAGAGTGATCAGCCATGATCGCATTGAATGGCGGTGCTGGCTCGAAGGGCTGAATGGCCTACTCCTGCACCTATTGTCTATTGTCTATTGTCTATAATAGTCTTAACAGAATGAATAGCCACTAATTTAGTTTTAGTTTTCGAGATACAGCGCAGAAACAGGCCTTTCAGCCCACCGAGTCCACACTGACCAGCAATCCCTGCACACTAATGTTACAGACACTAGGGATAATTTACATTTATACCAAGCCAATTAACCTACAAACCTATAAGTCTTTGGAGTGTTGGAGGAAAACACTGATCTCAGAGAAAACCCACGCAGGTCACAGGGAGAACGTACAAACTCCGTACAGAGAGCATCCGTAGTCGGGATCAAACCTGGGTCTCCGGCGTTGCAAGCGCTGTCAGGGAGCAATGCTACCGCTGCACCACCCTCCTGCCCATTGCACAGATGCTTTGCCATAGATAGCGCTCCACTGGCAGCTGTGGGGCAGACCATTTTGGATCCAACCCCTTGCCACAACCTGATTGACCTGTTCTCTGAGACTCTCCTACACTCATCTATACCACAGATTACTGTGTCGTGGAGTCATACAGCACGGAAGCGGGCCTTTTAGCCCAACTGGTCCATGCTGACCAAGATGCCCCATCTACGTTAGTCCCAGCTGCCCGCAATATGGCCCATTTCCCTCTATACCTTCTCTATCCATGTACCGGTGCAAGTGTCTCTTAAATGTTGTACATCGGCAAGATCAATCATAGACTGGTACCGTTTTGCCTGCTGGATCACCTGGTTGCTAACCATTTTAACTCCCTTCCCATTGCCATACTGACCTTTCTGTGCTGGGCCTCCTCCATTGCCAGAGTGAGGCCACATGCAAACTGGAGGAGCAACACCTCGTATTCCATTTGGATGGCTTACAACCCAACGGTATGAATATTGAATACTTCAATTTTAGACAACTGCATAACCCTCTCCTTCTCTCTTCCCCCACTCCCCTCCCTTGCCTGTGCGATACCTGGACTCGCTCCCATTTCTACCCTCCCCCTCCCCTTCCAACTACATTTCTTCCTCTAGCTTCACAATCTGCAACTCTTCAATCTTTTTTGTCTCACAGCTTCTGTCTTTTCATCTCTGGCCTTTGTTTAACCATCTGTCTATGAGAAAACCCTCCTCACCTGTATCAACCCATTAACTATGTGTAGGGAGGAACTACAGATACTGGTTTACACCAAAATAGACACACAGTGCTGGAGTACTCAGCAGGTCAGGCAGTATCTGTGGAGAAAAGGAATAGGTGAAGTTTCTGGTCGAGACCCTTCTTCAGTCTCGACCCGAAAAGTCACCTATTCCTTTTCTCCAGAGTTGCTGCCTGATCTGCTGAGTTACTCCAGCACTTTGTCTTCTTTTGTAAATCAACATCCGCAGTTCCTTGTTTCTACCTCCAACGACAGCTCATTCCTTATCCCCACCACCTTCTGGGTGTCATCTGCGAACCTACTAGTCATACCTATAACAATCATGTCCAAATTATTGATGCAGTTAAAAAACAAGAATTGATTCCCATCACTGATCCGTGCAGTAATTGCTAATCACACACTTGTAATCAGAAAAACAGTCCTTCACCTTCTGCTTCCTATTACCAAGCTAATTTTGGATCCAGTTTGCCACATAATGAGGATATTGCCTGGACGCAAGAGTCTGAGCTATAGGGAGAGGTGCGAGTAGGCTGGGACTCTATTCCTTGGAGTGCATGAGGATGACGGGTGATCTTATAGAGGTGTATAAAATCATGAGAGGAATAGAACGAGTAGATGCACAGAGTCTTTTGCCCAGGAGTAGGAATCGAGGACCAGAGGGCATAGGGTTAAGGTAAAGCAGAAAAGATTTAGTAGGAATCTGAGGGGTAACTTTTTCATACAAAGGGTGGTGGGTGTATGGAATGAGTTGCCAGAGGAGGTAGTTGAGGCAGGGACTATCCCAACTTTTAAGAAACAGACCGGTACATGCATTGGGCAGGTTTGGAAGGATATGGGCCAAGCGCAGGCAGGTGGGACTAGCGTAGCTGGGAGATGTTGGCCAGTGTGGGCATGTTGAGCCGAAGGGCCTGTTTCCACACTGTATCACTCTATGACTCTACTAGGGAAGTACTTGATTGCACTGGAGAGCAGGTCAAGGAATCTTTCTGTGACATTGCATGGAATAGAGCATTCCAGCAATGAGGCATAGCTGGATAGGCTGGGATTGTTCAACATATATAATGCTCTTTGACTCTACTTGGCAGTCAGGATGTGTTCCTGAGAACTAATGGGATCGGTGATATCAAACTAATGGGATTGGTGTTACCAATAACACTGCTCTGCTGAGAACGGTGGCTTTTTTAGCAGCCTGTAACACAACTGTTAAGTAGAGAAATCCCAAGCTGGGGAGAGTTGTGTGGCCAAACAAAGAGAGAGGAGACAGTGGATTGCATAACATCCAATGGTACTTAATGAGAGAGACCATAGAATCTGGGGCTTTGTTCAACACATGGAGCAAGTGCTGCCAGTCCTCAGCTTGCACCTGGCACACCAGCTTATTCTAACTGGTGTGTTTTTAAACTACTAATTGCATTTGTGAAATCAATAAAACTGGTCAAGTAATCCAAAATAAAGACGATTAAGTGATTACATTTAAAAAATATACATTTTTTCTTGTTTATGTTCTTCAGATATTAGATACACTTTTGTTGTCTTTATTCATTGGACATCGGCTCTGGGCATTATTAGATAGGTGAGCATTTGATAGGTGGACTTTAGTAGATAAGTGAGCGTTTTACTCCCTGTTCCTAATGGCCCTTGAGAAAGGGGTGAATTAAGAAATTTAAAGAAAATTAAAATTATTTGAAAATAAAATTAAGAATTAAGAAATTTCTTTTATTAAGGAATTTAATTTAATCAAGTAGGTTTACTTGATTTTTTTTGGAGTCATATTCAAGTTTTAGATGTAATGTATTATTTGGGTTATTTGAAACCTGTTTGTTCTCAGTGGAACAATCAGATGAGAGCACAATGTTTCTGTGTGCCATTTGTCAGAATTTTGTCTAAGAACTGCATGCATACACTGACCACAGGCATGCACGCAGTGCGCTTGTATATATCTGATTTAGGTCCTGCATATAACATATAAACATGTCTTTTGGCCCAACTCTTCCATGCCGACCTAGTTATTCATCCCCGATAGTCCCATTTGCCCATATTTGACCCATCTCCCTTTAAATCTTTCCTATCTGTGACATAACATTTGGAGGGTGTTGAGCGTACATTGTGACATCAAATGCACATTTTGATGTAACTTGTGTAAAATTCTTTTGTGTCGTTGAGGCCCACAAACAATGGGGACTACCAGCCCTGCAACACCTCTTTCCCTGGACAGACTGATTCCTACGCTGCCTAAGCAAATAAAATGTGTCTAAGTATGTGGGGAAACTTAGACTATTACCTCGACTAAGGCAGTCCTAGTTGTAGTTGGGCCTTCAGGTTAAAGTTTTATCCAGGCCATCTCGGTGACAATAATGCAAAATTTGCTGCCAGGCTTTGTAGTGGGGCTTCAAGCTACGCCATTGGAATAAAAGATAAATGGCCACCAGTTGAGATGAAAATATTAATCGTTGCGATAAGTGAAGTCGAAATTGCCTACAACAGAGTGAAAAGAAAAGGAGACCACTAAGTTGTGAGATCTGTGAAAATCTAGCAGGTGAATTCAGTGGCATAAACTAGGTATAACCTTAAAAATGAAAAAAACAAGTCTAATGAAGGTACAGTGTTGCCATGGTAATGGAATGGGTGAGACCGATTCAGCAGTCAAAAATGCTGGAGCTGGATAAGACATCAGAAAGGTTGTTGTAGTTGCACGAGATGGAAAGCCAGAGTTCATCAGTCAAATATGATTACAAGGATTATTAGGAGGCTTGTGTTTTACATTTTTAGTAAGCGTGTTTTACAAATGAGTGGCCATGTACTTGGATAGCAGAATGGGCCAATCTTTCAGCTGCAGGCTGTGTATTCTTTTGTTCTTGTACTTTTATGTGCTTCAGAGAAAACTTGGACCTGCAAAGCATCTGAAGGAACGGAAAAAAAATCTTGAGCATAACTTACAGCTAAAGTTAGAGACGGGGCATGGTGTTTAGAAATGTAAAGATTTGTTGTGTTGAATTTTCAGATTAGTTATTCATCCATCCTTAGTTTCATCCTGCTTTTCTCTTCATATATAACTTTTTGCTACGTTTGTGGACACTTTCAGTAAATCGTTTGTATTAAATGTCTAAGGAGATGTATTAAACAAATGTATGAAGCAAGCATTATAGTTTTCAAAATTACTGTTGTATTTTGAAAAACAGTCATGGTGCTGTTTGAAATAACCCAATTAATCTGCATTACTTTTATTTTAGGAAGCAAAGCCAGGCATGTTAGCAAAAGGTAAGTATTTCCCTTCATATTTCTAGAATCATTGACACCTGAATATTTCCCATTTTTGTTTAAATTTTACTGATGTAAGTGAATGCAAACTGATCCAAATGTTACCAATGTACATGGTAAAGATGACACTTGCATTTCTCAAGTTCTTTGTATTTATTCAATTGTAATTAGTGCTGGGTAATTATATGTTGTTAGACATCATTGTCACCAGCCCAGGTTCCTTCTCTATATAAAAATATAGGTTTTGCAAGATATTTGAATCTTTTGCGATTTGCATCCCTTCAGCCAGTTTCTTTTGGAAAGCCTGCCATGAAGCAGCAGTACTCTGCACCAAGTGATAGGGGGAAAGGTTTAATAGGAATCTGAGGGGTAACTTTTTCACACAAAGGGTGGTTGGTGGGTGTGTGGAACAAGCTGCCAGAGGAGGTAGTTGAAGCAGGTACTATTGCAACATTTACAAAGCATTAAGACAGGTACATGGATAGGACAGGTTTAGAGGGATACTAGTTAATGTGGACCTGTTGGGTCCAAACCTTGCCTGCATTGGTGTAGCACCCTCCCCCTCCCCCCACTCCCCTCCTCCCCCCCCCCCCCCACTCGCCCACTCCACCCCCCCTCAACCCCCCCTTATCCCCCCCCTCCTCCACTCACCCACTCAATCCCCCCCTCAACCACCTTAAAAATCCCACTGGGCCGAGGGGGGAGAGGGAGCCACTCATCCCAGCCCCGGGCGGCCACCGCGGGGCCAGCAGCAGGAAAGCTCTCCTCACCCCCATCCCCCATCATTGGCCTCCACTCCCATCACTCTGGCGGGTCCCGCCCCCCTCCAAGTGGCAACCCTCCCCCAACTGCGCACGCGTGGATCCGGCGGCCATCTTACATAAGTATTAGATGAACACGGAGGTATTACTGCACAGGCGCAACTGATGGGCAGGGCAAATGGGAAAGGGATTTATTAAAGTTTAAAAAGTGATTTTTAAAGTTTAAAAGGTGATTTTTAAAGTTTAAAAAGTGAATAACTTTTAAAATATAACAACCATTTGAACCGCAGACCAATGGTGAGCAAGATGGGCCTAAAATTGTAGCGCTATCGTGTACCTTTTTGGTTGTATTTCGGGTACGCACTAACTGACAAACAAACAAGACGAGTTTTAGTCATTGATAGAGAGAGAGAGAGAGAGAGAGCGCAAACGCAGGCAGGTTGGACATTTTGGTAGGTGTGCTCAAATCAGGCCAAAGGGCCTTTTTCCATGCTGTATGACTCTGACTCCATCCAGAAGGCCATGTCTGTGAGGTTTCTTAGATTTCTTCATATCATCTTCATGTTCCACAACTGATTTGCGACATCTGATCACTCAGGACTTCTTTCTGGAAATTTCTCTCGTAATCCCCCTAGCCCTAACCCTTTTTGTTAATCTCAATAGACTTTTTTTATCAAAACAACTATTTAACAAGTTTTCGTCTCTTAGTTTTAACTTGATAGTTTTTACCTGATAAAAGCCTATAAAATTATGAGAGGCATGGATAGAATAGACGGTCAGACCCTTTTTCCAAGTTTGGAAATGTCAAAGACAAAGGGGGCATAGGTTTAAGGTGAAAGGGGCAAAGATTAAAGGAGATATGTAGGGTAAGTGTATTACATAGAGGGTGCCTGGAATGTGTTTCCAGGGGTGGTGATGACAGCAGATACAATGGAGGCATTGAAGACATTTTTAGGTAATTACACGGATGTGCGGGAAATAGAAAAATATGGCTCACATGCAAGCAGACATTAGTTTAACTTGGTATCATGTTTGGTCAAAGGGTTGTACTGTTCTGTGTGATATAAGAAGATACTTTAAGGTTAATTGTGTTTACATTGTTCCCTTGCAAGAAACAATATTTTACTTTCTTTACAACCATTTTATTTATATGTTTAGCATACCCAAAGAGGGAAATCTGCCTAGCAAGGAAATTATTCCACAACCAGACTGGAAACAAATCTTGAGGCTTCTGTATAAAGCATTTTTTTTAACATTACCTCCTCCAGAAAAGAGAAAATGTAGATAGACTAATTTGAAAAGATAAGGAATTATAAAAGATGGTATTTTTATTCTGAAACACAAGATGAAAATTAGCATCCATAGATAGGGCAGACAAGCTATGAAGATTATAATGCTTTCTTGTCATTACAGAATTGAGAGATAGCCTTATTAGGATTAGACATGAGCAAGGGGGGAAAAAAATCCAAACGAGAAACTTTGGAATTAATATGGAAGTGCTATTACAGATAATATTAATCGACTTACCAAATAACTATGGAAAATATAACATCATAATTGGTAACATTTAAATATCTAAGATGTCTTAAAAATCTTCCCTGTTCCCAAATCAGAATTAGCAGTGCAGCAGAGGTAGAAATGCTGCCTTACAGCGCCAGAGATCTGAGTTTGATCCTGATCATGGGTGCTATCTGTATGGAGTTTGCACATTATGTGACCGCATGGGTTTTCTCTGGGTGCTCCGCTTTCCTCCCACACTCCGAAAACGTACAGGTTTGAAGGTTAATTGGCTTCTGTAAAATTGTAAATGGTCCCTAGTGTGTAGAATAGTGCTAGTGTACAAGATGATCACTAGTCAGCGCAGATTCGGTGGAACGAAGGACCTATTTCCACACTGAATATCTCTAAAGTCCTAATTAGAATAATCATGAAGCTTCACTAAAAAATGCACTCTTTTCCTTTATATCACAATGTCTTGCATCCATCTGCAGTACATATAGTGAGTAGTGTAACTGCTTACCAGTTCAATGGTGATCATTTTGTGTATAACCACCTCAAAATATCCATGTTACCTTTTTGAAATGAATAGAGGGAGAGAGAAATTATTTAGCATTAGCAATTCTTCTGCAGTGATTGTGTAATGCATTTGTATGCAATTTGATTACCTGGCTATTAATCTGTGTTGCTGTGAGGTGTACTTATCTGTTATTATAATTTATAGTCGTACTGCTAGATTCATTAGATTCAACGCTGGATACACAGAAGTTATTACAATCTGGGGATGACAGATCTATAGAAAAGCAATCAACAGATGAAAAAATTGGACCGGACACAGCATCTCAAATGAATGCCACAGGTAAGTAATAAACAATAATATTCTAGTCTGTCATCTGTGTTTGAGTAAAGAAGATAATGGATTAATATGCTAACCTATTATCAAGAACAAAAGTAATACACATTTAAGTATATACATTTGCATATTCTTTATAGCAGCAATTTAATTTTTCATGTAATAGCAAAGATGCTTTAACATATGATGAGCATTTGACGGCACTGAGCCTGTACTCGCTGGAGTTTAGAAGAATGAGGGTGGACCTCATTGAAACATACAGAATAGTGAAAGGCCTGGATAGAGTGGATGCAGAGAAGATGTTTCCACTAGTGGGAGAGTCTAGGACCAGATGCAATAGCCTCAGAATAGGTTTAGGAAGGAGATGAAGAGTAATATTTTTAGTCAGAGAGTGATGAATCTGTGGAATTCATTGCTGCAGAAGGCTGTGGAAGCCGTCAATGGGTATTTTAAAGGTGGAGATTGACAGATTCTTGATTAGTAAGGGTGTCAAGGGTTCTGGGGAGAAGGCAGGAAAATGGGGTTAGACAATAGACAATAGACAATAGGTACAGGAGTAGGCCATTCAGCCCTTCGAGCCAGCACCGCCATTCAATGCGATCATGGCTGATCACTCTCAATCAGTACCCCGTTCCTGCCTTCTCCCCATACCCCCTCACTCCGCTATCCTTAAGAGCTCTATCCAGCTCTCTCTTGAAAGCATCCAACGAACTGGCCTCCACTGCCTTCTGAGGCAGAGAATTCCACACCTTCACCATTCTCTGACTGAAAAAGTTCTTCCTCATCTCCGTTCTAAATGACCTATCCCTTATTCTTAAACTGTGGCCCCTTGTTCTGGACTCCCCCAACATTGGGAACATGTTTCCTGCCTCTAATGTGTCCAATCCCCTAATTATCTTATATGTTTCAATAAGATCCCCCCTCATCCTTCTAAATTCCAGTGTATACAAGCCCAATCGCTCCAGCCTTTCAACATACGACAGTCCCGCCATTCCGGGAATTAACCTAGTGAACCTACGCTGCACGCCCTCCATAGCAAGAATATCCTTCCTCAAATTTGGAGACCAAAACTGCACACAGTACTCCAGGTGCGGTCTCACCAGGGCCCGGTACAACTGTAGAAGGACCTCTTTACTCCTATACTCAACTCCTCTTGTTACGAAGGCCAACATTCCATTGGCTTTCTTCACTGCCTGCTGTACCTGCATGCTTCCTTTCATTGACTGATGCACTAGGACACCCAGATCTCGTTGAACTCCCCCTCCTCCTAACTTGAGAGGGTTGAGAGGGAAAGATAGATCAGCCATGATTGAATGGTGGAGTAGACTCAATGGGCCAAATGGCTTACTTCTGCTCCTATATCATGAACTTTTGACTCAGATTGGGACCAAAATAACAACTATAGAACAGCAGCAACAGGAATTAAGAGTGTTCAGTTCATTGCAGATTTTTTGGATAATATAGTGAGCTGGGCTAACCTGATAAATTTATAACCAACTGCTTTGCTTTGCGATATAATTTAAAGTAACTACTCTCTGGTGATGCACAAGATGCTGCCTAAAACTGTTTCATTTTTCTGATTAAAACAAATTGACTAAAACTGAACCAGAGGTCTTAAATATATTAGAAATACCTTTGGTTATTTTTTCAAAAATCCATTCCAAAGTATTGCCTAATTTACATCGCTTCAAGGTAGATTTTGCAGTTCATTAAATCAAATAGTATGAGAAATCACTTTGCAAAACCACTGCAATTTATGTTCAGATTGCATTAAAAGCTGAAACACTTCACAATCATTTCAGGGCATTCTCTGCATTTTCTTGAAGATGGAGTTTAATCCGAGCAAGTGTGAGGTGTTGGGAGGTCAAATGTAAGGGCAAAATATACAGTTAATGGCATGACCCTTAACCACATTGATGTACAGAGGGATCTTGGGGTCCAAGTCCATAACTACCTGAAAATGACAGCTCATGTAGATAGAGCAGTGAAGAAGGCATATGGTATGCCTGCTTTCATAGGTAGGGGCATTGAGGATAAGAGTGAGAATGTCATGATGCAGCTTTATAGGATTATGGGTAGAATGCATGTGGAGTATTGTGTGCAGTTCTTGTCACCCCTCTACAGGAAAGATGTGGAGGCTTTGGAAAGGGTACAGAGGAGGTTTACCAAAATGATGTCTGGATTTGCAGGTATTAGCTACAGGGAGAGAGGTTGGACAAACTTGGATTGTCTTCTGTGGAATGCCAGTGGTTGAGGGGGAGACCTGATAGAACTATATCATATTATGAGAGGCATAGATTGCAGTACACAATCAGAATCTTTTTTCAAGGATGGCATATTTTGAATGTGAGAAGGGCAAGTTTTTTTTTTGCACAGAAGCTGGTGAGTGCCTGGAATGCGCTGCCAGATTCGTCGGTTGAGGCAGATACGATAGTGGCATTTAAGAGACCTTTGGATTGGCATGTGGATATCCATTGAATGGAGGGATATGGATTGTGTGCAGGTATATAAGTGATGTAGGAAAATAACTGCAAATGCTGGTACAAATCGAAGGTATCACAAAATGCTGGAGTAACTCAGCAGGTCAGGCCGCATCTAGGAGAGAGGGAATGGGTGATGTTTCGGGTCAAGACGTCTGAAGAAGGGTCTCGACCCGAAACGTCACCTCTATAAGTGATGGTCTACATCATATTTGGCACGGACATTGTGGGCTGAAGGTCCTGTTCTGGTGTTGAACTGTTCTATGAATAGCATTAATATTCTGTATTGTTATGATCTAATTATTATTGTAAACAAGGATGCAATTTAAAACTTGCCATTATTTAATGACACCAATTTATTTCTGTTTAATAGACAATAGGTGCAGGAGTAGGCCAGTCGGCCCTTCGAGCCAGCACCGCCATTCACTGTGATCATAGCTAATTATCCACAATCAGTACCCTGTTCCTGCCTTCTCCCCATATCCCTTGACTTCGCTATCATTAAGAACTCTATCTAACTCTCTCTTGAAAGCATCCAGGGAATTGGCCTCCACTGCCTTCTGAGGCAGAGAGTTCCACAGCTTCACAACTCTCTGAGTGAAAAAGTAATTCCTCATCTCCGTCCTAAATGGCCTACACCTTATTCTTAAATTGTGTCCCCTGGTTCGGGACTTCCCCAACATTGGGAACATGTTTCATGCCTCTAGTATGTCCAATCCCTTAATGATCTTATATCTTTCAATAAGATTTCCTCTCATCCTTCTAAATTCCACAATATACAAGCCCAGTCGCTCCAGTCTTTCAACATACGACAGTCCCGCCATTCCGGGAATTAACCTCGTGAACCTACGCTACACTCGCTCAATAGTAAGAATGTCCTTCCTCAAATTTGGAGACCAAAACTGCACACAATACTCCTGGTGTGGTCTCACTAGGGCCTTGTACAACTACAGAAGGACTTCTTTGCTCCTATACTCCTCTTGTTATGAAGGCCAACATTCCAGTAGCTTTCTTCACTGCCTGCTGTACCTGCATGCTTACTTTCAGTGACTGATGAACTAGGACACCCCGATCTCATTGTACTTCCCCTTTTCCTAACTTGACACCATTCAGATAATAATCTGCCTTCCTGTTCTTACCACTAAACTGGATAACCTCACATTTAATGGAATGTTGTACTGAACAAAGTGCCATGACTTGTACAAGAGTAATAAAAAAATGCCGTCGATGAAAGATTGTGTTCTGTCATCCCATTCATGTTTACATTGTGACTTTGCAATTCTGTTCAAAACCAATCGATCAAAAGCGATCCTTGCTTGTAGAGGAGAGATTCCTATTCCTAATGAGTTTTCTGAATGATTTATGAAATTGCAAAGAACATGCTGCAAAAGTCATGTGTTTTATGAAATAACAGATCTTATGTATGTAAAATGTCAATAGTTGAAAACTTACATTCCTGTGTGGAATTTAGTTGGATTGCAGAGATTTTGGCAAACTATTAAGTTTCTTTAAGTGTGCTGTCGCAAAATAATTCAGTAAGTAGGGATATTAATATTGTTCATCTTCTGAAGCTAATACAAAGTTACTACATCAAATTACTGCATCATGCTTGGGAAGGTTTTGTAATAATTATTTTTTTTTCCAGCTAATTCCTGTGGGCAAACTAACAGTGATATTGAAGCCCTACATCAAGCGTATCGTAAAATTGATCAGTCTCTGGAAAGTACAGGGGCGGGACAAGATTCAATAAATGGAAGAGACACTAACTTTGCTCTGCAACCTCAGAGCCATGTTGGAGACTCGGCAAAGAATATTTCCACAACTGAATCTGGTGAGCAGAAAATTGAGTTGGAATTTGAGTCAGGCATTTTCTTGTAAAAATAAGTGTGCTTATTTAGTTACCTAACGTACTAAATATCATAAGAAGTAGTTCAGTACAGTTTAGTGTCAGGTGTACAGAGATATAGTGAAAAGCTTTTGTTGCGTGCTATCCAGTCAGCAGAAAGACGATACATGATTACAATTGAGCCATTTACAATGTATGGATACATGATAAGGGAATAACGTTTAGTGCAAGCCAGCAAAGACCAATCAAGGCTAATGCCAGGGTCACCAATGAGGTAGACAGTAGTTCAGCACTACACTCTGGTTGTGGTAGGATGATTCAGTTGCCTGATACAGCTTGGAAGAAACTGTCCCTGAATCTGGAGGTGTGCGTTTTCACATTTCTGTACTTTTGGCTTGATGGGAGACGGGAGAAGAAGGAGTGGCCAGGGTACAAAAGTAATCAACTTCGATTATGCTGCTAGCCTTGCCGAGGTATAAATGGAGTCAATAGAAGGCAGGTAGGTTTGAGTGATTATCTGGGCTGCGTCTACAGTTTGCTGCAATTTCTTGCAGTCTGGGATGGAGCTGTTCCCAAACCAAGCTGTGATGCATCCTGATAAAATGCTTTCTATGATGCATCTGTAGAAGTTGGTGAGAGTTGTAGGGGACATGCCAAACTTCCTCACCCTTCTAAGAAAGTAGAGGTGTAGGTGTGCTTTCTTGGTCATGGCTTCAATATGTGTGGTCCAGGAGAAGTTGTTGGTGAGGAGCAGGAGTAAGGCATTCAGCTGCTCAAGCTCATTGTGGCTGATCCAAAATTCTTGGTACAATTTTCAGCTCTTTCCCCAAAATTCTTGCTCATTAGAAATGTTGCTGTTTGTACCTTAATTAAACCCTAGTTTAGTTTAGTGATACATCGCGGATACATGCCCTTCGGCCCACTGAGTTTGTGCCAACCAGCAATCCCCATTTACTAGCACTATGCTACACACCAGGGACAATTTACAGTCTTTACCGATGCCAATTAATCTACAAACCTGTATGTCTTTGGAATGTGGGAGGAAACTGGAGCAGTCGGGGAAAACTCACGCAATCACGGCGAGAATATACAAACTGCGTACAGACAGCAGCCACAGTCAGGATCGAACCTGAGTCTCTGATGCTGTACGGCAGCAATTCTACCGCGACGCCATCGTGCCGCCCCCCCTCTGTGGCAAGGAATTCCAAAGACTCAAAGCTGAAGTACTTCAGCACCATGTTCCAACACTATCACCATATTCTTTGATTCCCTTAATATTCAGCAATCTATTAAAAACTGTTTTAAAAGAATCCAATAATGGAGCTTCCATATTTCTCACTGTAAAATATGCTAAATGTTTACCACTCTCTGAGTGAGGTGATTTCTTCTCCTTTCTGTCCTAACTGATCCACCCCTTATGAGACTGTGACATTGGTTCAAGATCCTCACTCAAGGGAAGCATCCTCCTTGTAAACAGCTGGCTGAAACTGGTTTTTAAAAAAGTATAAGTTTGATCAAGATTCCTTTCTTTCTACTAAACATGAGAGAATTGAAGCCAAGTGGCACCCAAGCTTGCAGATCAGCTGCCTCACCACTGCAATTTGAGTTCTGTTTGTGTGGAGGGTGCGCATTCTCCCTTTGACTGCGTGGGTAGGACCAAGGGCATATCTTGCATTCGTTTGTTCGATGTACCTTCGATATCTCTAATTTCTCTCTTCTCTGACTCTAAAGGGCCTGTCCCACTTAGGCGATTTTTTAGGCGACTGCCGGCGACTGTCAAAGTCGTAGCAGATCTCCAAAATTTTCTTTTACCCTTCGACAATGACCACGACAATGCCGAGTCAGGTCGAGATTACACCGTCTTCGGAAACATCGCGAAATTCCCACGCTTATCAATGCTTCTCCGGAGTCCTAATTTTCGCTGAAATCACTGACAAGTCTGTAATTACTTGAGAGTTTTGAAATATAGCATCTTGCCTGGGTTACTTGAAAACCAAGCTTCACGGTAACAAGGCATAAACTGGATTGACTTCCAGTTTACTAATAGCAGTATTAAGAAATTTAATTTTAAACGTGGCTAAATGGATTTTTGTGCGGAGTGTGGGCATTCTTTGAAAATGTACGGGAGATGCATATCTGGTTTCTGGGTTGCATATCTGGGTTGGGAGCCTACTTTAAATTGCTGATGGCCATAAACATCGCGAAAATTCCCACGCTTACCTGACCGCCTGTCGCCTCCAATCTACCTGTCAAATGTCCTGACGGTTAATAAATTGGTTAAACACAAGTATTTTATGGTATCTTCAAATGACTTTACTTAATTTAATATTACGTGCTTCTAAATGCATCTGCGACAACCTAGCAAACCTGGGGACAGCATGCGACAACGCCCGCAATAAGCAACGATACCTGGCGACAAGCCAGTTGTCGCCAAGAAATTTCAATCCTGTTGATTTCTCAGCGACGCGCCGAGATCCACTACGATTCTTTGAAGACTCCTCGCGATCATGCCCGCGACACCCCGGCGAACTGTCCGCGACAGCCTAGTCGCCGGCAGTCGCCTTAAAATCGCCTAAGTGGCACAGGCCCTTAAGTCTGAAGGGCTACTACTCTACCCAAAATGTCACCTATTCCTTTTCTCCAGAGACGCTGCCTGACCTGCTGTTACACCAGCATTTCGTGTCTATCCCAGGTCCCTTTTTGATTAGCAGCATTACCCAGCCTCTCACCATTTCACACCTCCTCTGCTTTTCTGTTATGTTCATAGATGTGAATAACCTTGCATTTTTACGTCCTGTCTTCTTGCTGCCATTCAAACATCCATTTTTTTAAAAACTTGGCTTGTTGCAAGGATATTTTCCACTAGGTGAAGGGAGGATTCCACCCTTCACCTAGTTTGTCCGTATTGTCTGAATCCTCCATACATTCTCCTGTGTATTCACAATCCTCCTTAGTTTAGCATTACCAGCAAACATGGAAATAAGATCCTTTCAGTCAAATCATTGAGAAAAGTCTTGAATAACTGTGCCTCATGCACTGTTCTCTGCAGTACTTTGCTATCACAACAGATCAAAAACTACAATCCCGGAAGAACTCAGCAGGTCAAGCCACATCTGTGGAGGCAAAGGGTAGAAGTCAAACATTTCAGGTCAAGACCCTGCATCAGGACTGATGATTACACCTGTCTGCCTCCACAGGTGCTGCTTGACCTCCTGACTTCTTTCAACATTCATTTTTTTAGTTCCAAATTTATAGAGTCATCCAGCATGGAAATAGGCCCTTCTGTCCGACTTGTTCATGCCAACCTAGATGCCCCATCTACACTAGTCCCACATGTGTGCAGTTGGCTCCTATCCATCTAAACCTTTCCTATCCAGGCATCTGTCCAAATGTCTTTTAGAGTCATGGAAGTTCTTTAGATCCTACTCCCCACAGATTGTGAAGGAAATCTCAGGATCTCTATACGCCTGCTGTCACACATAACTGACCTAGAACAATTCAATAGACAATAGTTGCAGGAGTAGGCCATTCGGCCCTTCGAGCCAGCACCGCCATTCAATGTGATCATGGCTGATCATTCTCAATCAGTACCCCGTTCCTGCTTTCTCCCCATACCCCCTGACTCCGCTATCCTTAAGAGCTCTATCTAGCTCTCTCTTGAATGTATTCAGAGAATTGGCCTCCACTGCCCTCTGAGGCAGAGAATTCCACAGATTCACAACTCTCTGACTATTGTCATTGTATTGTATTAACAGCCATTGTGAACCAGAACCCTAGTTAGTTAATTTGTACAAAACAACAATTTACACTATTCATCGTCAAAGATTTGGCTCGACATCCTGAACTTGTCACGTCTCCGATCTAGCTCTCCTGCTTCATGATGCGATATGTGTCGGGGTCAACAGGCACAAAACACACATTCTGCATTTTAAGCAGAAGCTAAAAAGCACAAGACCAAATTCTACCCGTCACATGACTAAAACCTGACAATAAACAATATTAACTGTTACTTTATATACACTCGCATTAAAAATTGAGATATGCCATTTATGATTAAAAAAACAAGCGAAATCCTCATAGAAGATTATCCAATTTCTGACGTTTGTACATATGAGCACATGACAAGGCTATCTTACCATAGTAAATATTGACTGCGAACTACAGTTGTAAAGGAAAATGTTTGTCAGTGTGGAAATAATAGATAAAATTATGATATATCACTGCAAACACGCTGCTAATTGTCAGCTATATAAAATTCGGATCCGGAAATCAATACATCAAAATATTGATCTTAAAGTCAAGAATCTGTTACTTGAAATTAACAATAAAAATAACTGGTGGTTCTTCATAATTTGAATGAATGAATACTTTATTGTCACGTGACAAGTGCCAGTGATATTATTTATTCTTTCCTTATGCAAAGAGTCGCCAGATAAAGGGTGCTGACAAAATTACAAATTATCCCACGCCCAGTCCTCCTTTGTGTGAGTCCTGGACTAAATCCACATGGACATAAACATGACACATGGAGGAAGTCAGCAGGTCAGAGAGCACCTGTGGAGGCAATGGACAGGCGACCTCTCAGGTCAGGCAGCATCTCAGGAAAATATGAATAGGTGACACTTATGATCGAGACTTTTCACATCAACCCTTGAACTGATAGGAGCAGAATTTGGCCATTCGGCCAATCAAGTCTACTCCGCCATTCAATTATGGCTGAGCTACCTCTCCCTCCTTACCCCATTCTCCTGCCTTCTCCCCATAACCCATAACATCCGTCCTAACCAAGAATATATCTATCTCTGCCTTAAAAATATCCATTGACAGCCTCCACAGCCTTCTGTGGCAAATAATTCCACAGATTCACTACACTCTGACTATAGAAATTCCTCCTGAACTTCTTCCTGAAGGAACATTCTTTAATTCTGAGGCTATGACCTCTGGTCCTAGACTATCTCACTATGGAAACATCCTCTCCACATTCACTCTATCCAAGCCTTTCACTATTCAATGAGGTCCCCCTCATCCTACTAAACCCCTGCGACATAGGTTTATGGTGATGGGGAAAAGATTTAATAGGAATCTGAAGTGTAACTTTTTCACACAAAGGGTGGTGGGTGTGTGGAACAAGCTGCCACAGGAGGTAGTTGAGGCAGAGACTATCCCAACATTTAAGAAACAGTTGGACAGGTAGATGGATTTCAAAGGATAGGACAGGTTTGAAGGGATATGGATCAAACACAGGCAGGTGGGATTAGTGTAGCTGGGACATGTATGCCGGTGTGGACAAGTTGGGCCGAAGGGCTTGATTCCACACTGTATCACTCTATGACTCTAAAGGCCCAGTGCTCTCATCATATGTTAGCCCACTCATTTCTGGAATCATTCTTGTAAACCTCCTCTGGACCGTCTCCAGCGCCAGTATATCCTTCCTCGGATATGGTGCCCAAAATTGCTCAATATTCCAAATACAGCCTAACCAGCGCCGTATGGAGCCTCAGCATTACATCCTTGGTTTTGTATTCTAGACCTCTTGAAATAAATGCTAGCTTTGGCTTTGCTTTCCTTACTACCAATTCGACTTGCAAATTATCTTTTTGGCAATTCTGCACCAGCACTCCCAAGTTCCATTGCACCTCCATGTATCCACCTATTAAGGCTATCTCCCGCCCCCACTTCTCTTTTACAGCCTTCTCCTCCCCACTGCAATCAATCTGAAGAAGAGTCCAGACCCAAAACAACACCTATCCATTCCCTCCACGGATGCTGCTTGACCCCCTGAGGTCCTCCTGCACTTTGTGGTTTGCTCAAGATTCCTGCACCTGCAGTTCCTTGCGTCTCTTTGGGCCTTTTTCAGTCTATGTTTATGTTCAATCAACATTATGACATTTGCTATGTTTTTCTTCCTTTAACTGGAAGAAATGGGCATTGCAATGTCAAACTGATGAAATATAATCAGCAAATTAATTCAACAGAGGTTGCATGCAATATTGGGTTTAGTATGAAAATTTTGTTTTAATTAGAGCACATGGGAAATTAGACATTAATGTTCAGTGCAACCTGCGTAAATGGAGCAAAGCACTTTGAAATGGAATTGTAGTTGAAATTATTTAGCTTTATCAGAGGTGGTTGATATTTTGAGATACATTAAGTACGAAATTTACTCACTTGGTAGCACTCTCCACACTGAGTCATTAGATAAGAAGGTTAAATCGTTGGGTATTAATAGTGAGGTTGCAAGATGGATTCAACAATGGCTGAATGGGAGATACCAGAGGGTAATGGTTGACAATTGTATGTCAGGTTGGAGGCCAGTGTCTAGTGGAGTGCCCCAAGGATCTGTGTTGGGTCCACTGTTGTTTGTCATTTACATTAATGATCTGGATGATGGTGTGGCAAATTGGATTAGTAAATATGCAGATGATACTAAGATAGGTGGAGTAGTTGATAGTGAGGTAGATTTTCAAAGTCTACAGAGAGACTTGGGCCTTTTGGAAGGGTGGGCTGAAAGATGGCAGATGGAGTTTAATGCTGATAAGTGTGAGGTGCTGCATTTTGGTAGGACAAATCAAAATAGGACGTACAGGGTAAATGGTAGGGAATTGAGGAATGCAGTGGAACAGAGGGATCTGGGAATAACTGTGCATTGTTCCCTGAAGGTGGAATCTCATGTGGATAGGGTGGTGAAGAAGGCGTTTGGTATGCTTGCCTTTATAAATCAGAGCATCGAGTATAGAAGTTGGGATGTAATGTTGAAATTGTACAGGGCATTGGTGAGGCCGAATCTGGAGTATGGTGTGCAGTTCTGGTCGCCAAATTATAGGAAGGATGTCGACAAAATGGAGAGGGTACAGAGGAGATTTACTAGAATGTTGCCTGGGTTTCAGCACTTAGGCTACAGAGAGAGGTTGAATAGGTTGGGTCTTTATTCTTTGGAGCGTAGAAGGTTGAGGGGGGACTTGATAGAGGTTTTTAAAATTTTGAGAGGGACGGACAGAGTTGACGTGGGTAGGCTTTTCCCTTTGAGAGTGGGGAAGATTCCAACAAGGGGACATAGCTTCAGAATTGAGGGACAAAGGTTTAGGGGTAACATGAGGGGGAACTTCTTTACTCAGAGGGTTGTGGCTGTATGGAATGGGCTTCCGGTGGAAGTGGTGGAGGCTGGCTCGATTTTATTATTTAAGAGTAAATTGGATAGGTATATGGATAGGAGGGGATTGGAGGGTTATGGTCTGAGTGCAGGTAGATGAGACTAGGTCAGGGAGAAAGGTAGGCGTGGACTGGTAGGGCCGGACAGGCCTGTTTCCATGCTGTAGTTATATGTTATATATGTTATGTTATAAAGGGTTCGAGCTCCACTCCAGAACTTAAGGACGTCAGATAGGTCAGCACTCATTGTGCTGTTTTGATGGTGCTCCATTTTCACGTGGATGAGCTGCTGAAACCACTGGTGGATATAACAAAAAAAATCCCATGGCACTACACATAGAGTCCTATTAGTATCCTGGGAACTTTTCTCTACCAAGAATATCAGACTAGCTGGTTTACTACTTCAAATGTATCTGTCTTGTTTACTTGCCCAACACTGAATAATATGCTTCAAAATTAATTTTTTGGTTGCAAATAGTTTTTGGTAGCCTGCAGAAGAGGCAATGTAAATACTTTTTTTTAAATAATGAATAATAAGTGACATTAAAGAGGAGAAAATGGAGGCATGATGCTAGATTTTGGTCTTGCAGCTTGGTTTTGTTCTTATTTCCTGTGGATCAAAACTTACAAATGAATTGCACATTATTTTTAAGATTTGCCTACAGTGGAAGAACTAATGAAACCTATTAAAGGGGACGCTCTATTTCCAAGAGGATTTGACTTGCATTCAATCAGGTGAGAAAAAATAAATGAATTATAATTACAATTATCTGGTTCAAGCTTCATAATATTTATTTTTATTTATTTATTTTGTGATCTCCAAGCAGTTTGGTTTTTTTGCCTGCTTTTTTCTGGCTTTTTTCAGGACAAGTGGCTGTCATGCCACTTTTCATTTGTTTTAATGAACATTTTGTGAAAACCACATTGAGCATCCTTAAATTGGATGTAAATATAAATTCACTACGGTAGACAATAGACAATAGGTGCAGGAGTAGGCCATTCGGCCCTTCAAGCCAGCACCGCCATTCAATGTGATCATGGCTGATCATTCTCAATCAGTACCCCGTTCCTGCTTTCTCCCCATACTCCCTGACTCCGCTATCCTTAAGAGCTCTTAAGAGCTCTATCTAGCTCTTTGGCTAGCACAGAATTTCATCAATGGAAAAATAAGCTAACATGTAGGTCGCTTATTGACAATCAAGAAGTAAAAGCTGTCGATGCTGGAAATGAGAAAATAAAACACAAAACTTTGAAAATATTCGGACAATATACCAGCATGTTTGGAGAGGTTCATAGTTCATAAGCTCTAGGAGCAAATTCAGGCCATTCGGCCCATCAATTCTACTCCGACATTCAATCATGGCTGAAGGTGATCAACTTTTTAAAAATAAGTCTAACAATAGATATTGCCTGCAGAAACAAGGAACTGCTGATGCTCGTTTACCAAGAATAAACACAAAATGCTGGAGAAACTCAGCAGGTCAGGCAGCATCCCTGGAGAACTTGGGTTGGTGATATTTTGTGTTGGGACCGTCAGACTGTCTGAAGAAGGGCCCGACTGGAAACATCACCTATCCATGTTCCACAGAGGGTCTGCCTGACCCATTGAGTTACTTCAGCACTTTGTGTCTTAACAGATATCGCCTAATCTGTTGATTTGCAGTATTCTCTGTTTTTATTTTAGAATCTTAAGAGATTTTTTTTAAATTGATTAAAACTGTAAATTCAAACATAAGTGAATCCTTAATGAGTGCTTCACCATCAAATAAAGGAAGCAAGGTTGGAATAGGAAGTCCCAGTGCCACTGATATCTGGCTTGACACTTGTGCTGGTGTTAAATATAAATACATGTCTGGTGTAGTTTCAGACATGTAGCAGCCTGAAGGATGGTCAATGAATAGGAAGCAAAGGTTGTGATGCGGACTGAAGACAATGGCTCATTTATTTGAATGAAACTTGCATGTGCAGTATATTCAACTCCCAACTTGATGATCTAGAACAGTTGAGGTATTGTATGTTGTAGGACTAGAAAATCTATTACATGGCACTATTATTTTGGAGCTGCTTGCTTTAATTTAATCTAAAAGTTGTTTTGAGTTTCCTTTTTGATATAAGTTCATAAATTATAGGAGAGGAATTAGGCTATTCGGCCCATCAAGTCTACTCTGCCATTCAATCATGGCTGATCTATCTTTCTCTCTCAACCCCATTCTCCTGCCTTCTCCCCATAACCCCTGACACCCATACTAATCAAGAATCTATTAATCTCTGTCTGAAAAATATCTATTGATGGCCTCCACTGCCTTCTGTGGCAATGAATTCCACTGATTCACCACCCTCTGACTAAAGAAATTCCTCCTCATCTCCTTTCTTAAGGTACGTCCTTTTATTCTGAGACTATGGCCTCTGGTCCTAGACTCTTCCACTAGTGGAAACATCCTCTCCTCACAGGCCGTTCACAATTCAGTGATGGGACATTTTGCCAAATGGTATAGTAAGAATTACACTGTTAAGGGATTGATTAACAGCTCTTGTAATTTTGGCATTATTTCCCAGATGTTAACAAGAAAGACTTCCTAAAGTTAGTTTTGTTGGATTGACTGGGTTGAAATTGCCTTGGTCATGTCCACTTCCTATGTTTAGGTTAATGCCAGTGCCGGGGTTTTTTTATTACAATGTATTTTCATAGCAATTTCACACAACTTTTTTCATTTATTTAGTCATAGGGAGAGGATGGATGGGCTAGGACCTTGTCCTTGGAGCAGAGGAGGTTGAGGAATGATCTCATAGAGGTGTATCTGATCATAAAGGGAATAGATAGGATCGATGCACAGTGTCGCTTTCCCAGAGTAGGGGAATCAAGAACCAGAGGAAATATGTTTAAGGTGAGAGGGGATAAATTTAGTAGGAACCTGAGGAGCAATTTTTTTCTCACAGGGTGGTGGGTATTGGGAATGAGCTACCAGAGAGGGTAGTTGAGGCAGGTACTACAAAAAATGTAAAAGACATTTGGATACGTACCTGGATAGGACAGGTTTATAGGGCTATATGGGCCAAGCGTGTGCAGATGGGACGAGTGTAGATGGGGCATCTTGGTAGGCCAGGGCAAGTTGGGCCGAAGTGCCTGTTTCTGGGCTCTTGAGTCCATGACTGGACTACAAGTTTTGTAATATAACCACTGAACAAGCATTTCCATTGCTAGAAGATATAATTTTCTCTCATTTAACCAATTATGCCAAGATCTTTCGTAGCCTTGAAATGATTTGTCTAAAATAGCATTTGAATTTCCTTTCGCTATCACTGATATCTGTCATTTTTTCGTATTCTTTTTTGTTCAATCTATACTTATTCAAGAACTTTGATTGTGAAGTGCCATTTAATAACAGCACAGGTCTACTTTATCTCTTTACTGCAGAGTATTCGGAAAAAACTCCTTGAAGTAATAAAATGACATTTTACAGATGCTCTTAGACATGACCAATTTTTGTAGCATTTTTTCTTTTATAATGTGTTTTATTTATAGTCTTTTTTGCTTTTTAAAAAAATGTATATATTTCCATATTGTATATAACATTTGCCAGAAATGTAGATTATAAGAACTGCAACAGCAGATTATAAGACACAGTGCTGGAGTAACTCAGCTGGTCAGGCAACGTCTCTGGCGAATGTAGATAGGTGATGTTTCGGGATGAGACCCTCCTTCAGACTGAAGAAGAGCTTGAAGACTTTTACAGTCTGAAGAAGAGCCCTGACTCAAAACATCACTTATCCATGTTATCCTGAGATGCTGCCTGGCCCACTGAGTTACTCTAGCACTTGGCATCTTTTTTTGCCAGAAGTGGGGTTTTTTTTTGCATGCAAAGATCAGGTCATAATTGTACTTAATTTTGGTTAGGCATTTGCATCCAGATCTCACAAATGCAATATCATTATTTTCATCATCTCTCACTTGGTAGTACAATTGCTCAGCGGGAGGGTGAAGTTGCAGCAACATCCAGCAAACACATGTTGAAGGATTCCAGTGGTCCGAGTCTCTTTCAACCACAGCTTAACTCTAACACTTCATGTGAAGGACACAACGCATTCCAAGAGGTATCTGGGAGTTCATTGAAGGAAAATGCGAACCTAACAAGTAGAATTTCTGATGACGTGGAAGCCTTAATGAATGAAATTAAAAATGATTCTGCAATCAAACACAGTCTCATAGCTTCCACTTCACAAGCTGTTTCCCACCGAGATTTTCAGGTACACTTTATTCATTTTATATATTATGCAAACTTTTACTTTGGGCCTCTGTGTTCAAATATAGTCAATGTATGATAAGATAATTTACATTTATCTTTCATATTTATTTGTGTGTCCCTACTGTTTTCAAGTCTGTGTCATGTACTGACATTGCTGGAGAATAAAATATGTTTTCTTATTTTGGTATTGTACTCTATTCCCATTTCAATTCTTTGCAAGGCAGATGATAATTGAGTTTGACAGAATTCAGTGCTCTAGCAATTTATCTTAATGCTAATATCAGACAAAGGTTCCAGGCAATGCATTATAATGTTTCTAGCAAGTAACCTTGTGTGAGGAATGTAATCCCTCATCTGTCTTCTCCCTACAGTCTAATGAAGATGTGTAAAAATTGCAATGATATAATGTGCACAGGGCAGCACAGTGGCTCAGCTGGTAGAGCCGCTGCCTCGCCGCGCCAGAGCCTGGGGTTTGATCCTGACCTCAGGTGCTGTCTATGTGGAGTTTGCACGTTCTGCTTGGGTTTCGTCTGGTTACTGCAGTTTCCTCTCACATCCCAAAGACATGAATTTGTAGGTTATTTGGCCTCATCCACTCCTTACACACAAGGGGTCCATTTACAAAGTGGGACAACATAGAACTAGTGCGAATGGGTGATTGATGGTCGGCGTGTACTTGGTGGGCCAAAGGGCCTACTTCCATGCTGTAGCTTTCAATGATTCAATGCAAATTTTATTCTGAATATTTTTTAAAGCTAAAATTTGAAAAAAAATCCCGATGAAAGCACTAATCTTTTAAGGTTATATTTAATGGTTTATTCCTTTATGATTATAGTGAGCACAAATTCTTCTCAACAACTTGAGTAGCAGGTACACTGAATAAAGATTTAAGACTATGCATCATATTTGAAATGTCAGATTTTTTGAGCAATGGAAGTTTTTGTTGGAATGAAAGCAAAATACTTTTTTTTTTAAATTCACGGACTGTTGGGGTTTTCAATTTTGCAATCAATTTTTTTTTTCAGTAATGCCTTCTGTGAGAAATCAGAGCAGAGGCAATAACAATGGGATTGAGGTGCAACATTGCTTTTACAAAATTAAATTTTGGAGTATGAGGGACTACAGACCCTGTTTTTGTTCCCATTTAACAAACCTTTATAGATTGGCATTCAGTGAATAATAGAAGTATAGATTTTGCTTCTAATGCACTGCCATTTTATAAACTAAAGTTCCTCATTTGACTAAGACCTTAGATGATGCACTGGAATTAAATGTTGTCTGTTTACATCAGGAATTGAAATTAAACAGAGAAATCTTAAGGATAGCGGAGTCAGGGGGTATGGGGAGAAGGCAGGAACGGGGTACTGATTGAGAATGATCAGCCATGATCACATTGAATGGCGGTGCTGGGTCGAAGGGCCGAATGGCCTCTTCCTGCACCTTTTGTCTATTGTTTGATGACTCTTGGACTGTATCTGCTGGAGTTTAGAAGGATGAGGAGGGATCTCATTGAAACCTAGCAAATAATGAAAGGCCGAGATAGAGTGGATGTGGAGAGGTCTAGGACCAGAGGGCACAGCCTCAAGAATAAAAGGATGTACCTTTGGAATAGAGATGACAAATTTCTTTAGCCAGACGAATTTGTAGAATTCATTGTCACAGATGGCTGTCGTTGTGTATGTTTAAAGCAAAGATTGATAGGTTCTTGTTTAGTAAGGATGTCAAAGGTTATAGATGTAAAGACAGATTAATCATGATCGAAAGGTGTAGACTCGATGGACCAAATGGCTTAAATCTATGCTATCTTGTGATTACACTGAGACAATACAAACTGAACCCCCTATCATTTATTTCTCCAGCCCAAACAATACTCAGCACTATGTTGTAGAGATTTGTATTTTAGAAAAGCAGTAAGAACTTTTTAGGTCATTCATTCACCATTTTTAAAGAGAGTATTGTTTTGTAATCAAAAACCATTTGGTCTAATAGCCGATTTAATCTTGGGTCTTGCCATAATTGTGGGATTACAGGATTGCTTCTAAGTGTAATATGTTTCAGTTGACTTTATGATTTCTCAAAAATATTTTTAAAAATGATACACATATTTAGTCTAATGATTTATTTATTTTCTCCTGCCATTGAATAATGTCATCCAAATTGTTACTGCCGTGCAGATTTACGCCAAGACCAAAAGCCCTAAATTAAAAAACAAGAAGCACTTTGGTGAAAACTACACATCTGTCAGAAGCTCGGGATATGGCAAAGTTAGTCCATTGAAGAAAGATCCCCTTGGTGCTAGTGAAAAACAAACCCATTTATCGCCAACAAAGCAAGCTGTGCCAGTGAAAGGCTTTAAAACTAGACCTAAAGGTAATATCCTTTTTTTTCTAGTAGACTGAAAAATTATAGAGAGAGTATTTATTTTGAAATGGTGTCAACCCATCAGTGTTTCATTTTAATTCCCCATTAATTCTTGGGAGTTTTGGCGTTATTGGCAAATCCAATGTTTATGGTCTACACAAGTTATTTTTGAGACAAGGATGCTTTGAACAACTGCAGTCTGTCTGATAAAGATATTTGCACATTGCTATTATGCAGTGTATGAAAATAACTGCAGATGCTGGTACAAATCGAAGGAATCACAAAATGCTGGAGTAACTCAGCAGGTCTGGCAGCATCTTGGAGAGAGGGAATGGGTGACGTTTCGGGTCGAGACCCTTCTTCAGACTGAAGAGTTTTTAAGGCCCTGTTTCCACTCTGTATCTTTAAACTAAACTAAACTCTGCCCTAATACACTGTAGAGACATATTACTTTGATGTAAAGTGAAGAGAGTAATCTTAGTAAGTATTGTATAAAATCATTTTTAAAAGTAGCATCATTTGATTGGTGTTCTATTCTTAGCATGTTCATCTCTTTATATTATGTATTATGTTACTTTTTTGTCAATGCGAGTTATTTTTCCTCCATAAAAATTCAATCGTGCTTTTTATGCTAAAATGATCACAGTATATAATTTTCTACTTTATTTTTCCCTTTTCTCAAATAGGACAATTATTTATGACGCAGACAATCAGATCAGAAAAGCAAAAACCTGCTGAAAATAACCTTGAAAATCCACTGTTGACTTCAATGCAGTCGTCCTCTACACCGCTTCAGCGACAGATGAACAGTGTGCCAAATCATACAAAATTACTTGGTGGCCACGTACCAGAACAGGTAAAGCAACGTTCTTGCTGTCAATAGACTGATAATAAATTAACCATGTGTAAAGGAATATTTGATATATTCCTTAATGCACTTATACTATACCTATTACATGGCCTACTCCTGCACCTATTTTCTATGTTTCTAAACATAGACTGAAAGAAGGGTTCCGGCCCGATACGTCACCTATCCATGTTCTCCAGGGATGCTTGCCTGACCCGCTGAATTACTCCAGCACTTGGTGTCTTTTTGTGTAAACCAGCATCTGCAGTTCCTTGTTTCAACATAGAACAGTACAACATAGACCTGAAAGACAGGTCTTTCACCCCACAATGTTTGTGCAGAACATAAGTTCAGGTTAAATTAGTCTGATCTGCCCGCACATCATCCATATTCTTCCTTTCCCTGCATATCCTTGTTCTATCTAAAAACCTCCCAAACACCAGATAATCAGAATAATTATTAATCACATTGATCATAATAAGGAATTAACCATGTATAAAAAGGAATATTTGATATATTCCTTAATGCATTTATACTCTACCTATTGCATACCTAAACATGGAACATATACTGAAAGAAGGTTCCCGACCCAATGTTACGCAGCGGTAGAGTTGCTGCCTTACAGCGCCAGAAAGCAGCGTTCGGTCCTAACTACGGGTGCGGTCTGTACGTAGTTTGTACGTTCTCCCCGTGACCTGCATGTGTTTTCTCCAGGTGCTCCGGTTTCCTCCAACGCGCCAAAGGCGTACAGGTTTGTAGGCTAATTGGCTTGGTCAAATAGTAAATTATCGTTAGTATGTATCGTCAGGATAGCGTTAGTGTGCAAGGAATGCTGGTCAATGCAAGCTTGGTGGGCCGAAGGCCCTGTTTCCGCGCTGTATCTCTAGTTAAACCGTTACTTTGGATCTGTCTTCACTGAGGAAGATACACACAATCTCCCAAATGTTCTAGGGGCCGGAGAACCTAGGGTGATGGAGCAACTGAAGGAAATCCACATTAGGCAGGAAATGGTTTTGGGTAGACTGATGGGACTGAAGGCTGATAAATCCCCAGGGCCTGATGGTCTGCATCCCAGGGTACTTAAGGAGGTGGCTCTAGAAATAGTGGAAGCATTGGAGATCATTTTTCAATGTTCTATAGATTCAGGATCAGTTCCTGTGAATTGGAGGATAGCAAATGTTATCCCACTTTTTAAGAAAGGAGGGAGAGAGAAAACGGGTAATTATAGACCAGTTAGTCTGACATCAGTGGTGGGGAAGATGCTGGAGTCAATTATAAAAGACGAAATTGCTGAGCATTTGGATAGCAGTAACAGGATCATTCCGAGTCAGCATGGATTGACGAAGGGGAAATCATGCTTGACAAATGTACTGGAATTTTTTGAGGATGTAACTAGGAAAATTGACAGGGGAGAGTCAGTGGATGTGGTGTACCTCGACTTTCAGAAAACCTTCGACAAGGTCCCACATAGGAGATTAGTGGGCAAAATTAGAGCACATGGTATTGGGGGTAGGGTACTGACATGGATAGAAAATTGGTTGACAGACAGAAAGCAAAGAGTGGGGATAAATGGGTCCCTTTCGGAATGGCAGGCAGTGACCAGTGGGATACCGCAAGGTTCGGTGCTGGGACCCCAGCTATTTACGATATACATTAATGACTTAGACGAAGGGATTAAAAGTACCATTAGCAAATTTGCAGATGATACTAAGCTGGGGGGTAGTGTGAATTGTGAGGAAGATGCAATAAGGCTGCAGGGTGACTTGGACAGGTTGTGTGTGTGGGCGGATACATGGCAGATGCAGTTTAATGTAGATAAGTGTGAGGTTATTCACTTTGGAAGTAAGAATAGAAAGGCAGATTATTATCTGAATGGTGTCAAGTTAGGAGGAGGGGGAGTTCAACGAGATCTGGGTGTCCTAGTGCATCAGTCAATGAAAGGAAGCATGCAGGTACAGCAGGCAGTGAAGAAAGCCAATGGAATGTTGGCCTTCGTAACAAGAGGAGTTGAGTATAGGAGCAAAGAGGTCCTTCTACAGTTGTACCGGGCCCTGGTGAGACCGCACCTGGAGTACTGTGTGCAGTTTTGGTCTCCAAATTTGAGGAAGGATATTCTTGCTATGGAGGGCGTGCAGCGTAGGTTCACTAGGTTAATTCCCGGAATGGCGGGACTGTCGTATGTTGAAAGGCTGGAGCGATTGGGCTTGTATACACTGGAATTTAGAAGGATGAGGGGGGATCTTATTGAAACATATAAGATAATTAGGGGATTGGACACATTAGAGGCAGGAAACATGTTCCCAATGTTGGGGGAGTCCAGAACAAGGGGCCACAGTTTAAGAATAAGGGGTAGGCCATTTAGAACGGAGATGAGGAAGAACTTTTTCAGTCAGAGAGTGGTGAAGGTGTGGAATTCTCTGCCTCAGAAGGCAGTGGAGGCCAGTTCGTTGGATGCTTTCAAGAGAGAGCTGGATAGAGCTCTTAAGGATAGCGGAGTGAGGGGGTATGGGGAGAAGGCAGGAATGGGGTACTGATTGAGAGTGATCAGCCATGATCGCATTGAATGGCGGTGCTGGCTCGAAGGGCTGAATGGCCTACTCCTGCACCTATTGTCTATTGTCTATTGTCTATAAATAAGTCAACTCAAAGAACCATAATACTGTGTATAAAATAAGTCGCAATCTGGCTTTTCAGTATCAGGATTACTGATGTGCAATGTGGTGACGATCTGTAAAGTCAGAGGATAGATACTCTATATTTCCCACAATACCATTTTTTTTTTTTAAGTTAATTACAAGAGACGATGGAAAGCTTTCAAAAGGAAATGGACAAAGATTGTCGGAGCCCGGTAGCGTTTGTAGGGAACTTGTCCTACTGCAAAAACTAGAAGAGGCACATGAGAAATGGAGCACAGAGCACAGCCTGGTTGAAAAGTTGAAAGAAAAGCTAGAAAGAAAAGAAGAAGAACTTGTTGGCAAGAATGAAGAACTGAAGAAACTTCCTCAATTAAATGAGGAGATTTATATGCTTCAATCAAAGGTAAATATGCTTTTGGCGTTCTCAAAAACTATGCAAGCAGAAAAAATCCAACTGGAAATGTGTTTTAACAACAGGATGGATTACCTAAATTGGAATCGTTGTATATCTGCTGGGTTTTTTCATATCTGGACCCATCCATCATTTATTTATTTGCCTCTGTACTCCACAATCTGAGATTTGTAATAGAAAAAATCACATGTGGTTAAAGTGCACATTGTCAGATTTTATTAAAGGCCATTTTTATACATCTTGGTTTCACCATGTAGAAATTACAGCAGTGTTTATACATAGTCCCTCCCATTTCAGGGCACCATAATGTTTGGGACACATGGCTTCACAGGCGTTTGTAATTGCTGTGGTGTGTTAAATTGCCTTCTGAATGCAGGTATGAGAGCTCTCTGCACCTAGTCTTACCTCCAGTCCTTCCATCACATTTGGAAACTTTTATTGCTGTTTATCAACATGAGGACCAAAGTTGTGCCAATGAAAGTCAAATAAACCATTATGAGACCAAGAAACAAGAATAAAACTGTTAGAGACATCAGCCAAACCTGAGGCTTCCCAAAATCAACTGTTTGGAACATCATGAAGTAAAAAGAGTGCACTGGTGAGCTTACTAATCGCAAAGGGACTGGCAGGCCAAGGAAGACCTCCACAGCTGATGACAGAATTATTCTCTCTATAATCAAGAAAAATCCCCAAACATCTGTCCGACAGATCAGAAACACTCTTCAGAAGTCAGGTGTGGCTTTGTCAGTGACCACTGTCTGCAGGAAACTTCATGAACAGAAATACAGAGGCCACACTGCAAGATGCTAACCACTGGTTAGCCGCAAAAATTAGGATGGCCAGGTTACAGTTTGCCAAGAAGTACTTAAAAGAGCAACCACAGTTCTGGAAAAAGGTCTTTTGGACAGATGAGACGAAGATTAACTTATATCAGAGTGATGGCAAGATCAAAGTATGGAGGAGAGAAGGAACTGCCCAATATCCAAAGCATCCCACATCATGTGTGAAAAACGGTGGTGGGGGTGTTATGGCCTGGGCATGTATGGCTACTGAAGTTACTGGCTCACTTACCTTCATTAATGAAACAACTGCTGATGGTAGTAGTACAATGGATTCTGAAGTATATAGACATCCTATCTGCTCAAGTTCAAACAAATGCCTCAAAACACATTGGCCGACGGTTCTTCCCACAGCAAGACAATGATCCCAAACATACTGCTAAAGCAACAAAGGAGGTTTTCAAAGCTAAAAAATTGTGAATTCTTGAGTGGCCAAGTCAATCACCCAATCTGAACCCAATTGAGCATGCCTTTTCTTTGCTGAAGAGAAAACTGAAGGGGACTAGTCCCCAAAACAAGCATAAACTAAAGATGGCTGCAAGACAGGCCTGGCAGTCTCATACCTGCATCACCAGAGAAGACACCCAGCAACTGGTGATGACCGTGAATCACAGACTTCAAGCAGTCATTTCATGCAAAGGGTATGCAACAAAATACTAAACATGACTACTTTGATTTACATGACATTGCTGTGTCCCAAACATTATGGTGCCCTAAAATGGAGGGACTATGTATAAACATAGAATACTGGAATTTCTACATGGTGAAACTAAAATGTATAAAAATGGCCTTTATTAAAATCTGATAATGTGCTGTTTAACCACATGTGATTTTTTTCTATTACAAATCTCAAATTGTGGAGTACAGAAGCGAATAAATAAATGATGGGTCTTTGTCCCAAACATTGTGGAGGGCACTAGCTTGGTTTTGGTTCTCGTGTTAATCGGATCTTATTTTTGGCTTTCAGTAAAGTCAATGGAGTATAACGCATCCATGCCTATTGAATAATGCAGTTCCTTCTGCGAATGAATATGTAATCCAGAATGAAACTGATTTGGGAACTGTGAATATAGCGGGATAATTGCTACCATATAATTTTGAATCTGGTCACGTTTAAAGAGATCCCTCCGGGAAGATTGTAACAGTGCTAAGTTGCTGAGAAATGCATAAAAACATCTAATTTTAGTTTTCAAATGTCCCAGCCAACTAACCGTGCTTTCATCTAAGAATTTGAGCAGTCATCTCATGCAGTTAGATTTGATGAATTCTGGGTGTGCATTCTAAAGGAGGTTGCAAAATATCTGAAAAGACTTTTGCTTCCAAGGGCAAATTTATCAACCCGTAAACGCTTATTATTCCATTGATTAAGATGGTCAGATATATGCATACAAAGGCTAAATGGCCAAATGCAGGCAAATGGGACTAGCCCTTTATGCCAACTTGGTCGGCATGGACATGGTGAGTCAAAGGCTCTGTTTCCATGCTCTACAGCTCCATGACTCTATGTAGAATAACAATTAGTTGCGGCACAGAAGGAAGTCATTTCGCCCATCACATCAGGCTGAACTTCTACCAGGGCAATGTCTTAGTTCCACCTCCTTGACTTTTCCCTGTGGCCTTGTACATTTTCCTTGCCATGTGTTATCTGAGGTACTGAGGGAAGGTTTAGATTTTTTAGTTTAGTTTCGATTCAGCTCAGAAACGGGCCTTTTGTCCCAACGAGCGGTAGAGTTGCTGCCTTACAGCGCCAGAGACCCGGGTTCGATCCTGACCATGGGTGCTGTCTGCAGAATTTGTACATTCTCCCCTTGACCACATGGGTTTTCTCAGAGTGCTCAGTTTCCCTCCCACACTCCAAAGACGTACAGATTTGTAGGTTAATTGGCTTTTGTAAATTTGTAATTTGTCCCTTGTGTGTAGGATAGTGTTAGTGCACGGGGATCAAAGGTCGGTGCGGACTCGTTGGTACGAAGGCCTGTTTCCAAGCTGTATCTAAACTAAACAAAAAAATCTAAACCTTCCCTCGGTACCTCCTCTGGCAGCATTTTCCCTTTACCTGTGTGGGCTAAAATAGCCCCTTGGGTTCTTATTAAATTCCCTCACACCTTAAATCTATGTCCTCTGGTTCTTGATTCCCCTACTCTGGGTAAAAGACGTTCACTGAGTAATCATTTATTAGTGTTTCATGGAATACACCCAATTGTGTAATGTTCTTTCTGCTGTTTTTGTCTTTGACCCCTGTGCAGCATACTGCTCTTTTTCACCATCATGCAGTTTTCTCCATTTTAAAATTATATGTAATTCTATTTTGAAAGCTACTTCACTTCCTCTTCAGACAATGGATGTCAGACCATAGCAATTTTTTGCATTAAAGAATATTCCCCATCACCTCCACTTAGACATTTTTGTCACTGCTCTTAAAAACGAGTCTCTTTCCTGTCCTGTAAGCCTCCTTCTTGAACTGCTACAGTTCTTTTAATGAAGGTAATCCTCTGTTGGGTGGGGGAGTTTAAGATTATTTTCGCCCTTCAACAATGAAGAAGGGTCTCGACTGAAAATGTCACCTTTTCCTCCAGTTACTCCAGCTTTTTTTGTCTACTGTTTAAAGCAGCATCTGCAGTTCCTTCCTGCACAATGAAGCAGTAGTGTTGGCTTATTTTCTGTAATTAACCATGTTATTTACATTTTGTTCAATGTAACAAAGTAATTGTGCCACAGAATGTGGCCTGTTGGAATTGCCTTGCCTTAGGATAGGCTACAAATAGTTTAGTTGAGAGATACAGCACGGAAACAAGCCCTTTCGGCCCACCGGGTCCGTGCCGACCAGTGATCCCCGCACATTAACACTACTGGGGATCATTTTTACATTTACCAAGCCAATTAACGTACAAAACTTGTACGTCTTTGGGGTGTGGGAGGAAACCGAAAATCTCGGAGAAAACCCACGGGGAGAACGTACAAATTCCGTACCGACAGCACCCGTAGTTGGGATCGAACCCGGGTCTCCGGTGCTGTAAGCACTGAAAGGCAGCAACTATACCGCTGCGCCACCGTGCCGCCCAACGATGCTGAATTTATTCTCCCCATTACTGATAACTAAGGGTTGTGGTATTTGCAAGATCTCCCACTGGCTGTTATCGTGTCCAAGGAATAACGCTGTGAAGAGCCCCCATTAGTTAGTATTTTGGTGTTTCGTAAGCAAACAAAATATGCATCTTTGCAATCTCTGAAAACTTGTTTTGTTTCACATTTAATGAATTATTTGAATGAATGAATACTTTATTGTCACATGTACAAGTCACAGTAAATTCTTTGCTTGCATACCCAAGGTATGCAATAGTCGCCAAATGAAGGGTGTCGACAAAGTTTTGCAACTTGTGTAGGAAATTGAGGATTTTATTTTGTACACACCAGAATATCCTAAAAGGCAACATGGATACATTGACACGTTTTTCACGTGTTAGTGAGGGACTATAGTTTGGAGCAGTGTAAACCCCTTCTGCTTCTTTGAACGGTGTGATTGGGTCTTTAAATTCCACTGGAGCAAACCAGGCCATGGTTTATGATTTCAGTTTATTTTAATGCTAGTAAATTCTGCAGGGAACTGCCAACCAGCTGCAGTGTATAGGTCAGTACTATCCTGACCACCCTGTTCTGTCACTGGACTTTGTACCGTGTCCGGAAGCAAAGCTCTGTCATGCTACGCTGAGAGCCTGGATATGCTTCACACCTTCTCCCTCATCTTTATGCCAATCCATTCACTTATTTGGAATCAATAATTGAAAAAGTAAGAGGAAATAGATTTTTAAATTTTTTTATTCAATTACTATTTCTGTATCTTAACAAAATTCATTTAAAACATAATTATTTATTATTTTTTAAGTAGTACAATTTTAAAAATTGTGTTTATCCAAATTTTTTAAAGTAGCTCAATTTTTAATTATTTCTATCTAAATTCCAACTTTTTAATTGGCTTTGATTTTCAGATGCATTTTATAAATAGTTTACAAAATAGCTTTTGGCAATTTGAGCTGCCTGAGCCTAGTTGCCTACGGCAGGTAATACTGTTTCACATGACACCTGGGACCAGCATGGAATGGTCCAGATGAAGCATGATCTGCCTGATTCTGTTCATCTTTGCTTGAATCTCGTTGCTCATTTGTGGTGATGAATTTTAAAGCATTTATGCCTTCATGTTTGATTTGGCTCACTTGGAGACAGCGCTAGGGAGAACTCTGATATGGATGAGGATTAGTTTAGTTTAGTTTAGAGATACAGCATGGAAACAGGCTTTCAACCCACCGAGTCCACGAAGGCCAACGATCCCCGCACATTAGCGCCATTCCACACACACGCTCCGGACAGTTTACAATTTTACCAAAGCCAATTAACCTACAAACCTGTATGGCTTTGTAGTGTGGGAGGCACAGTGGCGCAGCGGTAGAGTAAACAGCAAATGCAGCGCCGGAGACTCAGGTTCGATCCTGACCACGGGCACCGTCTGTACGGAGTTTGTACGTTCTCCCCGTGACCTGCGTGGGTTTTCTCCGAGATCTTCGGTTTCCTCCCACACTCCAAAGACGTACAGGTATGTAGGTTAATTGGCTGGGCAAATGTAAAAATTGTCCCTAGGGTGTGTAGGATAGTGTTAATGTGCGGGGATCGCTGGGCGGCGCGGACCCGGTGGGCCGAAGGGCCTGTTTCCGCGCTGTATCTCTAAATCTAAAAAATAAATCTAAATCTAAAAATCTAAAATGTACAAACTCCATACAGATAGCACCCGCAGTCAGGATCAAACCCGGGTCTCTGGTGCTGTAAGGCAGCATCTCTACCGTTGCGCCACTGTGCCGTCCACAGTTACATTAAATGTAGAGAAAATTCATGCAGCTGAAATAGTTACAGTTTACGCCTTGCACCTCTTAATTAATCAGGTGGTGAATCGTTAAAATTCCCAGCATCTTATTGTGCAAGATCATGAGTGGAATAGATAGGGGGAATGCACAGTCTTTTATCCAGAGTATTGGAGTCAAGATCCAGCAGACACTAGTTTAAGGTGTGAGGGAAAAGATTTAATGGAAACCTGAGGAGCAAATTTGTCATACAGAGGGTGGTGGTTTATGGAATGTGCTGCCAGAAGTGGTAGTTGAGGCAGCTGCTCCAACAAGATTTAAAAGACAGATGCATGAATAGGAAAGGCTTAAAGGGATGTGGCCAAAAGCGGGCAGGTGGGACTAGTGTAGATGGGGCATTTAGGTTAGCCAAAAGGACTGTTTCCATGCTGTATGATTCTATGACTATGACTGTCATATTCCATGCAGTCGTCTACAATGGATACCTGTGACTCTCAATTCAAACTATTCAATCAACAATTACTCAAACAAACGTAACTCCCATGCACCAAACACAAGTGGAATGCTTTTCCATAAATATTCGTATATTAAATTTAGTTTTATCAAAGGAACATATTTGGGTTCATAGGGATGAATTTGGTAATATGGGCATTCTGTGACCTCTGAAACTAGGGTGGGTATAAATTGGTTTCCTAACTTGATAATAGGGCTACTCTTAAAATGCCAAAATCATTTATTCTTGAATTAAGTGGAATCATTGTTTTTTCATTTCAAGCTTAAGAGTGGCATACATTGCAATATTAAACCTCTGAAATATCTTATGCGCATCATTAACTCAAATTTATAACCCCTAATATCATAATATTTTATATCAAAAAGCTGTGCAGCTTGGAAACAAATAAGAAAAAATTAACAATTGAAGGTACATTGGATTCTGTGACTGAAGAAAAACTCAAGTTAATTGAAAAGGAAGTTCAGGAGCAAGAAACTATTATTCACGGCTATGATCAGGTATTTGATGGTGTTGTTTTGTCTTCTTTCTGAATGACGAGTCTGTGGTTTGTTTTTGTCATCGTGAAAAAAAATTATATGATTTTAAATTGTTAAAATATTTTTCAACGCTGTCTTGATTGTCTAGTGTACTATCCAAGTCTTGCCTATCTTGCTTGCCAAACTGATCGTTGCCTGATGATGTGTTATGCTGCCATGTTATCTCTAAATTGCTTACTTCATATTCTTTTCTCATTGGTATTTTGTATTTTGCTCATTCATTAATCATACTGCACAAAACATGTAATTTCCTCCAATTTTCTCTCAGTACAATCAAAAAACATGACCTAGCCACTCCCAATTTTTCAATAAATTTAACACCATTGTATTATGTTCACGCAAAAATAGGATTTCTCAAGGCACAAATAATTTATTAATTAGGTGTTAATTAATTAATTGATTAACATTTCCAACATCAAACCCATGTAGTCAAGCACACAATGGACATTGCGCATAAGACTTGCGCTCTTTTAAGTGACATTTGAAAGAAAATCAGTATATAAAAAGTGTAGGAAGGAACTGCGGATGTTGGTTTATACTGAAGACAGACACAAAGTGCTGGAGTAACTCAGCAGGTCAGGCAGAATCTCTGGAGAAAAGGAATAGGTGATGTTTTGGGTTGGAACCCTTCTGACTGAGAAGTATATAAAATGTCTAAAATACAAATATTAGAGTACATATCTGAAGAAGACGAACGTTCTGGGACGATACAGAGGCACCGCCTGTCATCACCATCGACGACTACGAACTCGATGCCATCCTTCAGTTCACGTATCTCCGCTCCACCATCACCGACAACCTCTCCTTGGACACAGAGATTGACAAGTGGATCGGGAAGGCAGCTACAACTCTCGCTCGCCTCACAACTCAAGTGTGGACCAACCCAAAGCTGACAGTGAAGACAAAGATAGCAGTCTCCAACGCCTGTGTCAACAGCACGCTGCTGTACGGCAGTGAGACATGGACTACATATGCCAGACTGGAGAGAAGACTCAACACCTTCCACCTTAGAAGCATCCACCGTATCCTGGGTATATCCTGGCAAGACAGTGTCCAACACCGAGATTCTGTCTCGCGCTGGCCTTCCGAGTATGTACACTCTACTCAGACAGCGCAGACTGCGGTGGCTGGGTCATGTCCACCACATGGAGGATGGTCGTATTCCAAAAGACATCCTCTATGGAGAGCTGACATCTGGGAGGAGAACCATTGGCCACCCCCAGCTACGTTACAAGGATGTCTGCAAGAGAGATTTGAAGGCGCTCGACATCGATGTGGAGTCCTGGGAGAGCCTTGCAGCTGACCGTACGAGGTGGAGAGGTAATCTGAACCAACATCTCAAAACGGGGGAAGAGAAACTGATGAACACAGCGGCAGACAAGCGGGCACGCAGAAAGGAGCGCAGCAACTTCAACAGACCAGAGACCACACACAAATGTGACCTTTGCCACAGAGACTGTCACTCCCGCGTTGGTCTCTTCAGCCACAAGCGACGCTGCTCCAGCCGAGGTGTGGAGCAAGCAGCCAACTAGGATTCATCACCCATGGTCAGCCATGACCGAGGGGGCCTAAGATAATATCAGAGTATGTAAAAATATTGATAAGTAAAATGAAAACTAAACAAAGATAAAGGGAGGTAAGAAAACCAAATATGTATATAAAATATTGACAAGTAAAAGCAAAAAAAATAGAAAGATCTTTTATGAGGATGTAAAGAGCAAAAGAAGAAGTAAGGTAAAAAGGAAATGATGATATGGGGAATATGCTTATTGACTAAGTGAAATACGTTGCAGAATTTAAAAGTAAGAGAGGCAATTACCGAGGCTCTGATAATTTTCCATTCCTCTCTGGCTGCAGGAAGATGCCAGAGCATTGGAGGAATGCTGACACTGCTGTGTTGGACGGAATAAACCAAGTATCCCCAGGTCAATTAGTTTAACATTGATGGTGGGACCATTATTGGAATGTACTCCAAGAAGCAGCAGAAACCTTTGTGTAGAAACTCCCAGATTAATCAGGATGGTCGGTGTGAATTAAGAGAAGAATGTGTTTGATTAAATTATTGAATACTTTGACATTGCCATCGGCCAATCTTCTCTCATTCGCCAAATGCTAATAACAGCAGGGACAGAATCAGTGGGAGTGCGCTAGTGCTGTAGGTGAGAATCCCTCATAGAGTGATACAGCACGGAAACAGGCCCATTAGCCCAACTTGCACACCGGCCAAACATTTCCCATCCACACTAGTCCCACCTGCTTGCCTTTGGCCCATATCCCTCTAAACCTGTCCTATCCATGTACCTGTCTAAATATATATCATATCATATATGTACAGCCGGAAACAGGCCTTTTCGGCCCTCCAAGTCCGTGCCGCCCAGTGATCCCCGCACATTAACACTATCCTACACCCACTAGGGACAATTTTTACATTTACCCAGCCAATTAACCTACATACCTGTACATCTTTGGAGTGTTTCTTAAACGTACCTGTCTCAACTACAGTACCTCCTCCAGCAGCTTATTCCATACACCCGCCACCCATCAGATTTGACTGATCTATACAAAACTGGCAGAACAAACTGCATCTTGGCATCTGTTTTCCAATTTCCCACCGTGAGCCAGGGAAGGCATTTTTATTAGTGATTTTTATTGCTTCCTTCCTGCTTTTGCTTTTTCTGCCTTTTTGCTGTAAACTTTGTACATCCATTTTTATTTCTGTTTTGCTCTCATTATCATCTCCTTTTGCTATCCACCATCTCTTTTGCCAAGTAATCCTCCCGGCCCTCCACCACTTTGTTTGCATTACAAATAGTTTTTGCTATAAAACGAATCTGGTTTGTTGGCTCCTTTAAGAATATTTATTGTTTCAGGAAAATGAAAGGCTTTACACGCAGGTGAAAGATTTGCAAAAGGCTAATAAAAGAAATGAAGAGAAAATGTTCAATGAATCCCGCCACTTAATGACAGAAATACGACAACTGAAGTAAGGCTTTAATGTTTTTTTCCAAATAGAAGTGCAAATTGATGGTCTCAAATCCTAATTTACTAAAGCCATAAAAATTGAATGGTATTTGCAACATTTTATTTGCACGATGCCATTGAATCTTATAAAAAATCTGATTGCTAAACATGATTATTATTGAGTACATTCAAACATGATTCCTTATTTATTTTCTTGGTTCAGCACATCTCTGGCAATTGCCATGCAGCTTTTGTTTTGACATCACTTGCTTGAAGCTACATTGTCAGTGAATTACATTGAAGCTCACTTAGACATTAGCTTAAGGCTGCTAACCTGGCAGATGGAGTCTCAGAAAAATTGACGATGATGATAATGAATGCATGATCAAAACATTCATCAATGTTTAGGTTTTCTTTTAGATGTTGATTTCAGTGATTGCTTCCACACTTAAACCTTCCCCCACCCCTCATTGACAATTGCTGCCTTACAGGGCCAGACCCAGGTTCCATCTTGACTATGGGTGCTAGAGTTAGGCAGATTTAACTGTATTTAAATTAAAAGAACTATATCTAACTGTATTTAAAACATATTTAAACAATCAATTCTCTCTAATGTTTGCGTTTATATGGGGAATTTTTTTTGTTGCTTTTTTTTCATCAGGGAACAGTTGAAGAAGAATAATATGAAGCAAGTGTCAATCCATGATGTACAGCCATCTGAGCAAAATAAAAATCAGAATATTGACGACTTGCTTTCACAGCTTAGAATACAACAGGTGAGTCCTGGTCTTCAAAGGTTCAATGGATCTTTATTATCACATGTATCTAGGTCCAGTGAAATTCTTCTTTTTGTGCATACTATTCAGTAAATTCATGCCAAACATAAACAAAATCCCAGATTAAGTACAAAGTATATAGCCCACTGAGACTGTATACAAGAGTCACCAGGCTTTGGTGCCATTTCCAAAGTCCGAGCTGTTGCTGGCTGTAAAGGCCCGTTATCCTGACTGTAGGGGGCCTCCAGCTGTTGCCTCCATCCAGATCGTCCAGCGACCCGTCGTCCCTCTCCTCTCCTGGCCACCTTCAGCATTTGTGCCCCGGGGGCACCTCCCGCAGCCGATCTCACGAGTGTGGAAGGTAGGACCCCTGGATCCTTTCACCGGCCCTTTGTTCTTACGTCCATCGTCGCCGACTCCCATACTCTCCAGTCCTCGGGGACGAGCATGGACTGGGCTCGGTGGCTTCCCTCTTTAGGTTCTGCGGTGGACAAAACAAGGCCTGCTGTCAGTGATAGCCGCAGCCTGAAGGGTCTTTCTTGATGCTTAACATAGAAACATAAAAAATAGGTGCAGGAGAAGGCCATTCGGCCCATTGAGTAATATGATCATGGCTGATCATCCAAAATCAGTACCCCGTTCCTGCTTTCTCCCCATATCCCTTGATTCCATTAGCCCTAAGAGCTATATCTAACTCTCTCTTGAAAACATCCAGTGAATTGGCCTCCACAGCCTTCTGTGGCAGAGAATTCCACAGATTCACAGCTCTCTGGATGAAAAAGTTTTTCGTCATCTCAGTCCTAAATGACCTACCCTTTATTCTTAAACTGTGACCCCTGGTTCTGGACTCCCCCAACATGGGGGACATTCTTCCTGCATCTAGCCTGTCCAAGAATTTTATGTTTCCATAAGATCCCCTCTCATCCTTCTAAATTCCAGTGAATACAAGCCCCGTCGACCCATTATTTCATCATATGTCAGAACCGCCATCCCGGGAATTAACCTGGTGAACCTACACTGCACTCCCTCAATAACAAGAATGGCCTTCCCTAAATTAGGAGACCAAACCTGCACACAATACTCCAGATGTGGTCTCCCTGCAACCTCATAGCATCCTCATCGCAGCTCACTCTGCCATCCAGCTTTGTGACATCTGCAAACTTGGAGATGTTACATTTAATTGTATGGGGGTAAAAGCATGAACGGGGTCCTGATTTTAGATAATCAGCCAAGATCATAGTGAACGGCGGTGCTGGCTCGAAGGGCCAAATGGCCTCCTCCTGTACCTATTTTCTATGTTAAACCACTTCATCACTTTCTTTATTAGATTGTATTATTAAAATAAGTGAACTGGGAATATCTGCTCCTCTCAAACACCACCTTTTCCTACCCCTAGAAAGGGCACTAAACGTTATTCCCTATACTTGTATCTATGTTATAAATGGCTCGATTGTAATCATGTCTTGTCTTTCTGCTGACTGGATAGCACACAACAAGGCTTTTCACTGTACCTCGGTACACAGGACAATAAACTAAACTGAAACTAAACTGAAAACTGGCACAGCAGTAGAGCTGCTGCCTTACAGAGCCAGAGACCCGGGGTTGGTCCGTTTAATACTGTTTGATACTGATTATGGATGCTGTCCGTATGGGGTGGGCACGTTCTCCTTGTGACCGCATGGGTTTTCTCTGGGTGCTCCGATTAAATCCCACATCACAAAGACGTACAAGGTTGTACATTAATTGGTGTCTGTAAATTGTCTCTAATGTGTAGTATAGAACTAGTGTACGGGTGATCAATGGTTGGCGTGGACTTGGTGGGCAGAAGGGCCTGTTTCTACGCTGTATCTCTAAACTAAACTAAACTACCCACCACTAAAAAATTGCATGCTTCTGCAAATTACCTCCCACACAACATTTGACATATATTACGGGTCTACTGAGTGGGAGCTTGATGCTCTATCTGTGATTTTAATATGTTTTGTTTGATCCCATCTTTCAGAGAGAAGAGGTTAAGCTTACAGAAGAGATAAAAAAACTTAAACAAGAGAAGCAAGCATTAGAGGTGGACCTAGAAAAAATGAAGAAAGAATGTAATATGGCTAAAGAACAACTTACTAATACCTCAGGCGAGTTATTGGTTGTGCAGTTAACCAATTCATAGCTATTTGTTGCGATTATTAAAGATAAATAATGAAGTATTAAAGCTGGCGGTGACCTTAAATTGGAAATATTTGACCAGAAGACGTGAAGTCAGTAGTTTTAAATTCTATATTGTTAAAATGTAAAGACATACTAATTTTTTTAGGAAAACACAAAATGTACAGGAACTCAGTGGTAACGGCAACATCTGAGGAGGGAAATGAACATACAATAACAGAGGTTTCTGCAGGCCGATGGAGTGATTTAATCTGCTCAGATAAGATGGAGGCATCAGTCTGTAGAAAAGTCCTGATCCGAAACGTCTTCTGTCTATTTCCTTGCACAGATGTTCTTGATGCATTGATTTCCAGAGCACTTGCTTTTTGCTTAAGATTCATCCATAGACCCTTGCGTCCCACTATTTTCTACGGTAACATTATTCTTAAGTACACAGGTGGCTGCTTAACCAATAGTATTTTGAATATTGGTCTACCTAGCTTATTTTTTCTATAAATATTAACCATATTTCCCAAAAGTGTAATTATCCAGTTCTTAAAAACAGAATATGACTTTCAGTTCTTCCTTTGGTAATCTGTTCTTGAATCTGTTGATAAATTACTTATACTTTTGATTTCTTATTTATGGACTGTGTCCCCAGGGCTTGGAAAATCTGTACCATTTGGATTCCTCCTCAATCTAAATACTTCATCACTATGATCGTTTTGAACATTTGTACTCAAGCTTCGCAAATTTTCCCCAACCACTGTGCCCCATCAATGCTCTTCAGGTCTCCAGCACAGAGTGGATAATTAGAGTGATTTATCATTGTGCCCTTTAACCATAGAAGTAATGTCGCATATTGATTGCCTGTTTTTTTTTTAAACTGCACACTATTAATTTCCCTTGATTTCAAGGCCATCAGAATGTACTTCTCCTTTCAGATATTTTCCTTTAAAAGGTCGAGTTCCTGGAAGATTTACTTATCAGTAATTATGTTTCTGCTATCTGAGCTCTCTGCAGCTTCATGCCTCCAAATGGAATAATGCTTATAAATTTAGTAGATAATTGAAAGCAGACCAAATAACTAAACAAAGTGCTCAACAGGTCAGGCAGCATCTGTGGAGGGAATGGATAGGCGACATTTCAAGTCCAGGTAATCTTTTGGATTGGAGAAGGGTGCGGACCTGAAATGTTGCAAGTGACACATATCCTTCCATTCCTGGCATCTCCATGGGCCTATCTAAAAGCTTCTTAAACAATTTAATATTGTGAGCAATTATGAGCACCATATCTGAGGAAAGATGTGCTAGCTTTGGAGAGGGTCCAGAGGAGGTTTACAAGAATGGTCCCAGGAATGAGTAGATTGACATATGATGAGCGTTTGACGGCACTGGGCCTGTACTTGCTGGAGTTTAGAAGAATGAGGGGGGACCTCATTGAAATGTACAGAATAGTGAAAGGCTTGGGTAGAGTGGATGTGGAGAGGATGTTTCGACTAGTGGGAGAGTCTAGGACTAGAGGTCATAACCTCAGAATTAAAGGGTGTTCTTTTAGGAAGGAGATGAGGAATTTCATTAGTTAGGGTTGTGAATCTGTGGAATTCTTTGCCACAGAAGGCTGTGGAGGCCGTCAGTGGATATATTTAAGGCAGAGATAGATAGATTCTTGATTGGTACAGGTGTGCGAGAAGGCAGGAGAATGGGGTTAAGAGTGAGGGATATATTAGCCATGATTGAATGGCGGAGTAGACTTGATGGCCCAATGGCCTAATTCTTGTTCCTATCACTCATGATCTTATGATAAACATCATTATCTTATCTGCTATCGCCACCACCCCTACACGCCACACTGCCCTGTGTAAAAAAAGCTTGCCTAGCACATCTTCATTAAACTCCACCTTATAGCTATTTGTATTCTGACTTTTGTTTTAAAAATACAGGTGATAAAGATTTTGAAATGAAAATAATGGAAGAACAGAGTAAGCAAGAAATCCATCGTCTCACCAAGAGGTTGCAATGGTATGCAGAAAACCAGGAGATGTTGGACAGGGATACAGTACGGCTTAAAACAGCAAATTTAGAGATTGAGAAGCTAAAGGAGCAGGTACTGCATAAACCTGGCTGATTATTAAAGAATTGTATATGTCAGATAGATCTTGAACTACCTGAGCCTTTTCTCAAGGCAGTGTTGAATACTTATTACAGAATCACTCGGAAATTCTGTTACATAATGCAATATTTTTGTGTGCTGTGCTACTCTACTCTATTTTTCATTACTTGTTCATATCCTTCACATTAGCATCATTCTGCAGTCACATAGAATCAGATTTACCAATGCCTTATGTATATGTATCAAAGTCGCCATTATAATCATAGAGTCATACAGCGTGGAAACAGGCTCTACGGCCCAACTTGCCCACACCGACCAACATGTCCCACCACCTGCTTGTCTTTGGCCCATATCCCTCCAAACCTGTCTTAGCCATGTATCTGTCTAATTTTTTCTTAAACGTTGTAATAGTTCCTGCCTCAACTACCTCCTTTGTCAGCTTGTTCCATATGCCCACCACCCTTTGCTTGAAAAAGTTAGTTGTGCACGTGGGCACGAACGACGTCGGGAGGAAGAGGAAGGAGATACTGCAACGTGAGTTTAGAGAGTTGGGAAGAAGACTGAGAAGTAGGACGTTGAGGGTGGTTATCTCTGGACTGCTACCTGTACCTCGTGCTGGTGAGGGCAGGAACAGAGAGATCGGGGATATGAATGTATGGCTGAGGGGCTGGTGCAGGGAGCAGGGATTTAGATTTCTAGACCACTGGGATCTCTTCTAGGGTAGGGGTGACCTGTACAAAAGGGATGGGTTACACCTTAACAGCAGGGGGACCAACATTCTGGCAGGCAGGGTTGCTAGTGCTACAAGCGTGGCTTTAAACTAAGTAGTGGGGGGGAGGGGTTGACAAATTGGGAATATGAAGATGGAGTTAAAGGGGAAGCGAATACAGGAGAAATTGCAAAGGACTCTGGAATAAATGGAAAAGGAAGTTCTAGATGGGATAAGAGAGTAAGGTCAGGGTCAATTATTTAACGGTGTGAGAGGGGAGGTGAATACCGAAGTTAAAGTGTTGTATTTAAATGTGCAAAGTATGAAAACTAAAGTGGATGAGCTTGAGGCTCAGTTAGACATTGGCAAGTATGATGTTGTGGGAGTTACATGGCTACAAGAGGACCAGGGCTGGGAACTGAATATTCAGGGGTACACAACGTACAGAAAAGACAGACAGGTGGGCAGAGGGGGTGGGGTCGTTCTGTTGGTAAGGAATGATATTCACTCCCTTGCAAGGGGTGACATAGAATCAGGAGATGTAGAATCAGTATGGATAGAAATTAGGAATTGTAAGGATAAAAAGACCCTAATGGGAGTTATCTACAGGCCCCCAAACAGTAGCCTCGACATAGGGTGCAAGTTGAATCAAGAGCTACAATTGGCATGTCGCAAATGTAATGCTACGGTGGTTATGGGAGATTTCAACATGCAGGTAGACTGGGAAAATCAGGTTGGTAATGGACCCCAGGAAAGAGAGTTTGTGGAGTGCCTCCAAGATGGATTCTTAGAACAGCTTGTACTGGAACCTACCAAGGAGAAGGCAATTCTGGATTTAGTGTTGTGTAATGAACCTGATCTGATAAGGGGACTCGAGGTAAAAGAGCCATTAGGAGGCAGTGATCATAATATGATAAGTTTTACTCCACAAATTGAGAGGGAGAAGGGATAATCGGAAGTGTCAGTATTACAGTATAGCAAAGGGGATTACACAGGCATGAGGCAGAAGCCGGCCAGATTTGACTGGAAGGAGGCCCTAGCAAGGAAGGCGGTGGAACAGCAATGGCAGGTATTCCTGGGAATAATGCAGAAGTTGCAGGATCAATTTATCCCAAAGAGGAGGAAAGATTCTAAGGGGAGTAAGAGGCACCCGTGGCTGACAAGGGAAATCAAGGACAGCATAAAAATAAAAGAGAAGTATAACATAGCAAAGAAGAGTGGGAAGCCAGAGGATTGGGACTCTTTTAAAGAGCACAGAAGATAACTAAAAAGGCAATACGGGGAGAAAAGATGAGGTAGACCGATGAGACTGAAGGCTGATAAATCCCCAGGGCCTGATGGTCTGCATCCCAGGGTACTTAAGGAGGTGGCTCAAGAAATTGTGGATGCATTGGTGATCATTTTCCAATGTTCTATAGATTCAGGATCAGTTCCTGTGGATTGGAAGGTAGCTAATGTTATCCCACTTTTTAAAAAAGGAGGGAGAGAGAAAACGAGAAAATAAAAACCAGTTAGTCTGACATCAGTGGTGGGAAAGATGCTGGAGTCAATTATAAAAGACGAAATTGCGGAGCATTTGGATAGCAGTAACAGGATCGTTCCGAGTCAGCATGGATTTACGAAGGAGAAATCATGCTTGACTAATCTTCTGGAATTTTTTGAGGATGTAACTAGGAAAATTGACAGGGGAGAGCCATGGATGTGGTGTACCTCCACCTTCAGAAAGCTTTCGACAAGGTCCCACATAGGAGATTAGTGGGCAAAATGAGAGCACATGGTATTGGGGGTAGGGTACTGACATGGATAGAAAATTGGTTGACAGACAAAGCAAAGAGTGGGGATAAATGGGTCCCTTTCAGAATGGCAGACAGTGACTAGTGGGGTACGGCAAGGCTCGGTGCTGGGTCCGAAGTACTTACAATATACATTAATGACTTGGATGAAGGGATTAAAAGTACCATTAGCAAATTTGCAGATGACACAAAGCTGGGTGGCAGTGTGAACTGTGAGGAAGATGCTATGAGGTTGCAGGGTGACTTGGACAGGTTGTGTGAGTGGGCGGATACATGGCAGATGTAGTTTAATGTGGATAAGTGTGAGGTTATCCACTTTGGTGGTAAGAATAGGAAGGCAGATTATTATCTGAATGGTGTCAAGTTAGGAAAAGGGGACGTACAACGAGATCTGGGTGACCTCGTGCATCAGTCACTAAAAGCAAGCATGCAGGTACAGCAGGCAGTGAAGAAAGCCAATGGAATGTTGGCCTTCATAACAAGAGGAGTTGAGTATAGGAGCAAAGAGGTCCTTCTGCAGTTGTACAGGGCCCTAGTGAGACCGCACCTACATTACTGTGCGCAGTTTTGGTCTCCAAATTTGAGGAAGGATATTCTTGCTATTGAGGGCGTACAGCGTAGGTTTACTAGGTTAATTACCCCAAATGGCCGGACTGTCATATGTTGAAAGACTGGAGCGACTAGGCTTGTATACACTGGAATTTAGAAGGATGAGAGGGGATCTTATCGAAACATATAAGATTATTAAGGGGTTGGACACATTAGAGGCAGGAAACATGTTCCCAATGTTGGTGGAGTCCAGAACCAGGGGCCACAGTTTAAGAATAAGGGGTAGGCCATTTAGAACGGAGATGAGGAAAAACGTTTTCAGCCAGAGAATTGTAAATCTGTGGAATTCTCTGCCTCAGAAGGCAGTGGAGGCCAATTCTCTGAATGCATTCAAGAGAGAACTAGATAGAGCTCTTAAGGATAGCGGCGTCAGGGGGTATGGGGAGAAGGCAGGAACGGGGTACTGATTGAGAATGATCAGCCATGATCACATTGAATGGTGGTGCTGGCTCGAAGGGCCGAATGGCCTACTCCTGCACCTATTGTCTATTGTTACTCTTCAGATTCCTGTTAATTCTTTCCCCCCTTCACCTTTAACCTAGATCCTCTGGTTCTTGACAATCCTTCAGCTTCCAATTACCGTTATTATATTTGTAATTTCCTCGGTCAAGTCTTTCAGGGTACATATTTGCATACTCACCATTTCTTCAATTTTCTCTCTTCAACTTTAACAGATTGAAAAGCTTGCAGCTGATTCCAAAGTCAGAAATTCACCTCCTGAGAAACGTGCAAAGGGCAGAGCACTTGAAGCCAAGCGAATTCAGGACCTTGAGCGACAAGTATGTATTGTTTATTTTTTCAAACTCTGGTTGTCAACTTTTTATTAACATTATAAAGTAATGGAACACCAATTGGAATACTGTAGGAAACACTCAGTAGGAAGTTACATCTATGGAAAAAGAAAGATCTAATGTTGCAGATCAAAGTCTACACTCCAAAATGGTAAAATCAAATGCTCGAGAGCATAGCTTTAAAGTGAAAGGGGCAACGTTTAAAGGAGATTTGTGGAGCAAGTTTCTCACGCAGAGGGTGATAGGTGCCTGGAACATGCTGCCTGGGATGGTGATGAGGCCAAGTCATTGGATATTTTTAAGGCACAAATTGACAGATTCTTGATTAGTAAGGGCCTCAAAGGTTACGGGGCGAAGGCAGGAGAATGGAGTTGAGTGAAAAAGTTAGATCAGCCAAGATTGAACGGCGGAGTAGACTTGATGGGCCGAATGGCCCAATTATGATCCCATAACTTATGATGATAGCAGATGCAATAGTTGCATTGAAGATGTGTTTATGTAGACAATGGATATGCAGGGAATGGAAGATTATGGATCACATACAGGCAGAGGAGATCTGTTTATTTGACACGGATATTGTGGGCACAGATTAAAGGAGATGTGCAGGGCAACTTTTTTTTTGACACAGTGTGGTGAGTGCCTAGTGCACGTTGCGGCATATATGATAGTGTCATTTAAGAGGCTTTTGGATAGGCTTATTGATATGCAGGGAATGGAGGGATATGGATTATGCGCAGATAGATAGGAGATGGGTTTGGCATCATTTTCAGCACAGACATTATGGGCCGAAGGGTCTGTTCTTGTGCTGTACTGTTCCACGTAGAACTAGAAAAGTGAGTAATCAAGTTAGCTTTAATGTTGGAGAGAGGATGGGGAAGGATGGACAGTTAAATGGGAATATCTGTGATTGGGTGGGGCAGGGTATCAGCTGATTTCACTGTTTACGGAGCTGTGCTGTTGGGAGATAAATTGGTCTTGTCACTTGAAAATACAACACAATACAATATCCTTTATTGGCATTGTACCAGTAAAATGTAGCGAGCCCTTTGCACAATTGCATTTCTAAAATGGAGGTGGGGAGAGAAATCAGATAGTGGCTACTTGCTATCAGTGCAAGGAAGTTTTGGAAACCATACGGAGATTACCAGTGTGTTTGAGAAATGCATTTCTTGCTCATGAATTTAATTGAGTTCTTTGAGAAAGAGATAAAAATGTTGATGATGATATAATTTGTTTTGCATCTACTGTGATATATGATTAATATTTCAAGCAATATTCCAGATAAGACTTTTCAAATTGTTGCTTCAGTTACTGTTGCATTGGCAGCTGGTTTAAGTCAAATAATTAAATTGTCTATTGAAGGTTGGTATCTGAATGAGTACAGTTCGTGCGTAGAGTTACAAAAAAGCTCTCTTTGAGCAGGATTAATATTTTGCATTTTTGCTAATTTTTTTACAACAGATATCTCTGCTTCTTAAACAACTCTCATCAAAGAACCTTTAATTAGCACAGGTTTTTAATGTACCCTAATTAAATTTGTGAGAAAACCGTCATACTTTACCAAATTTATTCTATACTTTAATATGCAAATTAACTGTGCAAGCTAAATCTAATCACTTCACATTTGTAGATTTTGTTTCTTACCGGGATGTTGCTTTAACTCATTTATTCACAGCATGAGGGCATTGTGAATCATTGTGAAAGCCTATTCTGCCCATCTCCCATGCTGAATAAAACATGAGCTATTTAGACTTTTCACAGTTCCTTGTTAGTTATGGCACTTCAACTCCCCATTTCAGCCCTTGGCCAACACGGCATTTTACCTCCTCTGATAGATAGACATAAACTGCTGGAGTAAACTAGTCTGAAGAAGGGTCTCGACCCGAAAGGTCACCTATTCCTTTTCTCCAGAGATGCTGCCTGATCCGCTGAGTTACTGCAGCATTTTGTGTCCATGTTCGGCGTAAATCAGCATCTGCAATTCCTTCCTGCACTTTTTAGTTCCACGACCTGGTGGTGAGTTCCAGACCACTGACACTCTTTGGATGAAAAAAGTATTTCCTCAAATTCTTTTCAATACTTCCCTCCCTGGTATCTAGTTATTGAATTTAGTGGAAATGGGATCTTCCTGTTCACACTATCTCTGCTTTTGTCAAATTTAAATACCTCAATTACATTTCCTTGTCCTCCTTGATCCAAAGTAAACAACCCCAGTTTAACCAAGACCTGTTCTTCAGTTAAGGCAGTGTTGTTGTGTAAAGTGTAATGCTCAGAAGGATACACAGTGGGCCCAACCAGTCTGAAGAAGGGTCTCGACCCGAAACGTCACCCATTCCTTCTCTCCCGAGATGCTGCCCGACCTGCTGAGTTACTCCAGCATTTTGTGAATAAATAGTATTTACAGGGTCTCAGTATCATATTTCCCTTGTATTCTGAGCCATGACTAGTAAAGGCAAGGATCTCAATGCTTTCTTGATCATCCTTTCTGCGTGTCCTGCCATCTTTAAAGATCTATGGATATCTTGGATCCTTCATCTTTTCTGCACTGTTTTATTCAATGCCTGACTTTTTTATTGTGTATTCCTTTATGACTTTGGCTCTCCCAAGTGCATTAGATCACCTCTCCAAAGGTTGAATTCTACTTGTAACTTTTTTTGTCCTCCTTTACTATCACGACAACATGAGGGGCTCATGTTGTCGACCTCCCTGTGGTGAGCCCTGTCAACTGGCCCCAGTCAGGCGAACAACAACAAACAGAGACAGCAGAAGCAGAAAAAACAGCTTGCAGCCCAAATGCAACCTCAGTCGCTGCAGCTTGGCACCAACCCGGAGCATGCGCCTTCTTAGGGCAGGCACCTACGGATGTCGAACCGGATGGCATCACCCTGCTGCAGCTGAATGTGGAAGGCCTTACCAAGGCAAAGACCACCATCATTGAACATCTGCTACAGACCCACAAAGTCACTGCAATCCTGCTCCAGGAGACTCACAAAAGTGACAGCTCCCACCTGAAGATCCCTGGTTATACCCTGGCCGCCTACACTGAGCGACACCCATGGGATTGCCACTTTTGTAAGGAACACAGCAAAATGGCAAGCGATTGCAACGTTCCCTCCTGACTCCGACGTGGAATGGGTGGCAACGCAAGTCGAAGGTGTCACTGTCATCAATGTATACAAGCCACCTTCTACCAGGCTTCACAAAGACTCCATCCCCGCCTTTGGTTGGCCCTGCATGTACGCTGGCGACTCTAATTGCCACAGCACCACCTGGGGCTACCGTTCAACTAACCCAGATGGCGCTGCACTAGAAGACTGGGCCTCAGTTGTTTTGCCGTTCAACTCCTGTACGACACAAAACAACTGGACAGCTTCCGCTCTGGCAGGTGGAACACCACTACCAACCGTGACTTGGCTTTTGCAAACCGGAATGGACCATCACCCTTGATCACTTCCCGAAATCACAACATCGTCCATCTCTGATTATCCCGGACAACCCCATCGAGCCGGTCCCAACCAAACCTGCGAAGAGGTGGAATTTCCGCAAGGCCAGGTGGGACCAGTTCACAAGTCTGGTGGACCTCTGGATCGACATCCTTCCCACTCCCACCCCCACCAAGCTGGACAATGCCTACTCAGCCCTCTGCAAACTCCTCATCAGGGCAGCAAAGAGTTCCATTCCTCGCGGCTATCATCACCGGTACATCCCCACATGGGACGAAGAGTGTGACGCATGCTACGACGCATTCCTGCACGCTGAACCTGGCGAAGAGGCTGCCTCCAAGGCTGCGGAACTGACAAACTGCCTTGACAAGAAGCGCAAAGAGTGGTGGGAAGAGACAGTCCAAGGAATCGACTTCACACACTCCAGTAGGGTGGCGTGGAAGACCTTCAATCGCCTCACCGGTCAAAGTACCCGCCCAAAGCATTGCCCTGTCACGGCCAACTCCATCGCCCACCAGTTCCTGGCCAATAGCCACTCCAAAGACACGGACAAGAACCGTACTCGTTCTGTCAAACAGGAATCCACTAATCTTTGGAAAGCTCCATGCGCTGATGGGCACCTGTCAGCACCCTTTTCCTCTGCAGAACTTTCTGCTTACATCTCTTAACTGAAGTGTGGAAAAGCTCAGGGTCCTGATAACATCCCCCAGAATTCCTGAAACACTGCGGTCCTAAATCCCTGGCCTGGCTCCGTGAGTTTTACTCCTCTTGCCTCATTGGTCAGTCCATTCCGAAGATCTGGCTGAAAGCCACCGTCATTGCGCTACCAAAACCAAACAAGCCTGCGGACGACCCAAGGAACTATCGGCCCATCTGACTCCTCTGTATCCCGTACGAGCTCCTCGAATGGCTTCTCCTGGCCCGGCTCGATCCAATCGTTGACCCTCAACTACCCGCTAAACAAGCCGGATTTCGGCCTGGACGCCGCACCACCCACCAAATAGTCAAGCTGACCAATGACATCGAAGACAGTTTCGAAAAGGGTCACCAGGCGGGCATCACACTGGTGAACCTCACCACAGCTTATGATACTGTGTGGCACCAGGGCCTGATCTTGAAGCTCCTCCAAACCATCCCTGACCATCATTCCTTGCCAACATCCTTGCCAACCGCAGTTTTGTACTCAAGACCAGCGACGGACAATCAATAGACAATTGACAATAGACAATAGGTGCAGGAGGAGGCCATTCGGCACTTCGAGCCAGCACCGCCATTCAATGTGATCATGGCTGATCATTCTCAATCAGTACCCCGTTCCTGCCTTCTCCCCATACCCCCTGACTCCACTATCCTTAAGAGCTCTATCTAGCTCTCTCTTGAATGCATTCAGAGAATTGGCCTCCACTGCCTTCTGAGGCAGAGAATTCCACAGATACACAACTCCCTGACTGAAAAAGTTTTTCCTCATCTCAGTTCTAAATGGCCTACCTCTTATTCTTAAACTGTGGCCCCTTGTTCTGGACTCCCCCAACATTGGGAACATGTTTCCTGCCTCTAACGTGTCCAACCCCTTAATAATCTTATACGTTTCGATAAGATCTCCTCTCATCCTTCTAAATTCCAGTGTATACAAGCCTAGTCGCTCCAGTCTTTCAACATATGACAGTCCAGCCATTCCTGGAATTAACCTAGTAACCCTAGTTAGCCGACTGCGACGCCTAAGAAATGGAGTCCCCCAAGGCTCGGTACTGGCCCCCATGCTCTTCAATCTCTATATCAGCGATCTGCCATGTACAACCTCGTGCCAGTATGGATACGCAGATGACTTGGCCCTACTGCACTTGGAGAAGAGTTGGTCAAATGTTGAGTATGTGCTCTCGGCGGATATGGAACTTGTCACGGGCTACCTTAAGACCTGGAGACCAAAACTGAGTATGGCAAAAACCACCACAACGGCCTTTCTCCTGAACAACAAGGAAGCTCAACGCCAGCTAACCATCACCCTCAATGGGTCACCCCTACCCTACAACCCATTTCCTACATACCACGGGGTGAAACTAGATCGGCAGCTGACCTACAAGCAACACCTTGAAGCTCTCCGTGCTAAAGTCTCGGCACGGAACAACCTCCTGCGTTGCTTGGCCGGATCGTCATGGGGTGCCAGAACATCTACTCTTCGAACCAGTGCTCTTGCATTCGTGTACAGCGCCGCTGAGTACGTCGTACCAGCAAGCTAGACGCCACCCTCAACGACACCATGTGGATCATCACTGGCTGCCTACGCCCTACTCCGACGGATCTCCTACCGGTGCTCGCAGGTATCACACAAGCCAAGCTTCACAGAGAGTTCTTCACTCATAGGCTGGTGTGCAAGGCCCCATCGGACGCCAAACATCCTTTCCACCACCTCACCCAGGATTCACAGCAACTGGGACCTCAACGCCTGTCATCTCGTCACCCTTTCTCTCGTCATGCAGCGACCCTCTTTGGCTCCGGTTTCAACATACTAGGAGCATGGAGAACCAGCTGGGAACAGAAATCGCAATCTCCTCAATTCACAATCGCACCGAACACCACAGCCCCACCCGGCTCGGACATGCCCCGCAAAGAGTGGGTCGCCCTGAACTGGCTCCGCACAGTGGTCGGCCGGTTCAACGCCAACATGCATCGTTGGGGGTTGCGTTGATCAGCAGCCTGCGTGTGTGGAGCAGACCAGCAAACAGCGCAGCACGTCATTTTCGACTGCACTGTCCCCCGTCCCCCTGGTGGAGGGGTAGACCTCACGGCCTTTGACAACAGCACATTGCACTGGCTACAGCGCCTGGAGGGCGTTACATAATTTCTGCTGCCTCAAACGCAAGAAGATCACCTACAAGTGTCTTCCTCACTATTAACCACATTGCTCATTTTGTATCAACTTCAAACTTTGTCATTTTATTTATTTTAGTTTAGTTTAGAGATACAACAGGCCCTTCTGCCCACCGAGTCCGTGCCAACCAGTGGTCCTCAGCAATACACAAGCACTATCCTACACACCAGGGACAAATTACAATTTTTACCGAAGCCAATTAAACCAAAACATGTACGTCTTTGGAGTGTGGGAGGAAACCCACACGGTCACGGGGAGAATGTACAAACTCCGTACAGACAGCACCTGTAGTCAGGATCAAACCCAAGTCTCTGGTGCTGTAAGTAACAACTCTACCGCTTAATTGTTACACCCTTAATTGTTGCAGTTAAATATAAATTATTTATGTATACCAGATAACTTGAGGGATCTTGCTCTAAGCCCCTCAGCACTCCACTTCAAAATTTATTGCAATCATTAAAGTTCCCAAATTTAACTTGAAAAAAGGCATAAAGTGCTGGGGAAATTCAGCGGTCAGGCAGCATCTCTGGAGAACATGAAATTACATTTTCTCTTGGATCTGGACTTTGTTTTTCTCTGGTTCGACAAAATCCTACATGGTGGACTTTTTGTTAAAATTGATGTTGACTACTTTGAATATGCCACCAGGTTTACACCTCAGGTTTACCTAAACAAAATTACACAAGGTAGTCAAACACTATTTCTCTCAACAAAGTTGCGCTGATTCCCCTTCATTAATTTTTAATTTCCTAAATGATGTTTCATGTTTCCCTCGCAGATTTTGCCAACAACCTTTTTCCATTAACTTGCTCAACATCAATGTTAAATTAAATTAGATTCAATTACATGGACTATTCCTTTCTCAATTTTAAATTGTTGTACCATAAAAGCAGCTGTCTAGTCCTTCCAGCACCATGTCCCTAGCAAAAGAGAACTGGCATATGAGGATCAGAGTCTGTTTCCAGTTTCTTTAAGAAGCTGTTTTATCCCGCAATTTACATCTTTAGGAATCAACATTTAAAAATCTAATTTTTAAAAAAGTATATCGCAAAGATTTAGAATTAAATATAAATGGCCTAATTATGAAGGCAGATAATTCCAACATTGGACCGTGTTTGACAGTGAGGAAAACAGCTTCATACCAATCATGGGAAACTTGAAACCAGTCTGAAGAAGGGTCTCAACCCAAAACGTCACCTCTCCAGAGATGCTGCCTGTCCCGCTGAGTTACTCCAGCTTTTTGTGTCAGGTTGAAACCAGCATCTGCAGTTCCTTCTTACACATGGGAAACTAATTAATGGATTGGTCAAGCAGGCTGATTAGTGGACGTTAAGATGACGATGTTATTTATGCAAGAATTCTTTGTGATGAAGAGCATAACAGTGAGAAGTTTGATTTGTAAAAAAAAACATTGGTATCATCGTGAGATGTTATGTTATATTTAATTGGATTTTGTATCAAAGGGACACTGATGCTTGAGGCCAGCAGGAACTAATCACCTATTTCATCTGGCCTTCTTCAGAGGTTATGGAACCTCCCACATCCCCACATCCCACATCCCCACATATGTGGTCAAAGAGTGAATGATGAGTTTGTTTTTCGAATTAGTATAAGTGGTTGGTTTGGTACGAGTCAATGTTTAGTTTACTTTATTGTCACGTGTACCGAGGTACAATGTAAAGCTTTTGTTGCATGCTAACCAATCAGCAAAAAGACAATGCATGATTTAGGATCCCTAAATACCACCAAGACCACCAAGACCAAGGAGCTGATCATCAACTTCCGTAGGTCACACAACGGGGAATACGTCCCGATCTTTATCAGTGTGGAGAGAGTGTCCAGCTTCACGTTTCTGGGCACTCGCATTTCGGAAGACCTAACATGGTCCAATAACACTGCTGCGCTGGTCAAGAAGGCACAGCAACGACTGTTCTACCTAAGAACACTGAAGAAGTCTGGTCTACCCCAACAGCTGCTGACGACATTCTACTGCTGCACCGTAGAGAGCATCCTAACACATGGCATCCCCGTGTGGTACCTCAGCTGCACGGAGGCAGAGAGGAAAGCTCTTCAGCGGGTAGTCCATAGAGCTCAGAGGACCATCGGAACACAGCTACCAGCCTTGGAGGGCATCTACAACACACGATGCCTCAGAAAAGCCACCAGCATCCACAAAGACTCTTCACACCCCTGCAAGTCTGTTTGAACTTCTACCATCGGGCAGACGATACAAGGCCTTCTACGCCTGCACCTCCATACTCAGGAACAGCTTCATCCCCAGGGCCATAGCTGCTATGAACCGGTCCTGCTGAGCCGGATGGTCACATCGCACAGTGATCCGGCACAGATCTACTTGCACTTTATTCTGTTTTAAAACTGTTACAATTTGTTTCATTGGGTTGCTTAAATTAATACTGACTAGCTAATTAAATTATTGCATCGTATGGGAGGCGCATTCCCAATCTCGTTGTACCCCTGTACAATGACAATAAAGATATATTGTATTGTATTGTATTGTATTGTACATTTGAGCCATCCACAGTGTACATGTTAAAGGGAATAACATGAATAATGTTGAGCACACTGGGTCAGTGAAGGAGTATTGAAGCTTTATGTGACAGGACTATAGGAGGGCATATACAGTCTCAGGTGCTCATTTGGTTCTAATAGTCATTTTAAACAGGTGATCAGCACATGGTTTTCTCTGAAACAGAGGGTATTCACCCCATTAAGTCTGGTATCTGTAAAGCAATGAATTGAAGTTCACAGGATTAGGAAAGATAGTTTATTTACAACTGAAGTAAACCAACTTTACTATCATCTCGTATCATAATCATCATCATCATAATCAAACTTTATTAGCCAAGTATGTTTTGCAACATACGAGGGATTTCATTTGCCATACAGTTATACCAATAAAAAGCAACAGAACACACAAAATACATTTTAACATGAACATCCACCACAGCGACTCCTCTGCATTCCTCACGGTGATGGAAGGCGAAAAAAAATTCAATCTCTCCCTTCTTTGTCCTCCAGCGGTTGGGGGCCTCTAACCTTCCGTTGACGGGACGATCTTGACTCCCGTAGCCAGCGGCGGGCCTTCCTTGTCGGGGCGATTAATCTCCTGCATCAGGGGGGAATCTCAGCCCCGCGCCGGGCGATCTACCCTGGGTCAGGGCTATCGAACCTCGTGCGGCTTTGGACTTTACCGACGTTGGTCTCAACCCGAGACTGCGAGCTCCTTGATGTTAAAGTCCACAAGCCACGGTTGGAGCGTCGATCCCAGGCAAGGAATCGGCTCCGATGGTAAGTCCACAGCCTGCGGTGGGTCTCAAAGTCAGTCCCGAGCTAGGCCTCTAGCTCCACGATGTTAGGCCGCAGAGCGACCGGAGATACAATCCAGAAAACAATCACATCTCCGGCAAAGTAAGAGATTGAAAAACCCATACTTTCTAAACACACCAAAAAGAACAAAAAAAACCGAAAAAGTCAGACAGACTGTAGGCAAGGCTGCCATCGCGGCACCTCCCGGTGGTGTAAGATGGCATTGTCACATTTTCTTCATCATTATCTCCCCACCCCCCCCCCCCAGATTAATTAAAAATGCAGTAGAACACCCTTCAGGCATAAATGATAGTGGTCACTACTTTTACATGCTACAATCATTGAACTCTTTTGTTTATGCATGATTGTGCTTATTTAGTTTAGAGATATAGCATTGAAATAAGCCCTTCTACCCACTGAGTATGCACCAAACAGTGATACCCGCACACTAACACACAGTAGGAACAACAATACTAAACCAATTAACCTGCAACACTGTACGTCTTTGGATTGTGGGAGGAAACTGGAGATCTCGGAGAAAATCCGCACAAGTCACAGAGAAAACATACAAACTCCATTCAGACAAGGGCCCATACAGACAATGGGCCGTAGTCAGGAATCGAACCCAGGTCTCTGGCGCCGTAAGGCAACAACTCTACTGCTGCACCACTGTGATGCCCTCGGCGTATGGTATTACTGGATTGTATGCAAAGCAGTATTTTACTTTATCTAGGTACAATAGATTATTAAACTAGAAAGTGTATATACTGTACAAGGTAATTTCTCATTCTTGTCTCAGGTGAAAGAAATGGAAGAAATCATTCGAAGGCGCTATCCAAATTCCTTGCCTGCCCTTATTTACGCCTCGGCTTCTGTACCTGATGCATCAGCTGAAACTGAAGGCAACCTCCATTCAAGAGCTTTTCTCGAAAAAAGGATAAAGAAGCTAGAAGCTGACCTAGAGAAGAAAGATGAAGAAGCAAAGAATTGCTTAAGAGTAATGGAACAACAGTTTCAAAAAATAAAGGTACAGATCATTATTATTTAAAACTGTACCCTTATAAATAAATAGTTAGCTGATGCCAAAATTTGGGGCAATATTGTAACATTATTTTATTAATTGATAGTCTAGGGAGGAGCCAGCGCTGCCGTCGCAGCTGCGGCTTGCCTGCAGTCCGTCTGTCTTTTGTGTTTTTTGTTGTTTTTGTCTGAATTGTAGTTTTAATATGGTGTAGGGTTTGTATGTTATGTTTGGGGGGGGGGGGGGGTGGGAGGGAACGGGAACTGTAAAATTCTCTCTCCCGAACGGAGACACGACCTTTGTTTCTGTGTCCCCGTTCCCGTTGCGGCCTACCATCGGCCATGCACTTGGGACCACCTGGGGCTCTGGTTCGCAGAGCCTGCGTCCCGGACTCACCACCTGTGGCGCTGGCTGCCTTCGGATGCTGCGGGTGCGGCTGCGACTCGTCTCTGGAGGCTCCGGCGCGAGCCGCGTGGACGTCGGAAGCCCGCAGGCCCCTGGATGGGGGCCGACATCGGGACCTCCGGCAGCGGCAGCGACAGCGTGTTCGCCCGTCCCGAATCGCGGGGCTTGGGTTGGCCCGCCGCGGACCTTTCACCGTCCGGCGCGGCCTGGAATAGGCCGCGGGATTTTCACCGCCCAGCGGGGGCTTTAATGTCGGGAGTCCCGACCGCCCCGACGTGGCAACTCCAACAGCCTGACCGTGGGAGAAGACGGCAGGGAAGAGAAAAGACATTGTGGCCTTCCATCACAGTGAGGAGGGACTGGAGGAGACTCACTGTGATGGATGTTTGTTTGTTTGGTGTTAGTTTGTGATTGTCTGTGTTATTGCATTTTTATTGATTATTCTTATTGGTCTTATTGTTCAACTGCGGGTAATGTTTCATTTCACTACACATTTATGTGTATGTGACAAATAAACGACTATTGACTATTGACTATTGATCATGTTTTCAGTGATGTGCCGATTTTTAAAATTTGTGAAACTATTCAAACTTTATGAAACTCTACACTCTGTCGATGAGGACAGGGTGGTGTTCACCCCATCATTTCCTTGGGTCAACAACCAACTGTTTCGCCTTGGTGACATTACAAGCTGGTTATTGGCCTGACACCATGACACTGGGTTCTCGATCTCTTTCCTGTACTTCGTCTCATCATTGTTGCAGAACAGGCTGATGACGGTGTGTAGGAAGGAACTGCAGATGCTGGTTTACACTGAAGATAGACACAAAAAGCTGGAGTAACTCAGAAGGCAGCATCTGGATAGAAGGAATGGGTGACGATTCGGGTCGAGACCCTGCTTCAGACTACTTCATTTTAAAGGGGATGATGATCAAGGAAAATGTAGAATAGATCATTGTGAGCTAGGAGAAGGTGACAATGAAGCATACAGAGATAAAGTCTAAAGAAGGGTCTCGAGCCGAAACGTCACGCATTCCTACTATCCAGGGATGCTGCCTGTTCTGCTGAGTTACTCCAGCATTTTGTGTCTATATGTGGCCGATAACGGTATCATCAGCAGACTTAAAGATTGTCGATGGTGTACTTGGCCACAGAATCATGCGTGTACAGGGAGTAGAGCAGGGGACTGAGCTCAAAACCCTGAGGGACAGCAGTGTTGAAGGTCAAGGTTGAGGAAATATTATGACTAATCGACTGAGGTCAGTAAGTCCAGAGGCCAGTTGAGGCCAAGATCCAGAAGTTTTAGGATGAGCATTGAGGTTACCGTGGAGAAAAACAGAGACTGTAAATGAATGAAGTTCACAGAGATTGAGGCGTCCTAGTGCATAATTCAACATGGCAGCCAGCACGTCCAACAAGTAGTTTAGAAGGCACGCAGTATTTTCGCCTTTGTTGCAAAGGGATTGGACTTTAAACAAACAAGGTAGTTTTATGGATGTACACGGCCTTGCTGAGACCACACCTGAAATTCTGTGCACAGGTTTGTCCCCATGCTATCCAAAAAAGGATATAATAGCATTGAAGGCAATCCACAGGAGATTAGCCAGTCTAATTGGTTTAGTTTAGAGATACAGCGTGGAAACAAGCCCTTTTGCCCACCGAGTCCACGTCGACCATCGTGGTCATATGTCACACTAGTTCTATGTTTTCCCATTTTTACATCCACTCTCTAAGCACTGGAAGCAATGTACAGAAGCCAATTAACCTACAAGCCTGCTCGTCTTTGAGATGTGGGGCAAAACCGGAGCACCCAGAGGAAACCCACGGGGTCACAGGGAGAACGTACAAACACCGCAAGATGGTTTGTGTCCACAGTTCAGAAGAATGAGGGAGTGACCTTATTCAAACAAAAATTCAAAGGAGGCATGACAGGATAGATGTTGAGATGTTTCCATGAGTGGGAGAGTTGCAAACAAGGGATTAGTCATTTAAATGTCAGGTTTGTAGAAACATCTCTGAGGGTAGTGAGTCTGAAATTTCTCTACCCCTGAGGGTGGGGGAGGCCAGATCATTAGATTTGTTTTTAAGGTGGAGATAAATATTTGGACAGTCGATGAATTGAAGGTTATGGGGAACTGGTACAAAAGAGCAGTTAAAGCCAGCATAGACCAGCTATGCTTGTATTGAATGGCAGGGCAAGCTTGAGGGGCCTGGGGACATATTCCCACTCCTGCTTGTATCTTGTAGGTTTTCCATATGTGCTTCCTTGCTTGATCCTATGTCAATTGTCTTGGCATTACTTACCTTTCTGAAGAAGGGTTCTGACCCAAAACGTCACCCATCCATCTTCTCCAGAGATGCTGCCTGATCCGCTGAGTTACTCCAGCGCTTTGTGTCTATCTACCTAATATACATTTGTATTTCATAGCTGAAACCTTATTTAAAATTTTCATTATTAATGTTTCAAAACTGCTCAGTTTTCTCTCAACTTGAGTGACTTTTCATAACATTTTTCATTTAAGTTCTCTTAACTTTTCAGACCATTTGAGAGTTTAGTCTTCTTTCTTTCGTATGTCAACTACAACAATCAAAAGTGGCAATTGGTGCTTCAGAGTACCGTAGTTAACGCTTTGCTGCAAATTTTGTCAGTTCCATAGAACTACCCAGGGTGGACTACGAACTTTATACAGTGATGGACCACATTGTGGAAGAGCAGTGTGTTAAATCCTAATTTTTAGTACCTTCCATCGTTTAACATGTGCGCAGTCCATTTAACATGTTCAGTAATTAAAAACATTTCCCTTTCCTTGGAATATCCAATTTCCCCCCCCCAACCTGACGTCATATTCAATGATGTACGAGTGATATCATAAAGATGGCATCACAATGGCAACCACATCATTCAGCTTCCTGCTTGAGCCATCTACAGGATGGCTCGGGTCTTGCAAGATATAATGTAAGTAAATTATTACGCCACTTAGGAACAAGCGTTTTGCCATTGTTTAATAAAGATTCCAAAGGAAGGTTAGATCACATGGGATCTAAGGAGAGATAACTGAATGGATAGAAAATTGGCTTCATGGAAGCAAACAGAGGGTGATGGTGGAAGGTTGCTTCTCGGACTGGAGACCTGTGACTAGTGATGTGCCTCAGGGTTTGTTATTGGACCCATTACTATTTGTTATCTATATCAATGATTTGTATGAGAACGTACAATATAGAAGTAGGGAGGTCATGTTGCAGTTATGTAAGACGTTGGAGAGGCCACATTGAGAGTATTGTGTTCAATTCTAGGCACCGTGTTATAGGAAAGATGTTGTTAAGTTGGAAAGGGCGCAACAGGATTTACGAGGATGTTGCCAGGACTCAATGGTCGGAGCTATAGGGAGAGGTTGAGTAGGCTGGGACTCTATTCCCTGGAGCGCAAGAGGATGAGGGGTGATCTTGTAGAGATATATAAAATCATGAGTGGACTAAATCAGGTAGACGCACAGTCACTGGCCCAGAGTAAGGGATTCGAGAACCAGAGAGCATGGGTTTAAGTTGAAGGGGGAAAGATTTTATAGGAATCTGAGAGATAACTTCACACAAAGGGTGGTGGGTATATGGAACAAGCTGCCACAGGAGGTAGTTGAGACAGGGACAATCGCAACGTTCAAGAAGCAATTAGACAGGTACAGTGCGCGCCATAATGTTTGGGACAAAGACCCATCATTTATTTATTTGCCTTTGTACTCCACAATTTGAGATTTGTAATAGAAAAAAAATAACATGTGGTGAAAGTACACGGCATAACACATAAGAACAGAGGTTTATGCTAGAACTGCATATACCCCATTGCAGAAAGGATGCTTTTGCATGAGAGAGGTTAGAAAGCAGTTTTGGGAGGATGTTGCCAGTACTGGAATTCTCAAGTCTGAAGAAGGATCCTGACCAGAAACGTCATCTATCCATTCCCTCTGGAGATGCTACCTGACCTGCTGAGTTATTCCAGAACTTTGTGTTTTGCTCAAAATTACATAATCTGCAATTCTTTGCGCCTGATTCAGTTCAGTTTAATTTATTGTCACGTGTACCGAGGTACAGTGAAAAGCTTTTTGTTGCGTGCTAACCAGTCAGCAAAAAGACAATACATGATTGTAATCAATCCATTTACAGTGTATAGATACATGATAAGGGAATAACGTTTAGTGCAAGGTAAAGACAGCAAAGTCCGATCAAGCGTAGTCCGACGGACATTAAAGAGATAGATAGTAGTTCAGCATTTGCTCTCTGGTATTGGTAGGATATTCAGTTGCCCGATAACAGCTGGGAATAAACTGTCCCTGAATCTGGTGGTGTGCAATTTCATACTTCTATATCTTTTGCCTGATGGCAGAGGGGAGAAGAGGGAGTGGCCAGGTTGCGACTCGTCCTTGATTATGTTGCTGGCCTTGCTGAGGCAGCGTGAGGTATAAATGGAGTCGATGGAAGGGAGGTTGGTTTGTGTCATGGCCTGGGCTGTGTCCACAATTTGCTGCAATTTCTTACAGTCCTGGATGGAGCTGTTCTTCAAACCAAGCTGTGATGCATCCTGATAACATGTTTTCTATGGTGCAGATCTTGTATCTTGTATCTACATAGCTGGTTGGCGCAGATTTGGTGGGCGGAAGGGCCTGTTTCCGTGGTGTATCTCGAAACTAAACCAAACTAAAAGCTTTTTTGTACACATGACAATAAACTAAAGTAAAGTAAATTACTGCTTGTTTTCTAGATTCAGTATGAACAGAGAATCTCAGAGCTTGAACAACATTTAACATACAAAATAGTTAATGAAAAGGAAAAAATAGATGAACCTAATCCCAAAATGAAGATACTTGAAGAGGAAATTCTCAAGTTGAAAGAGGCCCACAAGTCCATAGAAAATCGTCTCAGGGCTGACATTGAAAAGCTAAAAAATCAGCTTTATTATGCAGAAGTAAAACTGATGGAAAGAGAAGATAGCTCCCTTCGAATGGTTGACCAGCATATGCAAAATTCATATCAACAAGCTAAGATTGAAAAACTCAATTTAGAACTAGCTGCTAAAAACCGAGAGATACAAGAGCTTACAAAGACTTTAGAGCATCTTCAGACCGAGAGAAGATTGCTGCTTAATAATAAAACAGCTACTGACAAATACGATGCTCGACAGAAGTCCACCAAGAAGTCCAAAAAAGGCAAAGAGTCTACACTATCTTTCCCAGTAAAATTTGATGAAAAATCTTATCAGCCAAATGACTTCTCTGGTTCTCATATATCAGAAGTTCTGAAAGAAAACGACATGTTGAAGAACAACATAGAAAGATTGACTTTGGAAATGGACCAGCAACGAGTACAATTGGCCCAGTATGAAAATGAAGTAAGGAGGTAAAGACAAATTTTAGTTTTCTTTTTGTCTATTTACTTGAGTAAATTGCACTTGAGTAGTTGTTGCATGTGGTTAGATTAAAAACTAGAGGAAGATCACCATCCAGCCTTTTCCCTGATGGCCACTGCTACCTCCTCACCTCGATGTCCTTAATTGAGGGCCATTTAGAAGTATCTTGTCCTCAATTTTGTTTCTCTTCCTGCCTCAATATGAAATGTGCCAGGGCCCAATGACAGAGGATCACATTTTTAATATAGCTGATAGCATAACGGATCAGACGTACCACACACAACATAGATTTGTTAAAAATGAGTAAATAGAAATTTTACACCATATTATATCTTTGCAAAAGCAAATTATGTAGGTCAAGACCTGTCCATTCTACTTAACAAGCTCTGAGTGGTGTTCTCCATTTAAGCTTTTCTCCATCCTTGTAACTCTATCCTTCTCTTCTCTCTCACTTATCTAGCTTCCTCTAAAATTCTAAAATTCTGGATCAGGAGCTTACAATGAAGGCCAAAGAAAAACACAAAATGCTGGGGTAACTTGACTTTACAGGTTTGATTTGTTGACAATGGAAGATGCAAGGTTTTTTTCTTTGGCCTTCATTGGTCTGACCCGCTGAGTTACTCCAGCGTTTTGTATCTTTCTTTGGTAAACCAGCACCTGCAATTCCTTGTTTCTACATGTTTTTACAATGATGGCCCTTTATATCATTGAAACATTCTTCAAGTCTTCTATCAAGTAACCCCAAAACCATTTATTTTGGAGACACAAGGGTTCCAGTTTATTCTCCCACAATTTATTTTGCATTCTCTTCAGTACCTCCATCTTTTAAAAAAATGTGGCATCCAGAATAGCAGATAGTACTGCATTAGAGATTTAGAGATTTTTTTTAGAGATACAGCGCAGAAACAGGCCCTTCGGCCCACCGGGTCTGCGCCGCCCAGTGATCCCCGCACACTAACACTATCCTACACCCACTAGGGACAATTTTTACATTTGCCCAGCCAATTAACCTACATACCTGTACGTCTTTGGAGTGTGGGAGGAAAACGATCTCGGAGAAAACCCACGCAGGTCACGGGGAGAACGTACAAACTCCGTACAGACGGCGCCCGTAGTCAGGATCGAACCTGAGTCACCGGCGCTGCATTCGCTGTAAGGCAGCAACTCTACCGCTGCGCCACCATGCCGCCATTAATATGTTTCACTAAACTAAATCCATTTAGTCTTAGTCGTCTACTTATCAATGGTAGTCCTCGAGATGCAAATAGTATTTATTATTTATTGGTACTCCCAGTTCCCATTGCAGTTTCTTTTAATTTTCTATCTGATCTCTTTACTCACTGAAATGTAATGCCTTTCATTTACACACTTTGAGCATATAATTGCTCAATTAATTTCATTATCTGTGTAATATCTCACAGGACTTCAAATATATTGAATCTAGTGGTGATTATTGTGTCGACAAAACACCACAAATATTTTACTTGGTAAAGTTCTGATAGCTTTGCACGAGGGTACTTGTTGAAGAAATAATGGAAAATAATAGAAAATCATCCTTGCTGCTTATTATGGTAGACATAAAAGATCACCAATGCCTCTTCTGATATTCACTATTTACCCAGTTATTCTGTGATACAATGTTGAATATTTTTACGGTTCTTTTTGAGAGAGCTTGAATTGTGCTGCGTTTCTTGTATCCAGAAATACTTCACTAGAATCCAAGTAGAGAGATTGTGGGTGGCACAATGGCGCAGTGGTAGAGTTGCTGCCTTACAGTGCCAGAGACCCGGGTTCAATCCTGACCACGGGTGCTGTCTGTACAGAGTTTGTACGTTCTCCCTGTGACCACATGGGTTTTATCCGTGTCGCTCCGGTGTCCTTTCACACTTCAAAGACTTGTGGCTTTGTAGGTTAATTGGCTTCAGTGAATTGTAAAATTGTCCCTAGTTGTGTGTAGGTTAATGTACGGGGTGATTGCTGGTTGGCATGGACTTGAAGGGCATGTTTTTGCACTGTATCTCTGAAGTCTAAAGATTTAAGAAATGGGTCCTTAGAAATTTAAAAAAAACTCAAGGTCTGACTCGTCTTTCCTCAGTAATTCACCAAATTGTCAACCTGGTTTACGTACACAATTCGTGGAACGAAGCCTCAGCCAAAATTTGACACTGGTCACAATTAAGCCAAACTGAAATCTGAATTAAAACATCGAATGAAATTGTGTGCTTAAATCTGATTTCCAATGTGATTCTTAGTTGGAATAAACATTTTGTGCCAGTTTTTGGCTGGTGTTTGATAATAGCTTGTATCTGAACATTTCTTTGCTTTGCTGTAGAACCCAGGGTGGTCTTTCCGAGCACGTTGCAGCATTAAACGCGTCTCATCAACAAGAAATAGAGCAGATATTGACGCAGCATGCACTGGAACACTCCTCCTCCAAAGTGGCTGAATTGACAAATAAAATCACTGCTCAAGAGGTAAATGCAATTTACTTACAATCTAACACAATTTAATGTATTGGTATTCAGGACTATTGTGTATTAATAATGGCTTTACAATTTCATAAACAGTTTGGATTCATTAAATGGAACAGTTTTTTAATATAGAAAAAAGAACACAGAGTGCTGGAGTAGCTCAGCAGGTCAGGCAACATCTCTGGAGAATATCGGGATGGCAACCTTCTTCAGACTATCTGACCAACCCATCTGCCTATCAAAACCCCCATCACCTGCATCCAGGCTTTGGCCTGCCCCCACCTCTTGCAATTTTTTCATCCTCAACACAATCAGCCTGAAGAAGGGTCCCGACCTGAAACATTACCTATCCACATTCTCCAGCGATGCTGCCTGACCTGCTGAGTTACTCCAGCATTTTGTATCCTTTTTAAAAAATAAACCAGCATCTGCAGTTCCTGTTTCTGCAGATTTTTAATATGAAGCTTATTATGAGATATATATATATATATATATATATATATATATATATATATATATATATGGATTGCACTACTGCACAGTTATAGTGAATAACTCACTTTCAATGTACAAAATAAAGGAGTATATTGAGGTAGTGGGGAATCATTTCTGAATTGTGAAGAGTTCTTTTTATGACGTGATCAAGTGCCATTTATTCAAAACTTTTAGCGAATGATGGCTTTCCGAGTTTAATTTGGTCACAATGGAAGATACAAATCGATATATCAGACAGTGCCTTGTAAAGAACGACCCAGGAATCGGCTGGTAGAATTTATTTTGTACATTGAAAGTGAGTTATTCGCTATTACTGTGCAATAGTGCAATCCACATTAGTCGGGAAATGGTGTTAGGTGAACTGTTGGGACTGAAGGCAGATAAATCCCCAGGGCCTAATGCTCTGCATCCCATTATTATCTGAATGGTGTCAGGAAAAGGGGAGGTGCAACAAGACCTGGTGTGCTTGTACATCAGTTACTGAAAGTAAGCATGCAGGTGCAGCAAGGCAGTGAAGAAAGCCTTCATTGCGAGAGGATTTGAGTTTAGGAGCAAGGAGGTCCTACTGCAGTTGTACAGGGCCCTGGTGAAACCGCACCTGTAGTATTGTGTGCAATTTTGGTCTCCTAATTTGAGGAAGGACATTATTGCTATTGAGAGAGTGCGCAGCGTAGGTTCACCAGGTTAATTCCCGGGATGGCAGGACTGACATGAGGAAAGAATGGGTCGACTAGGCTTGTATTCACAGGGATTTAGAAGGATGAGAGGGGATCTTATCGAAACATATAAAATTCTTAATGGATTGGACGGGCAAGATGCAGTAAAAATGTTCCTGATTTTGGGGGAGTCCAGAACCAGGTGTCACAGTTTAAGAATAAGGGGTTGGCCATTTAGGACCGAGATGAGGAAACATTTTTTCACCCAGAGAGTTGTGAATCGGAATTCTCTGCCACAGAAGGCAGTGGAGGCCAATTCACTGGATGTTTTCAAGAGAGAGTTAGATTTAGCTCTTAAGGCTAAAGGAATCAAGGGATATGGGGAACTCAACAGCTAAAGGAACTGTCACCTCTCCAACTGCTTCTCATTCTCTTTGTACATGAGCGTATAGGCCTGATCTACTTAACCTCTCCTCATGCAATAAATCTGCCATCCAAGGAATCAATACAGTGAATGAAGCATAATGGTATCCCCTCGGTCTCAAGTATTTAATTGGGGAGATGAAACCAGACATGTAAATTATATTCCTGATGCTGTCACATCAGGCAACTATATCATTAGAGAAAGAAATGTCTACATATAATCATCTTGAAATAAAGCTCTTTATATAATTTCCCTTCCTAATTGCTTGTGTTATCTGCATGTTAACTTTGAGTATTTTGGGTCCCTTTAAATACAATTGTCAATGTAACAATATCGTAGACGAATAAAACTATTCAGTGTTTAGTCTCTATCAGTTCAGTGGAATACATTAAAACTGAGCTTGGTGTTTCCTGCTGAAAGTAAGCAGAATTTCAGTCTTTATGTGCAGCAAATCAATCAACTTGCTGGATTACATCTCAAAGTTATTGATGTCCCTACCACAAGTGTTTATTGTAATGATAACTGATATTATTTTCACTTTCAGAGACAAAAATCTTTGCTGACTTCCCATGCTTACATCCTACATAAACTAGTGCATTGGAATTTCCGTGGATGGTTGCATTGACTTCAACCTGTTCCTTATGAAGCCTTGTTTTCCATTGCCTCCCATTGATGATCCATCTTTGAAATTCAACTTGTCTTCAGAAGATCATAAGTGATAGGTGTAGAATCGGCCCATCAAGTCTACTCCACCATTCAACCATGGATGATCTATCCCTCCCTCCTAACCCCGTACTCCTGCTTTCTCCCCATAACCTCTGACACCCATACTAATCAAGAATCTATCTATCTCTGCCTTCAATATATCCACTGACTTGGCCTCCACAGCCTTCTGTGGCAAAAAAAATCCACAGATTCACCACCCTCTGACAAAAGAAATGTCTCCTCATCTTCCAAAAATATGGTCCTTTAATTCCTAGGCTATGACCTCTAGTCCTTCCACTAGTGGAAACATCCTCTCCACATCCACTGAATCCAAGCCTTTCACTATTGTGAGGTTATCTACTTTGGTGGCAAAAACAAGGAGGCAGATTATTATGTCAATGGTGTCAGGTTAGGTAAGGGGGAGGTGCAGCGAGACCTGGATGTCCTTGTACACCAGTCACTAAAAGTTGGCGTGCAGGTACAGCAGGTAGTGAAGAAAGCTAATGGCATGTTGGCCTTCATAACGAGAGGATTTCAGTAGAGGAGTAACGAGGTTCTTCTGCAGTTGTATAGGGCCCTGGTAAGATCACATGTGGAGTCTTGTGTACAGTTTTGGTCTCCTAATTTGAGGAAGGACATCCTTGTAATTGAGGCAGTGCAGCGAAGGTTCACGAGATTGATCCCTGGGATCGCGGGACTGTCATATGAGGAAAGATTGAAAAGACTAGGCTTGTATTCACTGGAGTTTAGAAGGATGAGAGGGGATCTTATAGAGACATATAAAATTATAAAAGGACTGGACAGGCTAGATGCAGGCAAAATGTTCCCAATGTTGGGGGAGTCCAGAGCCAGGGACCACAGTCTTAGAATATAAGGGAGGCCATTTAAAACTGAGGTGAGAAGAAACTTTTTCACCCAGAGAGTTGTGAATTTGTGGAATTCTCTGCCACAGAGGGCGGTGGAGGCCGAATCACTGGATGGATTTAAGAGAGAGTTAAATAGAGCTCTAGGGGCTAGTGGAATCAAGGGATATGGGGAGAAGGCAGGCATGGGTTACTGATTGTGGATGTTCAGCCATGATCACAATGAATGGCGGTGCTGGCTCGAAGGGCCGAATGGCCTCCTCCTGCACCTATTTTCTATGTTTCTATTCCTGCCTCACTATAACTTGTGCAGTCCTGATTCTATTTGCACTTATTATAGGGAGAGGTTGGGCAAGCTAGGGCTTTATTCCTTGGAGCACAGGAGGTTGAGGGGTGATCTCATAAAGGTATATAAGATCATGAGGGGAAGAGGAAGGGTGAATACACAGTCGTTTACCCATTGTAAGGGAATCAAGAACCAAACGATGTAGGTTTAAGCTGAGAGGGGAAAGATTTAATAGGAACCTGAGAGGCATTTTTTTCACACAGAAGGTATTATAGAATGAGCTGCCAGAAGAGGCAGGTACTATTAACAACAATTAAAAGACATTTGCACAGGTACATGGTTAGAAAAGGTTTAAAGGGATATGGGCCAAATGCAGGCAGGTGAGACGTGGGTAGATGGGGCATCCTGGTTGGCATGGGCAAGTTGGGCCGCAGGGCCTGTTTCCGTGCTCTACGACTCAATAACTATCCAGGGATCCCTTTACCTCAGTCCATTTAAAAGACACATAAAAGCCTGTTTTTGTAGTGGCTTCAACTACACCTGTTTCTTTTGATCATCATCTATAAAGCATCTTATGATTTGATACTGTAAAAGACTATATGAATATTCTTTGAAAACAGTTCTTGTGCATAAAATTCTCCTTGCCTTTTTATTTTAGGTTATGATAAAGCACCTTCGAGAACAGATTACTGAGTTGCAGAAAGAACGCGAGGCACTTTCGTTTGCAAAACTCCGCGAGGAAAAGCTGCAGACCCAGGTACTTGACCTTCGCGCTGCCGGAGAGTAGAAACAAAGGGCTGCAGATGCTGGTTAATACACAAAAGGACACAAAGTGCAGAAGTAACTCGGCGGGTAGGGGAGCATCTCGGGAGAACAAGGACAGGTGATGTTTCTGGTCGAGACCCTTCTTCAGAATGGAAGAAGGGTCTTTACCTGAAACGTAACCTATCCATGTAATATTGCCTGAGAGTTCATTTCAGTCATACATTCACACTAATGTAAATTCATGTTGAAAAAAAAGAAATGTTAGCAAGGAAAGATAAAAAGGGGTTTACTGTAACACTTCCATGTGAAAAAGGAGCAGACAACTGTAGATGGAAGTAGATTTCAGGGATAATTCTGTTGAACAAAATGGAATTAACTTAAACTACAACAATTTTGTTTAAAATTACACTAATGTACATAGGTTATGCAGAACAGAACTTTTTTTTTAATCTCCTTTTGCCCTTGAATGATAGATGGAATTAACATATGGTTCCACCTATATATATGATATTTAAATAGAACGTTAAAAACTATCGGAAGCCAATCCATAAGTATACCCAGAGAAACAGTCTGGAAACAGGCCCTTCGGCCAACTGAATCCACGCTGGCCATCGATCCCCCGTTCACACTAGTTTTGTTTTTCCCTTTTCTCATCTACTCCCACACACCAGGGTCAAATTGCAGAAGCCAATTAACCTACAAACCCACACGTCTTTGGGGTGGGAGGAAACCGGAGCACCTGGAGGAACTCCACGTGGTCACAGAGAGAACGTGCAAACTCCGCACAGACAGCGCCCGAGGTCAGGATTGAACTCTGGGGCTGTGAGGGAGAAGATCAAATTCTAGATATGAGACCATACTTGGGGGGATTCTCAAACAGTTGACTGAAGATTTGGAGAGCCAGACCAATATGATTAATTATGTATGACTCAATAAAATTCTATCCATTCCTGCAATTAAAAATTAATTTTTAATTGATTTAAAAAATAATTTTGGAAAAGTAATTAATTTTTGAATTAATATTTATATTCAAACAAACTCTTTCTTTGCTCCTACAATGTGTCAGATTAGGAAAAGGGGAGGTGCAATGAGACCTGGCTGTCCTTGTACGTCAGTCACTGAAAGTAAGCATGCAGGTACAGTAGGCAGTGAAGAAAGCAAATGGCATGTTGGCCTTCATAGCGAGACGATTTGAATATAGGAGCAAGGAGGTCCTACTGCAGTTGTACAGGGCCCTGGTGAGACCGCACCTGGAGTATGCAAGAATGGGTGACGTTTCGGGTCGAGACCCTTCTTCAGTCTGAAGAATGCTGCCTGACCTGCTGAGTTACTCCAGCATTTTGTGAATAAATCGATTTGTACCAGCATCTGCAGTTATTTTCTTATACTACCTGGAGTATGCAGTGTTGGTCTCCTAGTTTGAGGAAGGACATTCTTGCTATTGAGGGAGTGCAGCGTAGGTTCACCAGGTTAATTCGCGGGATGATGGGACTGACATATGATGAAAGAATGGATCGACTGGGCTTATATTCATTGAAATTTAGAAGGATGAAAGGGTATTTTATAGAAACATATAATTATTAAGGAATTGGACAGGCTAGATGCAGGAAAAATGTTCCCGATGTAGGGGGAGTCCAGAACCAGGGATCACAGTTTAAGAATAAGGGGGTAGGCAGGCCATTTAGGACTGAGATGAGGAAAAACATTTTCACCCAGTAAGTAGTGAATATGTGGAATTATCTGCCACAGAAGGCAGTGGAGGCCAATTCACTGGATGGTATTCAAGAGAGAGTTGGATATAGCTCTTGGGGCTAATGGAATCAAGGGATATGGGGAGAAAGCAGGAATGGGGTACTGATTCTGGATGATCAGCCATGATCATATTGAATGGCGGTGCTGGCTCGAAAGGTTGAATGGCCTACTCGCACCTATTTTCTATGTTTCTAAACCTTCCCTATCCATGTACCTGTCCAATTGTCTTTTAAATGCTGTGATGGTACCTGCCTTAATACCTCCTCTGGAAGATCATTCCATATACCTACCACCCTCTGTGTGGAAGAAGTTGACTCGGGTTCCCATTAAATCATTCGCCTCTCACCTTCTTGATTCCCTGTATTCTGCATAAAAGACAGTGCATTCACCCCATCTATTCCCCTCATGATTTTATACACCCTTACAAGATCACCCCTCAGCCTCCTGCGCTCCATGGAATAAAGTCCTAGCCTGCCCACATCTCACGAAAGCTCTGGCCTTTGAGTCCTAGCCACATCCTCATAAACTGCCACCTGCTCTCTGGACCCCATCCCCTCCAGCTTTGTCAAGGCCTGCCTTCCTGCTCTCTCTCCACTTATCACTGCAACAATAAACTCCTCCCTGTCCACTGGCATCGTCCCGCCATCCCTCAAAATCGCTGCTGTCACCCCCATTCTGAAAAAACTGGTCTCAACCCTGACACCCCAAACAACTTCAGACCAATCTCCAATCTACCCTTTCTGTCCAAAGTTTTGGAACGTGCTGTAGCTTCCCAACTCAAATACCACCTCTCTACCAATAACCTGTATGAAACTTTCCAATCCGGATTCCGCTCCAACCACTGTACTGAAACTGCGCTCCTCAAAATCACAAAAGACCTTTTCCTCTCCTCCGACGCTGGCAACCTCAACATCCTCATCCTACTTGACCTCAGCGCCGCCTTTGACACCATAAATCACTCCATTCTCCTCACCCGACTTGAAACCTCCTTTAACATCACCGGCACAGCCCTATCCTGGTTCAAATCTTACCTCTCTGACAGGCACCAGTTCATCTCCATTAACAACTGTAAATCCCCCACCGCTCCCCTCCCCCAAGGTGTCCCCCAAGGCTCAGTCCTTGGCCCCCTCCTCTTCATCCTCTACCTGTTCCCCCTTGGTCAATTAATCCGCCGTCATGGTCTCAACTTCCACTGCTTCGCCGATGATATCCAGCTCCTCATCTCCACCAAGTCAATCTCCCCCACCACACACTCTACACTGACAAACTGCATCACTGAAATAAAATCTTGGCTTCAATCAAATTTCCTCAAACTCAACTGCAACAAATCTGAAATCATCATCATTGGTCCAAAAACGCTCACCAAATCCACCCAAAACTTCATCCTCAATATTGGTGGTCTCCCAGTATCCACCTCCCCTCACATCCGGAATCTTGGAATCATCTTTGATCAAACCCTCTCCTTCGACAAACACATCAAACACATCACAAAGACAGCCTTCTTCCACCTCAAAAACATTGCCCGTCTCCGTCCATCCCTCTCCTCCACAGCTGCAGAAACCCTCATCCACGCCTTCATCACCTCCCGTCTGGACTACTGCAACAGCCTCCTCTATGGCGCACCCTCAAAAATCATCAGTAAACTTCAATACATTCAAAACTCCGCTGCCCGTCTACTCACCCACACCCCGATCCGTGACCATATCACCCCCGTCCTTTACAAACTCCACTGGCTCCCCATCCCCCAGAGAATCCAGTACAAAATCCTCCTCATGACCTACAAAGCCCTCCATAACCTGGCCCCATCCTACCTGACCGACCGACCTCCTCCACAGGCACACTCCCACCTGCACCCTCCGCTCTGCTGCTGCCAATCTCCTATCCCCCCACATCCGGACCAAACTCAGATCCTGGGGGGACAGGGCTTTCTCCATCGCTGCTCCCACCCTATGGAACTCACTACCCCAAACCGTCAGAGACTCCTCCACACTCACCACATTCAAAACATCACTGAAGTCTCACCTGTTCAGTACTGCCTTCAACCACTGAAGGTCACCTCACCTTCTGTCTCCTTTCTCTGTTCGTTTACTTATTTATCTATTTATTCACTTCCCTATGTTCTCTAAATCCCTGTAAAGCGTCTTTGAGTATATGAAAAGCGCTATATAACTGTAATGCATTATTATTATTATTATTATAAACCTTCTCTGCGCACTTTTCAGCTTAATATCTAAAACTGAACACAATCCTTCAATTGCGGCCTCGCCAACATCTTGTGCAACTGTAACATAACCAGTTGTACAACTGTAATATAACCGTACCAAGATTAGAACGAGATGCACAAATCCTGCTGCCTCAATTTTTCCTCCCTTCCTTTATCAGTCCTTCAAGGATGAAATGGGCGGATGTCACTCCATTTCATTTGTTTCTGGAGGAGCTGCTTAACAGGGCAAAATGGCAGAGAGCTTTGAAGATGGTTTGCTTTTACCACCACTTTTGCTTGACTTCCCTGCACTCCCCACGTAGAGATTTGACATATGCAGGGAATGGAGGGATATTCATAAGTTCTAGGAACAGAATTGGTCCATTCGGCCCACTCCGCCATTCCATCATGGCTGATCTATCTTTTCCTCTCAACCCCATTCTGCTGCTTTTTCCCCATAACCCCTGACATCCGTACTGATCAAAAATCTGTCAATCTTCACCTTAAAAATATCCATTGACGTCCTCCACAGATTCACCACCCTCTCCTTTCTAAAGGTATGTCCTTTTATTCTGAGACTGTGGCCTCTGGTCCTAGACTCTCCCACTGGTGGAAATATCCTCCTCACATTCACTCTATCCAGGCCTTTCACTATTCGATAAGTTTCAATGAGGTCCACCATTATCCTTTTAAACTCCAGCGAGTACAAGCCCAGTGCCTTCAAACGCTCAACATATGTAAACCCAAAGGATATGGATTATATGCACGCTGATGAGATTAGTTTATCTTGGCATCATGCTGGTCACAGACATTGATGGACCGGTTACTATGCGATACATTATGTTCTACTATGTGGAGAGCAATTGTGTTGTTTCGCATCTCGTTATGGATGTTTTACTTGTTGGGGGAGCAGTGGAAGACTTTTTAACTTTTATTTTATCTGTGCAGCTCATTTCAGTTGTACGCTTCAATGAACAAGTCAGTGCTGACATGGAGCTCAGCATCGCTGAATGCACATACTGTGTTCTGCAGCTCGTTGACTGAAGTTGGAATGACCTTGGGTCTATATACATAGAACGGTTTTCCTTTCAACCTGTAGCTTAACTCAATACCAGTCGGAAACTTGTTAAAGTAAAAATACAATATCGTGATGAGAAAGGGTTTGAGTGGAAATATAGCCTTGAGTGACCCCAGTCTGCACTGAGATTGATCCATTGATGAGAATCATGGTTTGTTTGTCATGAAACAGATAGGATAGAGAGGACTTTCTGAAGATATGATGAATGGAATCCATGCTGCAATTTGGGGAACAGTTTGTCAACCACTGGGAGAACATAGAACAAGAACTTCGGCCCACAATGTCTGTGCCAAACATGATGCCCACACCAACTTATATCTCGCTGCGCATAATTTTAGTTTAGTTTAGAGATACATCGTGGAAACAGGCCTTTCGGCCCACCGAGTCCGCACTGACCAGCGATCCCCGCACACTAACACGATCCTACACTTGGGACAATTTTTACATTTATACCAATCCATTTAACCTACAAACCTGAACTTCTTTGGAGTGTGAGAGGAACATGAAGATCTCGGAGAAAACCCACGCAGGTACGCGGGGAGAACGCACAAACTCCGTACAGACAGCACCCGTAGTCTGGATCGAATCCGGGTCTCTGGCACTGAAACACAGCAGCTCTACTGCTGCTCCACCGTGCCGCCCTTAATCTAATTACCCTGTGCGTAATTGCCAATTACAGAGCATTTCCTGAGCTCTTTCCATCCATCTTTCTTCACTCCAACAAGTTATCAGGTGCCCAAAGAGGCATTGTGAATATTGTGGTGCTGGGTCGAAGGGCCGAATGGCCTATTCCTGCACCTATTTTCTATGTCTCTATAGTAAAAATGCCTTGAATCTTTGGATAATTAGCTCCTAAATCGCCTGGTGATTCTCACGGGACCATTCCTGATGTTATCGAGTCAAACAGCATGGAAACGCACCCTTCGGCCCACTTGCCCACATCATCCAGGTTACACTAGTCCCACCTGCCCGCATTTGGCAAATATCCCTCCAAACTTGTCCTATGCATGTGCCTGTCTAACTGTTTCATAAACATTGGGATAGTCCCTGCCTCACCCACCTCCTCTGGCAGCATGTTCCATATACCCACCATCCTTTGTGTGAAAACGTTACCCCTCAGATTCCTATTAAATCTTTTCCCCTTCACCTTAAACCTATGTTCTCTGGTCCTCGATTCACCTGATCTGGGCAAGAGACTCGATCTATTCCTCTCATGACTTTATACACGCCTGTAAGATCAATCCTCATCTTCCTGCGCTCCAAGGAATAGAGTCCCAGCTTTCTCAACTTCTCCCTATAGCTCAGACCCTCAAGTCCGGGCAACATCCTCGTAAAGGATGTTTTCAGAAAGTGACATGAATGCACAGTATGGTAGAGCTCTGTGCATTCCAGGCGCCATGAAGAGTCCTACCTAAGAAGAAACGTCCAAAGACGTGCAGGTTTGTAGGTTAATTGACTGGGTAAATGTAAAAATTGTCCCTGGTGTGTGTAGGATAGTGTTAATGTGCGGGGATCGCTGGGCGGCGCGGACTTGGTGGGCCGAAAGGGCCTGTTTCCGCGCTGTAGAATCTAAATCTAAAAAAAATAAAATTAAATAAAAACTATGTATTTCATGGAATTTTGATGTTTTAACGACCATCCTTTCTTCTCTGCTTGCAGAATCAATTGCATGTTTATTCTAACGTATACTTTGCAAAACAAAAACGTGATTCATATGCAACCAAATTTTAACTCCTAGATGGCCAAGCTCTTCGAAGAACTCAGGGAAGCCAAGGAGAATCGCAGTCCAGAGATGAGGCACTTTGTGGCATTGGAAAGGAAAATTCAGATGATGGAGCTCAAGTATGCCCAGAGAGAGCAAGAATTCCAACAGGTACTGTACAATAAGTGATCGTAAAAGGCCAGACAAATAACTAGAGCAATGGAACATAAGTCAACTTAAACCTCTGAATAAATCTCTTGTCAAGCTGAAATTAATTGATGCAGATCATTACTTATAATCGCAGGAAGTGTTTTAGAACTTCCCTGCCTAACCTACCACACTACATCAGTCTGAAGAAGGGTCTCGGCACAAAATGTCACCCACTCCTTCTCTCCAGAGATGCTGCCTGTCCCGCTGAGTTACTCCAGCATTTTGTGTCAACCTTCAATTTAAACCAGCATCTGCAGTTCTTTCCTACTACACCTTTGATATATTTTGTAGTAGTATCCAGGAAAGAGGCATAGTTACTTCATAGAGGCATAACATTCTCCAATTTCAATCACGATTTCAGAGCCTCAGAATAAAAGGATGCACATTTAGAAAGGAGATGAGTAGGAATGTCTTTACTCAGGGTGGTGAATCTGTGGAGTTCACTGCCACAAACGGCTTTGGAGGCCAAGTCATTTGGGTATTTTTATGGGGGAGATTGACAAATTCTTGATTAGTACAGGTGTCAAGGGTTACAATAGACAATAGGTGCAGGAGTAGGCCATTCGGCCCTTCGAGCCAGCACCACCATTCAATGAGATCATGGCTGATCATTCTCAATCAGTACCCCGTTCCTGCCTTCTCCCCATACCCCCTGACTCTGCTATCCTTAAGAGCTCTATCTAGCTCTCTCTTGAATGCATTCAGAGAATTGGCCTCCACAGCCTTCTGAGGCAGAGAATTCCACAGATTTACAACTCTCTGACTGAAAAAGTTTTTCCTCATCTCCGTTCTAAATGGCCTACCCCTTATTCTTAAACTGTGGCCCCTTGTTCTGGACTCCCCCAACATTGGGAACATGTTTCCTGCCTCTAACGTGTCCAACCCCTTAATAATCTTATATGTTTTGATAAGATCCCCTCATCCTTCTAAATTCCAGTGTATACAAGCCTAGTCGCTCCAGTCTTTCAACATACGACAGTCCCGCCATTCCGGGAATTAACCTAGTAAACCTACGCTGCACGCCCTCAATAGCAAGAATATCCTTCCTCAAATTTGGGGACCAAAACTGCACACAGTACTCCAGGTGCGGTCTCACTAGGGCCCTGTTATGGGGTAAAGGTAGGAGAATGGGGTTGAGAGGGAAAGATAGATCAGCCATGATTGAATGGCAGAGTGGACTCCATGGGCCGAATGGCCTAATTGTGCTCCTATGACTTTGAACTATGAACAATTTGATCATTTCCGCCATTCACTCCCATATTTGCACTAAATCCACATGAATGTGGAAAAAACAGACCACTAACTCTTGTACCGGGGGCTGGACATGGCGTTGGACTTTAGCGGTCTGGCAGGGAATGCAGGAACGGGCCCAAGCAGCTACCTGCTTTCACAGGCCATGCCACACAAACCGAGCGGCTACTAAGGCAGAGGTGGAGCGGATGGACGGGAGCGCCAGCCCGTGAGGGCGGCACCACCGGACTGGGACGGGGGAGGGAAACATCACACCAGACTTTTGTGCCCGCCGGCCCGCAGGCCACCTGAGCCAACTTCAACCCTGAAGTGGTGGACTGGTATGCCGCGGTGTCCGCCAGGAGCTGTGCCTCCGCAAGCTCCTGGGGATCCACCTCGCAGTCCACCGCTGAAATGGGGGAAACAGCTGGCCGAGACAGGGCGTCAGCAACGGCATTAAGCTTACCCGTGACATGACGGACATAGGTGGTGAACTCGGAGATGGCAGTCAGGTGCCGCTGCTGGCGGGCCGACCATGGGTCGGACAATTTGGAAAAAGTTAACGGTTTATGGTCCGTAAAAGCCACAAACGGGCGGCCTTCTAGGAAATACCTAAAGTGACGGACAGCTAAGTAGAGAGCCAGAAGTTCTCGGTCAAAGGCGCTATATTTCAGCTCAGCCGAACTCAGTTGCCGGCTGAAAAACGCCAAGGGCTGCCAAAGGCCACCGACCTGCTGTTCCAAAACTCCTCCCACCGCCACGTCAGACGCATCAACCATCAGGGCCGTGGGGGCGGAGGCGCTCGGGTGCGCATCGGCTTTTTCTGCATATGCCACGGGGTCCTTAAAAGAACAATCCGTGAGCATGAGTTTGACATCTTCGGGAAGCTTCTCTCGGAATGCCTGCTCGAAAATGAGGCAATCCGTGTGTTCACCTGCTAGCGCTAACATTTCAGCCATGAGAACGGACAGCCGATCTCCGAGATCCGCTTAGCTCGGTCATGCCTACTGAATCCGAAGGTTCGTAATAACAGTGCCTTCATGGCCTCATACTTGTCTTCTGCGGGAGGGTTGACGATGAACCGCATCACCCGTGCGGTCGTCTCCGGCGGTAGAGCGCTGACGAGGTAGTAGTACTTTGTCGCATCTGCCGAGATGTTTCTTAAGTGAAACTGGGCTTCGGTATGGACAAACCAAGATTGTGGTTGATGTGCCCAAAACGACAGAAGGTGAACGCTGACCGCGCTTAGCTCCGGTGCGCCGGGCATAGAAGCCAAAAACGAGGCGTCGTGTTCACTCATGGTAGGTGATCGGCTGGATCACGTCGGGGTCACCAATATGGCGAGTCTGGAGGCTTGTTCTTTGTTGAAGAAGTTTATTGCGACAGCAATATTCGATCACAAAGTTTACATAACGAGATTACAGACAACCATTAAAACTAACTATTCTCTTCGAAGATGTCTCTCAACTGAACCTTTTTGGCGCCAAAGCCGCACGTGACCACGCTGTCCAATCAGCGGTCTCACTCCCTGGACCAATCCTTACGGTCGCACCCACACGTGACCTTGCTGGCCAATCTGAGGGTTCGACATCTAGGACCACTCTATGGTCGCTACAACCTGCCCATCACATTAGAGTTTTCCCATAGATCACTTAAACCTTTATAAAGTGAAGCAGAAAGATGGGAGGCATTTATACATAATTTTAAATTAAATAAAAGCTAAAATATTTTTATATTTTGAACAATTAACATGCATAAAAATTTGAAATGATTACCTAAGACATAAACAATTTTTGCAACATTTTTTCTTGGGGCTAGCGAGATTATTATGCAAATTTCATAGATGGGTTATAGGTTTGAAAACAAATTACATCTTCAACAAGGTATTACACTTCTGGCTATTTTAACAGCAAGTTCTTAAACTTCCCATTAACATGTAGATTGGATAAGGGAGAGACAGTGGAGGTGGTGTATCTGGACTTTCAAAAAGCCTTTGACAAGGTCCCGCACAAGATATTAGTTTGTAAAATTAGAGCACATGGTATTGGGGGTCCACACCTGGAGTACTGTGTGCAATTTTGGTCTTCTAATTTGAGGAAGGACATTCTTGCTATTGAGGGAGTGCAGCATAGGTTCACCAAGTTAATTCCTGGGATGGCGGGACTGACATGATGAAAGAATGAATCGACTGGGCTTATATTCACTACAGGGGGCCTAGGTTTAAGGTGAAGGGGGAATATATATATATATATATATATACAGACACACATACGTACATACAAAAAACAAACAAAGTAGTGCAATAATAATAATAGTCTATTGTAGTTCAGAGCTTATTTGAGGTTGTAGTGTTAAATAGCCTGATGGGTGTAGGGAAGAAACTGTTTCTGAACCTGGACGTTACAGTTTTCAGGCTCCTGCACCTTTTTCCCGATGGCAGGGGTGAAATGAGTGTGTGGCCAGGATGGTGTGGGTTTCTAATAAATACTGAAAATAAATACTCCGATAAATACTAATCGCAAAGGGACTGCCAGGCCAAGGAAGACCTCCACAGCTGGTGACAGAAGAATTCTCTCTAGAATAATGAAAAATCCTCAAACACCTGTCCGAAACAGATCAGAAACACTCTTCAGGAGTCAGGTGTGGATTTGTCAATGACCACCATCCGCAGAAGACTTCATGAATAGAAACACAGAGACTACACTGCAAGATGCAAACCACTGGTTAGCCGCAAAAATAGGATGGCCAGATTTCAGTTTGCAAGAAGTATTTAAAAGAGCAACCATAGTTCTGGAAAAAGGTCTTGTGGACAGGTGAGATGAAGATTAACTGATATCAGAGTGATGGCAAGAGCAAAGTATGGAGGAGAGAAGGAACTGCCCAATATCCAAAGCATTCCACATCATGTGTGAAACACGGTGGTGAGGATGTTATCGCCTGGGCATGTATGGCTGCTGAAGGTACTGGCTCACGTATCTTCATTAATGATACAACTGCTCTTGGTAGTAGCATAATGAATTCTGAAGTGCACAGACACATCCTATCTGCTCAAGTTCAAACAAATGCCTCAAAACTCATTGGCCGATGGTTCATTCTAGAGCAAGACAATGATCCCAAACATACTGCTAAAGCACCAAAGGAGTTTTTCAAACCTAAAAAAATGGTCAATTCTTGAGTGGCCAAGTCAATCACCCTTTGCCTTTTATATGCTGTAGAGAAAACTGAAGGGAACTAGTCCCCAAAACAAGCATAAGCTAAAGATAGCTGCAGTGCAGGCCTGGCAGAGCTTCACCAGAGAAGACACCCAGCAACTGGTGAAGTCCATGAATCACAGACCTCAAGCAGTCATTGCATGCAAAGTACATGCAACAAAATATTAAACATGACTACTTTCATTTACATGACATTTCTGTGTCCCAAACATAATGCTGCCCTGAAATGGGGGGACTATGTATAAACACTGCTGTAATTTCTGCATGGTGAAACCAAAATGTATAAAAATGGCTTTTATTAAAATCTGACAATGTGCTCTTTAACTACATGTGATTGTTTCTATTACAAATCTCAAATTGTGGAGTACAGAGGCAAATAAATAAATGATGGGTCTTTGTCCCAACATTATGGCACTGTGTATTACATCTCCATTAATCCTTTGTTCTTTTATTTACCAATTCAGTTAATTGAGAAAACTCGGCACTGTGCTGATGCAGATTATATTCAAGAGGTCGAGAAGTGGAAGAAGCTGGCATATTTGAAAAATTATGAACTGGAAAATTTCAGAGCAGAACTCGATTCGATACTGGACGTTCTCCGTGAACTGCAGAGACAAGGAGTTGTTATTCCAGCTCCTAGTTCCATTCGACAGAATATCTCGACATTTACTAGGCAATTGTAATACTATAAAAAAAGATTCACTTTTATTATGTTATAGAGTGTCTCACTGGGATGTGTATGCAGACAAGTAGCCTGTGAGGCCCTGCCATCTTGACGACTGCTCACAAAACCCGTTGTACGTGTGTTTACGAAGGTCATAAACTGGATGAAATGCTTGACACCTTTCCCCTTATCTGACAGTTTTAGCTTCCTGCAGTTCGAGCCAATCGGCTCAACCTATTATGGGAATCTTGCTTGAGTACATCTAATTTCCTTATTAAAGTCCTTTCACTCAGAACGCCTCATTGATATATTACTACCTAGCAAATCTGAAAGACAGTGATGTGTATCTGAAATACTGTTATGATAGTCATCCATTTGTTTTTGAACAGATTAATATTTTTGTACATATTTTTGTACATATTTTTGGCAGATATGCTCGTCATTCATATGTTACTACTCCATTATCGGATATTAGGGCCAGTATATGGTAAATTATGTATAAACGGTGCATAACGACCTATTTTGAAGCAATGATTGATTTAGATGACCATTTCCCCTTAATTTATAACAACTTCAGTGAGAATAACATTGCCAAATAGTTTTTAAAACGGAATACCCCAATAAAAATTATCCATCCATAACACAGGAGAAGAGACCAGTTATTAAATATCTCTTTGTCCATTTACAACTGTACATATTAGTGGGGTTTTTTGGTATGTTCTTGAACTGTAAACATTTTGGTAAAGTACCTATCAAAGTCAGCTTGTTCCAATGAAATGTATATTTTCTTTTGGTAATGTACAACAAATTGAAGTATATTTAAGTTTATTTTGGTTTTGTCATAATAAATCATACTAGTTTTGCATCAAAATGTTCAGCTTCAGACTCAGGATGCTCAACACTACCTTTGCCCTTTATTTGGAACCCTATTGATGTTTTCTGAGGTAATTTTAAAATGGAATCTGATATATGCATTCACTGTATATAAATGTACAAATAAGTAGATTCTATAACATTGCCTTAATTGGGATGTTAATATTTCTTCTCATCCAACCACTGAACAAACAGGAAAAAATTTGGATACAGTTTCCACAGTAAATCCAGTGACTGGTGTAAACTAAAATTCAGGTTGTAATCTTTTGAAGATTGCTTCAAATTAATGTAACCCGACATACAGTAGGAATAGATAGGGTAGATGCACATAGTCTTTTACACAGGGTGGGGGAATCATGAAGCAGAGGACATGGGTTTAATGTGCGAGGGAAAGATTTAATTTAACTTTTTCTCAGAGGGTGATGGGTATATGGAACGAACTGCCAGAGGAGGTAGTTGAGGCAGGTACCATAAGAGTCATAGAGTCAAGTCAAGTTTATTTGGCACATACATATACAAGATGTGCAGTGAAATGAAAGTGACAACGCCTGCGGATTGTGCTAAACTACAAAACAGAATAGGAAAAAAAAAATTAACACAAAAAAAAATTTAATACAGTAAATTAAATTAGTCCCTGGTGATATGAGAGTTAATGGTCCTGGTGGCCTGTGGGAAGAAACTCCGTCTCACCCTCTCTGTTTTCACAGTGTGACAGCGGAGGCGTTTGCCTGACCTGCCGTAGCAGCTGGAACAGTCCCTTGCTGGGGTGGTAGGGGTCCCCCATAATGTTGCTGGCTCTGGATCTGCACCTCCTGATGTATAGGTCCTGCAGGGGGGCGAGTGTAGTTCCCATAGTGCGTTCAGCCGAACGCACTACTCTCCGCTGAGCCTTCCTGTCCTGGGCAGAGCTGTTCCCAAACCAGATTGTGATGTTCCCGGACAAGATGCTTTCTACAGCCCCAGAGTAGAAGCACTGAAGGATCCTCAGAGAGACCCTAAATTTCCTCAACTGTCTGAGGTGGTAAAGGCACTGCCTTGCCTTACTCACCAGTGCGGCAATGTGTGTTATCCATGTCAGATCCTCTGTGATGTGGACTCCCAGGTATTTAAAGCTGCTCACCCTATCCACAGTAATCCCATTTAACTCCAGTGGCGTGTACGTCCTCGGATGTTGAGCCCTTCTAAAGTCCACAATCAGCTCCTTAGTTTTTGTGACATTCAAGAGGAGGCTATTGTCTTGACACCAGAATGCCAGAACAGCCACCTCCTCCCGGTAGGCCTTCTCGTCGTTATCGGAGATCAGGCCCACCACCACAGTGTCATCAGCAAACCTGATGATGGAGTTGGAGCTGAACCTGGCCACACAGTCATGTGTGTACAGGGAGTACAGTAGGGAGCTAAGGACATCATACAGTGTGGAAATAGGCCCTTTGGCCCAATTTGCCCAAGCCGACCAATATTCCCCATCTATACTAGTCCCACCAGTCTGCTTTTGGCCCAAATCCCTGTAAACTACCCTATCCATGTACCTGTCTAAATGTTTCTTAAATATTGCAATAGTACCTGCAAACAGTACCTAACAATACTTAAAAGATGTGTATAAAGGAATTGCAGACGCTAGCTCGTATCAAAGATAAACACAAAATGCTGGAGTAACTCAGCAGGACAGGCAGCAACTCTGGATAGAAGGAATGGGTGATGTTTCGGGTTGAGACCCTTCTTCAGACTGATGTGGATGTGCACAGGTGTACAGGTAAAATGTGGATAGGAATGGTTTAGAGAGACATGAGAAAGTTGAGCTGAATGGCCTGTTTCCCTGCTGTGTAACTATGACATTACTGGGATGTCAGATCATTAAAATGCTGGAGTAACTCAGCGGGACAGGCAGCATCTCTGGAGAGAAGGAATGGGTGATGTTTCGGGTCGAGACCCTTCTTCAGTCTGAAGAAGGGTCTCAACCTGAAACGTCACTCCTCTCCAGAGATGCTGCCTGTCCCGCTGAGTTACTCCAGCATTTTGTGTCTACCTTCGATTTGAACCAGCATCTGCAGTTTTTTCCGACACATTAAAATGCCAGATTATTTTTTCCACTAAAAACATAAACTATTTGTGAGGATTGCAATTAGTTGTGAGACTTCCCTTTGAATAATGAAGTTGCCAAATTTACATTATCAATTCTAAATTATTTGTGACAGCCATTTAGTGCTATTATTAACTAATCTAGCAGAGGACATGTTCAAGTCACTACTGTATTGTGGTTTTGAAAGTACATTCAACCTTTGTCCATAAATGGATCAATGCTGTGACTCTCATTCTGGAAGCTTAGTTATCCCAGATAGTGGTGGGTGCCTGGAACGCACTGCCAGGATCCTGGATGGTTCTAGGATCCTAGATGCCATCATATCAGTAAATCTCTCCTTCATGGTCTCCAACATCATTGGGCCCCAACCCTGCACTAACACTTCTACCTTCTGCCCAAGATCCATAAACAGGACTACCCTGGGAGGCCTATCAGTTCTGGTTTCTCTTGCCCCACTGAACCAATTTCTTATACTTAGACTCTATCCATGTCTAATCCTTTCTTATTTAAATCCAGGACTCCTCTCAATCCATCCACCATTGCCCTAACTTCCAAATCTCTCGTCTCAATTGGCTCATTTTTACCACCACTATCCAATCTTGATACATCTCTATCCTCCATCAGGAAGGTATTTTAGCCCTCTGTCTTTTTGATTAAAAACCAAATCAGTTCCCATCCACTAACGCTCTTACCTGCATGGTGGAACTTGTCCATGCTCCCAACAACCTGTCTTTTGCTTCCTCCCACTTTCGGCAGATCAATGGAGTCACATCCCTGTTGAAAACAGTGCTCTAACTATGCCATTCTTTTTCATTGCCCATTCCAGCACCCATCCCCCAACTTTTTTCCACATCAATGACTACATTGGTGCTGCTTTCTTCACTTTCGCTGAACTTATCAATTTCATCACCTTTGCTGCCGAGTTTTACCTGGCCCTCAAAATTCTCCAGTACCATCTCTGACACTTATCTTGCAATGTTGACTAGTCCCACACCCGCCTTCCCTCCTGTAAGGATGCCATCCCTTTTCCCTGGAGGTTGTGGTGTTTAATAGCCTGATGGCTGTAGGGAAGATGTACAAACAATCCTTTTGCGAAGTACCTGTGCTCAATCCACAATGGCCATCATAAGCTTCGAAGGTTGCCTCTTTTTTTACTTGAAAATGTGATGTTAGCATCGCATTTTAGCAATTCTAGCATCTGCTGCCTTGTTTGTCTTTGTACAGTCCAGCAGCAGGTTATTTGAGTGCGGCAGCAATTTGGATTCTTTCGTAATCACAAAGAATCTTTTGACCCTAATTAATTTTCTTTTCAGGGCCTGATTTCCAATGAATGGTTTTTCAAAATTCCTAATAATAAGGCAAGCTGATGGAATATCTCAGTTCAAGTTAACGCAAGTAACGTGTTCATAAATACATTATGTAACATGACAGATTTGAGATCAATTAATATAAATTATACTGAAAGCATTTATTCGTGTAGCTTTATGACCTACAGCATGTGTCTTGTGGAAAACAGTTTAACAGAGAATGTTTTAACCCTGTGTAGGAAGGAACTGTAGATGCTGGTTTATACCAAAGATAGACACAAGATTCTGGAGTAACTCAGCAGGTCAGGCAGCATTCTCTTGGGAAAGGGAATAAGTGACGTTTCGGGTCAGAACCTTTCTTCAGACTGAAAGATAGAGAAGGTCAGAACAAATCTGGGACGGCAACAGATGACCTCAGGAAGGGTGGAGTCCATAATGGACCATTGTTGGCTGTGGAAGTGTTCACGAGAAAGATACAAGGAAGCGAACAGTGATACTTGTAGGACGACTAGGATGGGGGAGGGGAAAGGAATGCAGGAGTTACTTGAAATGAGAGAAATCAGCGTTCATACCACTGGGCTGCAAGCTGCCCAAGCGAAATATGAGGTGCTGTTCCTTTGATTTTTTATGTGGCCTCACTCTGACAATGGAGGAGGTCCAGGACGGAGTCAGTGTGGGAATGGGACAGGGAGTTAAAATGTTTGGCAACCGGGAGATCGTGTGGGCCAAAAGGCAAACCTGTTTGGTGAAATTGAAATCCAAAAATCTGCAACAATTTCAACAGGATTCTGGAATAAAGCTCCAGCTTGTGCAATGGTGGAACTAATCTCAGACGTAAACCACTAGTTACTCTAAGCTCCTACAAATTTAAAGTAAGGATTACCTTCACTGAAAAGCTGCTGTGATCAGTCATACTTGCAAGTCATCATCTTGGCACACTGAAATGTTGTGTACTTGCCTACCTTCGGCCTCCCATCTGCCCTAGTCTTCCCTCCGGAAACTCTATCAATTCTTCCTCTGCCCCACCCCACCTATTTCTCAATCACTTAACCCGCTTACAGTGGCCAATCAATCCACCGACCGATATATCCATGGGCCCTGGTAAGAATCCAGAACATCTGGTGTGGAGAGGAACCCATGTGTTTCCCCAGCCAACAATGGGTCATTGCCGGCTCCACCTTTCCTGAGGTCATCTAAGTTGATAAGTTCTAGGAGCAGAATTAGGCTGCTAGGCCCATCAACTCTGCACAAAGGGTGATAGGTGTACAGAATGGGCTGCCAGAGGAGGTCGTGGAGGCTGGTACCATCACAATGTTTAAAAAACATTTGGACAGGTACACGGATAGGATAGGTTTAGAGGGATATTAGCCAAACACCAGCACGTGGGACTGTATGTAGATGGGGCATGTTGGTCGGAATGGGCATGTTTGGCCAAAGCCTGTTTCCATGCTGATTAACTCTTTGGCTGTAGAGATACAGCATGGAAACACTGGCCCACTGCCGTTTGATCACCCTTCAGACTAATTCTTTCTCATCCCACTTGGCCGGCACGGTGGCGCAGTGGTAGAATTGCTGACTTACAGCGCCAGAGATCCGGGTTCTATCCTGACTGTGGGTGCTGTCTGTGACCCACGAGGCTTTTCACCGATATCATTGGTTTCCTCCCACACCCCAAAGGCGTAGGTTCATTGGCTTGGTATAATTGTGAAATTGTCCCTAGCGTGTGTAGGATAGTGTTAATGCGCCGGGATCGCTGGTCGGCGCGGACTCGGTTGGCCGAAGGGCCTGTTTCCATGCTGTATCTTTAAAACTAAAAACTAAAACACTTTCTCGCCCACTCCCGACACAGTTAGGGTAATTTCACAGAGGCCAGTTAACCTACAAACCTGCCTGTCTTTTGGGATGTGGGAGGAAACCGGAGCTCCCAGAGGAAACCTGTATGGTCACGGAGAACGTACAAACTCTGCACAGAGAGCACCCAAGGTCAGGATCGAACCCCGAACTCTGGACTGAGGTAGCAGCTCTACCAGCGGCGCCAATGTGTCGCTCTACTATATTATTGATATCATTAATAATTTAGACGAGGGGATTAAATGTAACATCTCCAAGTTTGCGGATGACACAAAGCTGGGTGGCAGTGTGAGCTGCGAGGAGGATGCTGTGAGGCTGCAGGGTGACTTGGATAGGTTGGGTGAGTGGGCAGATGCATGGCAGATGCAGTATAATGTGGATAAATGTGAGGTTATCCACTTTGGTGGCAAGATCAAGAAGGCAGATTATTATCTGAATGGTAGACACAAAATGCTGGCGTAACTCAGCAGGACGAGCAGCATCTCTGGAGAGAAGGAATGGGTGACGTTTCGGGTTGAGACCCTCCTTCAGACTGATGACGGGGTGTAGGTGGGACAGAGATCGAATGTAGTGGGAGACAGTAAGATTGGTGGGAGAACTGGGAAGGGGAGGGGATGGAGAGAGAGAAAAAGCAATGGCTATTTGAAGTTAGAGAAGTCAATGTTCATACCGCTGGGCTGTAAGCTACCCAAGCGAAGTATGAGGTGCTGTTCCTCCAATTTGCGCTGGGCCTCACTCTAACAATGGAGGAGTGACAGAAAGGTCAGATTGGGAATGGAAGGGGAAGTTAAAGTGCTGAGCAACTGGGAGATCAGGTAGTTTAAGGCAGACTGAGCGGAGGTGTTCAGCAAAACGATCGCCGAGTCTGCGCTTGGTCTCGCCGATGTACAGAAGTTAACACCTGGGACAGCAGATAGAGTAGATGAGGTTGGAGGAGGTGCAAGTGAACCTTTATCTCACCTGAAAAGACTGTTAGGGTCCATGGATGGAGTTGAGGGGGGAGCTAAAGGGTCAGGTGTTGCATCTCCTGCGGTTGCAGGGGAAAGTATCTGGGGAGGGGGTAGTTTGGTTGGGAAGGGATGAGTTGACCAGAGAGTTGCGGAGGGAACGGTCTCTGCGGAAAGCAGAAAGGGGAGGAGATGGGAAGATGTGGCCAGTAGTGGGATCCCGTTGGAGGTGGCAAAAATGCTGGGGGATTATATGCTGTAAGTGATGGCTGATGGGGTGGAAGGCGAGGATAAGTGGGACTCGGTCCTTGTTGCGTATGGGGTGAGGAGGAGCAAGAATAGAGCTGCGGGATATCGAGGAGACCCGAGTGAGAGTCTCATCTATAATGGAAGAGTGGAAGACACCCGGTTCCTAAAGAATGAGGACATTTCCGATCCCCTGGTATGGAACACCTCATCCTGGGCACAGATGCGGCATAGACGGAGGAATTGGGAGTAGAGGATAGAGCTTTATAGGAAGCAGGGAGGGAAGAAGTGTAGTCTAGATAGGGTTAGGGTTAGGGTTATGGGAGTCAGTAGGTTTGTAGTAGATGTTGGTCACTAGTCTGTCTCCTGTGATGGAGACGGTGAGATCCAGAAACGGTAGGGAGATGTCGGAGATGGTCCAAGTGAATTTGAGTGCAGGATAGAAATTAGTTGTGAAGTTGATGAAGTCAGTGAGTTCTGCATGGGTACAAGAGGTAGCACCAATGCAGTCGGCAATGTAGCGGAGGTAGAGTTCGGGGATAGGGCCAGTCAATGCCTGGAACAGGGAATGTTCGACATACCCTACAAAGAGGCAGGCATAGCTCGGGCCCATGCGAGTGCCCATAGCTACGCCTTGGAAGTGGGAGGAGTCGAAGGAGAAGTTGTTGAGGGTAAAGACCAGCTCTGCTAGGCGGAGGAGAGTATTGGTAGATGGAAATTGGCTGGTTCTGCAGTCGGCGAAGAAACAGAGGGCTTTAAGACCTTCCTGGTGGGGGATGGAGGTGTACAGTGACTGGACATCCATGGTAAATATGAGGGGCTGGAAAACGGAAGTCGTTGAAGAGACGAAGAGCGTGTGAGGTGTCTTGGTCATAGGTAGGGAGGGATTGGACCAGAGGGGATAGGATGGAGTCAAGGTATGTGAACAAGCAGAAACAATGGGTCTGCCAGGACAGTTCTGTTTGTGGATTTTGGGGAGAAGATAAAATCGGGCCATGCGGGGCTGGGGAATGATAAGGTAGGAGGCTTTAGAGGGCAGAGAGCAGAAGTAATAAAATCAGAAATGGTGTGTGATATTCCACTGGGCGCCGTCAGCAATGGTCTCTCTGTCTTTTTGTATTTTTTGTTATTTTTAGTGTGTTTTAAAAGTATGTGTTAATGTTCTCTGGTTTGTTTTATGTGGGGCCGGGCGGGGGGGGGGGGTCGGGGGAAACTTTTTTTCAATCTCTTACCTTGCCGGAGATGCGATTGTTTTCTGGATCGTATCTCCGGTCGCTCTGCGGCCTAACATCATGGAGCTGGTGGCCTTGCTCGGGACTGACTTTGAGCCCCACCGTGGGGCCGTGAACTTACCATCCCCTGCCTGGGATCGACGCTCCAACCGCGACCTGTGGATTTCAACATCGAGGAGCTCGCAGTCTCGGGGAGAGACCGATGTCGGGAAGCTCCAAAGCCGCAGAAGGTTGGTTCAACAAGCCCCGACCTGGGTCGGATTACCCGGCGCGAGGGAGCTGAGATTATCCCGCCCCCGATGCAGGAGCTTAATCGCCCCGACACGGGGGGCTCGACTGCCGGCTATGGGAGCCAAGATCGCCCCGTCAACGGAAGGCTCATGGCACCCGACCACGGGAGGACAAAGAAGGTAAGAAGATTGAACTTTTTTTCGCCTTCAATCACAGTGAGGAATGTGGGGCAGTCACTGTGGTGGATGTTTATGTTAAAATATATTTTGTGTGTTTTATTGGTACGCCAATATGGCAAAACAAATTCCTCGTATGTTGCAAAACATACTTGGCTAATAAGGTATGATTATGATTATTAAGGTCTGGTGCTCGTCTGTGGGGGTCATGGTCCAAGGATAGGTAGGAGGAGGTGTCTGAAAGTTGTCACCTGGCCTCAGCCCAGTGGAGGTCAGAGCGCCAGACTACCACGGCGCTTCCCTTGTCGGTGGGTTTGATTATCGTCAGGGTTGCCGCAGAGTGAGCGGAGGGCTGTATGTTCAGCGGGGAAGTGGTTAGAGTTAGTCAGGGGAGTGGAAATGTTGAGGCGGTTCATGTCCCGCCGGCAGTTGGAAATGAAAAGGAGTAAAGAAGGTAGAGGGCCATCCTCTAAATGATGTCAGATTAGGAAAATCTGCACAAGCCCTGGTGAGACCGCACCTGGAGTACTGTGTACAGTTTGACAATAGACAATAGGTGCAGGAGTAGGCCATTCAGCCCTTCGAGCCAGCACCACCATTCAATGTGATCATGGCTGATCATTCTCAATCAGTACCCCGTTCCTGCCTTCTTCCCATACTTCCTGACTCCGCTATCCTTAAGAGCTCTATCTAGCTCTCTCTTGAATGCATTCAGAGAATTGGCCTCCACTGCCTTCTGAGCCAGAGAATTCCACAGATTTACAACTCTCTGACTGAAAAAGTTTTTCCTCATCTCCATTCTAAATGGCCGACTCCTTATTCTTAAACTGTGGCCCCTGGTTCTGGACTCCACCAACATTGGGAACATGTTTCCTGCCTCTAACATGTCCAACCCCTTAATAATCTTATATGTTTCGATAAGATCCCCTCTCATCCTTCTAAATTCCAGTGTATACAAGCCTAGCCGCTCCAGTCTTTCAACATATGACAGTCCCGCCATTCTGGGAATTAACCTAGTAAACCTACGCTGCACGCCCTCAATAGTAAGAATATCCTTCCTCAAATTTGGAGACCAAAACTGCACATAGTACTCCAGGTGTGGTCTCACTAGGGCCCTGTACAACCGCAGAAGAACTTCTTTGCTCCTATACTCAAGTCCTCTTGTTATGAAGGCCAACATTCCATTGGCTTTCTTCACTGCCTGCTGTACCTGCATGCTTCCTTTCAGTCTGAAGAAGGGTCTCGACCCGAAACGTCACCCATTCCTTCTCTCCCGAGATGCTGCCTGACCTGCTGAGTTACTCCAGCATTTTGTGAATAAATTGCTTCCTTTCAGTGACTGCTGCACTAGGACACCCAGATCTCATTGTGCATCCCCTTTTCCTAACTTGACACCATTCAGATAATAATCTGCCTTCCTATTCTTACCACCAAAGTGGATAACCTCACACTTATCCACATTAAACTGCATCTGCCACGCATCCGCCCACTCACACATACCTGTCCAAGTCACCCTGCAACCTCATAGCATCTTCCTCACAGTTCACACTGCCACCCAGCTTTGTATCATCTGCAAATTTGCTAATGGTACTTTTAATCCTTTCATCCAAGTCATTAATGTATATTGTAAATAGCTGCGGTCCCAGCACCGAGCCTTGCGGTACCCCACTAGTCACTGCCTGCCATTCCGAAAGGGACCCATTTATCCCCACTCTTTGCTTTCTGTCTGCCAACCAATTTTTTATCCATGTCAGTACCCTACCCCCAATACCATGTGCTCTAATTTTGCACACTAATCTCCTATGTGGGACCTTGTCGAAGGCTTTCTGAAAGTCGAGGTACACTACATCCACCGGCTCTCCCCTGTCAATTTTCCTAGTTGCATCCTCAAAAAATTCCAGAAGATTAGTCAAGCATTATTTCCCCTTCGTAAATCCATGCTGACTCGGAACGATCCTCTTACTGCTATACAAATGCTTCGCAATTTTGTCTTTTATAATTGACTCCAGCATCTTCCCCACCACTGATGACAGGCTAATCAGACTAGTTTGGTCTCCCAATTTGAGAAAGGATATTCTTGCTATTGAGGCAGTGCAGTGTTGGTTCACCAGGGTAATTCCTGGGATGGCAGGGTTGATATATGATGAAAGAATGGGTCAACTGGGCTTGTATTCACTGGAATTTAGAAGGATGAGAGGGGATCTTATGGAAACATATACAGTTCTTAAGGGATTGGACAGGCTAAATGCAGGAAAATATTCCCCTTGTTGGGGGAGTCCAGAACCAGGGGTCACAGTTTAAGAATAAGGGGTAGGTCATCTAGGGCTGAGATGCGGGAAAAAAATTTCACCCAGAGAGTTGGAATTCTCTGTCACAAAAGGCAGTGGAGGCCAATTCAATTGATGTTTACAAGATAGTCAGATTCAGCTCATAGGGCTAAAGGGAACAAGGGATAGGGGGAGAAAGCAGGAACGGGGTACTGATTTTAGATGATCGGCCATGATCATATTGAATGGCGATGCTGGCTCGATGGGCCGAATGGCCTACTCCTGCACATATTTTCTGTTTCTATATTGCAATATTAGTACTTCTATTATAATATATCGCAAAATACTTAAGTACTTTAATTTAGAATTTTAAAAAGGAATTAAATACTGTTTTTAAATTAATTGACAACCTGTGTGAAACAAAAATTAAAACAATTCAATGTAATAAAAATATTTATTAAATATTACGTTAAACAATTTGAAAACATGTGAAACTGTTAAACAACCAAATTAACCAACCTTAAATGATCAGAAATAGCATGTGGGCAGAGCTGAAAATTCACAGTTCATACTGAAGATGTCCAGATCAAGATTTCAAGATCAATTTATTGTCACATGTACCATACAGGTACAGTGAAACTTGAGTTACCATACAGCTATACTAAGTGAAAAGCAACAAGACACACAGCCACATAAAATAAAATTTAACATAGACATCCTCCACAGCGGATTCCACATTCCTCACTGTGATGGAAGGTAATAAAGTTCAATCAACTTCCTCTTTGTTCACCCGCGGTCGGGGCTGTTGAAACGTCCGCAGTCGCCGCTGCCGACTGTCCGAAGCCCTCGCGTCGGGATGATCGAAACTCCCCCGTCGGGACGGTTGAAAACTCTCCGCGGCATGGAGCTCCCGAGTCGGCCCCTTCTTACCAGAGACCGCGGGCTTCACGGTGTTAAAGTCCACAGGTCCCGCGGTTGGAGCTCTCCACAGTTGATCCCCGACAAAGGATCGCAAGCTCCGCGATGTTATAGTCCGCGCCGGGCTGGTCTCCAGGAAAGGCCACCAACTCCTCGATGGTAGGCCGCCTATTTTCCATATACGATATGGAAACAATAGCATTTCCGTCGAGGTTAGAGATTGAAAAAAAGTTTCCCCCAACTCCCCACCCCCCACCCCCCACATAAAACAAACCAAGGAACACTAAAACATACTTTTAACGCATACCTAAAATAACAAAAGCAGAAGAAAGGACAGATAGACTGTTGGCGAGGCAGCCAATGCTGGTGGCGCCACCCGATGGAATGGGATCAAAGGGACATCGCGTGATGGAGGTGCAGAACATGTTGTGTGAAAGGACTTATTAAAATATACAAGAGAACAATGATTGAAAGGTAGTTCATATTAGCTGAAGTGTTTAGTTTAGTTTAGTTTAGAGATACAGCGCAGAAACAGGACCATCGGCCTGCCGAGTCCTCGCCGACCAGCGATCCCCATGTACTAGCACTATCCTACACACACTAGGGACAATTTACAATCTTTACCGAAGCCGATTAACCTACAAACCTGTACGTCTTTGGAGTGTGGGGAGGAAACCGGAGCACCCGGAGAAACCCCATGTGGTCAAGGGGAGAACGTACAAACTCCGTACAAACAGCACCTAAAGTCAGGATCGAACCTGGGCCTCTGCCACTGTAAGGCAGCAACTCCGCCACTACGCCACTGTGCCGCCCAAATGTGTTGAGAGAGAACGGGAAAGTCCTGAAGGAGTAATTACTAAAAAGAAATCAATGACTACTGAAGGGTATTTATTCACAAAATGCTGGAGTAACTCAGCAGGTCAGGCAGCATCTCGGGAGAGAAGGAATGGGTGACGTTTCGGGTCGAGACCCTTCTTCAGACCCGACCCGAAACGTCACCCATTCCTTCTCTCCCGAGATGCTGCCTGACCTGCTGAGTTACTCCAGCATTTTGTGAATAAATACCTTCGATTTGTACCAGCATCTGCAGTTATTTTCTTATACTACTGAAGGGTAGCCTGTTAAAACAGATGGTGTGACATGCGCAGTGAAAGAGAGTAACAAAATAGTACTGGCCAAACACAAACATTATTTTTACAACATTCTGCACAATTCACAATTTTTAAACCATTATATTTCTGTAATTTAGCAGTGTTATTTTATGAGCTAGTCAGATATTTGATGTAGAACCTGCAGCCTCTCTGGCTGGTTAAGAATAAGTGGCTGCTCGCACATCAGTAGATCATCTTCAGTCAGCGAGGAGCTTTGATCTGAGCTCACACAGTTTGGGATGTCAAACTGGCCCAGATAGTCCACGGCATCATCTACCCCATCACTCCTTCCACCTCGTTCTTCAGCGGGAAGGTCATTGTTTCCTGGATCAGATGCTTTGACCATCAATTGTCTTTCCAAATGTCCAACTTTGTTTCCGTAGAAATGAAAGAGAGACCGGGTCTCCTCACCAGCCGGGTGGCAAAAGGCTTTATCCGTTCTGCACGTGAGATAGTTAATGGCAAGGCTGTTTGCTCTTTGTTGCTTTGTGGTGAGGTCCAGGTTTCTGCTAAAAGATCAAGTTTTAGAAAACATTTCTCAGAAACAAAGTACGCAATCAAGAAAAATTATAGATTCATCGAGCAATATTAGACAATAAACAATAGGTGCATTAGTAGGCCATTCGGCCCTTCGAGCCAGCACCGCCATTCAATGCGATCATGGCTGATCAATATTGCAAGGAAACATGCCCAACGGCCCACCTGGTCCATGCCAACCATTATGCCTATCTACGCTAGTCCTGTTTGCCTGCGTTTGGCCCATATCCTTTAGAGAGAGACACAATGTGGAAACAGGCCCTCTTGCGCACAGAGCCCAAGCTGACCAGCCATCATCCTGTACACTAGCACTAATCTACACACAAGGGACAATTTTCAATTTACAGAAGGGGCAATTAACCCACAAACCTGCACGTCTTTGGAGTATGGGAGGAAACCGGAGCACCTGGAGAAAATCCATGCGGTCACAACAAACTCCGTAGACAGCACCCATAGTCAGAATTGAACCTGGATCTCTGGCGCTGTGAGGCAGCAGCTCTACTGCTGTGCCTCTGTGCCGTCCTAATCCTTCTAAACTTTTCCTATCCATGTGCTTTTCCAAATGTCTTTTAAATCTTGTTGTTGTACCTGTATCTGCTGCCACCTCTTACACCATCCTCTTTAAGAGAAACCTGCCTCACAGCTTTCCTTTAAATCTATCCCTTTCTCACCCTAAATCGATGCTTTCAGGCATTAGAATAATCTCAGCCTATCTAAACACTCCTAATGACACAAGTCCTCCAAAATTCCTATTAATCGTTTCTGCTCTTTCTCTCACATAACGTCAATGCTCCTAAGGTGTGGCGATCAAAAAAACACACAACTGTATATACTCCAAAGACGTACAGCTTTGACAATAGACAATAGATAATAGACAATAGGTGCCGGAGTAGGCCATTCGGTCCTTCGAGCCAGCTCAGCCATTCAATGTGATATGGCTGATCATCCACAATCAGTACCCCGTTCCTGCCTTCTCCCCATACCCTCTGACTCCACTATCATTAAGAGCTCTATCTAACTAACTCTCTTGAAAGCATCCAGAGAATTGGCCTCCACTGCCTTCTGAGGCAGAGAATTCCACAGATTTACAGCTCTCTGTGTGAAAAAGTTTTTCCTCATCTCCGTCCTAAATGGCCTACCCTTTATTCTTAACGTGTGGCCCCTCGTTCTGGACTCCCCCAACATTGGGAACATGTTTCCTGCAGGTTTGTAGGTTAATTGGATTGGTAGAATTGTAAATTGTCCCTAGTGTGTGTAGGATAGTGTTAATGTGCGGGGATCGCTGGTCGGCACGGACTCAGTGGGCCGAAGGGCCTGTTTCCGTGCTGTATCTCCAAACTAAACTAAACTAAACTATACTGCAAGAGTGGGCCAACCAATGATTTTTACAACTGTAATATGACATCCCAATTCCTTTTCTCAATGCCTCAAACAATGAAGGCATGGCTGCCATATGTCTTTTTCACACTGGACAGCACAGAAGCGCAGCTGGTAGAGCTGCTGCCTCACAACACCAGGGTTCAATCTTGACCTCGGATGCTGTCTATGTGGAGTTTGCATGTTCTCTCTGTAACCGAGTCAACCACCGGGTGGCGCCAGCAATGGATGCCCTGCCAACAGTCTGCATGTCCTTTCCTTCTTTGTATTTTAATCGTATGTGTTAAATATATATTTTTAGTGTTCTTTAGCTTGTTTTATGTGGGGGTGGGAGTGGGGTGGTGGGAAACTTCTTCTAATCTCCTACCTCGACGGAGATGCGATTTTTTTCCGTATCATATCTCCGTCCGCACTGCGGCCTGACATCGGGGAGTTAGCGGCCTTTGCTGGAGATCGATTTCAAGAGCTCCACCGCGGAAGCCTACGGGACTTTAACATCGCGGAGCCCGCGATCCCTTTATCAGGGATCGACCTCAGAGCTCCAACCGTGGGTGCTTGCGGACATAGCATCACGGAGCTCGCGGTCTCTGGTCAGAGACCGACTTCGGGAGCTCCAAGCCGTGGAAGTTTCGACCGCCCCGACGTGGGAGCTTTGATCGCGCTGATGCGGGAGCATTGACCAGCCCGACACAGGAGCTTCGATCACCCCGACGCGGGAGCCTTGACCGCCGGCTGCGGGAGCTTTGATGGCCCCGACAGATGACTGCCCCGACAGCGAGAGAATAAAGAGGAAGAAATGTGACTTTTTTGCCTTCCATCGCAATGAGGAATGTGGGAAATCCGCTGTGGTGGATGTTTATGTTCTCTGAATGCATTCAAGAGAGAGCTAGATAGAGCTCTTAAGGATAACGGAGTCAGGGGGTATGGGGAGAAGGCAGGAACAGGGTACTGATTGAGAATGATCAGCCATGATCACATTGAATGGTGGTGCTGGCTCGAAGGGCCGAATGGCCTACCTCCTGCACCTATTGTCTATTGTCTATTATGGTAACTTTTATGTTGTTATGTGTCTTGTTGCTTTTTTTTCATATGGCTGTATGGTAATTCGCATATCACTGTACCTTAATTGGTACCTGTGACAACAAAAGACCTTTGAAACCTTTGATCCTTTTGAACTTCCTCCTGATGCTCTGGTTTCCTCCCAGTCCCCAAATAAATGTGTGGGTTTGTCAGATAATTGGCCTCTGTAAAATACTCCTAATGTGCAAGGAGTGGGTGAGAAAGTGGGATCGAGTCGTAGAGACATACAGAGACATACAGTGATACAGTGCCCTTCGGCCCAACAGGCCCTTCGGCCCAACTCTCCCACACCAGCAAACAATGTCCCAGCTACACTAGTCCCACTTGCCTGCGCTTGGTCCATATCCCTCCAAATCTGTCCAATCCATGTTCCTATCTAACTGGTTCTTAAATGTTGGGATAGTCCCAGCCTCAGCTACCTCCTCCGGCAGCTTGTTCCATACACCCACCACCCTTTGTGTGAAAAAGTTACCCCTCGGATTGCTATTAAATCTTTTCCCCTTCACCTTGAATCTATGTCCTCTGGTGCTCGATTCACCTTCTCTGGGCAAGAGACTGTGCATCTACCCAATCTATTCCTCTCATGATTTTGTACACCTCTATAAGATCTCCCCTCATCCTCCTGCACTCCATGGAATAGACATAACATACAACTAGTGTGAACAGGTGTGATTGGCATAGACATGGGCGGGCCGAAGGGCCTGATTTCACGCTGTACCTGGAAGCTAAACTAAACTAAACATATTTTGGAGGCACAAGAAACTGCAGATGCAACCCTTTGCCAATCATGTACATTTTGCACCATTCTGCACTGTTGTTGTTCACCATTACTTTATATATATCAATATATATCAATACTCTAATTTGTTTGTTTGTTTGTTCCTGAACTACAGTCAAAGCGGTACACGATAGCGCAACAATTTTAGGCCCACCTTCCTCACCGTCGTCCCTTTGGTGCTAATGGAAGAAGTTTCATTGAAATCGGGTGTTATATATTAAGTTATTCACATTTTAAAGTTTAAATCTATCTCCTAGGGAGGGAGGGGGAGGGAGGGAGGGAGGAGAGGGGGGGGGGGAGGGGAGAGAGGGGACCGGTGGGGAGAGAGGGGACCGGTGGGGAGGGGAGCGGAGAGGGTGTTGCACCAATGCAGGAGAGGTTTGGGCCCAACTGGTCCACTTGGTGTAGTATATTTATATAATGTTCACTGTGAGATCCATATGAATAATGGATTTCATTGCACTCTGATGTGCATGACAATAAACTAATCTGATCATCCCACTGTTTTGTTCTCTCAGCCTTCAACTATAGTTGAAAGAAAAATAATTGCAGCTATTTTCCTGCACTGTCAATATTGTCTGAAGAAACAAGAACAAATGATGCGGCAATTGTTTGTTTTCCACAACATCAATATCTAAACCACACAGCACGATCAGGTGCCCTTTCAGATAATATAAGACATTGTTAGAGGTGAAGCAAAATAAGGCAGGATTTTTATTATTCAACCACCCTTAAATTAAACCGAACATTTCCAGCTTTATGTTGAAATTATTTGCATGGGGTAATGGTGTGGTACATCAGAGATTTGAGATAACTTTCTGTGTTTCTATCATACCAATTAGATCATTAGTTATAGGAGCAGAATTAAGCCATTCGGCCCATCAAGTCTACTCCACCATTCAATCATGGCTGATCTGTCTTTCAATTATCATATCACAGTCTATCCATCTAAGTAGGAAGGAACTGCAGGTGATAGCCATGAAAAGCTGGAGTAACTCAGCAGGGCAGGCAGCATCTCTGAAGAGAAGGAATGGGTGACATTTCGAGTTGAGATTGAAAGTCTCAGATTGAAAGTCATGGGAAAGGGAAACGAGAGATATAGACGATGATGTAGAGAGATAAAGAACAATGAATGAAAGATATGGATAAAGTAATCATGATAAAGGAAACAGGCCAAGGGCTGAAGGATCGCCCAGTCTATGTTTGGTCTCGCAGAAGATGCAACACCTTACCCAATACCTCCTCCCTCGACTCTGTCCAACAGTCCTTTCAGGTGAGGCAGAGGTTCAGCGAGACCAAACATAGACTGGGCGATCCTTCAGCCTGTGGGCTGTTTCCTTTATCATCGTTATTTTTTTGCATATCTTTCAATCATTCTACATCATCATTTATATGTCTCGTTTCCCTTTCCCTGTGACTTTCAGTCTGAAGAAGGGTCTCAACCCAAAAAGTCACCCGTCCCTTCTCTCCAGAGATGCTGCCTGCCCCGCTGAATTACGCCAGCTTTATCCATCCATCCATCCATCCATCCATCCATCCATCCATCCATCCATCCATCCATCCATCCATCCATCCATCCATCCATCCATCCATCCATCCATCCATCCATCTATCATCTATCATCTATCATCTATCATCTATCATCTATCATCTATCTATCATCAGTGCAGGTGTTATGACTTTAACGGCCTCCATGGGAGTTTCAAGAAGAGCAATGCCTCCACTCACTCTTGGTGTGGTGCTCCCGTCTTGGTCAAGAGCGTCAACACGAAAAACATGAAGAGGACGAACACGGCCAGGCCGACCCAAAACCCAATCACGATGGAGTCTGCAAAAGAGCATTTTGTTTTTCATTCCTGGAGCTTCAATATTAGCACAGTTGCAATGTTTCCCATGAAATAGCAATCTGGTAAATTCTTTTTTGATTGAAAGATAGTATGGTAAAAGGCCCTCCGGCCCACAGAGTCCACGCCAATCATGGATCGCCAGAAAGCACTCGTTCTATGTTATCCCAGAAGATGACTAAGAAGGCAATACGGGGAGAAAAGATGAGGTACGAGGGTAAACTAGCCAAATTTGAGGAAGGATATTCTTGCTATTGAGGGCGTGCAGTGTAGGTTTACTAGGTTAATTCCCGGAATGGCGGGACTGTTATATGTTGAAAGACTAGAGCGACTAGGCTTGTATACACTGGAATTTAGAAGGATGAGAGGAGATCTTATCGAAACGTATAAGATTATTAAGGGGTTGGACACGTTAGAGGCAGGAAACATGTTCCCAATGTTGGGGGAGTCCAGAACAAGGGGCCACAGTTTAAGAATAAGGGGTAGGCCATTTAGAACTGAGATGAGGAAAAACTTTTTCAGTCAGAGAGTTGTGAATCTGTGGAATTCTCTGCCTCAGAAGGCAGTGGAGGCCAATTCTCTGAATGCATTCAAGAGAGAGCTGGATAGAGCTCTTAAGGATAGCGGAGTCAGGGGATATGGGGAGAAGGCAGGGACGGGGTACTGATTGAGAATGATCAGCCATGATCACATTGAATGGCGGTGCTGGCTCGAAGGGCCGAATGGCATCCTCCTGCACCTATTGTCTATTGTCTATCCCCCTTTTTCACATCCACTCATGAGCAGCAATTTACAGAGGCCAATTAGCTCACAAACCTGCATGATTTTAGGATGTGGGAGGAAACCGGAGCACCTGGAGGAAACCCACGCAGTCACAGAGAGAACCTGCAAACTACACGCAGACAGCAACCGAGGTCAGGATCGAACCCAGGTCTCTGGCGCTGTGAGGCAGCAGCTCTACCAGTTGGGCCACACTGTAGCATAGAGAGATGCTGTGCACTTCTATCTGGGTCTAACATTTAGGGATGTGCAGATATGGGTCAAATGTGGGCAAGAGGGACAAAAGACATTAGACAATAGGTGCAAGAGGAGGCCATTCAGCCCTTCGAGCCAGCACCGCTATTCAATGTGATCATGGCTGATCATTTTCAATCAGTACCCCGTTCCTGCCTTCTCCCCATACCCCCTGACTCCGCTATCCTTAAGAGCTCTATCTAGGACTAGTGTAGATGGACAGCATGGGTGAGTTGGGCTGAATGGCTCCAAGCATGACTCCATGGCTAGGTCAGTAATGCTTGGCCTGAATGGCTAATGTTTGCTTTGCAGTCCAGGAGCTTGGAATACATCTTTCAAGGATTCAGTGGTTGGAGCTTATCCCAGGACCACATAGAGGTGATGACGAGGAGCAGACTTTGTCAGGCAATGATATTAATGGCAGAAGCCAAATGTCGTATGTGAATAAAATCAAAATCCAGGCAAGATGACGCCCAAGCCAGGCGACTCTCTGCCTGCTGGTCCCTGAAGCAGATATGCAATCATTCATTACAATCGCTCCACTCTTTAAACCTCTACTCCAATGGCAGCGTTTCTTACTTTATGTTCTTATACTAATCCACGGCATGGTGGCGCAGCGGTAGAGTTGCTGCCTTACAGCGAATGCAGCGCCGGAGACTCGGGTTCGATCCTGACTACGGGCGCCGTCTGTACGGAGTTTGTACGTTCTCCCCGTGACCTGCGTGGGTTTTCTCCGAGATCTTCGGTTTCCTCCCACACTCCAAAGACGTACAGGTATGTAGGTTAATTGGCTGGGCAAATGTTAAAAAAATTGTCCCTAGGATGTAGGATAGTGTTAGTGTGCGGGGATCGCTGGGCGGCGCGGACCCGGTGGGCCGAAGGGCCTGTTTCCGCGCTGTATCTCTAAATCTAAATCTAAAAAATCTAAACATTATTGTCTTTAACCTACTTCCGTACACTGTGGACGGCTTGACTGTAATCGTGTATTGTCTTTCCGCTGACTGGTTAGCACGCAACAAAAGCTTTTCACTGTACCTCGGTACACGTGACGATAACCTAAAAAAATGGGGCAACACTGCCGGAGGTTGCAGGGAGACCTGATAGAAGTATTAGAGGACAAGGCTTTAGAAACATAGAAACCTAGAAAATAGGTGCGAGAGGAGGCCATTTGGCCCTTCGAGCCAGCACCGCCATTCATTGTGATCACGGCTGATCATCTACAATCAGTAACCCGTGCCTGCCTTCTCCTCATATCCCCTTGATTCCACTAACCCATAGAGCTCTATCTAACTCTCTTTTAAATTCATCCAGTGAATTGTCCTCCACTGTCTTCTGTAGCAGAGAATTCCACAAATTCAAAACATCCTCCCCACATCCACTCTGTCCAAGCCTTTTGTAGTATCTTTATTGTTGTTGCATCTCTCTCCTATTTCCTACCCCATTCCTACATATTTTTTAATCCACTTAAAGCTGAACAGAGGTTTTAGAGTTTCATGCACCCGGTTAGTTTTTCTGACTTCCTTGTACACCCTCCTATTTTGTGAAATTCTGCAGCACATGCATTAAATCAAGCCTGCTTTGGGCTACATCAGGATGGCAGGTCTTCAAAATGGTGAGAGATTCTGATCTGAACAGATGGATTCTAATGTGTAGGAAAGAACTGCAGATGCTGATCTATACCCAAAACTTCACCCATTCCTTCTCTCCAGAGATGCTGCCTGTCCCGCTGAGTTACTCCAGCATATTGTGTCTACCCTCGATTTAAACCAAAAATTATATATATATATATTGGAATCCATCAGGAGTAACTCAGCGGGACATATATATATATATTCCTTTATTTGTCCCACACTGAGGAAATTTGCAGTGTTACAGCAGCAACATGGATAGCAAGAGACATTCATTATAAATAAAAATAAAGATAAGGATAATTGTCATAATTTACTGTGTTTTTTTTAAACTGTTACTGATAACTGGTCTGTTGACTGGTCTGCTGGGAGCATTGCTGGTTGTACAGTCTCACAGCAGCGGGAAGGAAGGACCTCCGATATCTCTCCTTCACACACTTGGGGTGAAGGAGTCTGTCACTGAAGGAGCTACTCAGTGCAGTGACAATGTCCTGCATGGGGTGGGAGTCGTTGTCCAGCAGCGATGTTATCTTTGCCATCATCCTCCTCTCTCCCACCGCCTGTACTGAGTCGAGGGGGCAACCCAGGACAGAGCTGGCCTTCCTGACCAGCTTGTCGAGTCTCTTCCCCTCCGTGTCCTGTGTCCTCGTGTGTCCTGTGTTCTTTTCTTTTTTTTGCTGTGTCTTGTGACTGCTGAAATTTCGTTCGGTATTTATACCGAATGACAATAAAGTTCTGTTATACTGTTATACTGTTATAATGTAGGAAACATTACTCCTTAGCCCACAGTCCAATAAGCTCGACACATTGTTGGCCTGATTAAAAAATGATTAGTTTGCCACTTGTAACCCTTGGTGCCGAATGACAAATAAAGCTCTGTTGAACTGTTGAACTGTTGAACATTGGAAGATCATTACTGTTCACATTAAAAACTTACATCTGTGTGCCTTCAGACCTTCAAAGGAAACTGGTTCGTAGTCATAATACTCATAGCCCCAGACATAATCACTGTTAGAGACAGTTGTCTTGTTGGTAGTGGGATTATCCGTAGACATTTCACACCTGTAACAAACCATAACAGCCTGAGTTTGAGTTCAGTTTATTCAGTTTAGTTTATTGTCACATGTACCGAGGTACAGTGAAAGGCTTTTGTTGCGTGCTAACCAGAAAGACAATACATGATTACAATCCTGCTGCTGCCCACAGTGGACAGATACAAGATAAGGAGAATGAGGCGAATAAGGTTCAGTGCAAGATAATGCCTAGTAAAGGCTGAGGTTTCCCAATGAGGACAGTAGCTCAGGACAGCTCTCTGGTTGTGGTAGGATGATTCAGTTGCCTGATAACAGCTGGAAAGAAATTATCCCTGAATCTGGTGATGTGCGTTTTCACACTTCTATACCTTTTGCCCGATGGGAAAGGGGGGAAGAGGAAGTGGCCAGGGTCCTTGATTTGCCGAGGCAGCGTGAGGTATAAATGGTGTCAATGAAAGGGAGGTTGGTTTGTGTGATGGTCTGGGCTGTGTTTGCAATTCTCTGCAATTTCTTGCGTTCTTGGATGGAGCTGTTCCCAAACCATCCTCCAATCAAACCAAAAGTATATTCCAAATAAAATTGCAATGTGCATTCATTAAATAATTGGACTTTAATATAGAAACCTGTCTGCAAATCCATTCAGAGTGCAGGTGGAATCAATTTAGTCATTCAGTGACCCACCGTGTCACATCAAACAAGAACACTTGGATAATTTCCAATACTCAACGATGATGGGTTCCTTTCCAACTGGCTTCGTAACAAAAGAAATTGCGGGGAAAAATTAATTCTCCACAGTTGAACTCAAAAAACACAAGTGTCATATTGCATCTCAACTGATGAAATACAGAGCTGATGATATTGTGACAATGGGCGATATTCACAGGACTATGGTTAGCAAAATCATGGATTAATACTTAGGCTGCTTAAATGACAAACCAGAGGCGGTAAAGGGCCTGTTGATTTTAAGGCGACTGCCGGTGACTAGGCTGTCGCCGAGAGTTCGCCGGGGTGTCGCGGGCATGATCGTGAGGAGTCTTCAATGAATCGTAGCGGATCTCAGCACATCGCAGAAAAAATTTCCTGCTATAAATTTCTCGGCCACAGCTGGCTTGTCGCCAGGTATCGTAGCTTATTGCGGGCGCTGTCGCATGCTGTCCCCAGATTTGCTAGGTTGTCGCAGATGCATTTAGAAGCACGTAATATTAAATTAAGAAAAGGCATTTGAAGATACCAGAAGATAGTTTTGTTTAACCAATTTATTTACCGTCAGAACATTTGACAGGTAGATTGGAGGCGACAGTTTGACGGTCAGGTAAGCGTGGGAATTTCGCGATGTTTCCGAAGACGGTGTAATCTCTTAGCCAGGTGCTAGTTTCACAAAAAAAAAAACTTGTATCGACCTGACTTGGCATTGGCGTGGTCATTGTCGTAGGGTAAAATAAAATTTCGGCGATCTGCTACGACTTTGACAGTCGCCGGCAGTCGCCTTAAAAATCGCGTAGCTGAGACCTTAAGATATTTTAAATTATAGAAAATGATTTTTAAAATGATAGCGGTAGAGTTGCTGCCTCACAGCGCCAGAAACCTGGATTCAATCCTGACTAAAGGTGCTGTCTGTACGGAGTTTGTACCTTCTCCCCGTGACCTGCGTGGGTTTTCTCCGGGTGCTCCAGTTTCCTCCCACACTCCAAAGATAATAATAATAATAATAATATATTCCTTTATTCGTCCCACACCGGGGAAATTTACAGTGTTACAGCAGCAAAGTGGAGAGCAAGAGATCATTCATTATAAATAAAAGATACATAAATTGTCATCAGTTTTCTGTGTGTTCTTAGCTGTTATTGTTGACTCGTCCGCTGGGAGCAGTGCTGGTTGTGCAAAGATGTGTCAGTTTGTAGGATATTTGGCTTGGTATAATTGTAAATTGTCCCTAGTGTGTGTAGGATAGTGTTAGTGTGCGGGGATCATTGGTCGGCGAGGACTCGGTGGGCCAAAGGGCGCTGTACCCCTAAACTAAATTAAACTCAAACTAAAAGAAAAATGAAGCATTTATTACAGTAACCCCCAAAATGGCAGTTCTGATTGTGGTGGCCCTCAGCTCAGTTACAGTTTAATCTCCAAGTGGATGGCCCCAACCCACCCCTCACTGCATTAAACCTGGAGACCATTTGTGCCCCAATTAATATAAATTAAAGACTTGAATGAAGGGATTAAAAGTACCATTAGCAAATTTGCAGATGATAAAAAGCTGGGTGGTAGTGTGAACTATGAGGAAGTTGCTATGAGGTTGCAGGGTGACTTGGACAGGTTGTGTGAGTGGGCGGATGCATGGCAGATGCAGTTTAATGTGGATTAGTGTGAGGTTATCCACTTTGGTGGTAAGAAGAGTATTACCTGAATGGTGTCAAGTTAGGAAAAGGGGACGTACAACGAGATCTGGGTGTCCTCGTGCATCAGTCACTGAAAGGAAGCATGCAGGTACAGCAGGCAGTGAAGAAAGCCAATGGAATGTCATAACAAGAGGAGTTGAGTATAGGAGCAAAGAGGTCCTTCTGCAGTTGTACAGGGCCCTAGTGAGACCACACCTGGAGTACTGTGTGCAGTTCTGGTCTCCAAATTTGAGGAAGGATATTCTTGCTATTGAGGGCATGCAGCATAGGTTTACTAGGTTAATTCCCAGAATGGCGGGACTGTCATATGTGGAAAGACTGGAGCGACTAGGCTTGTATACACTGGAATTTAGAAGGATGAGAGGGGATCTTATCGAAACGTATAAGATTATTAAGGGGTTGGACACGTTAGAGGCAGGAAACATGTTCCTAATGTTGGGGGAGTCCAGAACAAGGGGCCACAGTTTAAGAATAAGGGGTAGGCCATTTAGAACGGAGATGAGGAAAAACTTTTTCAGTCAGAGAGTTGTGAATCTGTGGAATTCTCTGCCTCAGAAGGCAGTGGAGGCCAATTCTCTGTATGCATTCAAGAGAGAGCTAGATAGAGCTCTTAAGGATAGCGGAGTCAGGGGGTATGGGGAGAAGGCAGGAACGGGGTACTGATTGAGAATGATCAGCCATGATCATATTGAATGGCGGTGCTGGCTCGAAGGGCCGAACGGCCTACTCCTGCACCTATTGTTTATTGTCTATTGACCCAACATAGAATAAAAAAGATATATGGGACCAAGCACCAAGCATAACCTTGAATGCAATACAGGTCCACCACTGTATTTTCCGGCAGCCTTGGTTCCTGAACCTTACAGTATTATCATCTGCAGTTCCTGTGTCCCCATCACAGCAAACCAAGTGTCCTCTGTTCCTCTACACAACATCTCCCTTGTGATTCAACCCACTCCTTGCACAGCAGTGCTTTCATTTTTGCTGAGAAGATCACACAGACACTCATCAATTACCCAGTAACTTGAGGAGAAGCCCACATCATGCTCTCTTCCAAATGGATGTCCCTTTAGTAATCATCGGTCTGACAGTTTCACAAGCAATGCCTTCTTAAAGGATCAAATCTCAGGGCACCTTAAGCGTTCGATGCTCCGAGTTGGAGATACATGGTGTGATGTCTTGCAATCGTTCAGTGTAACTAAACTCATATTGAACAAGATCCCAATCAAACCTCTAATGTTTTACTAACTTGCATTGCAGAAAAACATTCACATTAAACCAATAGTTATATTTTGGAAAAAGAATATATAGATGTGTTTCCTCTCAAGGCACACAGTGCTGGAGTAATTCAGCGGGTCAGGCAGCATCTCTGCATAACATGGATAGGTGACATTTCTGGTTGGGACCCTTCTTCATACTAGTACTCGCTTCCCGACCCTAAATGTCACCTATCCATGCTCTCTAGAGTTACTCCAGCACTTTGTGTCTTTTTTTTGGAAACCATCATCTGCAGTTCCTTTTTCTGCATCTCTCCTCTCAACTATCAAGAGTCAAGAGTGTTTTATTGTCATTTGTCCCAGATGATAGAACAAATAAATTCTTACTTGCTGCAGCACAACAGAATATGTAAATGTCACAACGTTTAAGAAACATTTGGACGGGTGGGTCATGGATGGGTTACGTTTAAGGGATCTGGGCCAAATGCAAGCAGGTGTGAGTGGTGTCGATGGGGCATGTTGGTCGGCGTGGGCAAGTTGGGCCGAAGGGCCTTGTATCCACACTGTACAACCTTATTACATGTCGGCATGAACCATCCTTTCTGACAGTTCAGCTTTGGTAAATGAGTATAGACCTAGATTAGAGGGTATTAGATTCTCTGCTGGGTGGGGGCTTGAATGTCGGGAGCCACGACCGCCCCGACGTGCAGCGGCAGCGTGTTCGCCCGCCCCGGACGCGGGGCTTGGGTCGGCCCGCTGCGGACCTTCCACCGTCCGGCGCGGCCTGCAACCACTACAACCTGACCGCGGGAGAAGATGGCAGGGGAAGGGAAAAGACATTGTGGCCTTCCATCACAGTGAGGAGAGGACTGGAGGAGACTCACTGTGATGGATGTTCCTTTTTGGGGTTGTGTAATTTGGGGTTGTGTCATTTGCCTATTTTAATGCTTTTATTGTGTAATTTGCCTATTTTAATGCTTTATTGTTGGACTGTGGGTGACTGAATTTCGTCCAAAAAACTTGTTTTTTGGATGACAAAGATATCTTGAATCTCTTGAATCTTGAATCTTGAATTAGCTAATAAGAGAGGTTGGAATAACTTGTGTTGTTTTCTCTGAAAACAGTTGGAGACCTGATAAGAGTATGTAAAATTCTGAGGGGGTGTTCCATTGGCAAATGGGTGGAGTAAGTGAGAAAGGCTAGAGATGAAAAGGAAACAAAGTGTGTCAGATCTGGAGAGAACGAGTAAAATGCAAAGCTGAAGGGTGGGATGTGGGTAAAGGGGCCAAGGGGGAGGGGAAACAAAGAGGAAAAAAATGGGGTAATTCTCTAATATCAAGTAATCTCATGCCATCCCTCGTTCTTGTCATGTCGTTGACCCCCACCCTAGTACAGTCCCATTCCCTCCTCCCCCCCCCCCCCCCCCGCTCCTTTGTCCTCCTTCTTACATTAATCTGCCATTCATCACCCCTCCATTTCCCCTCGACGTGCGGTTTAGTAAAACATTCAACAAGGTTCTCTGGTCCTGAAGAATAAGGCACGTTGGGTCCATGCATACTTTGGCTGAGGGAATCAAAAATTGGCTTGGTCGTAGAACACCAAGGCTGGTGGCAGAGTCATGTCCAGCAGACGTTTTATTTAGGCTTTACTCTGGACTTCAGAGATATCGTGTGGAAACAGGCCCTTCAACCCACCGAGTCTGTGCTGACCAGCGATCACCCTGTACACCAGCACTCTCCAACACTAGGGACAATTTACAATTTTACGGAGCCAATTAACCTTTAGACCTGTACGTCTTTGGAGTGTGGGTGTTAACCGGAGCACCCGGAGAAAACCCACACGGTCGTGGGGAGAACGTACAAACTCCATACAGACAGCACCCGTAGTCTGGCTCGAACCTGGGTCTATGGCGCTGAAAGGCAGCAACTCTACTGCTGCACCACTGACAGGAGACCTACCAACCATGGTTTTGCACAAATATCAGCAAGGAGGTCTCTGTATTTTATATATACTGTATATATGTAGGCAAAATGGGTGTTGGAGGCCGAGGAACGACCTAATATAAAATGATGAGAGGTATAGATTGGGTAGATAGTCAGAGTCTTAAGGGGGTGGAGAAGGGAAGATGTGACTGCTGGTGGGATCACATTGAAGGTGTCGTAAATGTTGGAGGATGAAGTGTTGGATGCGGAGGTTGGGAGAGTGAAAGGTGAGGACCTGGGGAACTCTATCCTTGTTCCGTCTGGGGTCAGGGGGAGCGAGGGCAGAACTACAAGTTCAAGTTCAAATAGTGAACGGCGGATGTGGAGAGGATGTTTCCACTAGTGGGAGAGTCTAGGACCAGAGGTCATAGCCTCAGAATAAAAGCACGCACCTTTAGAAAGGAGGTGAGGATGAATTTCTTTAGTCAGAAGGTGGTGAATCTGTGGAATTCTTTGCCACAGAGAGCTGTGGAGGCCACGCCAGTGGATATTGTTAAGGCATAGATAGACAGATTCTTGATTACCACAGGGGTTATGGAGAGAAGGCAGGAGAATGGGTTTGAGTTGAAAGAGATCAGCCATGATTGAATGGAGGTGTAGACTTGATGGGCCGAATGGCCTAATTCTTCTATAACTTATGAACCTATTAACTTATTAACTGTGGGACACAGAGGAGACGTGGGTGAGGTTTCCATCCATGACAAAAGATGTTTATTAATACAGTTATAGAGTCAATGTATGCAGAAACAGGTCTCTCGGGCTGCCCGTGACGAGCTTAAAGTACCAATCCATACTAATCTCATTACCCGCAATTGGCCTGTCGCCTTCTATGCGTAACTGCACACAATGCTCAACCACAAGCTCAAATCAATACTAATGTTCCAACTTCTGTTGGAACATTCGTCAAAACATTATTTTGAGGATGAGACTTGAAAGGATCTATAAACAAATCCCCTCTGGGTTCAGAAGATTGAACAATTGAATCGTTCACTGATTGCAGTCAGTGTAGGAAAATAACTTAGCAGATGCTGGTACAAATCGAAGGTATCACAAAATGCTGGAGTAACTCAGCAGGTCAGGCAGCGTCTCTTTTCACAAAATGCTGGTTGCAGTCTCCACTTCTCCACTCGTCAATGTAGCCGTGCAGTTATAGTCACGAAGGGGTCTGTTTCCGTGCTGTATCTCTAAACTAAACTGAGCAGTCTTCTCTCCTTGCCAGTGTGTTCCACCTCTCGATCTGTTATCTTCTACAATGACCGTTGTGTGCCACCTCTGGAAATCCAATGATGGTCCATGCACTGGGTACCCCCTTTACCGCTTGTTATTTGTCAAAGAAACCCCCAGCCAAGTCGATTTTGTTTGGACACGCAAGTGTAACCGCAGAGGCTGGAATGGTGAGTGAAACACAAAGTGCTGGAGGAACTCAACGGGTGGACAGACGACGTTTCCGACCGAGATCCTTATTCAAGCTAATTGATTTTATCTAATTACCTTCATTTTTATTTATTTTTGTTCTTGCACCGCTATTTGCTTTTAATAACAACATCTTATGATCGATGTTAAGTTAAATTTATTTTCTTCCGCATTTAACTTCCCTCTCCTGATATCAGGTCAAACCCGATTCTCAATTCGTCTTGTGTAGGAAATAGACAATAGACAATAGGTGCAGGAGGAGGCCATTCGGCCCTTCGAGCCAGCACCGCCATTCAATGTGATCATGGCCGATCATTCTCAATCAGTACCCCGTTCCTCCCTTCTCCCCATACCCCCTGACTCCGCTATCCTTAAGAGCTCTATCTAGCTCTCTCTTGAATGCATTCAGTGTCCAACTTTAAACCGAAGTTGGACACAAAAATGCAGGAGTAAACCCAGCGGGTCAGGCAGCATCTCAGGAGAGAAGGAATGGGTGACGTTTACAAAATAGGTGACAACTGAATGAAAGATATGCAACAAAAAAAAGTAACAATGGCCTGTTTTCTTTACAAGCTACTTTTTGTTTGCATATATTTAATTCATTTGTCACCTCTTTATCTCTCTAGTGTAAGAAAATAACTGCAGATGCTGGTACAAATCGGAGGTATTTATTCACAAAATACTGGAGTAACTCAGCAGGTCAGGCAGCATCTCAGGAGAGATTCCTTCTCTCCTGAGATGCTGCCTGACCTGCTGAGTTACTCCAGCATTTTGTGAATAAATACCTTCTCTTTATCTCTCTACTACACCGTCTGAAGAAGGGTCTCGACCCGAAACGTCACCCATTCCTTCTCTCCTGAGATGCTGCCTGACCTGCTGAGTTACTCCAGCATTTTGTGAATAAATACCTTCTCTTTATCTCTCTGCTACACCGTCTGAAGAAGGGTCTCGACCCGAAACTCTCCTGAGATGCTGCCTGACCCCCTGAGTTACTCCAGCATTTTGTGTCTACCTTTACCGTCTATTTCTCTCGTTTCCCTCTCCTCCCCTGACAATTTGAAGAAGAAGTAGCCTCGACCCGAATCGTCACCCATTCCTTCTCTCCAGAGATGCTACCTGTCCCGCTGAGTTACTCCAGCATTTTTTGTGTCTATTCTCAATTCGTCTTCCCCATTTAAAAAAGAGGTAGGCTCCCGAATTCGGATGGGAGGGAGAAAGGGTTACCGACCTGAAACGTTTCATCAATTCAACGTTAACCCGCGTCTCTCTCTCCCCGCTGTCGAGGGAATATTCGCAGCGTTCACCTTATTTGGGAACCACACGCTGTCCTCCCGCAACGATGACCTTCTGTGGAGATGCCCGTCTCTCCTCACTCAACTAATGCCAGTCGCCCGCCCGCCCGCCAGCCAGCAACCCGTGTTTTTTCACCAATCCGGCGTGCACAAACCACTGAGTCAGTTACAATGATACAAAGTGGGACGGGATGCAACAGAGCGGCGCTCCAGCAAAGCCCGCTCTCTTGAGATATTGTACAGTGGCGCAGCGGTCGAGTTGCCTTACTGAGACCCCCCCTGCTGTCTGTACGGAGTTTGTACCCTGGGTGCCTGGGTTTTCTCCGAGATCTTCGCTTTTCCTCCCACACTCCAAAGACGTGCAGACAATTAACTCAGCGGGCCAGGTTGCAAGGAAACGTAGAAAATAGGTGCAGGAGTAGGCTTTTAAAATATTTAATGAAGTAAGCCTTTTAAAATTCTTTGAACAGTTTTCATCACAGTTTTTGGTATATTATGCCAGTCCATGTTATTAGACACATAGAAAATAGGTGCAGGAGTAGGCCATTCGGCCCTTCGAGCCTGCACCGCCATTCAATGTGATCATGGCTGATCATCCAACTCAGTATCCCGTACCTGCCTTCTCTCCATACCCCCTGATCCCTTTATCCACAAGGGCCACATCCAACTCCCTCTTAAATATAGCCAATGAACTGGCCTCAACTACCTTCTGTGGCAGAGGATTCCACAGATTCACCACTCCCTGTGTGAAAAAAAACGTTCTCATCTCGGTCCTAAAAGACTTCCCCCTTATCCTTAAACTGTGACCCCTTGTTCTGGACTTCCCCAACATCGGGAACAATCTTCCTGCATCTAGCCTGTCCAACCCCTTAAGAATTTTCTAAGTTTCTATAAGATTCCCCCCTCAATCTTCTAAATTCCAGCGAGTACAAGCCGAGTCTATCCAGTCTTTCTTCATATGAAAGTCCTGCCATCCCAGGAATCAACCTGGTGAACCTTCTCTGTACTCCCTCTATGGCAAGAATGTCTTTCCTCAGGAATAGGTGTCGTTGAATAGGGATCTTATAGAGACATATAAAATTATAAAAGGAATGGACAAGCTAGATGCAGGAAAAATGTTCCCAATGTTGGGGGGAATCCAGAACTAGGGGGCCACGCAGTCTTAGAATAAAGGGGAGGCCATTTAAAACTGAGGTGAGAAGGAACTTTTTCATCCAGAGAGTTGTGAATTTGTGGGATTCTCTGCCACAGAGGCCAGACCACTGGGTGGGTTTAAGAGAGTGTTAGATAGAGCTCTAGGGGCTAGTGGGATCAAGGGATATGGGGAGAAGGCAGGCACGGGTTATTGATTGTGGACGATCAGCCATGATCACAATGAATGGCGGTGATGGCTCGAAGGGTCGAATGGCCTCCTCCTGCACCTATTTTCTATGTTTCTATGTTGTGTGTCGCGATCATATTTCAAACCCTTCTTCATTCCTTCTCTCCACAGAGGCTGCTGAGTTACTCCAGCGTTTTCTCCAGGGCCGCTGACTTACTCCAGCTTTTTGTGTCTATCTTCGGTGCAAAAACCAGCATCTGCAGTTCCTTCCTACACATCTTGTCTGCTCCCCTTTTCTTTCACACATAGGGAGGTGGGTGTGTGGGACGGAGCTAGCAGAGGATTGCAAGTTACTTGGCTTGGTGTAAATGTAAATTATCCCTACTGTGTGTGATTTTTCCCAGAGATGCCGCCTGACCCGCTGAGTTACTCCAGCATTTTTTGTGTCTATCTTCGGTCTGCATTTGCATCCGAACCGCTGTTCGCCGTATCTCTAAACTGAACTGAATGCCATCTCCCAGGCTGACCCGGAGCAAGACTGCGGCTGCAGTAGACACGCAATGGTGCTGAGAAACAATAGACAATAGGTGCAGGAGGAGGCCATTCGGCCCTTCGAGCCAGCACCGCCATTCAATGTGATCATGGCTGATCATTCTCAATCAGTACCACGTTCCTGCCTTCTCCCCATACCCCCTGACTCTGCTATCCTTAAGAGCTCTGTCTAGCTCTCTCTTGAATGCATTCAGAGAATTGGCCTCCACTGCCTTCTGAGGCAGAGAATTCCACAGATTCACAACTCTTTGACTGAAACAGTTTTTCTTCATCTCAGTTCTAAATGGCCTACCCCTTATTCTTAAACTGTGGCCCTTTGTTCTGGAATCCCCCAACATTGGGAACATGTTTCCTGCCTCTAACGTGTCCAACCCCTTAATAATCTTATACGTTTCGATAAGATCCCCTCTCATCCTTCTAAATTCCAGTGTATACAAGCCTAGTCGCTCCAGTCTTTCAACATATGACAGTCCCGCCATTCCGGGAATTAACCTAGTAAACCTAAGCTGCACGCACGCCCTCAATAGCAAGAATATCCTTCCTCAAATTTGGAGACCAAAACTGCACACAGTACTCCAGGTGCGGTCTCACTAGGGCCCTGTACAACTGCAGAAGGACCACTTTGCTCCTATATACAAATTCACCTTGCGGACGTTTGCAACGTTCAGATATGCCTTTCCAGGACAATGGGTATTGATCAGAGGCATCGTGTTCCACTGTTGGCCGTGTGCCTAGGGGTCCTGCCACAGAGGTACGGTTCAGGGGCGGCTGAGATATCCTTAAACACACACAAACTCAGCTCTCCTTTGAAGCGAGCCGTCAGCACCAATGCAGCGTGGTAATCAGAGCGTGGAAACAGGCCCTTCAGTTCAACTTGCCCAAACCGGCCAACATGCCCCATCTACACTTGTCCCACCTGCCCGCGCTTGGTCCATATCCCTCTAAACCTGTCCTATCCATGTACCCGTCTAGCTGTTTCTTACATGATGCAATAGTCCCTGCCTCAACTACCTCCTCTGCTAGCTCGTCCCATACACCCACCACCCTATGTGTGAAAGAAAAGGGGAGCAGACAAGATGTGTAGGAATGAGCTGCAGATGTTGGTTTTTGCACTGAAGATGGACACAAAAAGCTGGAGTAACTCAGCGGCCTCTCTGGAGAGAAGGAATGAAGAAGGGTCTGAAATGTGACCGGGACACACAACGACACCTATTCCTTTCCTTGCTGCCTGGCCCGCTGGGTTACTGCAGCTTTCCGAGTCTATCTTCGGGGAGATAACAATGTTGTCCATTGCACAGGGAATTGAACACAAAAAGTAGGGAGATCACGGTTCAGTTACAGTGGTTTGGAAACGCACCATCGGAGACTGCGTTTAAGAAACATTGGATGTAATTCAGTGAAGGCTTACAAATCTAACTCTGAGAAATCTCCAGAGATGTCTGGAAACACAGAACTTGTTTCTTTTTTTTTTTAAACTCGGATTTGGATTTGGATTTTGCAAGTCCTGCGTGAAACTCACAAGGACAACAAGTAAGTATAAGAAGATAACTGCAGATGCTGGTACAAATCGAAGGTTTTTATTCACAAAATGCTGGAGTAACTCAGCAGGTCAGTCTGAAGAAGGGTCTCGACCCGAAATGTCACCCATTCCTTAGAAGATTGAGGGGGGATCTTATAGAAACGTACAAAATTCTTAAGGGGTTGGACAGGCTAGATGCAGGAAGATTGTTCCCGATATTGGGGAAGTCCAGAACAAGGGGTCACAGTTGAAGGATAAGGGGGAAGTCTTTTAGGACCGAGATGAGAAAGTTTTTTTTTCACACAGAGAGTGGTGAATCTGTGGAATTCTCTGCCACAGAAGGTAGTTGAGGCCAGTTCATTGGCTATATTTAAGAGGGAGTTAGATGTGGCCCTTGTGGCTAAAGGGATCAGGGGGTATGGAGAGATGGCAGGTACGGGATACTGAGTTGGGTGATCAGCCATGATCATATTGAATGGCGGTGCAGGCTCGAAGGGCCGAATGGCCTACCCCTGCACCTATTTTCTATGTTTCTATGTACCAGCATCTGCAGTTATTTTCTTACACCAGAGAGATAAAGAGGTGACAAATGAATGAAAGATATGCAAAAAAGTAAAGAAAACAGGCCATTGTCACTTTATTTTGTTGCATATCTTTCATTCAGTTGTCACCTATTTTGTAAACGTCACCCATTCCTTCTCTCCTGAGATGCTGCCTGACCCGCTGGGTTACTCCAACATTTTGTGAATAAAAACTCACAAGGACAACATTTCCACAAAGCCAGTCATCGTGCCAGTCCCTATTTTCCCCCCCTCCCCTCTCCCCTTAATCCAGGCAAAACGTCCGGAAATTGGAGAAGGGGTTAAGTTTGAGATAGTGAGACAACTGTCCATGGAAATCTCGCCCCACCCGCCTGAGCCGCTTCGCCAGCGACGCTTCACTGAACCCCCCTCTCCCCTCTTGCTTTCTCTCTCCCTCCCCTCCTCCCCTCTTTCCCACTCCCCCCCCCTCCTCCCACCTCTCTCTCTCTCTCTCCCTCCCCTCCTCCCCCTCTCTCTCCCTACCTCATCCCCCCTCCCTTCTCTCCCCTCCCTCTCTCTCCCCCCTCTCTCTCCCCCCTTCTCCCTCCCTCTCTCCCCTCTTTTCCTCTCACCCCCCCTCAACTCCCACCTCTCTCTCTCTCCTCTCTCTCTCTCTCTCTCTCTCTCTCTCTCTCTCTCTCCTCTCTCTCTTCTCTCCTCTCTCTCTCTCTCATCTCTTCTCTCTCTCTCTCTCTCACACACTCTCTCTCACACTCTCCCCCCCCTACTCTCCCCCCCTCTCCTCCCTCCTCCCCCTCCCTCCTCTCCTCCTCCCACCCTCACCCCCCCCTCTCTCTCCCTCCCTCTCTCACCGCCCTCTCTCTCTCCCTCCTCTCTCACCACCCTCTCTCTCTCCCTCCCTCTCTCACCGCCCTCCTCTCTCTCCCTCCTCTCTCACCACCCTCTCTCTCTCCCTCCTCTCTCACCCACCCTCTCTCTCCCTTACTCTCTCTCCCTCCCCCTCTCTCCCCCCTCTCTCCCCCCTCTCTCTCTCCTCCCCCTCCTCTCTCTCCCCCCCCCCCCCCTCTCTCCCCCCTCTCTTCCCCCCCCACCTCTCTCTCCCCCTCTCCAGCCCCGGGTTACTCACCTCCCACGGCGGGACGTGTCAGCTCACTGCACCGCCGGCTGGTTGTCGGACGGTCCGGTGATCTCCAATGTCACATCACAGCCGGGACTGAGCGAAGTTTCCCCAGTGAGCGGGTGTGAGAGGCGGGTCTGACCGTTCCCCTCCCTCCCCTTTCCCTTTCCCTTCACTACAGATTGCAGTTAAGGTGCAGATCCTGGCGAGTCAGGGTTACATGATCCGTGACTGTGGTGACAATAGACAACAGACGCAGGAGGAGGCCATTCGGCCCTTCGAGCCAGCACCACCATTCAATGTGATCATGGCTGATCATTCTCAATCAGTACCCCGTTCCTGCCTTCTCCCCGTACCCCCTGACTCCGCTATCCTTAAGAGCTCTATCCAGCTCTCTTTTGAATGCATTCAGAGAATTGGCCTCCATTGCCTTCTGAGGAAGAGAATTCCACAGATTTACAACTCTCTGACTGAAAAAGTTTTTTCCTCATCTCAGCCCTAAATGCCCTACCCCTTATTCTTAAACTGTGGCCCCTGGTTCTGGACTCCCCCAACATTGGGAACATGTTTTCTGCCTCTAACGTGTCCAACCCCTTAATAATCTTATACGTTTCGATAAGATCTCCTCTCATCCTTCTAAATTCCAGCGTATACAAGCCTAGTCGCTTGCTTGCTGATTTTATCTTTTTTTTTCTTTTACTTTTTTTCTCTTTTTTCTTTTTCTTGTTTTCTTTTTCTTAATTTTCCTTTCTTGTTTGCTTTGCTGATTGATGGGTATCTGAACCGCCGTCTTGCACTGGGAGAGAGGAGGCCACAAACAAGCCACATTGCATGACCCGCCTGGAGTATTGTGTCCGGTTCTGGGCACCATGTTAAAGGAAAGATGTTGTCAAGCTAGAAAGGGTGGAGAGAAGATTTACGAGGATATTGCCAGGACTCGAGGGTCTGAGCTATAGGGAGAGGTTGAGTAGGTTGGGTCTCTTCTCTGGAGCGCAGGTGGATGAGGGGTGATCTTATAGAGATGTACAAAATCAGGAGAGGAATAGATCGGGTAGATGCACAGTCTCTTGCCCAGAGTATGTGAATCGAGAACCGGAAGACATGGATCTGAGGTGGGGGAGGGGGGAGATTTAAAAGGAATTTGATGGGGTAACTTTTTCACATTAAGGGTGGTTGGTGCATGTAACGAGCTGCCAGTGGAGATATTTGTGGCAGGGACTATCCCATTGTTTAAGATACATGTAGAGAGGTGCATGGATAGGACAGGTTTGAAGGGATGTAGGCAGGTCGATGGGACATATTGGCCGATGTGGGCAAGTTGGGCCGAAGGGCCTGATTCCACTCTGTATCACTCTACGACTCTATGCTTGACAACAAGACCTAGTCAGCGAGGATCACATTAACTTGTTTTGAGGATACCTATGAAATCAATATGAATATATATGAAATATGAAATCAGCCTTTTCACTTCTCAGCAATACATAAAATGCTGGAATAACTCAGCAGGTCAGACAGCATCTCTGGAGGACATGGATAGGTGATGTTATGGGTCACGATCCTTCTTCAGACTTATTGTAATGGGGGGGGAGGGAGAAAGCTGGAAAAGAATTGGGGGTGGGATAGACATTGCCTGTCCACTCCCTCCACAGATGCTGCCTGACCCATTGAGTTCCTCCGCACATTGTGTTTTACTCAAGATTCCTGCACCTGCAGTTCCTTGTGTCTACTCTTCACTCCTCCTATCTCCATGAATGTTCACCATTCACCCAACAACTGCTGACAACCTTCTACCGCTGCACCATAGAGAGCATCCCAACGCATGGCATCCCTGTGTGGTACCTCAGCTGCACGGAGGCAGAAAGGAAAGCTCTACAGCGGGTAGTCCATAGAGCTCAGAGGGCCATCGGAACACAGCTACCAGACTTGGAGGGCATCTACAACACACGATGCCTCAGAAAAGCCACCAGCATCCACAAAGACTCTTCACACCCCTGCAACAGTCTGTTCGAACTCCTTCCATCGGGCAGACGATACAAGGCCTTCTACGCCCGCACCTCCAGACTCAGGAACAGCTTCATCCCCAGGGCCATAGCTGCTATGAACCGGTCCTGCTGAGCCGGATGGCCACAACGCATAGATCAACTTGCACTTTACCCTGTCTAAAAACTGTTACAATTGTTTCGTTTCGTTGGGTTGCTGTTAATTACTTAAATTATTGCATCGTATGGGAGGCGCATTCCCAATCTCGTTGTACCCCTGGGTACAATGACAATAAAGATATATTGTATTGTATTGTATTGTATTGTATTGTATGTTGCACATGTCACAAAGGGGTCTGCAGGGCAGAGAGAGAGCAGAATAAGTGAAGGAAGGAACTGCAGATGCTGGTTTAAATTGAAACCCAGTAACTCAGCGGGACAAGCAGCATCTCTGGAGAGAAGGAATGGGTGACGTTTCGGGTTGAGACCCTGCATCAGTTGAAATTAGTACAATGGATATTAGGAAGTCCATCACCAACACATGGCATTAACTAACAAATAAAGAGATGGAACAAAAACATTGGACTCATTGAGACGCAGTGGAAGTAAGGTTTAGGTTTATTATTGTCATGTGTACAGTGCAGGTACAGAGAGAGGTACAGTGAAAAGTTTATTTTTCCATGTTATCCAATCAAATTAGATATTAGTTACTGCGACATAGTTTATTGTCACGTGTACCGAGGTACAGTGAAAAGCCTTTGTTGCGTGAGAACCAGTCAACGGAAAGATGACACATGATTACAATGGAGCCAATTACAAAGGAAGCATGAAGGTACAGCAGGCAGTGAAGAAAGCCAATGTTGGCCTTCATAACAAGAGGAGTTGAGTATAGGAGCAAAGAGGTCCTTCTGCAGTTGTACAGGGCCCTAGTGAGACCGCACCTGGAGTACTGTGTGCAGTTTTGGTCTCCAAATTTGAGGAAGGATATTCTTGCTATTGAGGGCATGCAGCATAGGTTTACTAGGTTAATTCCCGGAATGGCGGGACTGTCATATGTTGAAAGACTGGAGCGACTAGGCTTGTATACACTGGAATTTAGAAGGATGAGAGGAGATCCTATCGAAACGTATAAGATTATTAAGGTGTTGGACACGTTAGAGGCAGGAAACATGTTCCCAATGTTGGGGGAGTCCAGAACAAGGGGCCACAATTTAAGAATAAGGGGTAGGCCATTTAGAACAGAGATGAGGAAAAACCTTTCCAGTCAGAGAGTTGTGAATCTGTGGAATTCTCTGCCTCAGAAGGCAGTGGGGGCCAATTCTCTGAATGCATTCAAGAGAGAGCTAGATAGAGCTCTTAAGGATAGCGGAGTCAGGGGGTATGGGGAGAAGGCAGGAACGGGGTACTGATTGTGAATGATCAGCCATGATCACATTGAATGGCGGTGCTGGCTCGAAGGGCCGAATGGCCTCCTCCTGCACCTATTGTCTATTGTCTAATTAGAGTGTACAGATAAATGATAAGGGAATAACGATTAGTGTAAGGTAAAGTCAGCAAAGTCCGATCAAAGATAGTCTGAGGGTCATCATTTGAGGTAGATTGTAGTTCAGGACTGCTCTCTGATCATTCTGCTGGCTAGTTAGCACACAACAAAAGCTGTGGAATTCTTTGCCGCAGAAGGCTGTGGAGGCCAAGTCAATGGATATTTTTAAAGCAGAGAGAGATAGATTCTTGATTTGTATGAGTGTTAGGGGTTATGGGGAGAAGGCAGGAGAATGTAGTAGAGCCATGATTGAATAGACAATAGACAATAGGTGCAGGAGTAGGCCATTCGGCCCTTTGAGCCAGCACCGCCATTCAATGTGATCATGGCTGATCATTCACGATCAGTACCCCGTTCCTGCCCACTCCCCATACCCCCTGACTCCACTATCTTTAAGACTTCTATCTATCTCTCTCTTGAAAGCATTCAGAGAATTGGCCTCCACGGCCTTCTGAGGCAGAGAATTCCAGAGGCAAAGGCTGAGGCAGAGAATGGCAGAGTAGACTTGATGGGGCGAATGGCAGAATTCTGCTCCTATCCCTTATGACCTTATGACCTCTCCTTAAGGCTAATCGCTGCTAATCCAGGGAGTGTTCTGGTAAAAATGCTTCCTAACGGTGTGGCATGCACCTTCATGCTACATCAGTAAAAATTAATCCTCTTTGCTTCAGACTTGAGACGCAACGTGGAAACAGGCCTTTCGATCCACCAAGTTTGCACCAACCAGCGATCACCCGTTACACTAGCACGATCCTACACATTAAGGCCAATTTACAGAAGCCAATTAACCGACAAACCTGTACGTCTTTGGAGTGTGGGAGGAAACCGGAACACCCGGAGAAAACCCACGCGGTCACAGGGAGAACGTACAGTTTAGTTTATTGTCACGTGTACCGAGGTACAGTGAAAAGCTTTTGCTGCGTGCCATCCAGTCAGCAGAAGGACAATACATGATTACAATCGAGCCATTTCCAGTGTATAGATACCTGATAAGGAACCCATTCCTTCTCTCCCGAGATGCTGCCTGACCTGCTGAGTTACTCCAGCATTTTGTGAATAAATACCTGATAAGGAAATATTGTTTAGTGCAAGGTTAAGCCAGCAAAATCCGATCAGGGACAAACTCCATACGGACATTGCCCGTGGTAAGGATCAAACCCGGGTCTTTGCTGCTGCGCCACCATGCTGCTCCTCCCTGAAGAACTCTCTGCACACTTACAGAGGGAGATTAATCCCATGTCAGTACGAGCTACAGTTCGCCAGTGTGTCTAGTGGCGATGACAAAGGTAGAAACACTAGGGAGCTCAGGTTGACTGGTTGAGAGTACAGGTGAGGTTTAGTGTGTCCGTAGCCAGGTATGCTAGAATGTCTGGGAGCAGAAAACGGTGTAAAAATTGGAAACGTATTGCAGCTGATTCTCGGTGAGATGACCTGCTTGATATGTTCAAAAATGTAAAAATATCAGCTTGGTTTCTGCTCACTGAGCATTGCTCCATTCCACAAAATATTTACTGCCATTCTGCTGAGATAATATATTGAGACAATAGACAATAGACAATAGGTGCAGGAGTAGGCCCTTCGAGCCAGCACCGCCATTCAATGTGATCATGGCTGATCATTCTCAATCAATACCCCGTTCCCGCTTTCTCCCCATACCCCCTGACTCCGCTATCCTTAAGAGCTCTATCTAGCTCTCTCTTGAATGTATTCAGAGAATTGGCCTCCACTGCCCTCTGAGGCAGAGAATTCCACAGTTATAACCAATGTAACTATATATTGTAAATGTATAGAATTCCAATGTGCACTTTCTTCTCTGCAACATAAAGGACTATTCTTACCAATTAATAGCATGGTAATAGCGTTGGCCCAAGAGAATCTTCCGCTATGTTTCATTCACATAGGCAGAAGTTTTCTATGCCTTGGAGGCATTGTGCTCTTATGAGAGTTTACGCAGCCAGTGAGTTCCACATTCCAGTTGCCATCTGGATGAAAAGAAATCTTCTTTGAGTCTCTGTTTAACTACCTTATCCCACAGTAGAGCTGCTGCCTCACAGCGCCAGGGACTCGGGTTCGATCCTAACATAGAAACATAGAAACATAGAAAATAGGTGCAGGAGTAGGCCATTCGGCCCTTCGAGCCTGCACCGCCATTCAATATGATCATGGCTGATCATTCAGCTCAGTATCCTGTACCTGCCTTCTCTCCATACCCCCTGATCCCTTTAGCAAAAAGGGCCACATCTAACTCCCTCTGAAATATAGCCAATGAACTGGCCTAACAATGGCTGCTGTCTGTACGGAGTTTGTACGTTTTTCCTGTGACGGTGTGGGTTTTCTCTGGGTGTTCCAGGTTCCTCCCCAGGTTTGTAGGTTAATTGGCTTTGGTAAATTGTAAGTTATAAGTGTCGTACAGTGCTAGTGTATGAGGTGATTGCTGGACGGTGCGGACTCGGTGGTTCAAAGGGGCTTTTTCCACACTGTACCTTTAAAGTCTAAAATCTAAAGTAAAGCCTTGCCAAGGGCAATCATAAATGTTTGAGGCACCTCCTTGCCAATCGTTCAATAAAGCACTGCTCTTCGATAGTGAATGCAAAGGAGAAAAAGTGTAAGGTGATATTAGGAGACCTTCAAGTTGTAGTTAAGACCACTCTGAAGTAATTTGGAAGTGCAGTTGGCCAGGTTCCAGGTGCAATGTAAAGGTCTGGTTTGGGCAGGGGATCATCAAGAAGATGAATTGAAATCACCAGTTTGCAATCATTTTGAAGAGGAGATAATTGTGCCAAAAATCACCTGAGTCATTTCCCCATTGAAAAAATATCCGTCATCAATCATACTGTAGGCTTCATTTGCTCTGCTACCCATGATTGAAACGTTGGTTCCTTCAACGTCTTATAGAGGCTTGATATTTTAGTCAAGTCTTAATCAGTCTGATGGATATGTCAAGCTTACTTTGTGGAACCTGTATTTTGCTGATTTTCCTGATGCTATTAATTGGTAAGAATAATCCTTTATGTTGCAGAGAACAAAGTGCACATTGGAATTCTATACATTTACAATATATAGTTACATTGGTTATAACTGGCGAGCACGCATCAAAAGCTTTTCATTGTAAGAGTAACAAAATCTCCACATTTGCAAGTCACTGGACAACTATCCAAGAAGCTGATTCACTATGGCTGTTAGGAAATATAAATTCAATTTATCAGACAATAGACATGTGACAATAAACTAAACTGAATTGAACTGAAAAACTGAACTGAACTGAGGCAATCTTTCCTATCTGTTAAAATTGAATTTGGTTTAATTCTTGTTTTACAGCCCTACAGGAGCCCTACTGCTCCAAACCAGGTACTTTGTCCAATGTTCTGAGGGCTTTTAACTCCTGTCAGGCAATGAGTTCCTCACCCCCAAGTTTGCTGAGTAAAACCTTTTTTCCCCTCAGCTCTCCGCTAATGTCTGTACAAACTAACATATATGAATTTAGAAGGATGAGAGGAGATCTTATCGAAACGTATAAGATTATTAAGGGGTTGGACACGTTAGAGGCAGGAAACATGTTCCCAATGTTGGGGGAGCCACAGTTTAAGAATAAGGGGTAGGCCATTTAGAACTGAGATGAGGAAAAACATTTTTCAGTCAGAGAGTTGTGAATCTGTGGAATTCTCTGCCTCAGAAGGCAGTGGAGGCCAATTCTCTGAATGCATTCAAGAGAGAGCTAGATAGAGCTCTTAAGGATAGCGGAGTCAGGGGGTATAGGGAGAAGGCAGGAACAGGGTACTGATTGAAAATGATCACCATGATCACATTGAATGGTGGTGATGGCTTGAAGGGCCAAATGGCCCCCTCCTGCACCTATTGTCTATTGTCTATTGTCTATACCTTTACCCTGGTTACTGTCCTCTCTACTGAGGGGAATATCTTTGCTGTCTCGGCTTCAGAATTTGACACACCTCAACAACATTTCAGCTCTATCTGTGTAGGAAGGAACTGCAGATGCTGGTTTGAACCGAAGATAGACACAAAATGCAGGAGTAACTCACGGGGACAGGCAGCATCACTGGAGAGAAGGAATGGGTGACGTTTCGGGTCGAGAACCTTCTTCAGACTTCAGCTCCATCTCATTTGTACTAAGTGGAAACAATCCCAGCCTGGCTAATGTTTCCTCATAAGTCGACAATCTTGGCAACATTCTTTGTGCATTCTTTACTTTAATTTAGTTTAGTTTAGTTTAATTTAGTTTAGTCTAGTCTAGTCTAGTCTAGTGATACAGCACGGAAACAGGCCCTTCTGCCCACCAAGTCCGTGCCGAGAACAAAGAGGAAACTGGTATGTGAGAGGGGGAGGGGGAGGAGAAATGGGAAGGGGGGGGCAAAGGGGACGAGGGAAGTGGGGCGAAGGGGGTGAGAGGTGGGGGAGGGGGAGGGGAAAGGGGGGGTCAAGAACAAAGAGGGACCATTGGGGGCTATAATGAACACTTTGTAACTTTGACGGCACCCGAAAGATGGTAACTCGTTGTGTATGGTGTGCAAAACAAAGAATTTCACTGTGACATGATGCATGTGTCTGTAAAGTATCAATCAATCAATCAATCAAGGGGAGCGAAGGGGGGAATTAAATGAGTTTTAGATTGCTATCAAAGATTTAGTGGGCTGCAAGGACTGGTTTCTGGGTGGTATGATGATTTGACTCTGATTGCTTTGACCTGAGGAAGCATTTGGGTCAGCCACATTAGTGGATCTGAACTAATACCGGCCAGGCAGGGTTCAGATAGAATATTTGCTTTTCTTTGGGAACCAGCGGTTTCAAATGACAATATGAAAGTTTTATTGCAGCCCAACATATTTTATTTCAGATGTATTTTTAATAAGTTGAATTTATATTCCCTAGCAGGCATGGTGAATCAGCATCATGGATAGCTAGCTGTCCAGTGACTTGCAAATGTGGAGATTTTGTTCCTCTTAAAATTACTTATTAATTGTGCATTTGTAGCATCAGGGCATATCAGTCACTGATTTTTATTTTAAAACTTAAATACATGCTACTGTGAATTGATTACCCAACTTAAATTTTTTTTAGTAGGATAAGATGATTGATCAATTCTTGTTTGAGGCTATTGGAGTTTATAATCTATGGCCATAAGAGACACCAATTAGTCCTGTTAAAACAGAATGAATGCAAGGAAAATAATTTTATGTGAAGTTTGAGTTGGGATTGAGAATTACATTGGTGCTAAGAGAGATGGGGGTGGAGAAAATGACTTTGGGTTATATTGTCATGGAATAGGTATTCAAGATTACCTTATAACATTTCTGGTATACATTAGCTGCTGTCTTAAGACACAAAGTCATGTTCATAACTTAGAGGAACAGAATTAGGTCATTCAGCCCATCAAGTCTGAGCGGCATGGTGGCGTAATGGTAGAGTTATTTCCTCACAGCGCCAGAGACCTGGGTTCGATCCTGACTACGGGTGCTTGTCTGTACGGAGTTTGTATGTTCTCCCCTTGACATGCGTGGGTTTTCTCCGACATCTTCCCGCACACAAAAGACGTACAGGATTGTAGGTCTGTTGGCTTGGTTTTAATGTAAACTAGACCAAGTGGACCCATTGGGCCCAAACCTCTCCTTCCCCACCTCTCTTCCTCTCCCCCCTCCCCTCCCTCCCCACTTCCTCCTCTCCCCTCTCCCCCCTCCCCCCTCTCCCCTCCCCCGCCTCCACCCCCCCCCTCCCATTCCCCTCCCCTCCCTTCCCCTCCCCCCCCACTCCATCCCCCTCAGCCCCCCTTATCCTCCCTCCCTCCCTAGGAGATAGATTTTAACTTTAAAATTTGAATAACTTAAAAAATATAACACCGATTTCATTGAAACTTCTTCCATTAGCACCAAGTGAACGACAGTGAGTAAAGTGGGCCCAAAATTGTCGCACTATCGTGTACCGTTTTGGCTGTAATTCAGGAACAAACAAACAAACAAACAAATGAGAGTTTTAGTATGTAGATTGTCCCTAGTGTGTGTAGAATAGTGTTATTGTGCAGGGGTCGGTGTATACTCGGCGGGCTGAAGGGCCTGTTTCCACACTGTATCTCTAAACTAAACTAAATCTGTTGATAGCTGTGCAGTAAAGTATAAAATCTAATGCATTTGAATGAGAATTCAGATTTGAAAGGTTTGCTTCAAAAAGAACACAGTAACTTGATGATTTCTGCTTAAAATCTATCACTCGGTAGTTTATATCCGGTATAAAGTAAATGGTTACTTAAATATTTTGTCAGCCTTAATGATCTCGGGATGGAACATAAATGATTCCTCTAATAGATGGCACTGCAGTGAGCTGGCATTTGAAATGGAATTCACAGTAAGGATCCTACTGCCTGAGGTTGGTAAATGAATCTGCTTGAATGGGAAGAAACGGATTCCACTGTGTAACTTGTGTACAGTTTATGTTCTGTTGAGTTTAGTTTATTGTCACGTGTACCGAGGTACAGTGAAAAGCTTTTGTTGCGTGCTGACCAGTCAGCGGAAATACAATACATGATTAGTACGGGTGTCAGTGGTTATGGAGAAAAGGCAGGAGAATGGGGTTGAGAGGGGAAAGATAGATCAGCCATGATTGATTGGTGGAGTAGACTTGAAGGCCTAATTCTGCTCCTGTGTTGAAATGCAGGTGAGGAAATGAATTACATGGCTATGGTTTAGTATTTTAGTTGTAGTTTGGTTTATTATTGTCGCATGTATGGAGGGAGCGAAAATCTTTTGTTTGCATGCTATCCAGTCAAAGAAAAAGCTATGCATGATTACAATCAAGCTGTCCACAATGCACAGGTAAAGGATAAAGGGTACAACATTTAGTGCAAGATATATAACCAATAAAGTGAGATTACAGATAATTCAAAGGTCTCCAATGATGTAGATGGGAAGTCAGGACTGCACTCTAGCTGATGAGAGGACGGTTCAGTTGCTTGATAACAGCTTGGAAGAAATCGTCCCTGAATCTGGAAGAGTGCGTTTTCAAACTTCTGTATCTCTTGCCTGATGGGAGAGGGGAGAAGAGGGCGTGACCGGAGAGGAGACTGGTCCTTGATGGGGTTGGTCTGCTGGGAGCTGGGGGAAGCTGGCATGGACTCAATGGGCCTAATGGCCTCTCGTGCCCATACTATAAATAAAAAGCAGCTCTATAAAACATCTAAGATAGACACAAAATGCTGCAGTAACTCAACGAGACAGGCAGCATCTCTGGAGAGAAGGAATGGGTGCCGTTCTTCTGAAGAAGGGTCTCGACCCGCAACGTCATCCAAAACGTTTCCAAAAATTGGAATTTTTCAGTAGGTGAGACAGAAGTTGCACAGATTAAAACTGAATCTGTTTCGTCAGAGGGTGGTGAATCTGTGGAATTCATTGCCACAGACGGCTGTGGAGGCCAAGTCAATGGATTTTTAAAGGTGGAGATTGACAGATTTTTGATTAGTAAAAGTGTCAGGGGTGATGGGGAGAAGGCAGGAGAATAGGGTTGAGAGAGAAAGATAGATCAGCCATGATTGAATGGCGGAGTAGACTTGATGGGCCGAATGGCCCAATTCTGCTCCTAGAACTTGGGAGTTAACCTTCCAAGTTGATAAGCTCTCAATAAAGGGGTGATGTGGGTTGGGGAAATGTGAGCTTAAAGCTTTGAAGGGTAGGGAATGATTGGGGATGGGGTAAAACAATAAAGGGTCCGGATGCAATGAGGAGGTCAAAAGGATTGTTTGAATAACAAGGTGAAGGTGGAGAGAAGGAAAGAAACAATAAATTGTATTGGGGGTAGATGGCAATAACAGAAACATTAACAATGGTGCAAGTAGGAAAGACAATGTATTAAAGGACGTAGGTTTAGATAACTTTAACAAGATCCATTTTCAATTAATGTACATATATGTGCATATCCAATAGTGAATTATCAAACTGTAACAGAAATGACACAAAGTGTTGGAGTAACTCAGCAGGCCAGGTTATTTGAAAGACACTTGCATGGGTCCGTGGATAGAAAACATTTGGCACAATCAATAGTTGAAACATTTGTAACTACAGGCATGGACAATGTAATATTTTTATTTTCTGAGTAGTTAGCACAATATAGAGTTCTGGTTAAGAAATGTATACTGGTACGCAGTGGAGGAAAACCCCATTTATTCAGCGGATATTGCTTTCATTATGATGTCCCTTCAGATTATGTGGCAAGTAAATTGTGAAAGGCAATTTAACACCAATTGGCGGGATGATTTTCCTGGAACAAATCTATTTGATCAGAAATCCAGTTTTGATCCATATCCATATCCTGAGCGACCATATTTGTTTTCTGAGTTATATTGACGTACTATCACGGCTGAAAATTGAAACAGCAATTTCACTGGAATTTGGGTATAGTTTGTTACATTATTAAGCCTCTTATAGCTGCAACGAGATAGCTGCAAGTTTAATATAGAGGCCATTTAGCACAATCTATTGAAAACTGTAGATAGACACAAAATGTTGGAGAGCAGCAGGACAGGCAGCAACTCTGGAGAGAAGGAATGGGTGATGTTTCGGGTCGAGGAGGAGGGAGGGGGGAGGGAGCGGAGGGAGGGGGAGGGGAAGGGGAGGGGGGGAAGGGAGGGGTGAGGGGAGGGGGAGGGGGGAAGGGAGGGGAGAGGGGAGGAGGAAGGGGGGGAGAGGGGAGGGGGGGAGGGGGAGGAGAGGGTGCTGCACCAATGCAGGAGAGGTTTGTTACTAGTTATAAGTAAAATTGCTAAACTGATCAAATTTATGTTTAAACCATTTATCAAAAATGTGACTGATGACAATATTATTTAAAGACTTTAAAACATAAGATGTCCTGAAATATTTATTTTAAGGCTTAGGCAATTTGAGAGATGTGTTTGAAGCTGGATTTTGCTTTCCATTGTGTTTCATTGTTTTAATGGTTGTAGTAAGTGGTTGATATCTTAATGTTTGTTTATTGCTGAGGGACGATTTTTGCTACTCTGTGGCGGTGATTATCACGGAGATATGGATCATTTGGTGAAAATAAAATAACTTGCATTTATATTATGCCTCATTGCGTTAAAGAATCAAAAGGCTCATTGGGGAATCCAGATAACATACAATCGCTCAAACGTATCTGGCAGGCTGGCTTGTCAAAGGATAATTATGCCTATCCATTTCCACCAGAGATGCTGCCTGACGTGCTGATATATTCCAGCACTTTGTGTTCCACACAAGATTCCAGCATCTGTAATTCTTACTTTCGCTCTAATTCTACTCAGCTTTTTTTTCCCGATACATATCTTTAAAACCCAAAGCTTGTGAATATTCCCAGGTTCCCTTTTTTATTTTTGTCGTTTCATTTTATCACTGGGTGGTGCAGCGGTAGAGTTGCTGCCTTTGCTGCTTGTCTGCAGGGAGTTTGTACATTCTCACCGTGACGTGCGTGGGTTTTTTTCCCCGAGAACCTCGGTTTCTTCCCACACTCCAAAGACGTCCAGGGTTGTAGATTAGTTAGCTTGGTATAAATGTAAAAAATATCCCTAGTGTGTTTAGGATAGTGTTAATAGAGTCATAGATTGATACAGTGTGGAAACAGGCCCTTCGGCCCAACTAGCCCACACCGGCCAACTTGTCCCACCTACAATAACCCCACTTGCCTGCGCTTGGTCCATATCCCTCCAAACCTGTCCTATCCATATACCTGTCTAACTGTTTCCTAAATGTTGGGATAGTCCCTGCCTCAACTACCTCCTCTGGCAGCTCGTTCCATACACCCACCACCCTTTGTGTGAAAAGGTTATCCCTCAGATTCCTATTAAATCTTTTCCCCTTCACCTTGAACCTATGTCCTCTGGTCCTCGATTCCCCCTACTCTGGGCAAGAGACTGTGAATCTACCCGGTCTATTCCTCTCATGATTTTATACACCTCTAAAAGGTCACCCCTCATCCTCCTGCCCTCCAGGGAATAGAGTCCCAGCTAACTCAACCTCTACCTATAGCTCAGACCCTCTGGTCCTGGTAACATCCTCGTAAATCTTCTCTGAACCCTTTCCAGCCTGACAATATCTTTCCTATAACATGGTGAATAGAATGTGTGGGGTCGGTGCGGACTCGGTGGGCCGAAGGGCCTGTTTTCTCGCTGTATCTCTAAGCTAAACTATTTTCTTCTGGAATAGTATTCTTTGAAGAGTGAGTGAAGATTTCTTTGAAGTCTCCAAAATTCTAAGAGGGCCACACGGGCCAAATGAAGGGATAATGTTTGCCCCGCCTGAGAAGTCTAGGGCATGGTTTGAGAATGGCGGGTAGGCCATTAGGACTGAGATGTCTGTCCTGTGACCACTTTGTTGCCCTCCGCCCAGAGACCCAAGCAGTCTTTCAAGGTGAAACAGCCAGTCACTTGCACTTCTTCCAATCTACTGAACTGTACTCAATGTTCATACATGATGTTCATATACACTGGAATTTAGAAGGATGAGAGGCTATCTTATTGAAACATATAAGATTATTAAGGGATTGGACACGCTAGAGACAGGAAACATGTTCCCAATGTTGGGGGAGTCCAGGAACAGGGGCCACAGTTTAAGAATAAGGGGTGGGCCATTTAGAACGGAGATGAGGAAAAACTTTTTCACTCAGAGAGTTGCAAATCTGTGGAATCCTCTGCCTCAGAAGGCAGTGGAGGCCGATTCTCTGGATGCTTTCAAGAAGGAGTTAGATAGAGCTCTTAATGAAAGCAGAGTCAGGGGGTATGGGGAGAGGGCAGGAAAGGGGTACTGATTGTGGATGATCAGCCATGATCACATTGAATGGCGGTGCTGGCTCAAAGGGCTGAATGGCCTCCTCCTGCACCTATTGTCTATCTATTGTCTATTCATCATAGAGTCATACAGCATGAAAACAGCCCCCTTGACCAAACCCATCCATGCCAGCCAAGATGCCCGATCTAAGCTGTTTGGCCATAACCCTCCAAACCTTTCTTAGTCATGTACTTGCCCAAGTGTCCTTTAAATGCTGCTATAGAACAGTGCAGCTGAGGAACAGTCCCTTCGGCCCACAATGTCTGTGCCAAGCATGATGACAAGACCAGCTCTAATCTGCCTGCACATAATCCATGTCCCTCCAATCCTAATCCATATCCATATCTAAAAGCTTCCGAAATCATTCTGTGGTGTCAGCCCCCTCCATCACCCCTGGCAGCTCGTTCCAGTCACTCACCACCCTCAGTAAAAAGAAAACTGCCCAGCACATTGGGGCGGACGGTGGCACAGCGGTAGAGTTGCTTCCTTACAATGCCAGAGACCTGGGTTTGATCCTGACCACGGGTGCTGTCTGTACGGAATTTACACGTTCTCCCTGTGACCAAGTGGGTTTTCCCTGGGTGCTCTGGTTTCCTCCCACACTCCAAAGACGAGCAGGTCTGTAGGTTAATTGGCTTCTGTAAATTGCCCCGAGTGTGTAGGATAGAATTAGTGTATGGTTGGTCGCTGGTCGGCTTGGAATAGGTGAGCCTAGGGGCCTGTTTCAATGGTGCATCTCAAAACTAAACTAAACTAAACATCGACGTTAGACACTAAATGTTGGAGTAATTCAGTGGGACAGACAGCATCTCTGGAGAGAAGGAATAGGCGACGTCTTGGGTCGGGACCTTTCTTCAGTCTAAACATATAACATATAACATATAACAACTACAGCATGGAAACAGGCCTGTCCGGCCCTACCAGTCCACGCCGACCATTCTCCCTGACCTAGTCTCATCTACCTGCACTCAGACCATAACCCTCCAATCCCCTCCTATCCATATACCTATCCAATTTACTCTTAAATAATAAAACCGAGCCAGCCTCCACCACTTCCACTGGAAGCCCATTCCATACAGCCACAACCCTCTGAGTAAAGAAGTTCCCCCTCATGTTACCCCTTTGTCCCTCAATTCTGAAGCTATGTCCCCTTGTTGGAATCTTCCCCACTCTCAAAGGGAAAAGCCTACCCACGTCAACTCTGTCCGTCCCTCTCAAAATTTTAAAAACCTCTATCAAGTCCCCCCTCAACCTTCTACGCTCCAAAGAATAAAGACCCAACCTGTTCAACCTCTCTCTGTAGCCTAAGTGCTGAAACCCAGGCAACATTCTAGTAAATCTCCTCTGTACCCTCTCCATTTTGTCGACATCCTTCCTATAATTTGGCGACCAGAACTGCACACCATACTCCAGACTCGGCCTCACCAATGCCCTGTACAACTTCAACATTACATCCCAACTTCTATACTCGATGCTCTGATTTATAAAGGCAAGCATACCAAACGCCTTCTTCACCACCCTATCCACATGAGATTCCACCTTCAGGGAACAATGCACAGTTATTCCCAGATCCCTCTGTTCCACTGCATTCCTCAATTCCCTACCATTTACCCTGTACGTCCTATTTTGATTTGTCCTACCAAAATGCAGCACCTCACACTTATCAGCATTAAACTCCATCTGCCATCTTTCAGCCCACCCTTCCAAAAGGCCCAAGTCTCTCTGTAGACTTTGAAAATCTACCTCACTATCAACTACTCCACCTATCTTAGTATCATCTGCATATTTACTAATCCAATTTGCCACACCAAAGAAGTGTCTCGACTAGAAAGGTCACCCATTCCTTCTCTCCAGAGATGCTGCCTGTCCCGCTGCGTTACTCCAGCATTTTGTGTCTGTCTTAGACAATAGACAATAGTCAATAGGTCTAAAAAAGAAATTAGGAGAGCAAAAAGGGGCCATGAGGTAGCACTAGCGGGCAAAATAAAAGAAAATCCCAAAGTGTTCTATAAGTATATCAAGGATAAGAGGATAACGAGGGAAAGAGTGGGGCCCATCAGGGACCATAGTGGAAAGCTGTGTGTGGAGCCAGAGGATGTAGATGTTTTAAATGATTTTTTTGCATCTGTTTTTACGAGGGAGGAGGGCGATGCGGACTTAGAAATGGAGCAGGAGGGTTGTGATGTTCTTGAGCATATTGCTATTGACAGGGAGGCGGTGCTGGAGGCTCTGGCAGGCTTAAAAGTGGATAAATCTCCGGGCCCTGACGAGATGTATCCCAGGATGCTGAGAGAGGCAAGGGAGGAGATTGCGGGGGCTCTGGCACAAATTTTCAGAGCCTCTCTTGCAACAGGGGATGTACCGGAGGACTGGAGGATAGCTAATGTGGTGCCATTATTTAAAAAGGACAGTAGGGATAAACCTGGGAACTACAGGCCGGTGAGTCTGACATCGGTGGTGGGGAAATTGCTAGAAAAGATTCTGAGGGACAGAATCAGTCTTCACTTGGAGGATTGAGGGTTAATTAAGGATAGTCAACATGGCTTTGTTAAGGGAAGGTCATGTCTGACTAACTTGATTGAATTTTTTGAAGGGGTGACCAAGGAGGTAGATGGGGGTAGTGCAGTGGATGTGGTATACATGGATTTCAGTAAGGCTTTTGACAAGGTCCCACACAGGAGACTAGTCAAGAAGGTAAGAGCCCATGGGATCCAGGGCACCTTGGCAAAATGGATAAAAAACTGGCTTAGTGACAGAAGGCAGAGGGTGATGGTAGAAGGGTGCTTCTGTGACTGGAGGCTGGTGTCCAGTGGGGTGCCGCAGGGATCGGTGTTGGGTCCCTTACTGTTTGTAATCTACATAAATGATCTGGATGTCAATGTACAGGGCATGATCAGCAAGTTTGCAGATGACACAAAGGTAGGGGGGGTGGTGAATAGCGAGGAAGGGATCTGCAAGCTGCAGGAAGATATAGATGAGATGGTCAGATGGGCGGAGCAATGGCAGATGGAATTTAATCCTGAAAAGTGCGAGGTGATGCACTTTGGCAGAAATAACTTGGAGAGGGAGTACACCATGAATGGAAGGACCCTAGGGAAGACAGGGGTACAGAGGGACCTTGGAGTACAGGTACACAAGTCCTTGAAGGCAGCAGGACAGGTGGACAGGGTGGTCAAAAAGGCATATGGGTTACTGGCCTTCATTAGCCGGGGCATCGAATATAAAAGTAGGGGGGTAATGATGAAATTGTACAGAACACTGGTGAGGCCACAGCTGGAGTATTGTGTACAGTTCTGGTCACCACATTATAGAAAGGATGTGATAGCTTTGGAGAGGGTGCAGAGGAGATTCACTAGGATGCTGCCAGGGATGAAGGGCCTCGGCTATGAGGAGAGACTGAGCAGACTGGGGTTGTTTTCCCTGGAGCAGAGAAGGCTGAGAGGGGACATGATCGAGGTGTACAAGATCACGAGGGGCATAGATAAGGTAGATGGTGGGGAACTTCTTCCACTGGTGGAAGGTTCAACAACGAGGGGACATAGATACAGGGTAAGGAGAGGGAGGTTTCGGGGGGATGTGAGAAAGAACTTTTTCACCCAGAGGGTGGTTGGAGTCTGGAACTCACTGCCTGGGGTGGTGGTGGAGGCGGGAACACTCACAACGTTTAAGAGGCATTTGGATGGGCACTTGAAATGCTACAACATTCAGGGCTACGGTCCAAATGCGGGAAAATGGGATTAAAATTAGACTGTGTTTGGTAACGGGCGGCGCGGACACGATGGGCCGAAGGGCCTCTTTCTGTGCTGTAGGACTCTATGACTCTATGAGGTGCAGGAGTAGGCCATTCGGCCCTTCGAGCCAGCACCGCCATTCAATGTGATCATGGCTGATCATTCTCAATCAGTACCCCGTTCCTGCCTTCTCCCCATACCCCCTGACTCCGCTATCCTTATGAGCTCTATCTGGCTCGCTCTTGAATGCATTCAGAGAATTGGCCTCCACTGCCTTCTGAGGCAGAGAATTCCACAGATTCACAACTCTCTGACTGAAAAAGTTTTTCCTCATCTCAGTTCTAAATGGCCTACCCCTTATTCTTAAACTGTTCTGGACTCCCCCAACATTGGGAACATTTTTCCTGCCTCTAATGTGTCCAAACCCTTAATAATCTTACACGTTTCGATCAGATCTCCTCTCATCCTTCTAAATTCCAGTGTATACAAGCCTAGTCACTCCAGTCTTTCAACATATGACAGTCCCGCCATTCCGGGAATTAACCTAGTAAACCGACGCTGCCCTCTTTGGTGTAAACCAGCATCTGCAGCTCCTTCCTAAACTAAACATCTCCTTTTAAACGTTGCCCTTGTCACATTAAAGCTCTGGCCTCCAGTCACAACATTCAATCCACTGGGACAGCAAAGTGCTTCCCATTCCTTTCAATTTAATTTTTCATCCCATTCCCACTCCAACCTTCCTGTCTGCATCCTCCTGCCTGACCCAAGCTTGAGAACGACAGGGCACGTTTTATGGCCATCAGGCCATAAGTGACAGGCACAGAATTAGGCCATCCAGCCCATCAAGTCTACACTGCCATTCATTCACGGCGGATCTATCTCTCCCTCCTAACCCCATTCTCCTGCCTTTCCCCCATAACCTCTGACACCCGGACCTGTACAGTTTTCACCTTCTGGACTCGGTTACGAATTCACCATTTCATTCAAATTTCCAGCATCACCACTCACCACTCTTTGAGTGAAAAGGTTACCGCTCAGGTTTGTAGTAAATCTTGCCCCTCTCATCTTAAACCTATGTCCTTGAGTTCTTAATTCCCCACGCCTGGCAACTACAACCAGGACTCAGTAATGCCTACAGCTCCCTGTTAACTCTGCAATCTTTCATCCATGCCGAAGTGTGATCTCTTCGATAATGAGGTGTTATCGGTACACTATGAGGTCTCAGGTCTTAAAACCTATGCACCTTACATGCACCACTTCTCCTTTATCCACCATGTTGGGGAATAGCAAACCAGAGTCACGGAATATATCGGGCAGCAGCCTGGAATTTCACTAATATAAGCAAGACTTGGAAATTTAACTATAGAGGTTAGTTTGTTCACACAGCATTTTTTCCTACTAATGTTAATGGATGGAAAATATCCCGAGGCATTAGAACCTTAGATCATTAGTGCACAAAAAAACATTCAAGGCTGCATCAGTGACCCTGACAGCATGAGAACAAACCCAGTTTAACCATTGCTGTTGTGGACATTGTGAAATCAAGGCAAATCAGTCCCTACAAGTGTGCAGTGCATTGGTGAGACCACATCTTCGTACTGCACATTGTTTTAGGTCTCCTTTTTAGTTTAGTTCAGTTTAGAGATACAGTGTGGAAACAGGGCCTTCGGCCCACTGAGTTCGCGCCGACCAGCGATTCCTGCACACTAACACTATTCTACAATATTACCAAAGCCAATTAACCTGCAAACCTGTAAACCTGTACGTCTTTGGAGTGTGGGAGGAAACCGGAGCACCCGGAGAAAACCCACGCAGGTCACGGGGAAAATGTACAAACTCCGTACAGACAGCACCCGTAGTCAAGATGGAACCCGGGTCCCTAGCGCTGTGAGGCAGTAACTCTACCGCTGCTCTTGGCTTCCTTGTTATTTCAATAGTTATTCTCACAGAGGACAAATGCTGATGGATCTTTTTGTTTAAAGATTTTTTAATAATTACACTCAATAATTACATACAAAAGCAAAAAAATAGAAAAAATATCATCCTTGTTTCAGGTTAGTGGCTTAAGCTTCATGTGAGTGGCCTGCGGTCGTGATTTGAATGATCTACCCAGCTAATTACCAGATATGTGTTTCACAAGAAAGTCAAATTTCCTTTAAAAAGTTGCTGTTTATGGTTCGTGTGGAGCTTTCCAATTGACTAGGCCCTCATAACTAGATAGAGCTCTTGGGGCTAGCGGAATCAAGGGACATGGGGAGAAGGCAGGCACCGGTTACTGATTGTGGATGATCAGCCATGATCACAGTGAATGGCGGTGCTGACTAGAAGGGCCAAATGGCCTCCTCCTGCACCTATTTTCTATGTTTCCATAACTGGGTCATATGTTTCACGTTGAGCTGGAAACTAAATTAAGGCTGTATATTGTTCGTCATGTGCACTTCATGCAACAGGAATTGTTAAAGAGTTGAGTTTGATTTAGTTTATTGTCATGTGTACTGAGGTACAGTGAAAAGATGTTGTAGCATGCTAACCAGTCAGCGGAAAGGCAATACCTGATTAAAAACAAGCCGTCCACAGTGTACAAATATATGATAAAGGGAATAACGTGAATAATGTTTAGTGCAAGATAAAGTCCAGTAAAGTCTGATTAATGATAGTGTGAGGGTCCCCAGAGAGGTTTATAGTAGTTTTGGACTCTCTTTGGTTGCAGCACGATGATTCAGTTGACTGATATCAGCTGGGAAGAAACTGTCCCTGAATCTGGAGGTGTGCGTTTTCACACTTCTATGCCTCTTGCCTGATGGGAGAGGGGAGAAGAGGGAGTGGCCGAGGTGCGACTCATCCTTGAATATGCTGCTGGCCTTGCTGAGGCAACGCGAGGTTCCTTCCTGCAGATTGGGGGGAGGGGGGAAGGTCTACCCTCACTCTTGCAGCATTATCTCAACCCAAAACATAGCTTCAGGGTGAGAAGTGCACAGTTTAAAGGAGAAATGTGGGCAAGGTTTTTTTCTAGAGGTGGTGGTATCTGGAGCACACTGCCAGGGGTGGTTGTGAAGGCAGATATAATGCTGTTTAAGAGCCTTCATATAGGCATATAGACATGCAGAGAATGGAGGGATGTGGATCATGTGGGCATCACAGTGGCACTGGTAGAGTTGCTGCCTTACAGTGCTTACAGCGCCGGTGACCAGGGTTTGATCCCGACTACTATGGGTGCTTTCTGTACGGAGTTTGTAATTTCTCCCTGTGACCGCGTGGGGTTTCTTCGAGATCTTCGGTTTCCTCCCACACTCCACATACGCACAGGTTTTAATTGACTTGTGATAAACGTAAAATTGGCCCTAGTGTGTGTAGGATTGTGTTAATGTGTGGGGATCGCTGGTCGGTGCAGACTCAGTGAGGCGAAGGGCCTGTTTCCGCGCTGTATCTCTAAACAAAACGAAATGTGCAGGTATATGAGATTAATCTATTTTGGCGTCATGTTCGGCACAGACATTGTGGGCTGAAGGGCCTGTTCCTGTGCTGTACTGTTCTATGAAACATTGAACATCCTTTTTTGCTTCTACAGAAGATGCTCAACCCACTGAGTTCTTCCAGCAGTTTATTTTGTACTCTAGTCAGGTAAGTTACCAATTTGTTTATGGCTTATTTATTTCAGGGATAAGTTTTGTTTTTAATTTTAGGATTTATAAAATGCATTTCGCTTTAAAAAAATAATTCCTGAACATGCTTCCTGATCAACCGGTGAAGCTGAAGACAGACCTCAATCAGCTGTTGAAGTCCTCACGAGTGTTTCATGGGCCGGGACGGTCCCGGCCAGCAGGGTCGACTTACCCGCTGCGGATCGAACTCGCAGAACACGCCCGGTAGGCCCGGCTCACCCGCCGCGGTCTCCGGTGGGACTGGGACCTCGTCCGAAGGGTCGGCAGACGGCATAGCTGGCAGGGAGCTGGAGAAGTCGGACGTGAGGAGCAAGGGCCGGTAGGAGGGTGAACCGGGGTAACGCCGCCAGCATCTTCAAGGTCGGCTGCAGGAGGCGCCCCCGGGACACAAAGATGGCCGGGTGAGGAGAGGGACGTCAGTTACTACTCCAGTACATCGAGCGCGCCCATCCTGCTGAGGTACTCCAGCATTTTGTGTCTACTGTATACGCACTACCCATTGATGGTATAAATATATCTGAAGATGGACACATTTCCACTGACCAGACTTTGAATAATGGCGCCACAAATGGCGGTGCCCACATGGTGTAATATTTATGCAAAAAAATATTTGAATGTGCAGTTAAATATGCACCATTGGACTATTGGGCCGATTGCTCCATCGCGTATAGACACAAAATGCTGGAGTAACTCAGGCAGCATCTCTGGAGAGAAGGAATGGGTGACGTTTCGGGTTGAGACCCTTCTTCAAATTACATTCTAAATGTCGTCACGGCAACATTCTAGGACGGCACGGTGGCGCAGCTGTAAAGTTGATGCCTTCAATCGCCAGAGGCCCGGGTTTGATACTGGTAACTGGTGCAATTTGTACAGATATTGTACGGTTTCCCTGTGACCTCGTGGGTTTGCTCCGGGTGCTCCGGTTTCCACCTGCACACCAAGGTTTGTACAGGTTTGTATGTTAATTGGCTTTGGTAAAATTGTAAATTGACCCTAGTGTGTAGGATGGTGCTAGTGTACGGGGGGATCGCTGGTCGGCGTGGACTCAGTGGGCCAAAGGGCCCGTTTCCACGCTGTATCTCTGAACGAAACCTCTCTAAACCTTTCCTATCCATGTACCTGTCCAAGTGTCTTTCAAATGCTGTTACAGCACCTGCCTCAGCTACCTCCTCTGTCAGCCCATTCCATATACCCACTTTGTGTAGGAAACAACTGCAGATGCTGGTTTAAATCGAAGGTAGACACAATGCTGGAGTAACTCAGTGGGACAGGCAGACTGAAGAAGGGTCTCGACCCAAAACGTCACCCATTCAACAGTTCAACAACAGTTCAACAGAGCTTTTATTTGTCATTCGGTACCAACGAAACTACATAGCAGTCACACACAAAAAAGAACACAAGACACATAGCCCCAACACAAACGTCCATCACAGTGACTCCAAACACCCCCTCACTGTGATGGAGGCAACAAAACTTCCACTCTCTTCCCCACGCCCACGGACAGACAGCTCGTCCCCGACCGACCCGCACAGTCCCCGCAAGGGGGTGGAAGTCCCCGCGGCCGAGTCGCACCGGGCGCTGAAACGTCTCGCGGCCGAGCCGGGCGATGGAAGGCCCCGCGACCGAGCCTTGCGCAGCTAAGTCCCACGGCCGAGCCGCACCGGGCGATGTTAAGTCCAGCGGCCGAGCCGCACCAGCGATGAAAAGTCCCGCGGCCGAGCCGCACCAGCGATGTAAAGCCCCGCGGCTGAGCTGCACCGGGCGATGTTAAGTCCCGCGGCTGAGCCGCACCAGCGATGAAAAGTCCCGCGGCCGAGCCGCACCGGGCACTATTAAGTCCAGCGGCCGAGCCGCACCGGGCGATGTTAGGCCCCGCGGCCGAGCCGCACCCCGCGCCATGAGGAAGAGACCTAAAAGAGAAAGGTTTCCCCCACCCACACCACCACCCCCCACACATACACAACCAAAAGAAACCCCAAAAACCATCCCAACACCGACACACAACAAAAAAAAAAAAGGAAAAAAGACGAACAGACTGCTAGCGAGCCGCAGCCGTTAGGCGCCGCCACTTCCGCCTAATTCCTTCTCTCCAGAGATGCTGCCTGACCCGCTGAGGTACTCCAGCATTTTGTGTCTACCGTATACGCACTACCCATTGATGGTATAAATATATCTGAAGCTGGACACATTTCCACTGTAAAAAATATTGGACGCAACAGATTCTGTTGCTCAGTGTTGCTTAAGTATCTTTAATAACTTGAACCTTTCTGTATAAAAAAGTATAAATTTTCCAGCAATAATATATCTGAATAGATCATTTGAGAGTCACTCTCTGTACATCTGGCCACAGATGATATCTGTGCAGAGTCCAGCCTTGCCTGGACAAAGAATGCTTGTTATAAGCCTCTCACAAAAGGAAACCTTCATCCATCAGGCACCATCTTTGCGTTCTCCGAGTTAAGCAGAAGATACGAGGCTGACAGTACCACATCAGCATATTACATCTCAGTTCTCTTTTTATATTACTATTCTAATTGCTGAAGGTACCATTAATAAAAACAAATCAACACAGTCACAACAGTCTTTTCACAACTTCGTACTTTGTATAATCAGATTCCCCCCACCCCACCCCCGAGCATAAATTACATGAGCAAGTTTAATTTAAAAATTGAATGCATTTGGAATATTTGCATAAATCCATCAAACAAATTAAAAGTCAGGAGTTATACATCGCACAGTTTAAAATATTATGTAAACCATCTTAAAAGGAATCTGGTTGGCAGGGTGTGTTTCACTAACAGTGAAATGGCTTTCCAGTGGCTGACTTTTATTTTTGAACTGTTATCAACGAAAAGCATGAATCTCTTCATCGCTAACTCCCAATTCTTTGCAGAATCTGTAGAAGAGATAGAAGATAATTAATAAGGCAGAGTTTCGATGTTTACAATAGCCAAATTATCACAGGATTTTGTGCGATTAAAATTGTCCATCAGCTTTGTCCCAGAGAGTCAGGGGCCGCCATTAGGTTGTACACTTTTCACGTGAAAGGTACGACGTGCCAACAACAACAACTAGGGCAGCACGATGGTGCAGCGGTAGAGTTGCTGCCTTACAGCGCCAGAGACCCGGGGTTGATCCTGACTATGGGTGCTGTATGAACGGAGTTTGTACGTTCTCCCCGTGACCTCATGGGTTTTCTCCGGGTGCTCCGGTTTCCTACCGCACTCCAAAGACGTACATGATTGTAGGGTAGTTGGCTTTGGTAAAAATTGTAAATTGTCCCCAGTGTGTAGCATAGTGTGGTGTACAGGGGGCCGCTGATTGGCGCGGACTCCTTGGGCTGCTGACCCTGTTTCCAAGCAGTATCTCTAAACATTTTCAAAGTTATATTGCAAGCTAGCTTTTCTAACTTAGATGTAACAAATCTCAGGAAGGGATCAAAAAGATAAGACTGGAAAAGGTATGCAAAGAACCTCAAGATTGTAATGTAAAGAGGTTTACAATTCCCTAGAAACATGGAAATAGAATTCATAAGGTGGTTTTTGACAGTCTGGCTGCACAGGGCAGCTTGTTTATCCTGATCAGCGCATGTCTCAGCCTTTATGTTGATATTAAACTACCAACACAACAGCTCACACTTCCAAACCTGATCCCTCTGGATAAATTCTTAATTAGTATGGGTGTCAGAGGTTATGGCGAGAAGGCGGGAGAATGGGGTTAAGGGGAAGAGTTATATCAGCCATGATTGAACGGCAGAGTAGACTTGATGGGCCGAATGACTTAATTCCGCTATCACTTATGAACATAAGTGCTATCATGCCCTGATCTGTGGTCTCAGTACTGCTTCAGCCCACGAGGGTTTGGGAGGTGTCTCACAAATGAATGGGCCACCATTTCATTTGCCTGTCTTTCCGCATTGCTATGGCAACCACAGGAGTGCTCCAGCAGCATTGACTACTTTCCCCATCATTCAGCATTCACGCCAGGCACCAGCTACCTGCTCAATGACACATGTCAGCTTTTGATGCTTCTTTGATGGGAGGAAACTTCTTAAGAGCACAACCCTCCAAATTTCACGGTTCTCTCGGCGTCCTCTGAGGATTCTGAGAATCTGATCAGAGGATTTGGCAGTGGATCAAAACAAAGCACTCGTTTAATGTAGCGAAGGAGGAATGACAATTTTTAGTTTAGAGATATAGCATGGAAACAGGCCCTTCGGCCCACCGAGTCCACACCGACCCAGGCACACTCACCACATATCTATCACGTATTTGCCGCACTGGTGAGTAAGGCAAGGCAGCGCCTTTACCACCTCAGACAGTTGAGGAAATTCAGAGTCTCTCTGAGGATCCTTCAGTGCTTCTACTCTGGGGCTGTAGAAAGCATCTTGTCCGGAAACATCTCAATCTGGTTTGGGAACAGCTCTGCCCAGGACAGGAAGGCTCTGCGGAGAGTAGTGCGTTCGGCTGAACACACCATGGGAACTACACTCGCCCCCTGCAGGACCTATATATCAGGAGGTGCAGATCCAGAGCAAGCAAGATCATGGGGGACCCCTACCACCCCAGCAACGGACTGTTCCAGCTGCTACGGTCAGGCAAACGCCTCCGCTGTCACGCTGTGAAAACAGAGAAGATGAGACGGAGTTTCTTCCCACAGGCCATCAGGACTGTTAACTCTCATATCACCAAGGACTAATTTAATTTACTGTATTAATTTATTTTTTGTGTTAAATTTTTTTTTTCTATTCTGTTTTGTAGTTTTAGCACAATCCGCAGGCGTTGCCACTTTCATTTCACTGCACATCTTGTATATGTATGTGACAAATAAACGTGACTTGACTTGACTATTTATCTGCATATCATCCCTTTCCAAATTCAGAAATGATTAAGAGCCAGAATTCAGGAGAGGCAGAGAGTGAAAGATTAAATACTAGAATACATACCCAACAACTTTCTCAGTGAAGGACGTTGGACCACAAATGCACACTAGTCTTTTCACCTCGTCAGTACGCTGAGATAAAAGTTCCGTACAGAGAGACATATCAATCTTTCCCAGTCTTCCTGCCCACTCTGCGTGAGGCTCTGACAGAATATAGTCAACCTCAAACCTAAACAGACAAAAGTTTAACATTTTTCTTTTAATATTCTGCATGTAGTGTAGAAACTGCATTAACCTTTCACTTTAAAATCAGAGTGAGAACTTAGTGGTTAGCATTTTATTTGTACTTTAACAAATAAAGGGCCCGAGGGAAGCCTGGAGAGAAGCCTCGACCACAACCAAAAACAAGGGCGGGCCTCCTCCACATGGCCACTGACTGGCAGCTGCACGTCGGTCTGGGCAAACAGCTGAAATATCCGCAGCACATTACAGCAACATCACTCCAACCAGACATGATGATCACCTCCAAAGTGACAAAACAGCTGGTCATTCTGGAGCTGACAGTGCCCTGGGAAGAGCGTATGGAAGAAGCAAAAGACACAAAACCCAAGAGTAACTCAACGTCAGGTAATATATGCCGACCAAATGGATGGGCGATGTTTTGGGTCTGAAGATGGGTCCTGACTTGAAAAACCGCCCTCTCCACAGATGCTGTCTGACCCGCTGAGTAACTCCAGCACTTTAATTTTTGGCTTCCAGTTGCTCCCAGAAATGGGTGATTTAGTCAACTTGGAGCACAGCAGAGCTGGCAGAAGGAAAACAGTAGTTGCAGAACAGAATCAATTTATAGACGAGAGAGGGGGCAAAAACAGTAATTGACCTCTAAACCTTTGCAAATAACAACGTGAGAGATGTGTGCACCTTCATATGGATACAGCCACTGCAATGAGTCATGAGAAGGGGGATTAGTCTTAGGGCAGCCTCTCAGACACCCCCAGACCAGAGGTAGGAATGACTGCTATGGAGATGTAAGAAAATAACTGGAGATGCTGGTACAAATTGAAGGTATTTATTTCACAAAATGTTGGAGTAACTCAGCAGGTCAGGCAGCATCTCGAGAGAGAAGGAATGGGTGACGTTTCGGGTCGAGACCCTTCTTCAGACTGATGTCGGGGGGGCGGGACAAAGGAAGGATATAGGTTGAGACAGGAAGATAGAGGGAGAACTGGGAAGGAGGAGGGGAAGAGAGGGACAGAGGAACTATCTAAAGTTGGAGAAGTCGATGTTCATACCGCTGGGCTGCAAGCTGCCCAGGCGAAATATGAGGTGCTGTTCCTCCAATTTCCGGTGGGCCTCACTATGGCACTGGAGGAGGCCCATGACAGAAAGGTCAGACTGGGAATGGGAGGGGGAGTTGAAGTGCTCGGCCACCGGGAGATGATGAATATTGCGGGGGGAGGGCAACATGTGTTTAGTTGAGTTTAGTTTATTGTTACGAGTACCAAGGTACAGCGAAAAGCTTTGGTTGCGTGCTAAGCAGTCAGCGGAAAGACTATTTTAGTTTAGATATAGCGTGGAAACAGATCCTCCAGCCCACTGAGTCCGCGCCGACCCACGATCCCTGCACACTAACACTATCCTGCACACACACACTAGGGACAATTTACAATTTTACCAAGCAGTTAGCCTACAAACCTGTACGTCTTTGGAGGATCACGAGAACAATGTACAAACTCATTACAGACTTGTCAGGATGAACCCGGGTCTCAGGCGCTGTAAGGCAGCAACTCTACCACTGCGCCACCATGCCGCCCAATTACATGATTACAATCAAGCCATCCACAGTGTACAGATACAAGATAAAGGGAATAACGTTTAGTGCTAGATTAAGTCACATTAAAGATAGTCCAAAGATCTCCAATGAGGTAGATAGTAGCTTAGGACCGCTTTCTGGTTGTAGTAGGATGGTTCAGTTGCCTGATATCAGCTGGGAAGAAACTGTCCCTGAATCTGGAGGTGTGCGTTCTTTACACTTCTGTACCTCTTGCCTGATGGGAGAGGGGGGGAAGAGGGAGTGACTCTCCTTGATGTCTCTGGTCACAAGCCCACACCCTCATTCCAGGCCCACAATTATCTGTGTCCCTTGTCAAATGACCGTGCAAGTCACTGGCAGAGATACTGAGGCAGAGATCGTAGTACGTCTCAATGCTATGCATTGTGGAATAAAGACTGCAATAGGTAATTGGTATAAGAAAATAACTGCAGATGCTGGTACAAATCGATTTATTCACAAAATGCTGGATTAACTTAGCAGATCAGGCAGCATCTCGGGAGAGAAGGAATGGGTGACGTTTCGGGTCGAGACCCTTCTTCAGAAGTCACCTGCTGAGGTTATTTGAAATATGCTGAACAATAAAAACCATGGTTGGCTGACACAAAGGACCTTATATCAATGATGCAATTCACACCATTTAATTTGCACGTCTCTTGCTAATTAGCTACCAGGTTCTCTCCTTCAAAAAAAATTAATGCGAGTTAAAGGTCGCACAAAATCCTATTTAGTTTAGAGATACAGTGTGGAAACAGGCCCTTCAGCCAACCGAGCCTGCACCGACCAGCGATCCCCACACACAAACACTATCCTACACACACTGGGGACAATGTATAATTTTATCAAGCCAATTAGTCTACAAACCTGTATGTCTTTGAAGTGTGGGGGGAAACCGGAGCACCCGGAGAAAACCCACGCAGGTCATGAGGAGAACGTACAAACTCTGTACAGACTGCACCCGTAGTCAGGATTGACCCCAGGTCTCAGGCGCTGTAAGGCAGCAACTCTATTGCTCGGCACCGTGCCGCCCAAATTACACGGTTGCAGTCAAACCATCTGATTAATCAAGATTGGGAGTCCAGAACAAGGGGTCACAGTTTAAGAATAAGGGGTAGGCCATTTAGAACTGAGACGAGGAAAAACTTTTTCAGTCAGAGAGTTGTGAATCTGTGGAATTCTCTGCCTCAGAAGGCAGTGGAGGCCAATTCTCTGAATGCATTCAAGAGAGAGCTAGATAGAGCTCTTAAGGATAGCGGAGTCAGGGGAGAAGGCAGGAACGGGGTACTGATTGAGAATGATCAGCCATGATCACATTGAATGGCAGTGCTGGCTCGAAGGGCCTCCTCCTGCACCTATTGTCTATTAGTAGCAAGTAACTGGCTCAATACTGAGGCAGAGATCATAGTATGTTTCAATGCTATGCATTGTGGAAAAAAGACTGCAACAAAACTGCAAAAGGTTACTTGAAATACGCTGAATAAAAACTAGGACTGGCTGACAGTATCATTAATGAGTAGGAAAGGACTGCAGATGCTGGTTTATACCAAAGAGGTCTGAAGAAGAGTCTCGACCCGAAATGTCACCCATTCCTTGCTGCCTGTCCCGCTGAGTTACTCCAGCATTTTGTGTCTACCTAGTATCATTAATGAAACAGTTCACACCATTTAATTTGCACCTCTCTAGTTAAATAGCTACGAGCTTTTTTTCCTTTTTCTTTTGAATTTAATGCAAGTTGCAGGTCGCACAAAGTCCTATTTCTATTGGTAAAGTTGGAAGTGGGAGCTGCACACTTGACGTCTTTTCTGAGATGCATGACGCGCACACACAGGTCTGACAAATAGTCTGCAACCAGAAATTACACTTGGTTTCTCTTTAGACAGACACGGCCTGACCTGGCGAGTGTTTCCTGCATTTCTGATTTTTTTGTTTTAGATTTTCACCATGAGCAGTTTAAAAAATTTTTTTTTAAAGGTAATGGGTCTAATTTGCCAATATTGCCTTTCTAATGAGTAGAAAGGAACTACTGATGCTGGCTTATACCAAAGATAGACACAAAGTGCTGGAGTAACTCAGCAGATCAGGCAGCATTTCTGGAGAAAAAGGATAGGTGATGTTTCAGGACTGAGTCTGAAGAAGGGTCCCAACCCAAAACCTCACCCACCATTTTTCTCCAGAGATGCTGCCTGAGTTACTATTTGTGTCTATCTTACCTTTCTAATGAGATGGACAGTTTTCTTTCAGATCTTGCCTTTGTGGATGCAGGGGAGATATTTTCAGTGGAAATAATGATTTCATTTTTTAAAATTCCATGAATTTGAACACTTTGCCATAATAATACATCCCTCCCTCCAATCCTGCTTCTTTACAGTGTAGCTTTAGTTATGATTTTGATGGCTATGCTACAGCTAAACATAGTATTTTTTGAGTGAACACACCTGTAAAATTCCAGTGTTTAGTTTAGCTTTAGAGATACAGCGTGGAAACAGGCCCTTCTGCCCACTGAGTCCACACCGACCAGCGATCCCCACACACTAACACTATCCTACACACACACATGGACAATTTACATTGATACCATGCCAATTAGCCTACAAACCAGTACGTGTTTGGAGTGAGGGAGGAAACTGTAGCACCCGGGGAAAACCCTCGCAGGTCACGGGGAGAATGTTCAAACTTCGTACAGACAGCACCTGTAGTCAGGATCGAACCCGAGTAATTGGCGCTGCAAGGCAGCAACTCTACCGTTGTGGCATAATTCTACCCCTATCACTTTTGACCTGTGACTAGTGGTCGGTGTGGGCAAGTTGAGCCGAAGAGCCTGTTTCCCCACTGTATCTTGTGGCTGTGAAAATGTGCAATATTTTCCTACATGGTGAAGCTGGGATATGTGGATATCTTTCATTGCGTATGTGGTGCGGGCAAAGTCCATTGACAAATATTTGCTATTAATTAAAGAAACAAAGTGCCAGAGTAACTCAGCGGGTCAGGCAGTAACTCTGGAGGTGACATGGATAGGTGACGTTTCAGGGTCGTGATCCTTTGCTATCAATTCCCATTTTGACCATTTAACACCCTTATTCTTAATTATAACATTTTATTCTGTTTACAGAAGTGCGTACTCAACCCCCGTGTGCTCTTTCCATAATTAGTTGATGGAAATTTAATTGCTGAGTGGGTTTTAAGGGTAGAACGTGAAAGCTGGATTTATATGGATAAATTGAATGTCGCAAATGTTCTCAGATACTGATGGACAAATTAAGTTCAAGCAAGGTCATTAATTCGCAGGATATTTAAAATTCACTGCAAGATCAGGGCCTGTTTCCACGCTGTATCTCTAAACTAAGCTAAACTAAAACTCTGGGCCCTTGCCCATTAGAGACCACTTCGCTGCAATCCAGTTATACCCCATCATCGCCACTTCAAGCCCAAACACAGATAAGAAGAAGCTTTCACCTCCTGAACGTGATGAATCACCAGCACTACAGCACTTACTCAGCACCTTCGAGCCAATGTTAACTACATCTTCTCTCATGGAAACCTCTGGAGACTGGGAATAAAAATCATGGTAGAAAATGATACGATTAAAAATCGAAAGAGCTCGGCAGTTAGTGATGGACAGTTTGAGGTCAATCTGGAGGTCCTGTTTAAATGGTCCTGCTGCTGCACTGCACGCAATACCAAGAAGGCAAAAGAAAATCTAATTTTGTATAACCTTTTCTTCCTTTTGTCAAAGCATTGGCAGCTCTGAAATAACACCATTTATAACTGCTTTCCTCTTGCTAATCTTTGCGATATACTCAGCCTGTCATTGACAGTATCAGGAGATAGACATGAAGGTAATTTAAGTTAATCAGAGGTGTCTTAAGATCCGGGCTGGATGTGTTGCAGTCTTGAATATAGACAGAGGCTGAAGATGAAATAGCAGGCCAGCATGCATCTATCATTTTCTTCAGAATTAAACAGTGGCAAAAGTTAATAACCCTGTTAGAGTGATAGTGTGGAAACAGGCCCTTCAGCCCAACTTGCCCATACCGACCAACATGTCCCAGTTACACTAGTCCCACTTGCCTGCATTTGGCCCATATCCCTCTGAACCTTCCTATCCATGTACCTGTTTAATTGCTTCTTAAACATTGCGATATACCCTGCCTCCGGCAGCTCATTCCTTACACTCAACACCCTCTGTGTGAAAAAGTCACCCCTCAGATTCCTATAAAATCTTTCCCCCTTCACCTTAAACCTATGCCCTTCTATGGAGTTCTCGTTCTTCAACAAAGAAAAAGACACATGTTTATTAATTACAGGACAGTTAGCCTTGCAACAGTAGTAAAGACATTGCTCAGGGTCAATAATAAAATCTCAATGCTGATCCTTTTGAAAGCATTTAATTATTTGGAACATCAAATGCTCTGAAACCAGCCTTGGCGTCCCTGCATTCAATGAACCCTATGAAGCTCAGTACAAAATATCTGCGATTTTATATGTGGGGAACCAGTTATAAAAAAAGTGTGGTTCAGACCATGAAAGCCTCAGATTGGTATAAGAACCAATATGGTTATTTCAGGATGGGACTGTAACATTCATTGAATCTAACTTTCTTGCTATTTTGATTCTAAGTTCAAGTTTATCATCATTTGCATGAGTACAGTGAAAAATCATACGTACAGCATCGCAGACACATACTTACATAATCACACAAAGTTAACCTTCATAAATATAAATCTATGTAAATTGCACACAACATTCTAAAAGACTGCAAAAAATGCAGGGGATGGGGGCATATTGATCTTGTGCAGGGCAATGCGATTAGTTTATTTTGGCATAATGTTCTGCACAGACATTGTGGGCCAAAGGGTCTGTTCCTGCGTTGTACTTTTCTATATATATGAAGGAGCTACAGACGCTGGTTTACACCGAAGATAGATACAAAATGCTGGAGTAACTCAGCGAGACAGGCAGCATCTCTGACGAGAAGGAATAGGTGACTTTTGGGTGACTTTTGAGTCTTTTCTTCAGACTGTTAGGTGACGTTTCAGGTCGAGACCCTTCTTCAGACCCTGAAGAAGGGTCTTGACCCGAAACGTAACCTATTCCTTTTCTCCAGAGTTGGACTTTTCTATGTTCTACTTTCTATGTATTCTATCCCCACCCTCTCAGCAACTTTAACTGAACTTGTTTTCTCACTTTCACAGTGTTGATGAAGCACCTTCAATCTGAAATGTTAACTGCTCCATAGATGCTGCTGGCCTCGTTGAATATTTCTTATGTTCTGTTTTCATTTCAGATTTTTAGCATCTGCAGTTTTTTTAAACTGCAGATCACTGCTTTCTATTATTAAGCCAAGTAGTTTGTTAAATTTCTGGAGGGGATTTATGATGATGTCGCCAAGATTCGAGAGACTTGGCTGTCTGGTGAGATTTGGCAGGCTAGGACTCTACTCCTAGGTAATCTTACAGATGTGTATTGTGATATCATGAGAGGTAGAGTCAGAGAGGGGAGATACATTTCCTCCCGGTGGATGCAACAAGGACTACAAACCATCATGGCTGCCAGCAAAAGACTACAAAACCCATAGTCAGCAGGGCTGCCTGCCCTGCTGACACTGATTGCTGCTGACACTGATTGCTGCTGACACTGATTGCTGCTGACACTGATTGCTGCTGACACTGATTGCTGCTGACACTGATTGCTGCTGACACTGATTGCTGCTGACACTGATTGCTGCTGACACTGATTGCTGCTGACACTGATTGCTGCTGACACTGATTGCTGCTGACACTGATTGCTGAGCAGCTGAACCAGATGAGCTGATTGCCTCAGTGAGAGAGCTAAAAGGGAAGGGAAGCAGTGTATTTAAAGAGAGAGAGACAACGACTGGAGCAGAGAGGGAGACAACGACTGGAGCAGAGAGGGAGACAACGACTGGAGCAGAGAGGGAGACAACGACTGGAGCAGAGAGGGAGACAACGACTGGAGCAGAGAGGGAGACAACGACTGGAGCAGAGAGGGAGACAACGACTGGAGCAGAGAGGGAGACAACGACTGGAGCAGACAGGGAGCGAAGCAGTGTTTGAGTTATATTTTGTAAAAAGGCAGCAAGCTACAGTTTTGATTTAACTACCTGTTTTGGTTTTGTGTACCTGTCTGCAAACAATTAAGTTTACCTGTTTTTGGAAAAGACTAAATATATGGAATTTAAGTTTGAAAACAAGAACTTTTCTGTCTTCATTTCCAGCACCCACACCTCCCAACCTTCAAGAGAAAAGCTCCCGACCTCTCAAGACATCACAGTATAAAATCGTGAGGGGACTAGATAGGGCGAATGTCTTATTCCCAGGATAGGGGAAATGAAGAATTAGACGGCATGGGAAAAAAAGACACAAAGTGCAGGGGTAACTCAGCGGGTTGGGTAGCATCTCTGGTGAACATGGATAGGTGACATTTTTGGTTGGGACCCGTCTTCAGACTTCCGAACCCACCTAAAATGTCACCTATCCATGTTCTCCATAGCTGCTGCCTGGCCTGGCATGTATAAAATGAAAAGCCCTCTGATTAAGTAACACGGAACAGACTCACTCCAAAACAATTTCTTCTGCTTCTAAATGGAAAGTGGTGCTGCAGAATAAGGCATGACTGTCAGACAAGAAGGAGTGCGTTAAAAGCCTCCATTGGTTCCTCCATTGTAAGAGTGGGGCTAAATGCAAATTGGAGGAACAGCATCTCATATTTTGCTTGAGCAGTTTGCAGCCCACGGGTATGAATATTGATTTCTCTCACTTCAGGTAGCCCTGGCATTCCCCCCCCCCCCTAAGACGCAGTAGCTTTTCATTTTTACCCAACAAACAGCTTAGAATGGCCTGTTTCCTTCATCATCATTACTTTTTTTGCATATCTTTGGTCTTTATCTCTCCACATAATATATTCCTTTATTTGTTCCTCACCGGGGAGATTTGCAGTGTTACAGCAGCAAAGTGGATAGCAAGAGACATTCATTATAAACAGAAATAAAGACAAGGATAAATTGTCATCATTTACTGTATTCCTTTTCTGTTGACTGGTCTGCTGGGAGTAGTGCTGGTTGTGCAGTCTCACAGCACCATCTATATCTCTCGTTTCCCTTATCCCTAACCAGTCTGAAGGGTCTCGTCCCAAAACGTCACCCATTCCTTCTCTCCAGAGATGCTGCCTGTCCCGCTGAGTTACTCCAGCTTTTTGTGTCTGTCTTAGGTTAAAAGCAAGATTTCCTTCAGTGTAATGCTGCAGGCACCAACGCTGAAACTTTTCTCTTTGTTCATTTAATGCTCTCACTGAAAAAATATATTCAAAAGAAATGCATTGCAGATTTGGTTTTGCACTATGCCATCCGCTATATATATCAATAGAAAATGAGGTTTTAAATACAATATATCGATATATTAGCTTTTATACTGCAGTTTGCCTACCTCCACAACCAGTCCATGGCTGATGCTATCTCCCTGGCCATACACTCAAGCCTGGAACACCTGCATAGGAGAGACTCCTATGTCTGACTCTATTCGTAGACTACAGCTCTATTTTCAATACCATTATCCCATCCAAACTCATCTCCAAACTCGTAGAACTTGGAGTCAGCACTCATCTTTGGATCTTCGACTTCATGACCAACAGACCACAATTAGTGAGCACTGGGGGACAAATCATCCTCTATTATCATCCTCAACACCGGTGCTCCACAAGGATACGTTCTCAGCCCCCTTCTTTATACAGGAGATGAATTAGGCCATTCGGCCCATCAGGTCTACTCCGCCATCCAATCATGGCTGATCTATCTTTCCCACTCAACCCCATTCTCCTGCCTTCTCCCCCTGACACCCGTACCACTCCTTATACACCCAGGACTGTGCAGCCAATTTACAAATTCAATTCAATTGACAAATTCACAGACGACACCACCATTGTGGGCCAGATATCGAGTAATAATGAGACGGAGTACAGGAAGGAGATTGAGAACCTCGTGTCCTGGTGACAAGGAAACATCCTGTCTCGCTCCTCTGTGGTTCCTCCAGCTCTCCGACTCTATGACCATCTTTTAACCCTGTCGGAAGAAGGGTCTGGACCCGAAACGTCACCTATTCCTTTTCTCCAGAGATGCTGTCTGACCCGCTGAGTTACTTCGGCTTTTTGTGTCTACCTTTCTCTCAAAGTCAGCAAGGCAAACGAGGTAATGATCGACTTCAGGAAGCAGAGTGGTACACATACCACATTTTGCATTGACTGTGCCGAAGTAGAGATGGTTCAAAACTTCAAATTCCTGGGAGTAAATATCACCAACAACTTGAAGGTAGACACAAAATGCTGGAGTAACTCAGCGGGTCAGGCAGCATCTCAGGAGAGAAGGAATGGGTGATGTTTCGTGTCGAGACCCTTCAGACTTCCTCCTGCCCTCCAACTTTACGTATGTCTACTCACCAACAACTTGTCCTGGGCCACCCATATCGAAGAAATGACCAAGAAAGCACATCAGTGCCTCTATTTCCTTAGAAAGCTTAGGAAGTTCGGCATGTCCCCAACAACTCTCACAAACTTTTACAGATGCGCTGTAGAAAGCATTTCATTGGGAGGCACCGTTTACTCCATTTATACCTCACGCTGCTTCGGCAAGGCTAGCAGCACAATCAAGGACGAGTCGCACCCTGGCCACTCCCTCTTCTCCCCTCTCCCATCAGGCAACAGGAATAGAAGTGTGAAAATGCACACCTCCAGATTCAGGGACAGTTTCTTCCCAGCTGTTATCAGCAGGCATGTGAGTGGGGTAAAAAAAAAAGAGGAAAAAAGCCGAGTGCTTGCGTAAGATGTACAATGGGGGTCAAAAACTTGGAAAATTCTTGAAAATGTACACACAAAATTACCAGTTTCAAACCTCTTAGTGCATTTCAAAGTAAAAACAGACATTTCAAAATAATGTGAATATGTCACTGTACACTAATAACATTTTGAAGTAAATTCGCACATTAATTGATAATCAGCCCAAAAAGGTGGTAATTGGCTTTTCTGCTGTGTTTTATATTTTAACCCTGTCTTAATTAATTTTGTTATATAATCTTGCACTTAAATTTAATATTTACTCATTACAGTTCCACCACAGATTTTCTGGCACTCTTGGTTCCAGATCTTTGCTGGTTTATCCAGCAGGCCAAGGAAGTCGGCTATGGGGATAGATGTGCTGGCTCCAGCTGGCCTGGAGTTCCAGAGCCCCGGCCGCAGGTTGCAAATTCAACCCACCGATCGGCCGTGGAAGTCCCGAAGAGGTCGAGATTGGCTGAGTTGCCCAGCCTAGGTGCCACATTTCCGGGGAGACTTCCAGGGCGCGTGGGAGGGGGGGGGGGGGGGATTTCTCGTGGAACCCCTTGCGGCCTCTAGCGGAACCCTAGTGTTCAGTACAAGTCTATACATCTTTTTTTTCTTTCTTTTTTTTCGATTCGATTTCTCCGTTTATTTGGCAAAGCGAAAAACGCGGAGTCATGCAAAAAGCGCAGAAAATGGATTTAAAAACGCGGAAATCTGCGGAAAATTCACATGCCTGAGTATGACAATAAAACACTCCTGACGTACCAGTCCAATGGAAGTAATAATGGGTGTAATGCAAGTGTTAAACAGAGCACGTTAGCTAAAATGGAGTTGTCAGCTAAATTAGCAGCTCAGCATTCCAAACCCTTCAAACACAAGTAGATGTTCCCCAAAAAGTCTGGGAATGCCTGGTGATGTCTGGGTTTGCTGACCAAAACACTACAATAGTTGGGTGGACCATACGGCCCCTACCACAAGTAGTGCAGAAACACAGTGGCCAACAGGCTAAGTGAGGCACGGCCTTAATGGACAATCTAATGATTGGCTCATGGCAGGGGGTATGGATGAGAAACGCCATATAGGACCATGTTGGGCGCACTCCCAGAGCAGGAGAGAACCCCGGCCTCGGCCCGTACCGCCATAGGTGCCAGGAGATCGACAACAAGTCACTACCCAGTGGCACACTTTGCCGTGTACTCTGGGTTTTGTAAGTGTGTACGCGGATACACGCGTCTATATGCCTTATTTTACAGTGTAATAAAATGCCTTGTTATACACACTCTGTTGTCTGAATCCGGTGATTTATCAAACACAACAATGGGGCACATGGAAAATAGTGTTTTCATATTATGGAAGTAATAATGGGCCACTCAGAAAATAATAATAGTGATAAACATAGTCAGAATCATTTCTCTTCATAATCTATTTTTCAATAGATCTATTATTTTCTCATAGATTAAATAGATGATTAGATTAATCATTAGATTAGAGAGCATGCACGTAAAATGAGAGGTAGGAGTTTTGTAATGAATTTGAGATGGAAGTTTTTTCACCCAGAGTATGGTTGGAATCTGGCGAATATTGCATGAATAGCAATGGAGCCAGGTACTCTCATATGATTCAAGCACTTGAATTACCAAAAGCTGGTAAATGGAACTAGTATAGAATAAGTATAGGTATGGCATGGACACGGTGGGCTGAAGGGTTCATTTCTGTGTTCGTTCTGATTTAGTATGAACATGTTACCTTTTGTCTGTTGAGCTCAACTTGTCCAATTGATCCCTCCATAAAATATCCCTTTCTTCCTTGTTAAAGAACATCAGTCGGATTTTCCTGAAACAAAACAATTGAATTGTTTTCCATTTGTTATCTTATACGAATTTCTTAATCTCAGAAGTTTGAATAAGCGTCCACACCCAAAACGTCGCCTGTCAATTCCCTCCCTGGATAAGTTCATAACTCTACCACTGCGCCACCATGCTGCCCTTTAAGGTGAAAATGTGGTTCGGATCCTGACCCGAAACGCACCTATGCACCTTCTCCAGTGATGTGGCCTGACTCTCCGAGTTACTCCAACACTTTGTCTGTTTTTGTAAACCAGCATCTGCATTTTCTTGTGTCTGCTATTTACAACCAATCCCATTTCATATATTTTGATCCATGGATTTTGATCTTATAGAAACATATAAAATTATAAAAGGACTGGACAAGCTTGATGCAGGAAAAATGTTACCAATGTCGGGGGAGTCCAGAACCAGGGGCCACAGTCTAAGAATAAAGGGGAGGCCATTTAAAACTGAGATGAGAAAAAACGTTTTCACCCAGAGAGTTGTGAATTTGTGGAATTCTGCCACAGAAGGCAGTGGAGGCCAATACACTGGATGAATTTAAAAGAGAGTTAGATAGAACTCTTGGAGCTAGCGGAAACTATGGGGTATGGGGAGAAGGCAGGTACGGGTTACTGATTGTGGATGATCAGCCATGATCACAATGAATGGCGGTGCTGGCTCGAAGGGCTAAATGGCCTCCTCCTGCACCTATTGTCTCTGTTTCTATGATACTGTAATGGAATTCAAGGGATAAGGAATCAAAAGTTATAAGAGCAAAATTAGGCTATTCGGCCCATCAAGTCTACTCCACCATGCAATCATGGCTGATCCATCTCTCCCCCCTACCCCATTCTCCTGCCTTCTCCCCATAACCTCTGACACCCGTACTAATCAAGAATATACCTTGAGACATGTTCTGCTCAAGATAGCAGCATTTGCAATCTCTTGCATCTTGAGGAAGGCACTTGATTCAAATATTTTTTTTAAATAATGATAATCCACCACAGGTGGAGTTTCTGCTCAATGAATTGGGGGATGGTAAACAATGCTGCGGTAAACAACGCTGAGAAAAAAAAATCAGATGCAATAAAACCTTGGCAAGCCGCTCACACCCCTCACACCCCTCCCCCCCCCCCCCCACTACTGTGTGTACATGTATTCTCAATGCACAAAAAACTGCATTATCTAGACAATGGGCTAAGAGTCCAATTAAAATGGACGGGATTTCGTTGTTGAATGGAATGGCATCGTTGACCTCGGAAAGTGGATTCTACTCAATGTTAACACAATGGCCAAAAATGACTGCTAATTACAGGTACCGGCAGATGCATGGTTGAAGGTTAGCGCGTTGTCGCACTGTTTGAGATACAGAGACACACAAACAGCTTTATAGTTTACTTCCACCTCCAGCCTTCTACTGATGACCTGTGCTAGACCACTTCGACATGGCTATCGCACCGATAGCATTTCCATGACAACCTCCATGGTAGCAAGACGCGAAGATATTACTACAACAAAATAATGGCAATCCCGAATAAAATAAACGGGCGCAGGACAGGCAAGGTGGTAAAAAAAAAAAAAGCATTTTAATTAGCACATATTTAAAGAAAAACTAAAAGCTGATGGGAAAAAAAGGGAAAATTTAATGACAGGATCTGAAGAAGATCCTAAAGGTCACCTATCCTTATTCCCCAGAGATGTGACCTGAAGTGCTGTATTACTCCAGCACCGTGTCTAAAATTGAAGACAGATTGTCTTTTTAATGTCTCAATCTTGTTTAATTTGCCAAATTAGATTACGGCTCTTTTTAATAAGAAACCTAAACCAAAATATCTGGAAAAGAGGAAGACAGCATGTTAAATGTAAGTGATGACATTACTGCAGAGGTGAACAGTTGTAAATATTATTGTATATCCCACAATTTATTAAAAATACATTTAGTTTTCCTGCCTTAGATATGTTAAGACATATCTCAATGGTTCAATATCTCATATACAGTATTTTAACCTTTCAAAGGTAGACACAAATTGCTGGAGTAACTCAGCGGGACAGGCAGCATCTCAGGAGAGAAGGAATGGCTGACGTTTCGGGTCGAGACCCTTCTTCAGACTGATGTCAGGGGAGGGGGCGGGACAAAGATAGGATGTAGTCGGAAACAGGAAGACGAGTAGGGGAACTGGGAAGGGCGATGGTATAGAGAGGGGAAGCTGGGATTTCCTGAAGTGGGAGAAGTCAATGTTCATACCACTGGGGTGTAAACTGCCCAAGTGAAATATGAGGTGCTGTTCCTCCAATTTGCGCTGGGCCTCACTCTGACAATGGAGGAGGCCCAGGGCAGAAAGGTCAGATTGGGAATGGGAGGGGGAGTTGAAGTGCTGAGCCACCGGGAGATCAGGTTGGGTGAGACGGACTGAGCGGAGGTGTTCAGCAAAACGATCGCCGAGCCTGCGCTTGGTCTCGCCGATGTAGAGAATTTTTCAAGATTTCCATAAAAAGCATAAAAATTACAAAAAAAGATTTGCACATTGAGCAGATCATATTTCCTTTTGAGCATTTGAAGGCAACCTCCTACTAAAAAGATCAAACCAGGGTTTGGTTGATCATGCATATGAGACAATTACTGAGAAATGAATCACAATGCAATTAAGCAGAAATGTGCAATGTCTGAAAAAATGATTACAACTTGAAAAACCAAACTTACCTGAAATTCGAAATCCTCAAAGCAAAGATTATGAGTTTAACCATGGGAGTGAAGCCTGTACCAGCGGCCATTAGGATAAGCTCAGTTATTCCTTCCAGTTGAGTGCATAAGAAGTTGCCTTCTGAGCTGCTCAGGGATACAGAATCACCTTTAGATGAGACAAAACAAATTAATAGCTCGTGCGAAAAGCATCAGGGAACATTATTGTGTAGGAAGGAACTGCAGATGCTGGTTTAAACCGAAGAAAGACACAAAATGCTGGGGTAACTCTGCAGAGAAGGAACATTTCAGGCCGAGGCACTTCTCCTGCTTTCAAACTAACAAATTCCTTTCCTTAACAATAGACGACAAAATATGCTGTGGCATGGTGGCGCGGCGGTAGAGTTGCTGCCTTACAGCGCCAGACACCCGAGTTCGATCCTGACTACGGGTGCTGTCTGTACGGAGTTTGCATGTTGTCCTTGTGACCGAGTGGGTTTCCTCCCACACTCCAAAGACGTGAAGATTTGTAGGTTAATTGGCTTCTGTAATTTGTCCTCGGTGTGCCGAATGGCCCAATTCCATGCTGTAACTCTAAACCAAATATGAAGAACATTCTTGATGCTGGAATGTTATAAATGGGAAACAAGAGAATGGTGGAAATGTTCAGCATGTTAGGCATTATCCGTGGAGGGGGAAGACTAATGTTTCAGGTCAATTAACTTCAATTAGACCTGGAGAGTTTAGATATATCCCTCTCTTTTAGCATTTTGCAGAGCCCCCCCCCCCCCCCCCCAACTACCTTCACCATCCCCAACCTTCTTACGGCAATTTCCTTTGCAACTGCAGGCAATAGAACTCTTGTCCTTTCTGAAGAAGAGTCCCGACCCGACCCGACCCGAAACGTCACCCATCCTTTTTCTCCAGAGATGCTGCCTGAACCGTTGATGTTACTCCAGCACTTTGTGTCTATCTGGTCCTTTCACCTCTTCCTTTTCAGGTGATCTAGTGACTCACCTCTGGTGTACCTACATCCAATGTTCACAATGTGAACTCCTCTACACTGGAGAGACCACACATTCCGGTAAACCTCCTGTGCACACTCTCCATATCCTTCCTGCAATGCCCGACGGGAACGACACATAATGCTCAAAGGTGACCAAACCAAACTTTCATAAAGCTGCAGCATGACTTCCTGACTTTAGGAATAGGGATACTTTATTGTCACGTGACTAGGCACAATAGACAATAGGTGCAGGAGGAGGCCATTCGGCCCTTCGAGCCAGCACCGTGATCAATGTGATCATGGCTGATCATTCTCGATCAGTACCCCGTTCCTGCCTTCTCCCCATACCCCCTGACTCCGCTATCCTTAAGAGCTCTATCTAGCTCTCTCTTAAATGCATTCAGAGAATTGGCCTCCACTGCCTTCTGAGGCAAAGAATTCCACAGATTCACAACTCTCTGACTGAAAAAGTTTTTCCTCATCTCAGTTCTAAATGGCCTACCCCTTATTCACAGTGAGAATCTTTGCGTGCATACACAATGTATACAAATAGCAGCCACCTACGGCGCTGACAAAATTACAAAGCACGCCGGCTCCCCTTAACCCCCCCCCCCCCAAACAGTTCCCCCGCGCTGGGTCCACATTGTCCTTTGTTCCCCCTCCATTGTCCATTGATCTTCCCCCTCCCCCCACCCCCACGGAGGTCCCCCCACGCCAGGTCCCCATTGTCCTTTGTTCCCCCTCCATTGTCCATTGTTCTTCCCCCTCCCCCCTCACGGCGGTTCCCCCACGCTGGGTCCCCATTGTCCTTTGTTCTCCCCCTCCATTGTCCATTGATCTCCCCCCCCCCTCACGGCGGTCCCCCCACGCCAGGTCCCCATTGTCCTTTGTCCCCCCTCCATTGTCCTTTGTCCCCCCTCCATTGTCCATTGTTCTTCCCCCTCCCCCCTCACGGCGGTCCCCCCACGCTGGGTCCCCATTGTCCTTTGTTCCCCCCCTCCATTGTCCATTGATCTCTCCCCCCCCCCCTCACGGCGGTCCCCCCACGCCAGGTCCCCATTGTCCTTCCCCCCCCCCTCCATTGTTCTTCCCCCCCCCCCCCACGGCAGTCCCCCCACGCCGGGTCCCCATTGTCCTTCCCCTCCCCCCCTCGCGGTGGTCCCCCACGCTCTCATCGACCATGGGTCGACCCCGCGAGGCATCACCGCCGCCATGAGGCTTCACCACCGCTGAGACACCATCATTGCGAGGCCTCACCGCTGTCGACGCCACACTTCACGCCTCCGCGGTGCCGACCTGGGCCCCAGCCTCAATGACCCGACTGATGAAGCCAAGCATGCCGTAAGCTCTCTAGTCTAGTATTGAACTCTATGGCTTCAGGTTACATGATTTCCGCCCTGCATCTCCTCCATCGCCAGAGTGAGGCCACACGCAAACTGGACGAACAACAACTCATGTGCCGCTCGGGTAGCTTACAACCCAACAGTATGAACACTGAATTACATAATCCTCCCCCTTTGCCTTCTACCCCCTTTGCCTTCTACCCCCTTACAACTCTACCCCCTTTTCCCCTCCCCCCTTGCCCCACCTGACTCGCACCTATTTCTCCCCTCCCTCTCCCCTTTCCTCCTACATTCTTTCCTCGTGCTTCACATCCCGTCTTTTCTTCTCTGGCATTTGTCCACCATCTGCCTACCAAACAATCCCCCCCCCCGCCCCCAACACCCCTCGCCTATAACAAACTATTATCTGCCAGGTTTTGTTCTGCCCTCCTCTCTTCCAGTTTTCTCCTTGCTGCCCCCTACCCCCCACACACAATCAGATGAAGAAGGGTCCCGACCCAAAACGTCACCAGGTGGGTTACCGCGCCCACAGGAGAGACTTGGACCCAACGGGTCTAGTCTCTTATTAAATCAAGTTGACAGCTTGCTGGTTTGATTTGATCTTCCATTCACTATTTTGCGCATTCGTTTCCCAAATGGGCTTGTCCCATTTGCCTGCATTTGTCTATTAAGACCTTCCCATCCATATATCTGTCAAAATGTTTTAAAAAAAATCATAATTGCTTCTTTTCCTTCCTCAGGTGGACTACCCTTGTCCCCCAGGTCCCTCTTACCTCTCCATTTCCATTGCCAACCAATTTAACCCCTCTTCACATTCCCATAATGACATTTTTGTCCTAGATTGCCAGAGTGAGACCACACGCAAACTGGAGGAATAGCACCTCATATTCTGCTTGGGTAGCTTACAACCCAATGGTATGAACGCTGAATTTAGGTAACTACAAAACCCTCTCCCTTCTTCCTCCAACCACCCCCCTCCCTATCAGCACCTGTGTGTGCCCCACCTAGACTCACACCTATTTCACCACTGCCCCCCCTCCCCGTTTCTCCTACATTCCTTCCTCAAGCTTCTCAATTCTTGTCTCACACCTGTTTTTTCATATCTGGCCTTAATCCAAACATCTACCTACCAACCCCCCCCCCCCCCACCCAAATCAGTCTTTAGAAGGGCCCAGACCCAAATCAACACCATTCTACATTTTCCAGAGTCGCTGCCTGATCCGCCGAGTTACTCCAACACTTTGTTTCTTTCTTTGTAAACCAGCACCTGCAGTTCCTTCTATCTGGTGATAACAATTCGCAGGCTATTTGACAGTTTGAACACAACAAACCCACTGCTTTTCTGAAAAGCTATAAATCTTTATTTCTAAAATTCAACCCCCTTTGGCCAAGTTCCAATGTGCTCCACATTCTGGTTTCCTGCTGTCCCCATCCTCACCCGAAACCAAGACTCTTGAATACTATGGCACCCTCAGACTGTGCCAGGGCACATCGCTACAGGTGAGGAGGTTCCTCAATACAGAATATTGAGGGAGGTGGGTGTATGGAATGAACTGCCAGATGAGGTAGTTAAGGCAGAAACTATACCAACATTTAAAAGACATTTGGACAGGTACATGTATAGGAAAGGTTTATGGGCAGGTGGGACAAGTGTAGATGGGCACCTTGGTTAGAATGAGCCTATTCCCATCCTATATTCAAGTTTTCCCATTCAGTTTTCCCTGTTTCTCTATAAATTTGCACATGAAAATATTTCATGCATTTAACTCTCGGACTTCTATTCTGAAGTAGCCAACGCCCAATTTTCAGTCAATAGATGGCAAACTTTGAAGGTAAATATTGCACTTTAAAGTCAAGTCAAGTCAAGTCAAGTCAATTTTATTTGTATAGCACATTTAAAAACAACCCACGTTGACCAAAGTGCTGTACATCAGTTCAGGTACTAAGAAACAAACATACAATGGCACACAAACATAACAGCACATACATAAACAGTTCACAGGGCCTCCTCAGAGGGCCTCAAATGCTAGGGAGTAGAAATAGGTTTTGAGCCTGGACTTAAAGGAGTCGATGGAGGGGGCAGTTCTGATGGGGAGAGGGATGCTGTTCCACAGTCTAGGAGCTGCAACCGCAAAAGCGCGGTCACCCCTGAGCTTAAGCCTAGACCGCGGGATGTGGCATGACCACTCCAATTCAAATAACTCTCTCAACTAGATGTGGTGTTATTTTTAGAGATACAGCACGGAAACAGGCTCCTTCGCCCCACCGAGTCTGTGCTGCCTAGCAATCCCCACACTAACATTATCCCCACACACTAACATTATCCCCACACACTAACATTATCCCCACACACTAACATGATCCCCACACACTAACATTATCCCCACACACTAACATTATCCCCACACACTAACATTATCCCCACACACTAACATGATCCCCACACACTAACATTATCCCCACACACTAACATGATCCCCACACGAATCCCCACACACTAACATTATCCCCACACACTAACATTATCCCCACACACTAACATTATCCCCACACACTAACATTATCCCCACACACTAACATTATCCCCACACACTAACATGATCCCCACACGAATCCCCACACACTAACATTATCCCCACACACTAACATGATCCCCACACGAATCCCCACACACTAACATTATCCCCACACGAATCCCCACACGAATCCCCACACACTAACATTATCCTACACACTCGGGTCAATTTACAATGTTACCGTCAATTAGCCTACAAACCTGTGCATCTTTGGAGTGTGGGAGGGAACAGAGCATCCAGAGAAAACCCACACAGGTCACGGGGAGAAGGTACAAATTTCATACAGGCAGCACCCATAGTCAAGATCGAATCCGTGTCTCTGGTGCTGCTGTGCCACCCCAGGGTGCTAAATTCTGTGGTGGCTGTTCCAGACAGGCAGGGAATGGGTAAATAAACTCTCCAAAGGGTTAATTAGTGTGCAGAATTTTCAAAACAGCCAATTTCTGCATAATCATCTAATAGCCATAATGAATTCTAAAGCATGCGCACATATTTTAAACCAGAACAGTCATTACATGGATTGATCTGAAGAACACTACATAAAACATCGTTTCTCTTTTATTAGTGCTTAATTAGACGATTGGCAAGGTGAATGTTAAATAAAAGATCAATGTAACACAGACAACACTAAGAGAATTTGATGCAAAATGCATCAGTTCTGAGAAGTTTAAAGAACACCTCAACTCCTGTAAGATCATGTTTGCTAAAAAAAACACTAATACCACTGATATTATATGGTTGACAAATTAAGTTCTAAAACATTTAATGAGTCAAGCTTCTTACCACAGAATGGAGCTAAACATGATTATTAATTATATGCTTAAACAACCCAATGGAATATCAAGGTCATAATTTGAAGTATTCCTTCATATCTACCCACGCTTTTCACTAAGCACACGCATGTTAAAAATTAGAATTTATGCAGAAGAAGAATGAGTCCATTAGGGTCTCGACCCGAAACGCACCCATTCCTTCTCTCCAGAGACGCTGCCTGTCCCGCTGAGTTACTCCAGCATTTTGTGTCTAACTTAGATATTTATCCAAGCGAGACAAGGCGGCACGGTAGCGCAGCGGTAGAGTTGCTGCTTTACAGCGAATGCAGCGCCGGAGACTCAGGTTCGATCCTGACTACGGGTGCTGCACTGTAAGGAGTTTGTACGTTCTCCCCGTGACCTGCGTGGGTTTTCTCCGAGATCTTCGGTTTCCTCCCACACTCCAAAGACGTACAGGTATGTAGGTTAATTGGCTGGGTAAATGTAAATGTAAAAATTGTCCATAGTGGGTGTAGGATAGTGTTAATGTACGGGGATCGCTGGGCGGCACGGACTTGGTGGGCCGAAAAGGCCTGTTTCCGGCTGTATATATATGATATGATATGATGATAATGCTATGTAATGCTTAAGGGCTAATAAAACTATTTCTCCACATTTAGAATATTCATAGGACTTCTCATTAGAAATGGAAATTGGTGAGAAACAAGGTCCTCGGTGAACCTTAACAAATATCTTTTTTTTTTAAATACAGTGTGGAAACAGGCCCTTTGACCAACAATCACCCCGACACTAGTTCTGTCCTACAAGCTAGAGACAATTTACAGAAGCCAATTAACTTATAAACCTGTGTCTTTGGAATGTGGGAGGAAACCGGAGCACATGGAGTAAACCCAGGTGGACAATGTGCAAACTCCATATCTCCAACTTTAGATAGTTCCTCTGTCCCTCTCTTCCCCTCCTCCTTCCCAGATCTCCCTCTATCTTCCTGTCTCCACCTATATCCTTCCTTTGTCCCGCCCCCCTGACATCAGGCTGAAGAAGGGTCTCGACCCGAAACGTCACCCATTCCTTCTCTCCTGAGATGCTGCCTGACCTGCTGAGTTACTCCAGCATTTTGTGAATAAATACCTTCGATTTGTACCTGCATCTGCAGTTATTTTCTTAAACACCATACAGACATCACCCGCAGTCAGGATTAAACTTGGGTCTCCGGCACTGTAAGGCAGTGACTCCATTGCTGAACCACTGGTCCTCATTAAAGGACCTTAAAGTGCAACCCATAAAAAGGATAAGTTATAGGAACAGAATGAGACCATTCAGCCCATGAAGTCAACTCGTCCATTCAATCATGGTTGATCATTTTATCCCTCACAACCCGATTCTCCTGTAAACCAGCTTCTGTAGTTCCTTATCTCTATATATATGTAAATTGTGTCACTTATGAGAGTTTTCTGCAGCAATTTGACAAAGGTATCTTCAGCAACAACTCCTGAACCAGTGACTTCCATTATGATTCTGACTAACAGACAGACTGAACACCAACACCTTCAGATTTCCCATCCAAGCACATAATGTTCTAACTCAAAAATACTTTTTATCAATGCTGGGTGCAAATCACAGAAACTGAGAAATAACAACATTGTCAACATCGTTGCCAGAGAGAACACGGCACTGAGAGAATGAAAACTTCTACACTTGCGCTGCATTACATTTGGAAGCACACACACACGGATCAGTAAACTAAAAACAAAATTTGTTCTCTTACCAATTTGAAGCTTGTCAAGAACAGGTGTCAACAATCCATTGGAATAAATTTTGACCATTAAATAGATATTTGTGCATGTCTGTTCCTCATCCATCGATTCTGGATTCAAGGATGGCAACACCGGGGTATATGGCCTGACTACTTCAACATCTGGAAGAAAAAGGGAACATGATGGTAGTAAAATGAAGATGCATCGTGGCTGACAAAATGATGACTGAGGGGTAGTACAGAAGCATTTAGATTTGTTTCTGCTTTATGACTGTTGATAAGCAGTGTTCCCGGCGAGCAGGGCCAAGCCCTCCAAGTAAGGCCCGGTAAGCCTGGTTGGACACGTTAGAGGCAGGAAACATGTTCCCAATGTTGGGGGAGTCCAGAACCAGGGGTCACAGTTTAAGAATAAGGGGTAGAACATGTAGGACTGAGATGAGGAAAAACTTTTTCACCCAGAGAGTTGTGAATCTGTGGAATTCTCTGCCACAGAAGGCAGTGGAGGTCAATTCACTGGATGTTTTCAAGAGAGAGTTAGGTATAGCTCTTAGGGCTAACAGAATCAAGGGATATGGGGAGAAATCAGGAATGGGGTACTGAATTTGGATGATCTTATGTACTGCCTAGGTGAGGCCTGCCGTACGATTTTACCGGGTTGTATGCAAAACAAAGCATTTCACTGTACCGAGGTACCCGTGACAATAAAGTTTCATTGAATTGAATCAAATACACCATGTATTCCAGTGCTAAGTCAGAAGGAGCAAGAAATTCTAGTTGCTTCATTGTGCTTGGGTAGTAATTCTCTAATTACCCTCTCTGTGGCGCTGGACCTTGGGAAAAGTCCTGTTAAATTCTTGGTTGTGACAGCTAACCCGGACCTAACCAATAAGGTGGTGTGGCATGGTGGCGCAGCAGTAGAGAAGCTGCCTTACAACGCCGCACGGAGAGAGTTTGTACCTTCTCCCCATGAGGTTGTGTGAGTGGGCGGATACATGGCAGATGCAGTTTAATGTGGATAAGTGTGAGGTTATTCACTTTGGAAGTAAGAATAGAAAGGCAGATTATTATCTGAATGGTGTCAAGTTAGGAGGAGGGGGAGTTCAACGAGATCTGGGTGTCCTAGTGTATCAGTCAATGAAAGGAAGCATGCAGGTACAGCAGGCAGTGAAGAAAGCCAATGGAATGTTGGCCTTCGTAACAAGAGGAGTTGAGTATAGGAGCAAAGAGGTCCTTCTACAGTTGTACCGGGCCCTGGTGAGACCGCACCTGGAGTACTGTGTGCAGTTTTGGTCTCCAAATTTGAGGAAGGATATTCTTGCTATGGAGGGCGTGCAGCGTAGGTTCACTAGGTTAATTCCCGGAATGGCGGGACTGTCGTATGTTGAAAGGCTGGAGCGATTGGGCTTGTATACACTGGAATTTAGAAGGATGAGGGGGGATCTTATTGAAACATATAAGATAATTAGGGGATTGGACACATTAGAGGCAGGAAACATGTTCCCAATGTTGGGGGAGTCCAGAACAAGGGGCCACAGTTTAAGAATAAGGGGTAGGCCATTTAGAACGGAGATGAGGAAGAACTTTTTCAGTCAGAGAGTGGTGAAGGTGTGGAATTCTCTGCCTCAGAAGGCAGTGGAGGCCAGTTCGTTGGATGCTTTCAAGAGAGAGCTGGATAGAGCTCTTAAGGATAGCGGAGTGAGGGGGTATGGGGAGAAGGCAGGAACGGGGTACTGATTGAGAGTGATCAGCCATGATCGCATTGAATGGCGGTGCTGGCTCGAAGGGCTGAATGGCCTCCTCCTGCACCTATTGTCTATTGACCTGCGTGGGTGTTCTCCAGTTTCCTCCCACACTCCAACGTCGTACAGGTTTGGAGGTTTATTGGCTTGCTAAAATTGTAAATGGTCCCTAGTGTGTGTAGGATAGTGTTAGTGTGCGGGGATCGCTGGTTGGAGCGGTCTCGGTGGGCCAAAATGTCTGTTTCCGCGCTGTATATCTAAACTAAACTTCCCAAAATACATCAATTTGCACTTGTCTGACTTAAATGCCATGTGCCATTCCTTTTCCCACTTTTCCAGTTGATCCAGATCCTGTTGTAACCTCAGTCATACACATAATTGTTTATATTTTACTTTTAAATTAAGTAGTTCGGGGAAGTGTGTAAAAGGAAACATAGAAAATAGGTGCAGGAGTAGGCCATTCGGCCCTTTCGAGCCAGCACTGCCATTCAATCTGATCATCCAAAATCAGTACCCCGCTCCGGCTTTTTCCCCATATCCCTCGATTCCCTTAACCCTACGAGCTAGATCTAACTTTCTCTTGAAAGGATTGTTGTACCTTGAATACGGCTTTTAAGATAAACGTGTTGCCCAACAGGTATAGTCAAATGACATCCAGGAGGTAGTTGAAAGCAGAACAGTCTGGTGTTATGCGAGACACCCTTCTTTGAAATCAGGTTGCATTTCCGGTAGAAAAGATCTGTGTTGGTGGCGAAAAAGGAAGAGGGGGAGGGTGGGGAAGAAAGTTTGTTATATTATGTGAAGATTACAAATACAAAATTTTATTAGCTCTAGTTTGATAAATAAAAGGGTGGCACGGTGGTGCAGTGGAGGAGCTGCTGCCTTACAATGCCAGAGATCCAGGTTCGATCCTGACTACAGGTGCCGTCTATATGGAGTTTGTATGTTCTTCCTGTAACCGTGTGGGTTTTCCCCGGTTGCTCCGGTTTCCTCCCACACTCCAAAAATTGGAGGTTAATTGGCTTTGGTAAAATTGTAAATTGTCCCAAGTGTGCGTGGGCTGGTGTTAGTGTACTACGGGGTGATCACTGCAGACTCGGCGCCGAAGGGCCTGTGTCTGCTCTGAATCTCTCAACGAAACAAAAAAAACTTAAACTTGAATTTTTTCTCCTCTAATTTGTTACTCATATTTTTGGCACATAAACCCATAGGTTGAGTGACTGTCTCTTCATAGACCTTATTTTCCTCCCAACATTTTGCCACAAATTACTATCTGGTCCTTTCCTTATTGTGGAAAGGTTTATTCAGTGTCACATCTATCAAGCTAAGAACACTGGTGTTCCAAAGGTGTCTATTATTACTTGCCACTTCTCTGGATTTTTTTTCCCCCCTGGTAAGAACAACTTAAGTAACTCCAGGAGCCTAAGCCTGGAATAGTCAGTTTGGAAAGCAAAATAATGGAATTTAATCCCAGCTGATTCTTTAGTAGGATAAGAAATGTTTAGAGGGATGTGGACCAAATGCAGGCAGGTGGGACTACCGTAGATGCGGCATCTTCATAAGTCATAGGAGCAGAATTTGGTCATTTGGCGCATCAAGTTTACTCCGCCATTCAATCAAGGCTGATCTATCTTTCCCTCTCAACCCCATTCTTCTACCTGCTCCCCATAACCCTGGACACCCTTACTGAGGGCAGCACAGTGACGCAGCGGTAGAGTTGCTGCCTTACAGCGCCAGAGACCCAGGTTTGATCCCGACTGCGGGTACTGTCTGTACGGAGTTTGTACGTTCTCCCCGTGACCACATGGGTTTTCTCAGAGATCTTCAGTTTCCTCCCACACTCCACAGACATACAGGTTTGTAAATTAGTTGGCTTGGTATAAATGTAAAATTGTCCCTAGTGTGTGTAGGATAGTGATAATGTGCGGGGATCGCTGGTCGGTATGGACTCGGTGGACCAGAGGGCCTGTTTTCACACTCTATCACCAAACTAAACTAAATTAATCAAGAATCTGTCAATCTCTGCTTTAAAAATACCCAATAACCTGGCCTCCACAGCCATCTGTGGCAATGAATTTCACAGATTCACCAAACTCTGGCCGAAGAAATTCCTCCTTATCTCCTTTCTAAAGTGATGTCCTTTTATTCTGAGGCTGTGCCCTCTGGTCCTAGACTCTCCCACTAGTGGAAACATCCTCTCGACAGCCACCCTCTCCAGGCCTTTCACTATTCGTTAAGTTTCAATGAGGTCCCCCCCTCATCCTTCCAAACTCCAGCGAGTACAGGCTCAGTGTATCAAACGCTCCTTATACGTTAACTCAATCATCCCCGAGATTATTCTTGTAAACCTACTCTGGACCCTCTCCAACGCCAGCACATCCCTCCTCAGATATGGAGCCGTAAACTGCTCACAATACTCCAAATGTGGTCAGACCAGTGCCTTGTAAAGCCTCAGCATTACATCCCACATCCCTGTTTTCATATTCTAGTCTTTCGTAGTAAATCTTGGTCGGCACAGGCAAGTTGGGCCAAAGGGCCTCTTTCCAAGCTGTATGACCTAACGACTCTAAGGACTGAAGACTTTGTCCCAAATTGAAACCAAAAGAAGGAAGCAAAGATCGATAAACTAGGATTAAATTAACTAGGTAATAAAGCTACCCGTGAGGCCTTAAAAAACATCTCCTCCCTGGAGTATTGGTTGTATAGAGATTACAGGACGCAGAACCTAAACATTATACTTTTTATTCATCTCACAAAGTTTAAAAGAATTTAAATTGATCAACTCATAATTCATATAACAGCTAATACATACCCCTGTTTGTATTCTTTTTGTACGAGTCGTGATCTTCTCGAGGTTGTCCAAGATCACTCCATACCGTATTATTTAGTTTTTTCAAGTGCAGTTCAATTTTCCCCACTTTGCAGCTACAAAGTACTAAATGGATGAATTAGAATTTACATCTATTACATCAAGGCGCACTGGAAATGATACTAAAGAACGCAGAATAGCATACAAGTTGAAATTAAATTCATTATTTAGTCTTTTTCAGTCAGAGAGTGGTGAAGGTGTGGAATTCTCTGCCTCAGAAGGCAGTGGAGGCCAGTTCGTTGGATGCTTTCAAGAGAGAGCTGGATAGAGCTCTTAAGGATAGCGGAGTGAGGGGGTATGGGGAGAAGGCAGGAACGGGGTACTGATTGAGAGTGATCAGCCATGATCGCATTGAATGGCGGTGCTGGCTCGAAGGGCTGAATGGCCTACTCCTGCACCTATTGTCTATTGTCTATTATGCGGTTTTAAGTTATGACTAGACTTTTAGAATATAGAACAGTACAGCAAAAGAACAGGCCCTTCGGCCCACAACATCTGTGCCGAACATGATGGCAAGTCCATCATTTATCTACTTGTACATAACCCATATCCCTCCGTTCCCTGTATATCCATATGCCCTTCAAACAGACTTTTAAAGGCAACCAATGTATCTGCTTTCCAGGCACTCATCACCCTCTGTGTACAAAACGTTCCCCACACATCCGATTTAAACCTTTGCCCCTCTTACCTTAAAGCTATGCCCCCCCTAGCATTTGATTTTTCCATCCTGGGAAAATAATTCTGACTGTCCACCCTATCTATGCGTTTGATCATTTAATATACTTCTATCAGGTCTCCCTGCAGCCTCCGGCATTCCAGATAAAGAAATCCAACCTCTACCTGCACCTAATACCCCTAATTCAGGCATCATTCTGGTAAACCACCCCAGCATCTTTTCCAAAGCTTCTACGTTCTAAGGCGTGTGCGGTTTTGATCTCCTAATTTGAGGAAGGACATTCTTGCTATTGAGGGAGTGCAGCGTAGGTTCACCAGGTTAATTCCTGGGATGGCGGCACTGACATATGATGAAAGAATGGATCGACTGGGCTTGTATTCACTGGAATTTAGATGAGGGGATCTTATAGAAACATATACAATTCTTAAGGGATTGGACAGGCTAGATGTAGGAAAAATGTTCCTGATGTTGGGGGAAGTCCAGAACCAGGGGTCACAGTGTCAGAATAAGGGGTAGGCCATTTAGGACTGAGATGAGGAAACACTTTTTCACCCAGAGAGTTGTGAATCCGTGGAATTCTCTGGCACAGAAGGCAGTGGAGGCCAATTCACTGGATATATTCAAGAGAGAGTTAGACATAGCTCTTAGGGCTAACAGAATCAAGGGATATGGGGAAAAAGCAGGAACGGGGTACTGATTTTGGATGATCAGCCATGATCATATTGAATGGCGGTGCTGGCTCGAAGGGCCGAATGGCCTATTCCTGCATCTATTTTCTATGTTTCTATGTTCTTTCTGTAGTGGGGTGACCATAACTGCACATATACCCCAAATGTAGCAAGCTAATGTCCTGAATGTTACACTCAATGTCCTGACGTAAGAAAGCAACAATAACATATGCCTTCTATTAATGATCATTAAGATGACAGTGAATTTTTACTCGATTATTGGATTTGTGCTATGGACAGGAGATTGCTAGCCAAAGCTATACGATAATATGAATTATAGAAAACTTTTTTTCCCATATCTTAGTGCAACTATTTTCTGGGTTATTAAATGGAAATGAGCTCAGAAATGAATACACTATTTTTTTGTCTTTGGGAACAAATGCAAAAGAAAAACTATTAATGGAAATTGATTTGAAAGTATGAATAATGTTGATATAACCAATCATTTCTTAAAAACAAAGCTGCTGAAATTCCACATACCAGATACCACCTCTTGTACTTCATGACTCAGTTCTATATATAAGAAAATTGGAATATCTTGTTAGTCAAACAAAAATCAATACAAAGAGAATACACAACTAAAGTCAAAGTGAATCTATAAGCCTGACAAATTTACAGTGAGAAAATCCCCCCCCTTCACACGAATAACAGGTGGCTATTATCTGGTTTGCAGATTTGCTGTGAGAAACTGTGGGATTGGATAAGGGTCCTGACCCGAAACATCACCGATCAATGGGTCTGAAGAAGGGTCCCAACACGAAACATGTTCTCCAGCCAACAATGGGCCACCATGGGGTCCACCCTTCCTTGGTCATCTGTCGCTGGCCCTTCTTTCTTCTGGCCCTTTCTCCCTACCTCCAGTTCCCTCCCCTTTACTTTCAGTCCGAAGAAGGGTCCCGGCCCAAAACATCACCCATCCTTTATCTCCAGAGATGCTGTCTGACCCAGAGTTACTCCAACACCTTGTGTCTTTCTCCAGAGATGCTGTCAAACTCTCTGAGGTATTTCAGCACTTGGTGGCTCTCAGAAAATTTCTCCTCACACCAAGAGTGTACAGTTCAGTTATGGCCCATTAACCTGTTCGGTGCCACCACCGAGTATACTCGGGTCATGGTCAATAGTGAAAAGAAAACAGGTTAATGCAGGCCAAGAGGTAAATGGAGAACTTATCTGTCGGTAGGAACAGATGAAAGGCTCAGTTAGGCAGGTGTCTTTTTTAGGTTATGATGGAGCAGTGGTCATGTGCATAGTGAAAGTCTGCTAATGAAGGTCTGTTAATGGAACCATGTTCACAACCATGTATGTGCCAATCACTAAGGCACCAAAATACCATTTGAGTCATTAAATGCCTGAATTACTTTATATGAACATGCACTAAATATGTAGAAAACTCCCAAACAATCACACCAGATGTAACCACTTGTTTTTGTTAAAATTCATTGCGCAAACCTCAAAAACATTAAAGGGCCTGTCCCACTTTAGGCGATTTTAAGGCGACTGCCGGCGACTGTCAAAGTTGTAGCAGATCGCCGAACTTTTCTTTTATCCGATGACAATGACCACGACAATGCTGAGACAGGTCGAGATTACAGCGTCTTCGGAAACATCGCAAAATTCTCACGCTGTCAATGCTTGTCCGGGGTCCTAATTTTCGCTGAAATCACTGACAAGTCGGTAAGTACTTGAGAGTTTTAAACTATAACATCTTGAATGGGTTACTTAAAAACCAAGCTTCACGGTAACAAGGCATAAACTGGATTTACTTCCAGTTTATTAATAGCTGTACTAAAAAAAATAATTAAAAAGTGGTTAAGTGGATTTTTGTGAAAAGTGTGTGGGCATTCTTTGAAAATGTATGGGAGATGCATATCTGGTTTCTGGGTTGCATATCTGGGTTGGGAGCCCACTTTACATGTAATGGCTGATGGCCATAAACATCACGAAATTCCTACGCTTACCTGACCGTCAAACTGTCGCCTCCAATCTACCTGTCAAATGTCCTGACGGTAAATAAATTGGTTAAACACAAGCATTTTATGGTATTTTAATATTATGTGCTTCTAAATGCATCTAAGAGAACCTAGCAAACCTGGGGACAGCAGGCGACAGCGCCCGCAATAAGCAACAATACCTGGCGACAAGCCAGCTGTCGCCGAGAAATGTCACTCTGGATGATTTCTCAGCGACGCGCCGAGATCCACTACGATTCTTGGAAGACTCCTCACGATCATTCCCGCGACACCCGGCGAACTGTCGGCGACAGCATAGTCGCCGGCAGTCGCCTTAAAATCGCCTAAGTGGGACAGGCCCTTAAGTCTAAATATTTCTATGCCACCTATTTACTGTGCACTTCCCTATTTAACTGAAACCATTACAGCAGGCTAATATTCAGGAATATCCAATCAAAACATTTTCAAGAGCAAATCTCAACAATGATTTACATTCAGAATGAAAATTTATATTTTGAATTGTTTCATTCAACAATGCTACTCAAACTCCTACATACCCATTTGAAGGATATAAGAATATTCTTGTTGACGAACTTCTGTTCTTAGAACACCACCTTCCAAGTCTACAATCACGGAGTCTGAGTTGATGTCCTTCAAAAGAATTTTGCACAAATCAAGAATTGTCTTTGACCATAAAATATAGAAGCACAATTCGGTCACTTGGCTCATAGAGATTGCTCCCCCATTCGATCAGGGCTGATCTATTTTGCCTTCTAAACCCCATTCTCCTACCTTCTCCCCATAAACTTTGACGCCATTACTAATCCTGAACCTATCAACCTCCTCTTTAAAAATATCTAAAGACTTGGTCTCCACTGCTGTCTGGGGCGGCACGGTGGCGCAGCGGTAGAGTTACTGCCTTACAGAGAATGCAGCGCCGGAGACTCAGGTTCGATCCTGACTACGGGCGCCGTCTGTACGGAGTTTGTACGTTCTTCCCGTGACCTGCGTGGGTTTTCTCCTAGATCTTCGGTTTCCTCCCACACTCCACAGACGTACAGGTATGTAGGTTAATTGGCTGGGCAAATGTAAAAGAAATTGTCCCTAGTGGGTGTAGGATAGTGTTAGTGTGCGGGGATCGCTGGGCGGCGCGGACCCGGTGGGCCGAAGGGCCTGTTTCTGCGCTGTATCTCTAAATCTAAATCTAAAAAAAAAAATTCTGGAGATTCAGCACCGTCTGGCTGAAGAAATTCCTCCTCGTCTCCATCCAAAGGTATATCCTTTTATTCTGAGGCCTTGCCCTCTGGTCGTAGAATCTCCTACTACTGGAAACATCTTCTCCACATCCAATCTTAGTTTAGTTTAGTTATACAGTGTGGAGAGAGGCCCTTCAGCCCATCAGGTTCGCACCGACCAGTGATCCCTGCATATTATCCCACACACTAGGGACAATTTACAATTTAACCAAACCAATTAGCCAACAAACCGATACGTCTCAGGAGCATGGGAGGAAACCGGAGTACCCGGAGAAAACCCACGCAGGGGAACGTACAAACTCCTCACGGGGAGAACGTACAAACTCCTAAACAAACATGCACACTCTATCTGAGCCTTTCATTAAAAAGGTTCAGACCAAAAATTTATATAATTGGTTTATAGACACCAAACATAATTAATCAATTTTCATTCTGATATCATTTCAATTTTTAGTACCAATTCTGTCATAAGAGTAGTCACACCAAATCCATCCCTTTCATTTGAATAATGATATTTATTTTAAAATCTAGTAAATGAATTACCCATTACTTTTAAAAGCAGCACATGGTAACATTTTAATTTATGAGGGAATAGATGTCACCGGAGATTGTATAATGTCACGCTGAACCAATTTGAAAATTGGATAGGGTACTTCCATCTGTGACACACATTAACACATCTCACCTATTCCTGTATCAGGTGCACATCAAATTCCACCATTAATAGTGGAACACCCACACTATATAAAGTGAAGAGAAATGTACACAAATGACCATTACTGAACAGTGTCATTAGAACTCGGAGCAGTCCCTTATAATCTACTGACCTGAGACCCAGGACAACTTAGGGGTTGCACAGTGGCGCAGCGGCAGAGTTGCTGCCATACAGCGCCTTTGACCCGGGTTCCATCCTGATATCTGTACAGAGTTTGTACGTTCTCCCTAGTGACTGCATAGGTCTCCTCTGACATCCCAAGGACGAGTGGGCTTGTAGGTTTCTTGGCGCCTGTAAAATTGCCCCTAGTGTGTAGGGAGTGAATGTGAAAGAGGGACAATGTCGAATTAGTGTGAAGGGTGATCGATGGTCAGCATGAACTCAGTGGGCTTGTTTTCATGCTCCATCTCTAAACTCGAGACACATCATGTCGGGATTTCCCCAAAACATTGATTGTATTGACACCAAATGGCAAATGATATGCTTCAAGAGTCTAGATTTTAAGCCAATGAAGTCCACAATCATTTCGCCATCAACATTTCCTCATGTAGTTCATCTGAAGCCATCAAAACTGACAATTTTTTGGCATAAGTATTTTTGCCAAAAGATAAACAATGCCAAAATCGCTTGTACTCGCTGGAATTTAGAAGATTGAGGGGGGATCTTATAGAAACTTATAAAATTCTTAAGGGGTTGGACAGGCTAGATGCAGGAAGATTGTTCCCGATGATGGGAAAGTCCAGAACAAGGGGTCACAGTTTAAGGATAAGGGGGAAGTCTTTTAGGACCGAGATGAGAAAGTTTTTTTTCACACAGAGAGTGGTGAATCTGTGGAATTCTCTGCCACAGAAGGTAGTTGAGGCCAGTTCATTGGCTATATTTAAGAGGGAGTTAGATGTGGCCCTTGTGGCTAAAGGGATCAGGGGGTATGGAGAGAAGGCAGGTACGGGATATTGAGCTGGATGCTCAGCCATGATCATATTGAATGGCGGTGGCAGGCTCGAAGGGCCGAATGGCCTACTCCTGCACCTATTTTCTATGTTTCTAATAACATGGACTGGCATAATATACCAAAAACTGTGATGAAAACTGTTCAAAGAATTTTAAAAGGCTTAGTTACTTCATTAAATATTTAAAAAGCTTTTCAAATGTTATGTTAAACAATAAAATAACCACTGGTCTTTAATGTCAAATTAAATTGATTTTCTGAATTATTCATCAAAGTTATAGCTGCATCATGCCTTTCATCCTACAGTTTACTCAAGTCTGTACCATGGTATCGTTGCAAAGGAAATTCTCCAACTGGTTTTATTCTGGAGCACATACCTTTTGTCTGGTGTATATAACAACTGTGATCGTATCCTCTGTCTGAAACCATTCATATCTGGTAAAATTGTTTCAAAAAAAAAAAAAAAAATCGAGTTGGATGACAATGACCTTTGAATTCCAGTTTAAAAAAACATTTTAAAGGTCAAACGAACATTAATGTACAATGCCAATCAGTCTCAAAGAATAAACAATCATGCTAAATCAGAAACTAGGACATTTTATCAAGAGCAAAAAACAGAGGAGTAATCTCCAGGGTACTAAACGTTAAAACAGTAGTGTAGCAAGGAAATGGAAAGGTTGTTGATGTTAAGGTGAAAATCGTCTCATCCAGGACCTAGGTGCCTTCTTTTCGATTGTATCTGTGTGATCGAGGAAAGATGGGTGCACACTACCAGACTCAAGAGCAGATTTTTCCTCTTTATTACCAGGCTTCTGAACTGCCCTTCCATAAGCCAGGTTACTGTCTGGTGGACCTCCACCCCATTGTGGACATTGGACTTTGTCAATGTAACTGATGCGCTACAATGTTGAGCAATATATTCTGTACTCTGCATCTCGCCCATTGCTCTACCTATTATATTTGAGTTTGGCTTGATTGTATTTATCAAAGCCGCCACAGCCAGACATAAAAACAGCTTCTTTCCACGAGCAGTAGCTCTACTCAACATGGAAACTGGCCCTTCGACCCATCGATTCTGCGCCGACCAGCAATCCCCGTACATTGGCATTATCCTACACACCAGGAACAATTTAACTCAGCCGATCAGCCTCTAAACCTGTTGGCTTTGGAGCCCGGGAGGAAACCAGAGCATCCGGAGAAAACCCACCCAGGTCAAGGGGAAAACGCACAAACTCTGTACAGACAGCACCCATAGTCAGGATCGAACCCGAGTCTCTGGCACTGTAAGGCAGCAACTCTACCGCTGTGTCACAGTGCTGCACCGTAAGATGTAGCAAGATGAGTAAGATTACAAAAATCAATCACCCCTTCCTCCTCCCATCCTTTCCCCCAAACCACCCCAATCTCCTCTATGTTTCATGCTGACAAGGGAATGCACCTAACATTATCAAGGACCATTCACACACACACTGGTCATTCTCACTTCTTCCCGCACCCGTCAGGCAAAAGATACAAAATCTTGAAAGCTCAAACCACAAGACCCAAGAACAGCTTCTTCTCCGCTGTTATCAAACTACTCAATAGACCTATTCATAATGGTTCACTGCTGATCTTCCAATCTACCTCATTGTGGCTCTCGCACTTTTGTTTTAAATCAGCACTTTCTCTGTAGCTGTATCACTGCAAATCTGCAAAACTATATTCTGTACTCTGGTTACTTTCCCCGTGCAGTCGTTGTTGGATGAGTGCACAGTTCTATTGTATTAATGTGCGGTATGGTTTGACTGGATAGGAGGCAAACAACAGTTTTCACTGTATTTCAGTACACATGGCAATAATAAACCAATTTTAATACCAAGAAGATGAAGGCGTGGATGGTCATGTGATAGAGGAATTAGGCCATTTGGCCCATCAAGTCTACTCCGCCATTGACGGCCTCCAAAGCCTTCTGTGGTAAAGAATTCCACAGAATCACCACCCTCTGACTACCAAAATTCCTCCTCATCTCCTTCCTAAAACAATGTCCTTTAATTCTGAGGATATGACCTCTAGTCCTAGACTCTCCCACTAGTGGAAACATCCTCTCCACATCCACTCTATCCAAGCCTTTCACTATTCGGTAAGTTGTAATGAGGTCCCCCCTCATTCTTCTAAACTCTAGTGAGTACAGGTTAGCCTAATCTTCCTGGGATCATTTTTGTAAACCTTCTCTGGACCGTCTTCAGAGCCACCACATCCTTTCCCAAATATGGAAAAATGGATCAATTGTAATCATGTATTGTCTTTCTGCTCACTGGTTAGCATGCAACAAAAGCTTTTCACTGTACCTCGGTACACGTAACAATAAACTAAAGATAGTGCCCAATATTGCTCACAATATTCCAAATGCGGCCTGACCAGCGCCTTATGGATCCTCAGCATTACAGTGCATCCAGAAAGTATTCAGACCCCTTCACTTTTTCCACATTTTGTTACCTTACAGCCTTATTTTAAAATGGATTACATTCTTTTTTTTTACCATCAATCTAGGTGTTTAAAAATTTTAGCAAAGTAATTAAAAAGAAATAACTGAAATATCACATTTACATAAGTATTCAGACCCTTTGCTATGACACTCAAAATTGAGCTTAGGTTCATCCTGTTTCCATTGATTATCCTTGAGCTGTTTCTACAACTTGATTGGAGTCCACCAGTGGTAAATTAAATTGATTAGACATGATTTTGAAAGGCACACACCTGTCTATATAAGGTCCCACAGTTGACAGTGCATGTTAGAGCAAAAACCAAGCCATGAAGACGAAGGCCTCTGAGACAGGATTGTGTCGAGACACTGATCTGCGGAAGGGTATAAAACAATTTCTGCAGCATTGCAGGTCCCAAAGAGCACAGTGGCCTCCGTTATTCTTAAATGGAAGAACTTTGGAACCACTAGGACTCTTCATAGAGCTGGCTGCCCAGCCAAACTGAACAATCGGGGGAGGAGAAGGTCAGGGAAATGACCAAGAACCCGATGGTCACACTGACAGAGCTAAAGAGTTTCTCTGTGAAGATGGGGGAACCTTCCGGAAGGACAACTATATCTGCAGCACTCTACCAATCAGGCCTTTATGGTAGAGTGGCCAGATGGAAGCCACTCCTCAGTAAAAGGCACATGACAGCCCGCTTAGAGTTTGCCAAAAGGCACCTAAAGGACTCTCAGACCATGAAAAACAAGATTCTCTGGTATGATGAAACCAAGATTGAACTCTTTGGCCTGAATGCCAAGCGTCACGTCTGGAGGAAACCAGGCACCGCTCAACACGTGGCCAATACCATACCTACGGTGAAGCATGGTGGTGGCAGCATCATGCTGCGGGGATGTTTCTCAGCGGCATGAACTGGGGGACTAGTCAGGATCTAAGGAAAGATGACGGAGCAAAGAACAGACAGATCCTTGATGAAAACCTGCTCCAGAGCGTTCTGGACCTCAGACTGGGGCGGAGGTTCACCTTCCAACAGGACAACGACCCTAAGCACACAGTCAAGACAATGCAGGAGTGGCTTCGTGACAAGTCTGTGAATGTCCTTGAGTGGCCCAGCCAGAGCCCGGACTTGAACCCGATCGAACATCTCTGGAGGGATCTGAAAATAGCTGTGCATCGATGCTCCCCATCCAACCTGACAGAGCTTGAGAGGATCTGCAGAGAAGAATGGGAGAAATTACCCAAATACTGGAGTGCCAAGCTTGTGCCAAGAACACTTGAGGCTGAAATCGCTGCCAAAGGTGCCTCAACAAAGTACTGAGTAAAGGGTCTGAATACTTATGTAAATGTGACATTTCAGTTATTTTTTCATTACTTTGCAAAAATTTCTAAACACCTGTTTTTGCTTTTTTATTATGGGGTATTGTGTCTAGATTGATACAAAAAAAGAATTTAATCCATTTTAAAATAAGGCTGTAACGTAACAAAATGTGGAAAAAGTGAAGGTGTCTGAATACTTTCTGAATGCACTGTACACCCCTGTTTTTGTATTCTAGCCATCTTGAAATAAATATGGTGCTGGTAAAGCTCCAGGGAAAAAAAGACAAGAGGACTCTTTTAAGTGCAAAAAAGTATCTCAATGCATGATGGAAAAAAACAATGCAAAGTGCAAAATTATTTGTCAGTGGTTGGAAACTCAATCACATATGTCTGAAGTTTATCTGCAAATCAACAATAATTATATTTCAATTGAGATCTTCCATTAAAACTGTGAAATCACAGGGGCAACAGTTGCTGAAAAAATCAGTAGCATTTCAAAGCAATCACTGAGAAAATACAAATCGAAGGGAGACACAAAATGCTGGAGTAACTCAGCGGGTCAGGCAGCATCTCGGGAGAGAAGGAATGGGTGACGTTTCAGGTCGAGACCCTTCTTCAGACTGATCCATATCAGTCTGAAGAAGGGTCTCGACCCGAAACGCCACCCATTCCTTCTCTCCCGAGATGCTGCCTGACCCGCTGAGTTACTCCAGCATTTTGTGTCTCCCTTCGATTTAAACCAGCATCTGCAGTTTTTTTCCCCTAGAAAATACACATGATCTTTACCGTGGGGAAATATCTTGAGGTTGTGTTTGAGATCCACCTGGAACAGCTAATCCTGTTAAAAAAATAGTGAAAGTTACCACAATGTCATCTATACAAATAATTAAGAACAAAAAAACATCTTCTTGGCACATTGTGCTCTAGATTCTACAAAGTCTCACATTTCCTCAGTGGACCAAGTTTCTATACAATTCTCGTGCCCCATTTTCCTGTATAAGATAATCACATCACGACCAGATAGCTGCATTACATGCTACTCTATGAAAGAACAGTGCAGCAAAGGAACAGGCCCTTTGGCCCACCATATCCATGCCAAACATGAGGCTGTTAAACTAATCTTTGCCTGCACATGATCCATATCCCTCCATTTCCGACATAGCCTTGTGTCTATCTAAAAGACTCTTAAATGCACCTACTGTATCTCCCTCCCTGCCACAACTTCTACTTATAGCTAATATCCTCTAATCCAGCCAGCAATCTGGCAAAACTCCTCTGCACACTCTAAATTGCTTCCACATTCTTCCTGTAATGGGACAACCAGAACTGAACACAATACTTCAAATACAGTCTAACCTCTGTCCTATAAAGCTGCAACTTGACTTTTTACTCTTATACTCCATGCCCCGACCATGAAGGTATTGCAAAGGATAGCTGATGTTGCACCGGAAAGAAATCCTTCCCGTACCAACTCATGATCTCGTGTGGAAGTCCCAAAACTGTTGAAGTTACTTTATTTATTAAAGACATTTCATAAAGTCACAAGCGGGCACCTTCCATGGCACAAAACCATTTCCAACACTGCTACGCCCTCTGTTGCGTCTCTTGGGTTCTGCCGCGAGTTCCAATACCCACCGCTATCTCCACTACGCCCTGGCCCTGACGCACTTATCGTCAACACATCGTTCCCTCACCTTTGTGATCTGTTGCTCGCAGAGTCCAAAAGACGCCTGCCAATATCTATCACTTAACATATTAACCGAAGGTATTTATTCACAAAATGCTGGAGTAACTCAGCAGGTCAGGCAGCCTCTCAGGAGAGAAGGAATGGATGATGTTTCGGGTCGAGACCCTTCTTCAGACTGATGTCAGGGGGTGGGACAAAGGAAGGATATAGATGGAGACAGGAAGATAGAGTGAGAACTGGGAAGGGGGAGGGGAAGAGAGGGACAGAGGAACTATCTAAAGTTGGAGAAGTCAACGTTCATACCACTGGACTGCAAGCTGCCCAGGCGAAATATGAGGTATTTCTATGAGGTATATTAACTGTCAGTTCCACTATACCCCGGTTCTTGCAGACTCGCCATTAACACCTTCATTGATGTTACCTTTGTATCTTGTGCATTCGGGAACCGAGAAGTCACAATCTAGTATCAGTTGTTAACATTAAGTATTTTCCCTTTGCACTCTGTTGCATATAGAACCAAGAAGTCTACAACTTTTGTATAGTGCAAGAGTAAAGTATAGATCCAGTAATTAACACATCAATCTACCTCACCCTTGTACTGTGTGTGACACTCTCTCCTTGTGCAAGGAAAATAAACTCACTGCTGATGGTTAATCAAGTCGCCCACGAGTCTTATATTGAAGAGTTTGACTTCGACATCTGCCAAAGATGTGGAAAGATTTCAATTTACATTAGGCAGAGTAGACAGGTTCCCCAGGCTAGCCAGAGTCAAATAACTAATCGGGGATCTGCTCCAGTACTCCGAGCGCACGGCCAACTGGTCTTTGGATATTGGCGCCAATAATGGCGGCGTATGCATGTGTATTTTTTGCGAAATAATTTCACTGTGCAGTTGCATGGGACAAATAAAGCACTATTGAACTTTTGAAAAACAAGCGATCTGGGGATCAATTTGTGCTTGGCTGGCACCACAGATACTGACTTATAGAGCAATCTTATTTTTGAACTGGTTCAATATCATTAGATCACTTTGGAGGTGTACAGATGTTAAGGGGCGCTTGCTGCTCAGCTTGTCTGAATAATTAAATTCCAGCACACACAAATACTAGAGGAACTCAAAAGGGTCAGGCAGCAGGGAATAGACAGGTGTGTTCCCAAAACATCATCTGTCCATTTACTCCACAGATGCCGCCTGACCTGCTGAGTTCCTCCAAAACTTTGTGTCTCTCTTAATAAATAAGTTAGTTGGTTAATCTAACTTAGTCAACCTAATCAAACTTAATTAACTTAATATAACTAAAAAGGGAATGCGGGGAGAAAAGATAAGGTATGAAGGTAAGCTAGCCAAGAATATAAAGGAGGATAGTAAAAGCTTCTTTAGGTATATGAAGAGGAAAAATATAGTCAAGGCAAATGTGGGTCCCTTGAAGACAGAAGCAGGTGAATTTATTATGGAGAACAAGGAAATGGCAGACGAGTTGAACAGGTACTTTGGATCTGTCTTCACTAAGGAAGACACAAACAATCTCTCAGATGTACTAGTGGCCAGAGGTCCTAGGGTGACGGAGGAACTGAAGGAAATTCACATTAGGCAGGAAAAGGTGTTGGGTAGACTGATGGGACTGAAGGCCGATAAATCCCCAGGGCCTGATGGTCTGCATCCCAGGGTAATTAAGGAGGTGGCTCTAGAAATCGTGGATGCATTGGTGATCATTTTCCAATGTTCTATAGATTCAGGATCAGTTCCTGTGGGTTGTAGGGCAGCTAATGTTATCCCACTTTTTAAGAAAGGAGGGAGAGAGAAAACGGGAAATTATAGACCAGTTAGCCTGACATCGGTGGTGGGGAAGATGCTGGAGTCAATTATAAAAGACGAAATTGCTGAGCATTTGGATAGCAGTAACAGGATCGTTCCGAGTCAGCATGGATTTACGAAGGGGCAATCACGCTTGACTAATCTTCTGGAATTTTTTGAGGACGTATCTAGAGTATTTTTTACACAGAGGGTGATGGGTGCCTGGAACGCGCTCCCTGGAGCAGTAATGCAGCAACTCTACAGCTGCGCACTGTGCTGCCTCGAGTGGCATTCGCCCCAAGTCTGCCTCCACCACCACTCCAGGCAGCGCGTTCCAGGCACCCAACACCCTCTGTGTAAAAAATACTCGATGGGGATTGATCACACAGAAATAGCCAGTGATAACAATATGTTCCTGTGGGTTAATTGTTTCTGCTTCTCGTTTTGGTTTTTGACTACACACCATTTGGTAACGTCATCTTTGGCACCGTTAAACCTGGTTGAGCCACGGGAACTAGAAGGAAGAAAGATGAAATAAATTAAGCCATGGAACACCAAAGCAAAATACAAAGACACATCATTACACCAATTTATTCGAAAACATGCAAGTTGCTTCATAGAAAGTTCATTCTATGCAATCACAGTATGGTCACTAGAACTTAAGCCTTACATCACACTTAAAATTTCCCCCTCTAACCTTAAAGTTATGCTCTCTGGTCTTTAACATTTCCAACCTGGGGAAAAGGTTCTGACTGTCTACTCTAATTATGCCTCTCATAATTTAAAAAAACTTCCATTTGGCCTCTCCTCAATCTTTGGCATTCCAGAGAAAACAATAGACAATAGATGCAGGAGGAGGCCATTCAGCCCTTCGAGCCAGCACCGCCATTCAATATGATCATGGCTGATCATTCTCAATCAGTACCCCGTTCCTGCCTTCTCCCCATACCCCCTGACTCTGCTATCCTTAAGAGCTCTATCTAGCTCTCCCTTGAATGCATTCAGAGAATTGGCCCCCACTGCCTTCTGAGGCAGAGAATTCCACAGATTCACAACTCTCTGACTGAAAATGTTTTTCCTCATCTCCGTTCTAAATGGCCTACCCCTTATTCTTAAACTGTTGCCCCTTGTTCTGGACTCCCCCAACAGTGTGAACATGTTTCCTGCCTCTAACGTGTCCAACTCCTTAATAATCTTATACGTTTCGATAAGATCCCCTCTCATCATTCTAAATTCCAGTGTATACAAGCCTAGTCGCTCCAGTCTTTCAACATACGACAGTCCCGCCATTCCGGGAATTAACCTAGTAAACTTCAATAGCAAGAATATCCTTCCTCAAATTTGGAGACCAAAACTGCACACAGTACTCAAGGTGCGGTCTCACTAGGGCCCTGTACAACTGCAGAAGGACCTCTTTGCTCCTCTTGTTATGAAGGCCAACATTCCATAAACAATCTGAGTTTATCCAACGTCTCCTTGTAGCAAATACCCACGGATCCATCAGGATATTGGTAAATCTAATCTCTAAAGTCTCCCCATCCTTCCTGTAATGCGGAATTGCACAGAATGCTCCAAATGCGCCCGAACCAAACTCTTGTAGAGCTGCATCATGAGTCCATGCCACCTAATCTGCTGTTTAATCAGTCGGATTCTGTTTGTATATATCTGGAATGCAGAAGTCTTTAATGAGACTGAAAAGGTGCCAAACGTATATAGCACTAAACCACAGTAACTGCCATTTCAGTATGACTACACCAATGTCAAAAGATGTAGTTAGCGGGTTAGATGGCAGCATAGGTCCCTCACAATTACTGGGAAACTTTGTCATTGATCACACAGAAATAGCCAGTGATAGCAATATGCTCCTTTGGGTTATCACAAAATGCTGGAGTAACTCAGCGGGTCAGGCAGCATCTCTGGAGAGAAGGAATGGGTGACGTTTCGGGTCGAGCCCTTCTTCAGACTGATGTCAGGGACAAAGAAAGGATATATTTGGAGACAGGAAGACAGTGGGAGAACTGGGAAGGGGGAGGGAAAGAGAGGGATAGAGGAGCTATCTAAAGTTAGAGGTCAATGTTCTCCCACTGTCTTCCTGTCTCCAACTATATCCTTTCTATGTCCCGCCCCCCCGACATCAGTCTGAAGAAGGGTCTCGACCCGAAACGTCACACATTCATTTTCTCCCGAGATGCTGCTTGACACGCTGAGTTACTCCAGCATTTTGTGATATCTTCGATTAGTACCAGCATCTGTAGTTATTTTCCTACACAACCTGTTCCTTTGGGTTAATTGTTTCTTCTTCGTGTTGTGGTTTTTGACTACATACCATTTGGTAACATCACCTTTGGCACCGTTAAACCTGGTCGAGTCACAGAAGCTAGAAGGAAGAAAGATGAAATAAATGAAGTCGCGGACAACACCAAAGCAAAATAAAAAGACACATCATTACACCAATTTATTTGAAAACATGCAAGTTGCTTCATAGAAAGTTCATTCTATGCAATCACAGTATGGTTACTAGAACTTTAGCCTTGCATCACACTTAAAATTTCCCCCTCTAACCTTAAAGTTATGCTACCTGGTCTTTAACATTTCCAACCTGGGGAAAAGGTTTTGGCTGATTATACCTCTCATAATTTTATATATTACCATTACGTCTCTCCTCAAACTTCGTAATTTTAGAGAAAACAATCCGAATTTATCCAATCTCTCCTTGTAGCTAATATCCACTAATCCATCAGCCTACTGGTAAACTGTATCTCAAAAAGCTTCCCATCCTTCGTGTAATGGGGGCATGTAGAACTGCACAGAATGCTCCAAATGCATCCTAACCAACCTCTAGTAGAACTGTATCACGTGCCCTTGTCACCTAATTTGCGGTTAAATCTGTCGCATTCTGTTTGTGTACATCTGGCAATGCACGAGTCTTCAATGAGACTTCAGAGATGCCAAATGTATACAGCACAAGACCAAAGTGGCTGCCATTTCAACATGACTACACCAATGTCAAAAGATGCGTTTAGATTGGCCTGAGGTACAAGTTATTGCTGGAACGAAACTCTTAAAAATAATCTTATCATTATTTTTTATTATCAAAGATAATAATCCTCCGCAAGAGTTTCAGAGCAGTTGTGGCATTTGCCTTGAGGACTCAACAGAATTGTCTTCCAAGGCACTCTTGCCATCACAGAATAGCATGTCAAGCAAATGGCATTGTAAATTCACACATGTTTAAACGTGACACAAAGGATTAATTTTGCACAGCTATAAATGGAGGGGGAAACAAATAAAAAAGTGTAGTGGCTCAGGCAGTCTCTCTGGAGTATATTGACAGGTAATGTTTTGGGTCGGGACCCTTCTTCAGATTAATTATAATGGGGGGAGGGGGAGGGAGGGGAAAAGAGGGAGCTGGAGAAGAGGTAGGGGCAGGGTAAAGCCTGGCGAGGGGGAATCTTACTGGCAGGTGGATAGACAATTAATGGAGGATGCTGTTTTTGAAGTGAAATGAGGCTGTATTCTTACACTAATTCCACTCGTAGAGAAGAGGTACACAACAAAAAACAATTTGGAAAGTGAACATATGGCAGATGGACTCTATACCCTCTCACTGATGGAAAACCACCCCATTCATTAAAAACTTACTCAAGAAGAGATAATAAAGTGTCTTTAATGGACCACCGTTGACCCAGACTCGCTACCACAGCCACGTCTGTTTTCTCGGGACTTGCCTGCGCCTCCATCTTTTACCTGGTGGTTTCCTCATATTTTGCTTGGGCAGTTTACACCCCAGCGGTATGAACATTGACTTCTCCCACATCAAGTAGTCCCTGCTTCCCCTCTCCATCCCCTCCCCCTTCCCAGTTCTCCCACCATTCTTCCCGTCTCTGACCACATCCTATCTTTGTCCCGCCCCCTCAGTTCGAAAAAGGGTCTCGACCCGAAACGTCACCCATTCCTTCTCTCCCGTGATGCTGCCTGACCCGCTGAGTTATTCCAGCATTTTGTGCCCACCTTCGATTTAAACCAGGATCTGCAGTTTTTTTTCCCCTACAATAGAAAAAACCTATTCAACAATGTTGTACGGCAAGGTGGCGCAGCGGTAGAATTACAGCGCCAGAGACCCTGGTTCGATCCTGACTACGGGTGCTGCCTGCACAGAGTTTGCGCATTCTCCCTGTGACCACGTGGGTTTTCTCCGGGTGCTCCGGTCTCCTCCCACACTCCAAAGACATATAGGTTTGTAGGTTGATTGGCTTTGGTAAAATTGTAAATTGTCCCTAGTGTGTAGGATAGTGTTAGTGTGCGGGAATCACCGGTCGGCGCGGACTCGGTGGGCCGAAGGACCAGTTTCCGCGCTGTATCTCTAAACTAAACTACATGTCCCCTCTTTCATTGATCAAGACAGTTGATGGCACAATAGTTTAAACGTGAAGATAATTAAATCCTCCTAATTGCCTGACAGTAAATGTTTTATTAATTCAGCATCACAGCAGTTAATGGAAACAACCATTTGCAGCTACACGAGAATTTTAATGTAATTGGCATTCAAAATTACAGTAGAAAGAAGGCACAAATGTTCGGGAAGGAGAGAAATAATTGTCAAATGATGGAGGCGAAAAGATATTAGTTTGAGAATGCTTAGAGGCCTGAAAATCCTCACTGCAAATCTAATGAGAAAAATCTAACATACTCAATTAGCACAACGTGTTTATATTTTTTAGGCAAAAAATACACACACACTCTGTCCAATAATAAACTGCTGTGCTGAATACTAATACAAAGTCAAATACAAAGTCAACACATAAAACTTTTAATTAATCACTTCAAAGCTTGCACAGAACATCTAATCTACAGAAGATGCAACCTCTCATTACAATAATGGAGCATTTTCATTAAAGGCATCATGGCTTTTCATTATGTTTGCCGCATTTATGTAAATATTAAGATTTACAAGGATGTTGTCAGGACTCAAAGGCCTGAGCTATAGGGAGAGGTTGAGCCGGCTAGGACGTTATTCCTTGGAGTGCATGATGACGAGGGGTTATCTTATAGAGGTGAATAAGATCTTGAGGATAATCGATAGGGAAAGTGCAGTCTTTTACCCTGAGTAAGGGAATCAAGAACCAGAAGACAAAGGTTTAAGGTGAGAGGAGAAAGATTTACTCGGAACCTGAGGGGCAAGTTTTTAACACAAATGGTGGTGAGTATATGGAACGAGTTGCCAGAGGAGGTAGTTCAGTCACGGAACTATTATTTAAAAGGCATTTGCACAGGTATATCGGGAGGAAAGGTTTAGAAGGATACACACAAAGGGTGGTGGGTGTATCTAACAAGTTGCCAGAGGAGGTAGTTGAGGCTGGGACTATCCCATCGTTTAAGAAACAGTTAGACAGGTACATGGATGGGACAGGTTTGGAGGGATATGGACCAAGCGCAGGCAAGTGGGACTAGTGTAGCTGGGACATTGTTGGCCGGAGTGGGCAAGCTGGGCCGAAGGGCCTGTTTCCACACTGTATCACTCTATGATTCCAAGGATATGGGCCAAACGCAGGCAGGTGGGACTAGTGTAGATGGGGCATCTAGGTTGGCATGGGCAGGTTGGACTGAAGGACTTGTTTCCATGCTGTGTGACTATGACTGCAGTGATCTACCATTTCTTGCATAATGTTCACCAAAATCTGCTGCCACAAAACATTTCTGCTTTACGAGGCAAAGGCTGCTTTTTATATCACTGGCCAGCCTGAACTGAAATGACCTATTTGCTGAATGAACCCACGGGTTAGTTCTAAAACCAGCATGAGTCACTGCAAGCGAGATTGCAGTAAAATATTAAGTGTAGCCCATTTAAGGTCAAAAAGGCAGGTATTTATCACACATGTAATCTCCACATCCTTTCTCCAAATCTAATCAATTTAAGCGCCTATGTATCAAAAGATCAGCACTCCAACTGCATAATGTCACGAGAAACAGTTGGACGGGTACATGGATAGGACAGGTTTGGAGGGATATGGGCCAAACGCAAGCAGGTGGGATTAGTATAGCTGGGGCATGTTGGTCGGTATGGGAAAGTTGGGCCGAAGGGCCTGTTTCCACGCTGTATCACTCCATGACTACCAAAATCAGTATTCATTTTGATAATTGTTTTTTTACTTTGATGCCAGGGTTTTACCTTAAAAGTGGTTCAATTTCTGATGCATAATAAAAACTAGGAAAATGAACTCTACCTTGAGCAACCGTAAAAGGCTTTGACGTCATTCTTCCTACAAGGCATTCCTTCAATATAGAATCGTAATTGACCCAGCTGTGAATCTGAAATTTGAAGAGAGTCATAAGTGATAGGAGCACAATTAGGCCATTCAGCCCATCAAGTCTACTCCACCATTCAATCATGCCTGATCTATCTTTCCCTCTCAATCCCATTCTCCTGCCTTCTCCCCATAACCGTTAACCCCATAACAATTCGTACACACGTACGAATCAATGTTTACATCACATCAATGATTAAGAAGCCAACATGTTTTTCTACAATCATATTTCAGCAAAACACAAGAGTTGGAAATACAGATTCCAAAAAGGGCAGCCCAGCCATTTATTCAAACTGGAAGACACAGCTCACAACAAAATGAACGGAAAGTAAAACGTAAAAATACGTGGAAAAAGTCACTCATTACAAAGAAGCAAACAATGGTGTTCATTAAAAAATATGAATCATTTAATAAAAAGTAAATATGGGAATTGGAAAGATTGCAAAACATTCACAAAAGGTGATACTACAACTGAGAAAAAATATTTATCACAGTTAAGTGATAGAGGGAGGAAGGAAGAACAGTTAAAAACACTTTTATTTCAAAAATATGGAAGGCTAAAGGATCTAATAAGTTTGTTTCTAGCCAAACAAGGCTTAGAATAATATATTCCATTTTACATTTTGCAAAAAATAACCATCAGCAAACCTGCACAATAATGCGAGAACCATATTCTACACTACACATCTTCCCTTTCACTCTTGCTATTGTACTTGAGTTTGGGTAGAATGTACTTATAATGAATGAATACATTTTATCAGCCAAATATGTATACACACAAGGAAATTGTCTTGGTGCTTTGCTCGCAAGGATAACAACACGATATACTGTAGACAATTAAAAATAAAACATAATTTAAACATATGAAAAATAAAATAAAATGGCAGAGTAAAAGGAAGCTACAGACATTTGGCCATGGAGTAGAACTACTACTTGTGAATAAAAAAGCTGTTTTTAAGTCTGGCTGGGGCAGCTTTGACAGTCCGGAGTCGCCTTCAAGAGAGAAGTGCTTCAAAGAGTTTGTGGCCAGCGTGAGAGGGGTCAGAGATGATCTGAACCCACTCGCTTCATGGCCCTTGCAGTGTACAGTTCATCGATGGGGGGGGATGGTCAGCCATGATCACATTGAATGGTGGTGCTGGTTCGAAGGGCCGAATGGCCTCCTCCTGCACCTATTGTCTATATGTACTGGCAGTGGAACAAATACATTCTTACTTGCTGCAGCTCAGGTATAAATAGCGTAGACATTCAGAACTTTTTTCTCAGGGTGGGAATGTCCAACACTAATGGGCATAGCTATAAGACGAGAGGGGGAAACTTATTTGGAAATGTGCAGGCCAGGTTATTTTTTTACACAAAGAGCGGTCGAGGCAGATGGTGAATTTACTTGTCTCTATGAGAGGCTGGGGTAGGAGAAAGCCAGAAGTGAGGATGGCCTACACAAAATCTGGCAAGTGATAGGTGGACACAGGCGAGGAGGGCTTTGTCAGGCGAGGACGGTTGAACTAAGACCAGAGATGAAAAGCCAATAGATGTGAGATAAGGATAGAAGAGGTGTGAATCGTGAAGCCAGAGGAAGGAATACAGGTCATAGTGCGGGAACAGGCCCTTTGGCCCAACTTGCTCACACTGTCCAATATGTTCCATCTACATGAGTCCCACCTGCCTGTATTTGGCCCATATCCTTCAAAACATGTACCTTTCCAGATGCTTCTGAAATGTTGCGATACCACTGGCCTCAACGACCTCCTTTGGCAGCTCATTCTATACACCAACCACCTTCTGCGTGGAAAAGTTTTCCCTCAGGTTCCTAATAAATCTTTCCCCCTTCACCTTAAACCTATGTCCTCTGGTTCTCGATTTCCCCACTCTATGCAAGAGACTCTGTGTACCTACCCAATCTATTCCTCTCATGATATTGTACACCTCTATAAGATCGCCCCTCATCCTGCTGCGCTTTAAGGAATAGTCTTAACCTGCATAACCTCTCCCCGTAGCTCAGGCCCTCCAGTCCTGGCAACATCCTCATAAGTCTTCTCTGCACCCTTTTGAGCTTGACAACATCTTTCCTATAACATGGTGCATAGAACAGAACATAATACTCCAAATGCGGCCTCACCAATGTCTTAAGAATAAGGGGTAGGCTATTTAGGACTGAGATGAGGAAAAACTTTTTCAGCCAGAGAGTTGTGAATCTGTGGAATTCTCTGCCACAGAAGGCAGTGGAGGCCAATTCACTGGATGTTTTCAAGAGAGTGTTAGATTTAGCTCTTAAGGCTAACGGAATCAAGAAATATGGGGAGAAAGCAGGAACGGGGTACTCATTTTAGATGGTCTGCCATGATCATATTGAATGGCGGTGCTGGCTCAAAGGGCCGAATGCACCTATCTTCTATGTTTATATAACTGCAACATGACCTCCCAACTTCTGTACTCAACACTCTGACCGATGAAGGCCAATGTTCCAAAGGTGGAAGGGGATAATGGTCAGCGTGGGCAAGTTGGGCCAATGAGTCTGTTTCCATGCAGTAAGACACTATGGCTCTAAGACCTGATTTCAATGATTGCCAGAGACATATCCACAGTTCCAGTTTAGTCATACCATTCGAGATTTTACTATCCATTTATTTTCTAAATGATAAATTTACCTGATCAAATAATTCTGTTGCATCACCTCCAACGCCCCTCATAAGCTCTTCCTCACCACCAGGGTGATACTCCAAATAAGGGGTCACGTTATAAACCATCCCTACAAAGGTAAATATTGTCAATTGATAAAAGCTTTGTGCGCATTGCACACATTACTCTACTCGGCAAAGCAAACTTTGTTAGCACATTGGAATGGACTGATTTAGGCTACAACAGGCCAAATAATTACTGGTCGTTGCATAATCTATATACTAAAACTCTCGTTTGTATCTTGTTTGTGACTGAACTTCAGCCAAAACGGTACACGATAGCGCGACAATTTTAGGCCCACCTTACTCACCATTGTGACTTTAGTGATAATGCAAGTAATTTTATTGAAATCGGTCTTATATATTTAAAATTATTCACATTTTAAAGTTAAAAAGGAGGGGAGGAGGGAGGAAAGGAGGAGTGGGGTAGAAGGGAGAGGGGAGGGGGGGTTGAGGAGAGAGAGGAGGACAGGGTGCTGCACCAATGCAGGAGAGGTTTGGGCCCAACGGGTCCACTTGGTCTAGTTACATAATAGAATTCTCCAATTTTAGGTAACTTCGACAAACACCTCCATCCCCCACCTCTTCACTCCCCTTCCTCCACCAAAGGTTCGTTAACCAGTTGGGGCCACACTATCTTTAGCCAACTATCAGCTTATCAGGGAACCTCCTTGCCTGAGGTTATCTGCTGCCGGTCCCGATTTGTCCTGGTTTTCCCCGCTCGCTTCCAGTTTACCCCCCTTGAGTACAATCAGTCTGAAGAAGGGTCCCAACCTGAAATGTCACCTATCCATGTTCTCCAGAGATGCTGCCTGACCCGCTGAGTTACTCCAGCACAGCATCTGCAGTTCCTTTTTATCACTATTACAGGTCAGTGGAGGTAGGAAATTTTTTGGAATCAATTCCATAGAACATTATAAATCATTATTTGGAAAGGCACAGTTTATGCATTTACAGCTAGAATGCATTGTAAAGAAGGAATTTGTAACAGTGGCAGATCCAATAGAGGCTTTAAGAAGCTTTTAGATTGTCACATGGATATGCAGGGAATTAAGGGACATGGATCGCATGCAGCAGAGATTAGTGTAACGGCATCATGTTTGGCATGGACATGGAGAGATAAAGGGCCTGTTCCTGTACAATACTGTTCTATATTCTATATTGAAAGGATTAATCCATTTTAGGCTAGCACGGACATGTCAAGCTGAGTGTCTTTCTTTCGTGGTGTATGATATGATTAGATGATTGGCATTGGGTTTATTATTGTCATGTGCACAGAGATACACTGAAATACTTTGTTTTGTTTGCTATCCAGTCAAATCATACTATATACAAGTACAATCAAGCTATTCACACAAATGCTGATAATGATAAAAATATTATTTTCTAGTAGCAAAGCATCAGATTATTATCTCAATGGTGTCAGACAGATTATTATCTCAATGGTGTCAGATTAGGCTAAGGGGAAGTGCAGCGTGACCTGGGTGTCCTTGTACATCAGTCACTGAAAGTAAGCATGCAGGTACAACAGGCAGTGAAGAAAGCTAATGGCATGATGGCTTTCATAACTAGACATCTGGAGTCTTGTGTGCAGCTTTGTTCAACAGTTCAACAGTTCAACAGAGCTTTATTTGTCATTCGGTACCAAGGTACCGAACGAAACTACATAGCAGTCACACACAAAAAAGAACACAAGACACATGACCCCAACACAAACGTCCATCACAGTGACTCCAAACACCCCTTCACTGTGATGGAGGCAACAAAACTTCCACTATTTTCCCCACGCCCACGGACAGACAGCTCGTCCCCGATTTGGTGTCCTAATTTGAGGAAGGACGACCTTGCTATTGAGCCAATGCAGCGTAGGTTCACGAGGTTAATCCCTGGGATGGAGGAACTATCATATGAGGAAAGATTGGAAAGACTAGGCTTGTATTCACTGGAGTTTAGAAGGATGAGAGGGGATCTTATAGAGACGTATAAAATCATAAAAAGGACTAGACAAGCTAGATGCAGGAAAAATGTTCCCAATGTTGGGGTGGAGGGAGGGGGGGGGGGGTCCAGAACCAGGGGACACTGTCTAAGAACAAAGGGGAGGCCACTTAAAACTGAGGTGAGAATAAACTTTGTCACCAGAGAGTTGTGAATTTGTGGAATTCTCTGCCACAGAGGGCAGTGGAGGCCAATTCACTGAATGAATTTGAAAGAAAGTAGGATAGAGCACTAGGGTGCTAGTACAATCAAGGGATATGGGGAGAAGGCAGGCACAGGTTACTGATTGTGGATGATCAGCCATGAACACAATGAATGGCGGTGCTGGCTTAAAGGGCCAAATGGCCTCCTCCTGCACCTATTTTCTATGTTTCTATGTAAATCGTTCTCATGCATTTGGGTGGCACAGCTGCCGTCTCACAGTGCAAGAGACCCGGGTTCGAACCTGGCCTCGGGTACTGTCTGTGTGGAGTTTGCATGTTCTCCCTGTGACCATGTTGGTTTCCTCCAGGTGCTCCAGTTTCTTCCCACATCCCAAAGACATGCAGCCTCGTAGATAAATTGGCCTTTGTAAATTCCCCCCTAGTGTGTAGAGAGTGAACGTGAAAATGGAATAACACGGAACTAGTGTGACCGGCCGGGTGATCGATGATTGCCGTGGGCTCAGTGTGCCAAAGGGCCTCTTACCTTGCTGTATCTCTAAACTAAACTTTCTGTTTAAAAAGAGCACTCCAATATTGCAGAACATCTTACTTCAGGAAAGAGAATTATCCAACCGTAATAAAACTGATTGGTCTCAAATTTACCGTTCCATTTGAACGCATCCTCACATAATTAGATTACTGTTTGGTGATCAATTAAAATTAGTGGCGGAAACACAAAATTTCTGGTCTTAACTAGCTATTTCTCTTTCTGCAGGACAGTTAATCAAAAGGGAAGCTTAAAAGGAAGTAAATCAAAAGGGAACAATATATAAAATGCCAGGTGATGAATCTGTGGAATTGATTGCCTCAGATGGCTGTGGAGGAAAAGACGGTGGGTATTTTTAAAGTGGAGATTGACAGATTCTTGATTAGTAAGGATGTCAGGGATTATGGACTGGAGCGACTAGGCTTGTATACACTGGAATTTAGAAGGATGAGAGGAGATCTTATTGAAACGTATAACATTACAAGACGTACAGGTATGTAGGTTAATTGACTGGGTAAATGTAAAAAATTGTCCCTAGTGTGTGTAGGATAGTGTTAATGTGCGGGGATCGCTGGGCGGTGCGGACTTGGTGGGCCGAAAAGGCCTTTTTCCGCGCTGTATCTGAAATATGAAATAATATGAAAATATTAAGGGGTTGGACACGTTAGAGGCAGGAAACATGTTCCCAATGTTGGGGGAGTCCAGAACAAGGGGCCACAGATTAAGAAAAAAGGGTAGGCCATTTAGAACTGAGATGAGGAAAAACTTTTTCAGTCAGAGAGTTGTGAATCTGTGGAATTCTCTGCCTCAGAAGGCAGTGGAGGCCAATTCTCTGAATGCGTTCAAGAGAGAGCTAGATAGAGCTCTTAAGGATAGCGGAGTCAGGGGGTATGGGGAGAAGGCAGGAACGGGGTACTGATTGTGAATGATCAGCCATGATCACATTGAATGGCGGTGCTGGCTCGAAGGGCCGAATGGCCTCCTCCTGCACCTATTGTCTATGGGGAGAAGGCAGGAGAATGGGGTTAAGAGGGAAAGATAGATCAGCCATGATTGAACGACGGAGTAGACCTGATGGGCTGAATGGCCTAATTCTGCTCCTATGACTTACGAACTTAAGGTATTTTTTATGGTTGTTTGATAGAGCGATGGGAAGGTGATCTAGATCTGTATTTAAAAATCAGTGCGTCATCACTGACACTCACTCAGGGAAGTGCTGACAGTTCCACTTGGAACTGCCACCGTCTCTCTGCAAAATCCAGGCCGACATTTCACTGCATTTGTACCTGTTTAGCATCTTCAATATAATATGAGGAAGATGGTATAAATTGTATCAAGATATAAACAGGCTGATGAAATTGACAGGTGCATGCCAGATTATTTTTTTGTCAAAGACCTTTGGGGTAATGCGTTTTGGCAGGGAGAATTAAAGGCAATATAAAGGATACTGCTGTAAAGGGGATGCAGAAGTAGGAAGCATTTCATCCATCACTGCAAGTTGAGAAAGTGATTAATAAGGCAAACGTAATTTTGGGCTTCACTAACTGAGGCATTGAGTATAAAAGCAGGGAAATCATTCCGAACATTCATAAAACACCAGTCATCACATTACGGGAAGGATGTGAGAAAGTTAGGATAGCATTCAAAAACGTTTGGAATGCAAAAACAAGGAACTGCAGATTTTGGTCTACAAAACAAACAGGGCACAAAGTGCTGGAGGAACTCAACGGGTCAGGCAACATCTCTGGAGAACATGGATATGTGGCATTTTGTCACCTATCCATGTTCTCCAGAGATGCTGCCTGATCCTCTGAGTGACTCCAGCACTTTCTGTCCTCTTTTTTCTTCTATCATAAAGTGCCTTACAAGCTTAGAAACAAACAGAATCCGACACTCGTCAGGAATAAAGTTTGAATTTATTTTATTGTGACGTGTACCAAGGTAAAGTGAAAGTCTTTTGTTGTATGCTGTTTGCATGTACTTTCATGAATATTTGTCTTCAACATTTGAGCCAACAGCAAAGGGACAGAAAGGAGGTGTGGAAATTAAGCATGTTTCAGGTATGTGTTGTTTGAAAATGGTCAACAATTTGGTTAACGAAATTGATCAACAGATTGGTCACCAACTAAGACTGCACACCGCAAGACTCAACTGTTATAGAAGCTAGTGGCAAAACATGGCAAACAATACATTGAGATTTTCATATTCAAATATAAAATCACCTAGTGGAACAGACTAATGCGTTGTTTGGACTACACTCAGTCTGAAGGGTCTCGACCCGAAGCGTCGCCCATTCCTTCTCTCCTGAGATGCTGCCTGACCTGCTGAGTTACTCCAGCATTTTGTGAATAAATACCTTCGATTTGTACCAGCATCTGCAGTTATTTTCTTACACTTTTATACAAGCTTTCTCTTCTAACAATGGTATGCAAGAAGCTGATCTGACAGCAGATAAATACTGCCACCCGTAGGAATTCATTTGATGAACACCGCAGATCCCACTTTATTTCAATATTTTGTTGGTGGCAGGCAGAAGAACAGATTGATATAAGAGTGATTTACTATCTTATACTCGCAAATGGACTTTATTCTTTAAAAACGACCAGTGCGCCGACAACAAAAGAAGAACTTGAACCAAAGACAATGCAAATTCATAATGACTAATAGCTTTTGACTGATGTAAACAACCCCTGAAATGAGGAAGCTTTATCAGCCTAAACTGTCTGTGGTTCTGCTGGGCTGTCATAAACGCCCAAGTGATTCTCTAGCTGAAAAGCAAAGCAACTGCAGAAATCTGAATGGAATCTAAATGGAATTTATTAGACAATTGCTAATAACAATTGGTTAGTTTAATTATGAGTTATGACCAAAGTTTTATCACTCATAATCTGGTTTCATCATTACTTGAAACTAGTTCTACTTTAAAATTGACAATGTTCTTTCAAGACTGTTTAAAAAATATATTTAAATAAATTAACAATGAACAATGCTCTTAAAATATTTAGTAAGTCGCACGCCACCTTTTTTTAATCTCCATTTAACAGGCAATCTTTTTCATGGCAGGCTGGCAGTGGATGGAACTGGTTAGTTCTTTATTGCAGGAGGAAGCTTCCTGGTGGGATTGAGGCATTTTCTTTAAGCTGCTATTTTAGTTTAGTTTAGAGATACAGCGCGGAAACAGGCCCTTCGGCCCACCGAGTCCACACCAGCCAGCAATGCCCGCACATTAACACTATCCTACACACACTCGGGACAATTTACACATACACCGAGCCAATTAACCTACATACCTGTACGTCTTTGGAGTGCGGGAGGAAACCGAAGATCTCGGAGAAAACCTACGCAGGTCACGGGGAGAACGTACAAACTCCGCACAGACAGCACCCGTAGTCAGGATTGAACCAAGATCTCCGGCGCTGCATTCGCTGTAAGGCAGCAACTCTACCGCTGCACTGCCGCCCCTTATTCCTCACAAATCCCACAAAACCAGTGGCAGGTGTATAGAACGAGCTGCCAGAGGAGGTAGTTGAGGCAGGTAATATGGCAACGTGCAGGAAACATTTATTTAGACAGGTACATGGATAAGACAGGTTTAGAGGGATATGGGACAAATGCAGGCAGGTGAGACTAGTGTAGATGGGACACGTTGGCTGGTGTGGGCAAGTTGGGCCGAAGGCCCTGTTTCCACGCTGTATGAGTCTATGACTCTATAAAACCCAGCATATAATACAAAATCTTCTGTCCTACCTCTGATGCATATCCAGCAATCTGTCTTCTCCTTATGTTTTGCTAGCTCTTCCGGTGTTACATGAACTAACTTTCCCCTCAGCCCAGTCATGTCCTTCCCACTCTTGATCAGACGGATCCAGTCCATCAGACTCCGACCTGGCTTCCGATGTATCTTTAGGGGATGAAAACAATGCTTTAGTACCAGTACCTTGGTAAATGCATTTGGGTTTTACAAAAAAAAATTAAAATACTTTACAAATGGAACTTAGCATATACCCCAAGATTTACGTGCACTAAAATTGATCCTTTTGGTGCTGAAAATGAATGAATGAATGAATGAATACGTTTATTAGCCAAGTATGCATATACAAGGAATGTGCCTTGGTGCTCCGCTCACAAATGACAACACAAACATACAGTTAACAATTAAGAATAAAGCATAACCACATCAAAACAATAAGGATACAACATTACGGTCTAAACATAAACCAGAGCAAAAAAGAGACTACGGCCAAAAAAGAAACTACAGACAAAATAATGCTTTAGTACCAGCATCTTTGTAGTTGCATGTAGCTTTACATGAAAAATTATTAAAATACTTAATACTTATCATACACTCTAAGATTTAAATACACTGACATTTATTGGGATATAATTTCAATGCAGTTATCTCTAAACTCTCAAGAAAATTAGCCATAGTCATACTGGTAACAAGTTTCAAATCATTTGCTGAATATACATAAAATTTTGGACCTGTTAATTTTGAGACTACAATGCTCATAGTTTGCTCCTGTATTTCAACGACTATTATTTATGTGGATACACGAGACATTAACTCCACCTTTTCTGAGTCATCGATGCCAGCTCTGATTTGTTCTGTACCTTTTCATACCTCTAACTTCCCTCACCCCTGACTCTCAGACTAAAGAAGGGTCTTCACCCGAAACATCACCTATTCCTTTTCTCCAGAGATGCTGCCTGACCCGCTGAGTTACTCCGGCATTTTGTGTCTATCTTTTGTGCAAACCAGTGTCTACAGTTCCTTCCTACACATTAGCTTATGATTGCATTTCACATCAGTGCTATGTCAATGGTCAATACTTACCTGTATTTGTTATCATGACTAAGAGCCATGATCACCTGCAGCCTCAGATACAGCCTCACACATGTGCCTCTGCTGTTCGGAAGTCAAGGCCACAGTCACACTCAATCTTCTAACCTCCAGACCATTCCAAGTTGGAGTTTTCTCTGCCACAGCTTAGTTTGTTATTAAGTTTGCATTAAAATGATGACCCAAACGCTCAACCCAATGAGGCTTCATTCACTATTCCCTCAGCCCACAAGAGCAGGCAAAAAAGGATACGGGATACAACGGTAGCTTGGCTGGCAAGTATACAAACTTCTCTTGTAAACTTGGGCGGCATAGTGATGCAGCAGTCGAGTTGCTGCCTAACAACAACAAGGACCTGGGTTCGATCCTGACCACGGGTGCTGTCCATATGGAGTTTATACATGGATAACGTGACAACGTGGATTTCCAAAGATGTACTGGTTTGCAGGTTTATTGGCTTCTGTAAATTGTACCCAGTGTGTAGGATAGAACAAGTATATGTGCTCAGCATGGTCTCAGTGGGCTGAAGGGTCTGTTTCCATGCCGTACCCCCAAAACTAAAACTTCTACAGATGTGCCACAGAAAGTACACCATCGTGCTGCATCACAGCTTGCTTTAATAGCTGCTCCACACAAAACCAGAGAGAATTGCAGAGTTGTGGATGTAGCCTTTTCCATCACACGGACCAGACTTCCACTATTAACTCCATCTACACTTCACGCTGCGTTGGATAACAATCCTACATAATCAAAGCCTTGACTCATTCTAGTCATTCCTTCAATGGTTCAACAGACCTTTATTTGTCACATATGTAACTGCACAGTGAAATTCTTTTTGCATATATTACACTATTCAGGTCGAGTCTTCAATCTGATGAAGTACCATGCATGAATGAGTGCAATGCACACATAGTAAGTTAGTCAGCAAGTGATAAGACACAAAATGCTTGAGTAACTGATTGAGAATGATCAGCCATGATCACATTGAATGGCGGTGCTGGCTCGAAGGGCTGAATGGCAGTGCTGGCTCGAAGGGCCGAATGGCTTCCTCCTGCACCTATTGTCTATAACTCAGCGGGACAGGCAGCATCTTTGGAGAGAAGGAATGGGTGCCGCTTCTGGTCGAGACCCTTCTTCAGAGTGATACACACAAAATGGGTCACCCATTCAGACCCAAAACGTCACCCACTCCTTCTCTCCAGAGATGCTGCTTGTCTAGTTCTACTAGTTGGTCAGCAAGGGTGACACAAAATACTGGAGTAACTCAGTGGGACCACGGCAGCATCTCTGGAGAGAAGGAATGGGTGACTGAAGAAGGGAATCGACCCGCGTTGTCGCCCAGAGATGCCGCCGCTTGTCCCGCGGAGTTACTCCAGCATTTTGTGTCACCCTTGCTGACAAACTTACTGTGTGTGTGTGTGTGCTTGCATAACACTGACTGCACAGAAAGGAATTTGTGGAATTCTCTACCTCAGAAGGCAGTGGAGGCCAAATCACTGGATGAATTTAAGAGAGAGTTAGAGAGAGCTCTGGGGGCTAGTGGAATCAAGGGATATGGGAAGAAGTTGGGCACAGGTTACTGATTATGGATGATCAGCCATGATCACAATGAATGGTGGTGCTGGCTCGAAGGGCCGAATGGCCTCCTCCTGCACCTATTTTCTATGTTCTCAATAACCAAAAGTCTGTAGTCTCTTTTTGCACTGGTTTATTTCACTCACACGTTTAAACTGCAATGTTGTATTCTTAATGTTTTATGCTTTATTCTTAATTGTTCACTGTATGTCCGTGTTGTTACTTGCGAGCGGAGCACCAAGCAGGCACATTCCTTGTATGTGTACATACTTGGCAGATAAACTTATTTCATTCATTCACAACACACAGTCATAGCACAGTTGCAGTCAGCAGTAAGTTGCAGTCAGCAAGGCAAGGGAGGCAGGTTTGCAAACAAGCTGCAGCCCCCGAGCAGGAGTGGGTGGGTGGGCGTCGCGTGCGGCCGGCCGGCCGGCCGGGCGGTGATTGACAGGCGGTGATTGACAGGCGGTTTTTCCCGGGATCAATCCCGGGGACGTCGCTCACCTTCTTCCTCCTCGTCCCCTCCGTCCCCGACGACGTCGTAGCCGCCGCCCGCTGCTGCGACCCCACAGCGGGGAACTGAGGCACAGGTTGGGTCCATTTCGGGTCCATCCTCCCAGACTCCGGCTCGTCTTATGAAGCGGCGCCTTCCGTCAGTGAAAAGGAGAAGAATCAGGAGGTGAAGATGAAGGCGAAGTCCTCCTCCTTCTCCTCAGGCCCCGACCCCGACCGATGTCACTCCAGCACCGCGGAACCGGCGCTCCCAGCTCTGCTAGGCCCCAGAGGGGGGGGCACTGGGCATGCGCGGGGAGCGCAGAGCACCACGGGAGTTGTAGTCCATTTGGTAACGGCGTGGTGACGTCATCGCGCTCGGCAGTCAAAATCCTGCAGATGTTAACAATCCGAAGCTAATAAGAGTGGCTAGGGAGCACCAGAACATTATCAGTGGGCAGAGGGGCCGATTATACAGTTCAGGTCAATTAGTCAAGAGGGTGGCGAATCTGTTGAATTATTTGCCCCAGTACGGTGTGGAGGCCAAGTCACTGGGTATTTTTAAGGCAGAGATGGATAGATTCTTGATCAGTACTGGTGTCAAGCGTTACAAGACAATATATCTTTATTAGTCAATAGGTGCAGGAGTAGGCCATTCAGCCCTTCGAGCCAGCACCACCATTCAATGTGATCATGGCTGATCATTCTCAATCAGTACCTCGTTCCTGCCTTCTCCCTATACCCCCTGACTCTGCTACCCTTAAGAGCTCTATCTAGCTCTCTCTTGAATGCATTCAGAGACTTGGCCTCTACTGCCTTCTGAGGCAGTGAATTCCACGGATTTACAACTCTGACTGAAAAAGGTTTTCCTCATCTCCGTTCCAAATGGCCTATCCCTTATTCTTAATCTGTGGTCCCTGGTTCTGGACTCCCCCAACATTAGGAACATGTTTCCTGCCTCTAACGTGTCCAACCCCTTAATAATCTTATATGTTTCGATAAGATCCCCTCTCATCCTTCTAAGTTCCAATGTATTGTCATTGTCATTGTACAGGGGAACAACGAGATTGGGAATGCGCCTTCCATACGATGCAATAAATGAATGAGCTAATCAGTATAAATTTAGACAACCTAGTGAAACAAAATTAGAAACAGTTTTAAAACAGAATAAAGTTCAAGTAGGTCTGTGCCGGTTTGCTGTGCGATGTGACCATCCGGCTCAGCAGGACCGGTTCATAGCAGCTATGGCCCTGGGGATGAAGCTGTTCCTGAGTCTGGAGGTGCGGGCGTAGAAGGCCTTGTAGCGTCTGCCCGACGGTAGAATTTCGAACAGACTGTTGCAGGGGTGTGAGGAGTCTTTGTGAATGCTGGTGGCTTTTCTGAGGCATCGTGTGTTGCAGATGCCCGTTAAGGCTGGCAACTGGTAGCTGTAGCTAAGGGGTGAAGGCACGAGAATGGTGTTAAGAGGGATAGATCAGCCATGATTGAATGGCGGGGTACATTTGATGGGCCGAATGGCCTAATTCTACTTCTATACGGTGAAAAGCTTTTGTTGCATGGTATTCAGTCAGTGGAAAGACAATACACAATTACAATTGAGTCATTTGCAGTGTATAGATGCATGATAAGGTTTAATGTAAGGACAAGTCTCACCCCGGTCACTCCCTCTTCTCCTTCTCCCACCAAGCAAGAGGTACAGAAGTGTGAAAACGCACACCTCCAGATTCAGGGACAGTTTCTTCCCAACTGTTATCAGGCAACCTTCCTACCAACAACTAGAAAGCAGCTCTGAACTTCTATCTACCTCATTGGAGACCCATGGACGGGCTCTGGGCTGGAACTCCAGATGCTGCTTTACACCGTAGATAGATGCAAAGTGCTGGAGTAACTCAGCGGGACAGGCAGAGAGAAAAGGAACTGGTGACGTTTCGGGTTGAGACCCTTCATCAGACTGAGAGTCAGGGAGGGGGATACTAGAGATATGGGAAGGTACCCATCCCTATCACATGTTTAGGTGATGCTTCGGGTCTTCAGACTGTGAGAGTCAGGGGAAAGGGAAACGAGAGATATAGACGGTGATATAGAGATTTATAGAACAAAAAAATGAAAGATATGCAAAAAAGTAACGATAATCAAGGAAAGATAGAGCCCACCGTGGTCTATTATTGGCTGTGGGATTGGTGATAACGAGTTATACAGACAATGGAACTCGACAGGATGACAGTAAAATTAGTTTAACGACTCGAGTGGGGGAGGGATGGAGAGAGAGGGGATGCAAGGGTTATTTGAACGTAGAGAAATAAATATACTGCTGGGTGGTAAGCTGCCCTAGTGAATTATGAGGGGAAAAGAAGGGGAGTGAAAGTAGAAGTTACTTAAAATGGGAGAATTCAACATTTCAATGAAATCTCTTATTCTTTTAAATTCTGTGGTGAATACAGGCTTAATTCTCACGCAACAGAAGCCACAAGCCAGGAATCAGTCTGGTGGAAATGTATTCAATCCCTCAATGGCAAGTGTATTTATGCTTTGGTAAAGTGAAGAAAAGTGCACACAAAACCAGGTTTGGTCTCACAAAGGCTGAAGTAAGACATCGTTTCTCCTCTACTCGAAAATTATTTCAGTGAAGGGCAACATATCATTTGCCTTCTTAACTCCTCGCTAAACTTGCATGTTTGCTTCCAGTGCCTGGTGTGCAAGGACACCCAGATCTCTTTGTAGGTCAATCTTTCCCAATCAATCTCTATTTAAATAGTTATCTGCCTCCCTGCTTTCCTACCAAAGTGGATAAATACATATTTATTGACTTTAGACTGCATCAGCAATGTATTTGCTCTCCTCACAGTGTCCGAATCTCATTGAAGCCTCTTTACATCCCGAACATGATTCAATTCCATGAACTTTTGCGCTATTGGTGAACTTAGAAAGAATATATTCAATTCTCTAAACGGCATCGTTAATGTGTTGTACAATAATATGTGGTGGAAAATTTAAATGAGACGACTGGAAGTTCGGCGTTGGTCTTGCGAACAGAATGGAGCTATGCTGTAAAGTGGGCGCACAATGTTTCCAAATCGTGAACACCAAATAGAGACAGCTTGTTCTCAACTTTGCACTCCCACTTTAGTGTCTTGCAGGGGATCCATTGAGTGTTTTAGTTCAGAGATACAGCACGGAAACAGGCCCTTTGGCCCACAAGTCCGCGCTGGCCAGCGATTCCCGTACACTCGCACTATCCTACATACGAGGGACAATTTTACAGTTTTTACCGAAGCCAATTAACCTACAATCCTGTACGTCTTTGGCATGTGGGGGGGAAACTGGATCACCCTGAGAAAACCCACGCAGGTCATGGGGAGAAAGTACAAATCCGTACAGACAAGCACCCATAGTCGGGATGGAACCCGGGTCTCTGGCGCTGTAAGGCAGCAACTCTACCGCTGCACCACTGTGGTTGCACTTTTTCCAGTGTACAGTAAATCCTCACATTAACGGATCTCTACAGCGGACTTTGGTTTTAGCGGATTGAGGCTCCTGTTGCGCTGATCCCCACCCTCCCCTCCATGTCTGTCAAGTTACTCGATAATTTGACGGCATGTAATGTGCTTCCGGTCGTGGGAGCAGAGGGAACAAGCAGCGTGAAGATGGAGTGATTACCAGGCCCATCCCTGGCACACCGCTCGTAGGACCGGGGGCTCTGCGGCTCCCTGGCCTGTGAAATCCCACTTGTTTACTCTTCCCCACACCTCCGCCCACGATACTGAGTTCCCTCCCGGCCTCAGGTTAAACTTTATCCCCAACTCTCGGTTATGGCGGACAATCGGCAATACCATCCTCCACCATCCCCCCCCCCCCCCCCCGTGGTCCGTTATTGCGAGGTATACTGTATTATCTTTCTTTGATTCCCTCTGAGGTTTGTGCATTCTTCACTAACCAATCCCCGACACACACCTTCTGATAAAATTTATACTAATCCAATGATGAAAGTGGATGGCAGGAACTGGAGATGCTGGTTTACACCGAAGATCGACACAAAAAGCTGAAGTAAAGTCAGGCGGCATCTCTAGCACTATCCTACATACAACCACAACATTTGCTGCCATATTCAATGTGCTAACATGGAGTTGTGTAGACCAGCACATGCAATGCCTTGCTTCTACCTTCAAATCTTTTCTGGATGTTATCTAACTTTCCCACATTCTTCTTATAATATGGTGATTGGTCTTTTATAAATGTCCAGCATGACTTCCCTGCTTTTATACTCAATGCCTCTGTTAGTGAAGCTCAATATTATTTCTGCCTTATTAATCACTTTCTCAACTTGCAGTGATTGATGAACTGCACCCTACTTCTGCATCCCCTTTACAGCAGTATCCTTTATATTGCCTTTAATTCTCCCAACCAAACTGCATTACCTCATATTTCTCTGCAAAAAAACATTGCCACACACCTGTCCATTTCATCAGCCTGTTTATATTTGGATGTATAATGTATGCCGTCTTCCTCACAACTCAAATACTATCAAGTTATGTGTCAACCTAAAAATGTAGAAATTATGGCCTGCACTAGGTCATTAATATCGACTAAAGTAAGCAATGGCCACACATTAATGTCTGAGAAGTACCATTATTCATCATCCTTTGGTCTGAGAAAGAACCATTCACTACAACACTACTGTCTGTTATTTGCGTGTTAACCTGTCAGTGGAAAGACAATACATGATTACAATCGAGCCATTTACAATGTATAGGGATATTGTTTAGTGCAAGGTAACAACCAATATCTTGATGCTGTCAATGCACTGGTTTAAAAAGACACCTCACCACCACTTTTATAAGACCGGTTAGGAATGGGCAATAAATTATGTTCATGTATGTTCATTCAGGGTAAAGAAAAAAAATCAAGTACAAATTTTAATTACTTTAATAGGGAGTATAGCTCAGTGCTCAGAGTACTGCTCAGAGTATACTAGCTCAGAGTATAGAGGATGTTCCTGGAACTGTGGGCCTTGAGTTATAAAGAGAGATTGGAAAAGCTGGGACTGGTTCCCCTGAAGTGCAGGAGGTTGAGGAGGTTATAAAATAATGACCTTACAGAAGTTATAAAATAATGACTGGAGTAAATAGGGTACATAGTAAGGCCAGCAGCATAATCAAGGACGAGTCGCACCCTGGCCACTCCCTCTTCTCCCCTCTCCCATCAGGCAAAAGGTATAGAAGTGTGAAAACGCACACCTCCAGATTCAGGGACAGTTTCACCCCAGCTGTTATCAGACAATTGAATCATCCTACCACAACCAGAGTGCAGTGCTGAATTACTATCTACCTCTTTGGTGACCCTTGGACTATCCTTGATCGGACTTTACTGGCTTTACCTTGCACTAAACGTTATTCCCTTATCATGTATCTACAGTATGCACTGTAAATGGCTCGATTGTAATGTATCTTCTCAGTGCTGGCGCCGTATATGGCAGCCACACCAACAGCCTGTCTCGTCTTTATCTTCTTTTGCTGTTTTGGTCTGTGTTTACTTGTATGTTTTTAGTGTACTTTTAGTTTTTGTATTATGTGGGGATGGGGGTTGGGGGAAACCTTTGTTATCCCTTTCTTCGATGGAGATGCGACTTTTTCATCGTATCTCCGTCTGCACTGCGGCTTTAACATCGTGGAGCTGGCAGTCCCTTTGTTAGGGATCGACTGCAGGAGCTCCAACCGCAGGAGCTCCGACCGCCCCGATCGAGGGAGCTTCGATCGCCCCGACGCGGGAGGTTCGATCGCTGACTGCGGGAGCTTCGTTCGCGGGAGCTTCGATCGACTGCGGAAGTTTCGATTGCCCCGACCGCGGGAGAAAAGGAGGAAAGAAGGTGAAAGTTATTTGCCTTCCATCACAATGGGGAATGTGAGTTCGCCGAAAAAACAAGATGGACGTGCTGCCTGCACTGGTGGGGACTCGGAGGGATTGCCGTGAGTGCAGTGATCTCGGTGTTTTGCGGGGACATGGCTCCATGAGGACATCCCGGAGTCTAGTGCGAGTGTGGACGGCTTTCTGACTGATCGGGCGGATAGGGACTGCAGAGAGAGTGACAGCGGTCGGTACAACCCTGATTCACATCATGGTGAAGGAGTGTGTGTGTGGCCCTCACATTGAACTGATGGCTGTGGGTCTCTGCTTATGCTGTGTGCCCTGGGGATTCTCACACGCCGTTGTGGTGGCAGTTTAAGTCTAAGTTTAATTTTTCTGTGGTTATGTAACTTGGTGCTTTTTTGTATGACTGTTGGCAAATCAAATTCCTTATATGTTTACATACTTGGCTAATAAATTAATTACAATACAATTTATCATCATTCTGCTGATTGGAAAGCACACAACAAAAAGCTTTTCATTTTATACCTCAGCACAGGTGGCAATAAAATAAACTGTAAACTTTAGTCACTGTAGTTTTCCCAAGGCGGGGGAGTCAGCAATTAGAAGGTATTGGTTGAAAGGAGAGGGAAAAATATTAATAGGGATCTGAGGTGCAACGTTTTCCACACAGAGGCTGGTGTGTTTATGGAACGAGTGGCCAGAGGAAGCTGTCGAGGCAGATACAATCATATTGTTTTAGATAGGAACATGGATGTTAAAGGCTTAGAAGGATATGGAACAAATGCAGGCAAATAGGACTAGCTCAGATGGACATAGGTTCATGTTCATAAGCCAAAGGAGCAGAATTAGGCCATTCGGCCCATCAAGTCTACTCCGCCATTCAGTCATGACTGATCTATCTCTCCCTCTCAACCCCATCTGGCTTTTCCCCATAACCCCTAACACCCTTACTGATCAAGAATTTGTCGATTTATGCCTTAAAAATACCCATTGACTTGGCCTCCACAGCCGTCTTTGGCAATTAATTCCACGGATTCGCCATCCTCTGACTAATGAAATTCCTGGTATGTCCTTTTATTCTAAGGCTATGCCCTCTGGTCCTAGACTCTCTCAGTAGAGGAAACATCCTCTCCACATCCACTCCAGGCCTTTCACTATTCAGTAAGTTTCAATGAGATTCCCCCGTCACCCTTCTAAACTCCAGTGAGTACAGGCCCAGAGCTGTCAAATGCTCATCATATATTAATCCATGCCTGGGATCATTCTCGGAAACCTCCTTTGGACTGTCTCCAATGCCAGCACATCCTACCTCAGAGATGGGGCCGAAAACTGCTCACAATAGTCCAAATACGGTATGACCAGTGCCTTATAAATACTCAGCAATACATCCCTGCTTTTATATTCTAGTCCTCTCGAAATAAAAGCTGTTGAGACAGATACAATTTTAATGTTTTAAAGACAGGAACATAGATGGTAAAGGTTTGGAGGGATACGGGACAACTGCAAGCAAATGGGACTAGCTCAGATGGACATCTTAGTGTGTCTGAAGAAGGGTCTTGACCCGAAACGTCACCTAGTCCTTTTCTTCAGAAATGCTGTGTAGCCTGCTGAATTACTCCAGCTTTTTGCGTCTATCTTTAGTCAACATTGATGAGTTGGGCTGTAGTTTCTGTTTCTGTGCTAATTAACTCTGTCTCTAACAAAGGGCGAGAACTTAATGAAGCTAAATAACAGATCAAACGTGATCTAATAAAATGCTGAAAAGGCTCAAAGGACTGAATGCTTGAATATTCCTAATAACATGCCATGAATCTATTTATGTCCACATCAATGAGTGTCAAATATTTTGTAAATTATACTGGAAGATTAGGCAGACAATTAGGATGGCACAGTGGTGCAGCTGGTAGAGTTGCTGCTTCACAGTGCCTAGGGCCTGGGTTCGATCTTGACTTCAGGTGCTGTCTGTGTGGAGTTTGCACCTTCTCCCTGTGACTGTTGTCCGGTTCCCATCCACATTCCAAAGGCACGCGGGTTTCTAGGTTAATCGGCCTCTGTAATTTGCCCCTGGTGTGTAGGGAGTGGATGCAAATATGGGATAACAGAGAACTGGTGTGAATGGGTATTCGATGGTCGACGTGGATTTGATGGGCCAAAAGGCTATTTTCATGTATCTTTAAAACTTTAGAACTATTACCCTAGATTACCACATGATGGCAGCATATTCCAACTTTATAATAAAACGGAACAATACAGAAGTTTGGTTTTCTAAGGACTCCATTTGCTGTTCGAAAGAATTTTATCTAAATTGTCCAGTAAAGGTCTTTAATGTTGAAGCATGGTGAATTCAAGGGGGAAAAAAACATTAGCTAACTTGGCGCAGTGGCAGAGTTGCTGCCTTACAGCGACAGAGAGTTGTGAATCTGTGGAATTCTTTGCCTCAGAAGGCAGTGGAGGCCAATTCTCTGAATGCATTCAAGAGAGAGCTAGATAGAGCTCTTAAGGATAGCAGAGTCAGGGGGTATGAGGAGAAGGAAGGAACGGGGTACTGATTGAGAATGATCAGCGGCACGGTAGCGCAGCGGTAGAGTTGCTGCTTTACAGCGAATGCAGCGCCGGAGACTCAGGTTCGATTCTGACTACGGGTGCTGCACTGTAAGGAGTTTGTACGTTCTCCCCGTGACCTGCGTGGGTTTTCTCCGAGATCTTCGGTTTCCTCCCACACTCCAAAGATGTACAGGTATGTAGGTTAATTGGCTGGATAAATGTAAAAATTGTCCCTAGTGGGTGTAGGATAGTGTTAATGTACGGGGATCGCTGGGCGGCATGGACTTGGAGGGCCGAAAAGGCCTGTTTCCGGCTGTATATATATATGATGATATGATATGAATGGCGGTGCTGGCTCGAAGGGCCGAATGGCCTCCTCCTGCACCTATTGTCTATTGAGACCTGGGTTGGATCCTGACTACGGGTGCTGTCTGTACGGAGTTTGTACATTCTCCCCGTGACCGCGTGGGTTTTCTCTGGGTGATCCGGTTTTCTTCCACACTCCAAAGACGTACAGGTTGTAGGTTATTTGGCTTTGGTAAAATTCTAAATTGTCTCTAGTGTGTGTAGGATAGTGTTTGTGTGCAGGGGTCGCTGGTCGGTGCGGACTTGGTGGGCTGAAGGGCCTGTTTCCGCGCTGTATCTCTAAATTGAAACTAAACTTCATCACTACTGGCCCTGCATCATCTCAAGGAGAACCATCTCCAACTTCTTTTCAATGCAAGGAAATTGTTTTTCAGATTGTTACTGATATTGTAGAAGCAAACCTGAAACTACTCAAGGGAACTTTTAGTTATTTTGTGCTCATGAATATTTATAAGCAATAATTGTAGAACTCTGTTGGAATTAGTTAACAATTTCCATCGTCTTAAAAAATATAATGATATAAAGCAAAGTGGCTTTGTATTAAAGATAGACACGAAATGCTGGAGTAACTCATCGGGTCAGGCAGCATCTCTGGAGAAAAGGAAAAGATGACGTTTTGGGTTGTAATCCTTTTTCAGACTGAAGAAGTATGCTGACAGAAATCATCACCTATTCCTTTTCTCGAGAGATGCTGCCAGATCCGATGAGTTACTCCAGCACTTTGTGTCTTATCTTTGGTATAAACCAGCTGTCCTTCCTACACATGCCTTCGTATTAATTCAGTGTCCGTAAGTATCATTAACATTGTTGGTGATGTCATAAATAATAGGAACAGAATTAGGCCATTCGGCCCATCCAGGAGTAGGGATTAACGGGTCCCTTTTAGAATGGCAGGCAGTGACTAGTGAGGTGCTGCAAGGCTCGGTGCTGGGACCGCAGCTATTTGCAATAAACATTAATGATTTAGATGAAGGAATTAAAAATAACATTGGCAAATTTGCAGATGACACAAAGCTGGGTGGCAGTGTGAACTGTGAGGAGGATGCTATGAGAATTCAGGGTGGCTTGGACAGGTTGGGTGAGTGGGCAGATGCATAGCAGTATAATGTGAATAAATGTGAGGTTATCCACTTTGGTAGCAAAAACAGGAAGGCAGATTATTATCTAACCGGTGTCAGGTTAGGAAAAGGGGAGGTACAATGAGACCTGGGTGTCCTTGTACAGCAGTCACTGAAAGTAAGCATGCAGGTACAGCAGGCAGTGAAGAAAGCTAATGGCATGTTGGCCTTCATAAGGAGAGGAGTTGAGTATAGGAGCAAAGAGGTCCTTCTGCAGTTGTACAGGGCCCTGGTGAGACCACATCTGGAGTATTGTGTGCAGTTTTGGTCTCCTAATTTGAGGAAGGACATTCTTGCTATTGAGTAGGTACAGTGTAGGTTCACGAGGTTAATTCCCGGGATGGCGGGACTGTCATATGATGAAAGAATCGAGCGACTGGGCTTGTATTCACTGGAATTTAGAAGGATGAGAGGGGATCTTATAGAAACATATAAAATTATTATGGGATTGGATACACTAGATGCAGGAAACATGTTCCCGATGTTGGGGGAGACCAGAACCAGGCGCCACAGTTTAAGAATAAAGGGGTAGGCCATTTAGAACTGAGATGAGGAAAAACTTTTTCACACAGAGAGTTGTGAATTTATGGAATTTTCTGCCTCAGAAGGCAGTGGCCAATTCACTGGATGCATTCAAAAGAGAGTTAGATAGAGGGCTAGCAGAATCAAGGGATATGGAGAGAAGGCAGGAACGGGGATACTGATTGTGGATGATCAGCCACGATCACATTGAATGGCGGTGCTGGCTCGAAGGGCCGAATGGCCTACCCCTGCACCTATTGTCTATGTATCTATTTATCTGTGTATCTCTGCCTTAAAAATATCCATTGACTTGGCCTCCACAGCCTTCTGTGGCGATGAATTCCAGAGATTCATCACCCTCTGACTAAAGAAATTCCTTTCCTTCCTAAAGGAACATCCTTTAATTCTGAGGCTATGACCTCTAGTCCTAGACTCCCCTACGTGGAAACATCCTCTCCACATCCAATTTATCCAAGCCTTTTACTATTACAACACTGATTTTACATAGAAACAGCAAAGTACAGCATTGGAACAAGTTCTTTGGCCCACTTTGTCTGTGACAACAATGCCAAATTAAACTAATCCCTGCTGCCAACACATGATATGGATGATCTGTTGTCTTGAATGACTGCAAAGATTTTTCAGAGACATTGAACAGAGATCTTTAATCCCTGTTCCTGCTTAGAACACACGATTAAAATCACCCAAATGACTGTCATAAAACTCCATCTTTCAAAGCCCTTCAGCCCAACTTGCCCACACCGGCCACATGCCCCAGTCCCACTAGTCCCACCTCTACCTGTGTTTGGCCCATATCCCTCTAAACCAGTCCTACCCATGTAGGACACCATTCTCTGCTATGTAAAACATCACCAACCTTCACCTCTTTGGGGGAAGGATTGAAATGTATCTATGTCTTTATCGACTATTGAATTATGAAATTAAGTTTAAATTTAAAATTTGAGAACATGTATTAAAATGCTAACTAATTAAATCAAATTTCTTGTTAAAATGTTGAAAACATTATTAAAACTATGCATAAGTGCAACACAATAACAGCAAGGGGGGATTTAAAATATATTCTCTCAGAGCATAAGTTGATCGTCTTATTATCCGTTGCGCATACTTTGCCTCCAGTTTTTCTGTGAATTTAGCCTGTACAATCAATGATGCTGATCGATGATGCAGCCCAATAATAATATCAGTGACTGCAATAACAGAAAGGGCAAAAATCAATGAGTAGACGTCTTTGGAGATTGTTAATGTTTTTATCTTCGGATTGTTTGTAGTTGAGGATGATCCGGTCAATTACCCAGATGGTGAAAGCTTGAAGATCATTTATTAATGAGGCACTTAACATTTCACATTTCATCTGTCAGACATTGAAATGCATCATTAGTTTAAAATAAAAGAAAGTAAAATTAGGATACATGTATAATTAAGATAGGCAACCTTGAAATGTAAATTTTAAAAAAAATGAATTGAATTGAAAGCTAACACAAGGAAACAGGCCCCTCGTCTTGTAAGCTCCATGCCAACCGTCGATCACCCGTTCGCACTAGTTCTATGTTGTCCCACTTTTGCATCCAGTCCTGATGTGTGATTTACAGCCAATTAACTTACAAACCCACATGTCTTTGGTTTGTGGAAAGAAACCAGGGCACCTGGAGGAAATTCATGCGCTCTGGTTATGAATGTGCAAACTCTGTACAGACAGCAACTGTGGTCAGGATCGAACCTGCGTCTCTGACACATTGAGGCAGCAGCTCTACCAGCTGCACCACTGTGTTGCCCTCATTTGATAGTTAAAATGTGAAAAAAATCATATTTGTTACTATTTTTAGTTCAGTAGACTTTGGGTTGAGTTTAATATTTACAACAAAATGGGCAGATAATAGAGTTATTGCAACTCCAAATTGTTGTTGAGGTCATGAGGACTGAATTAACTTGAGACTTGGATCTATACACTGTAAATGAATCGATTCTAAATCATGTATTGTCTTTCCGCTGACTGGTCTGCATGCAACAAAAGCTTTTCACTGTACTTCTGAGATGCTGCCTGACCTGCTGAGTTACTCCAGCATTTTGTGAATAAATACCTTCGATTTGTACCAGCATCTGCAGTTATTTTCTTATATTCACAGTACTTCAGTACAGGTGACAATAAAATAACCAACTGAACTGAACTGGATCTTTACTTACATCGATCTTGTGAGCTGAACAAGTCAAACAAATACCGGTGGCCGCTGAGAACAAAGACCCAGTGGGCTGCTGCCTACAGAGGGAAGCTTGTAAACCCCGAAGACCGGAGAATTGAGGAGGGAGCTGCTGGTGACGACGGACACGAGGAATGGGCCGGTAGGAGAGGGACCGGGGTAATGTCTCCAGCACCTTCAGGGTCGGCTGCAGGAGGTGTCCCCGGGACACAGGGGCGGTCGGGCGAGGAGAGGGATGTTGGGTCACGGGTCTACAGCAGCCTGGGGCTTTCCTGGGCTTACCTGGATCGGAGGTGCTCCAGCACTTCCAGCATGTGGACCGGACTTGGACTTTGGACTTTTTGTTTGTATTCGGCACCAAATTATGGCGACTGTGCATTTGTAAGTTGTGCAAAGGAATTTCACTCTGCTGTGCATTTGTGGCAATAAAGAACCATTGAAGTATTTCCATGGAGGTTATTGGATTAGGAGGACAGGATAGAAATCGGATATGATGTGTGGCAGGAAGAAAAAGAGACAGAAACAATTTACAGACTGGAGTGTACGTACATTAATTAATTTTAAAAAAATGTATGTTGTCATCAGGCTTTGTAGGACACAAGGACCCAAGAAAATAGGAGCAGAAGTTAGACCATTCTAGTCCGCCCTGCCATTCAATATGATTATGCTGGATCCTACAACTTGGCTGATATAGGATACCATAAGCACGGTAAGAATCAACTTGTCATGGAAACAGAGAAATCTAATTCATGGCCAAGCTTGCCAATGGTCAGTTCCCTTCTTGCATTATGAGGTAGGGCGGCACGGTGGCGCAGCAGTAGAGTTGCTGCCTTACAGCGCCAGAAACGCGGGTTTGATCCTGTCTACGGGTGCTTGTCTGCACAGAGTTTATATGTGACCTGCGTGGCTTTCCTCCGGGATCTCAGGTTTCCACCCACGCTCCAAAGATGTACAGGTTTAAAAGCTAATTAGGTTGGTATAATTGTATATTGTCCCTAGTGTGTGGGATAGTGTAAGTGTGAGGAGATCACTGGTCGGTGCGGACTCGATGGGCCGAAGAGCCTGTTTCCGCACAGTATCTCTACACTAAACTAAAAAGACCTTCCTGTTAAAAACATAGAACAGTACAACACAAGAACAGGCCCTTCAGCCCACAATATCTGTGCTGAATATAATCCTACAATAAACAAATCTCATCTGCACGTGATCCATGTCCTTTCAGGATATGTTCAGGATGTAAAAAATGAGACGCTTCTGGTTGCAATAAAATGTCAATGAACCTTTATGGTCAATGTTTAAGAACTTATATTTAATGTCGAGTTAAGATAATTCATTATATTTATTTTGAATTTGTAGATTGGTTTACTTTCATATAAGTTAACTTAGAAATACAGGTGGATACAAGCTCTTTGGCCCACCGAGTCTGTGCCAACCAGCAATCACTCCGTACGCCAGATCTATCCTACACACTTGAGATAATTTACTGAAGCCAATTAACCTACAAACCCACATGTCTTTGGAATGTGGGAGGAAACTGGAGCACCCGGAGAAAACCCACGCGGTCACAGAGAGAACGTGCAAACTCTGTATGGACAGCACCCGTAGTCAGGGTCGAACCCGGGTCTCTGGCGCGGTAAGGCAGCAATTCTACCGCTGTCGTAGTTTGTAATCATACATTGACTATCCTCGTGTTTCTCCCCATAGTGCTCCATTCTCTGAGAAGCTATGATTTCACAGACCCGGGTTCGATCCTGACTACGGGTGCCGTCTGTACGGAGTTTGTACGTTCTCCCCGTGACCATGTGGGTTTTCTCCAAGATCTTCGGTTTCCTCCCACACTCCAAAAACATACAGGTTTGTAGGTATATTGGTTTGGTAAATGTAAAAATTGTCCCTCGTGCGTGTAGGATAGTGTTAGTGTGTGTAGATCGCTGGTCGGCGCAGACCCGGATGTCCGAAGGGCCTGTTTCTATGCTATATCTCTAAACTAAACTAAAAAGCATACTCAGATCACTGCGATATTAAATGGACTGTGGCATCAAATGTTTCTTGCACAATGCAGTATGAGCCAATCAGTTCAGAAATCAATGCAAAATGGAGATCCTTTAGTTCTATGTGGAAACAAGGAACTGCAGATGCTGGCTTGCAAAAAAAGACACAAAGTGCTGGAGTAACTCAGTGGGTCAGGCAGAGAACATGGATAGGAGACGTTTTTGGGGTCGGAAACTTTCTTCAAACTGAAGAAGGGTCCCAACCAGAAAGCAGAACATGGATAGGTGACATTTCTGGTTGAGACCCTTCTTCAGTCCCGACACAATATCGAACCTATCCATGCTCTCCAGAGATGATGCCTGACCCACTGGGTTACTCCAGCACTTTGTGCCTTTTCTTTTCCTTTAGTTCTAGATTGCTAGAGCACGGGTGAACTTCACTGCAAGTTGGCGGCTAAATGTGAGCTAGTTTCAGAGCTGTTCCAGTTTGCAATGTGCCTGAGGCATCAAACCTTTTTGACATTACATTCCACAGTCTTTCCATGTGATGTCTCAGGCGGGTATGTTCAACAATTTTGGATTAATGAATGACTGCAAATGAGTAGGTTCATACACGAGCACTAATATCCTTTCCTTCCCCGATGATGAAATTGGTGCATTAAGGTATTTAAAATGTTTAAGATTTAAATGCCCAACCACACTAATCTTTTGAAACGAATTCTGAGTTTTACTTGAAGCATAAAATGATCCAGTTGGAGCCAATAATAATTGTATTCATTAACAACTAATTTTGATTAGTAGTTACATACTTTCATTAAAATAATTTTCAAATTAACTCATGTGATGGGTGTTTTGATCTTGTTGTACATTAAAAGATCACAATGTAAAACTAAGCCATAACTCTCCTTGAAACCTGACTGCTACTTTCAGAAACATTAAGTTTATTTCATGTTTTTCAGTTTAGTTTAGAGATGCAGTGCGCGAAAAGGCCCTTCGGCCCAATGAGACTGCATCGACCAGCGTTCCTCACACATTAACACTATCCTATTCACACCAGGGACAATTTACACATCCCATGCCAATTAACCTACAAACCTTTGGAGTGTCGGTGGAAACCGAAGATCTCAGAGAAAACCCACGCAGGTCATGGGGAGAATGTACAAACTCCGTACAGACAGCACCCGTAGTCGGGATCGAACCCGGGTCACTAGCGCTGCAAGCGCTGTAAGCCAGCAAATCTACCGCTGCACCACCGTGCCGCTCTATATGTATATATATATATATATATATATATATATATATATGGGTGTATAAAATCACGAGAGGAATAGATCGGGTAGAGAGTGATCAGCCATGATCACATTGAATGGTGGTGCTGGCTCGAAGGGCTGAATGGCCTACTCCTGCACCTGTTGTCTATTGTTTATAGATGCACAGATTCTCTTGCCGAACGTAGGGGAGTTGAGAACCAGAGGACATAGGTTTAAGGTGAAGGGAATTTTTTTTTTAAATTAATTATCTGAGGGGTAACTTTTTCACACAAAGGGTGGTGGGTGTGTGGAACAAGCAGCCAGAGAGGTAGTCGAGGCTCGGGCTATCCCATTGTTTAAGAAACAGTTAGACAGGTACATGGATAGGACAGGTTTGGAGACAGGTCCAAACCTGCCCAATGAGACTGCATCGACCAGCGTTCCTCACACCCACCACCCTTTGTGTGAAAAAGTTACCCCTCAAATTCCTTTAAAAAAAAAATCCCTTCCCTTCTCCTAGGCGTGGAGACGGGACATGTCGGCCAGTGTGGGCCGAAGGACCTGTTTCCATGCTGAATGGCTCTGACTCTATTGCTATGTCAGAATAGCATCTTAGCTTAGTTTAGAGATCATTAGAGATGTTGAAAACATGCCCTTCGGCCCATCATGTCCACGCCGACCAGCGATCCCCGCACACTATCACTATCCTACACACACTAGGGACAATTTACAATTTTACTGAAGCCGATTAGCCTACAACATGCACGTCTTTGGAGTGTGGGAGGAAACCGGAGCACCCGGACAAAGCTCACGCAGTTATGGGGAGAACGTACAAACTCCGTACAGACATCAACCTTAGTCAGGATCGAAACTGTGTCTCTGGCGCTGTATGGCAGCAACTCCACAATGGCGCCACCGTGCTGCCCTTCTTTGGAGAGAGAGCAAGTTAACATTCAAATGATAACCTTCATTCATAGTTGGTGGAATTAAGTAAACTAACGTATTAAGTTGGAGAGAAGGGGAGTTGTAGGGAGAACAAGGGGATTGCAAATCTATGATGGAGATGAAGAGAAGGTAGATGACTTAGATAGGCATTGACCGTGAGATGGTTAACTTCAGAAGTTAAGGAGCATACGTGCAGAATTCAGCCTATGAATTTTATCATGATCGTAATCATAATTGTAATTTATTAGCCAAGTATGTTTTGCAACATACGAGGAATTTGGTTTACCATGCAGTCATACCAAAAAAGCACCAAGACACACAACTACATAAAGATTTGACATAAACATCCACCACAGCGGCTCCTCCACATTCCCCACTGTGATGGAAGGCAATAAAGTCTTATCTTCTTTACTCCTATTCTCCCGTGGTCGGGGGAGCTGAACCATCTGCAGTCGGGATGATTGAAGCTCCTGCCGCTGGCGATCGAAGCTCCCGCAGCGGGGCGATCGAAGCTCCCGTGTCGGGGCTCCCGAAGTCGGTCTCCCACCAGGGACTGCGAGCTCCATGTTGTTAAAGTCCGCAGACTCCCGCGGTTGGAGCTCCGAGGTTGATCCCTGGCAAAGTGATCGCCAGCTCACGATGTTAAGTCCGCAGGCTCCCGCGGTCGGAGCTCCCGAGGTCCCAGCAAGAGGCCGCCACGATGTTAGGCCGCAGTGCGGACGGAGATACGGCACGGAAAAAGTCGCATTTCCGTCGAGGAAAGAGATTTAAAAAAGTTTCCCCCACCACCCCCCACATGATACAAAACTAAAGATAAACTAAAACATACATTTTACAACAAACTAAAAACACAAAGAAGGAAAAAGACGAGACAGACCATTGGCGAGGCAGCCATCGTGCGGTGCTCCCTGGTGATATGCAGAACAATATCGGGGGATGAACCCCAAGGATTCATAATGATCTTCATTAAATTGTTAAGATCAATGGATTCACAGCGCCAGAGACCCAGGTTCGAACCTGACCACGGGTGCTGTCTGTGTGGGGTTTGTACATTCATCCTGGGACCAGGTAGGGTTTCCTCTGGGTGCTCTAGTTTCTTCCCACATCCCAAAGATGTACAGATTTTGTAGGATAATTGGCCACTGTAAATGGCCTGGGTGAGAAAGTGAGATAATATAGACCTTAATACAGGGTCTGAAGAAGGGTTTCGACCCGAAAGAGCATCTATTCTATTGCTCCAGAGATGCTGCCCGACCCGCTGAATTACACTAGGATTGTGTTGGTGTATGGGTATCTCTGGTCGGCGCAGACTCGGTGGGCCGAAGGGGCTGTTTCCGTGCTGTATTTCTAAACTAGACTAAACTAAACTCTTTGGTACTGGTCATCAGAAGGGTTTTTATTGCTGAGGTATGGCAGAGGCCAAGATGCTAACTGGTGAAGGCACATTGACAGTCTAGGACTATCGAGTTTCATTCAGTCGGCTTTCAACATCTTTAGTCAGAGGGTAGTTAAACTGTGGAGCTCATTGCCACAGAGGGCTGTGAAAGCCAAGCCAGTGGATATTTTTAAGGCAGAGATTAATTCTTAATTGGTACGGGTGTCAGGGGTTATGGGGAGAAGGCAGGAAAATGGGATTAGGAG